>NC_141824.1:17932830-18540330 GCF_982586985.1 Callionymus lyra | reverse complement strand
TCATCTTAATCCAGTGATGCTTAAATATTATTTCACTCTCTATGTGTTTCCATGTAGTATGTGTTTGTGTAGATGTGTCTTCGTGGTTGACTGTTACTCATCAGTCATACTTTGTCGTCACTTTTTTATTTCCACAATCAAAGACAAAGACAAACAGAGGAGTCGCAGAAAATCCATTGTATTGTCAATCTTTTGTGTGCAGCTAGATGTTGTGTTGTAACTTGGTCTGTGAGTGTGTTGTGTTATCACCCTAATTTGTGTTTCTGATACATACTTTTAGCAAAGTTTGGTTTAGAAAATATGAGTCAAATCTCTCAGTAATTTCCCAGATCATGTCCACATTCTTCAAAGTATGATATCCATTTGCTCAAACTTATTTTTTTCGCTGGTCCAGGTACAACTGCATTCCTGTAGATACGATTCGAGACAAGAATGAGATTCTTTAGAAGGTGGATTCTGGTGGGGCCGGTCCTCTCCATACTGAGCCTGTCTCTGCTGGTCTGGACTTACAGGTGTGGGAATAAAATACTCCATTTTTGACATTATGACGATTTTGACTGCAAATATTACAAAAACAAAAATAATGACCTTACATTTTAGTTGTTTTTTCATTTGCATTCTACATGTTTGAAAAATGTTAGAAAAACATTTTGTGAGGCTTCATTTATAAAGATTTTGTAGCGATTCATCTTTTTCAAACTGATTAAAAAATGTTGAGATTCCAGCATAATTTGTGTGTATTTGTGTCTTATTAGCAACGTGAGTTCTGAGAAGAGACAGACTCAAGTTGTGATGGCACGATCGTCAGACCTTTTAACTCCGATAAATGCGCTCCAAAAAAGGATTATGACTGAAACCATTGGTATGATAACATGACATGTTTTTACTGATGTTCCTTCAACTCCTGTGACATGTTGATCTTAATCATTTGGACTTTTTTTTCTTTTTAGGACCAGAAACTTCCTTGAGCAAAAAGGTGCCGCCGGTTAAACTGAAGACGCTGGTGGTTTCGGCATATCTGGAACACCGACTCTCGACAAGGCAGGTCAGTCAGACGCAAACTAAAAAAGAAAGTCCTGAGATTTCAATCTCAACACCACGTATGGTTATTTTTAACTACCAATTAAACCAGATCAGTTCCTGAAACTCCTTTTTGGCAACTTCAGACTCTCGTCTTGCAGGTCAATGAACCTAAATTATTCTAAAACATTCTAAAACAATACATCAGTGTCAGTCCAGACAGAAGGACATTCAGTATCTGCTGTTGTCACACGTGTTGCTGGGATTCTGAGGACAGAACCCTTTGTGGTTTTCAGGTGCGGGTGATCGCGGTGGTCCTAAGAAACGAGCCTGCACCTTACCAATGCCACCTCCGCTGCCCTGGAGCACCAGACGCTATAACCACGGGCAAACTCTCCATCCACTGGGATCACTTTGCCTTCCCATACGGGACCTCAGACATCATGTGTTCACTGCCCTCAAACTGTCAGTCCCCCTCTCACGTCTCGCTCACGTCGACCACACACAAAGGTATGGTGTGGAGTTTTGGTTAGCATGTTGTCTACTGCTTCAACCCGAGTCACTTCACCTCCACAGAGTTGTGTGACCAAACAATACTGGAGGTGAAGAACCAGGAACAGAAGCTCGACTCCTTCAAGTACAACTTCACCGTCTGCTGGTCCACGATGTTCGACTTCAAAAACGTCCTGCAGGTCAACGACTTTCACTTGTAGACACTTGCAGGGGTTCATGGAAATCAGGGGCGGATCTACCGGTCTGGTATAGTTTGGGGGTATGCTACCTTAAAGGAAAGTCTTGCCACCCCTGCCTCCACCCCAATATGCAGCGATGAAACTCAAATGCCAAGTGCAGTGAATGCATCATGACATGGCCCTGGAGCTCCAGATTTAGTCAGGAGATGCAAGAAATGTAGAGAAACAAGCTAAGAAGAAACACTAATCATTGTTCTATCAGCAAATTCCCCCGCGGACAGGAAAGGTGTGAGTTTTGGTAAAACACAACAGCGAGGGGAGCATTTGAGAGCTGTGCTTCATATGTTTAAAAAGATATATACTTTATTGTTAAAGGTTTGCACAGCAGGATTAAAGCAAACAAACCTCATTATGAAGGTAAAACCATGTTATACAAAATGAGGGACAATATATGAAACATAGAAAAGACAAACAAAATATTAGACAAAAAGTATACATATAATTATATAAAACCAAGCGAATGCTGGGTGGTTCAGGTGGGGTGGGGGTAGTGTGCCTTTAGGTGAAAAGGTGGTGCAAAATAATTACATTTTCTTTCTTATTATTTTGAAAGATAACGTTGATTCAAATTCATTCAAGCGCCATAATTTAAAGTTTGTATAATAGCGTCAGAATCAAATGTATGCTGCACACATATCTATACTTTAATTTGTTTACAGCAAATGTGAATTTCTTAAACATGGAAGTACCCAGTTTGAGTCGATTACCGTACAATAGTCAGGCTAAAATAGGTTTTACTGGCAGAAATTTACCTGGTTAATCCAGTTAAAGGCACAACTATGCCTGTATACAGAAGGATCTGCACTTGTGTTACCTTCTAAGAAGTCACGAAACAAAACACACACAAGTGTTAGGTCTTCATGAAGATACTATAAAAAGATATTCATAACTGGTGGCTATAATATATTCTCAGGACCATCTGGTAGTAAAAAAAAAATCTTTTGGCAGAGGTAATTATTTATTATGTTATTTGAGCAGCATTCACTGTCACGTCACTCCTTATTATTTACACTTTACCAGAAAATAACTGGATCTTCATTATTAACCAGGTGGTCCAGAGTCTGGAGATGCTGCAGATTCTCGGGGTGAACAAAGTCATCATCTACAAGAGTAGCTGCACTGCAGATGTACAGCGTGTATTGGACTACTACTCACAGAAAGGTATTTGTTTGATATTGTTGGGGTTTTTTATGTTTTTTTACTATTTTATATAACTTATGACTGAAGGTGTGAATGTGGCTGGTTTGATTTTAACCTTGTTAGCCTTTTAGTTCCCAAGACCATTTGAGAATCTAATTAAAATGTTATTCAAATTCAATAGAAACCTTCAAGGGATGAGTTCCGGGACATGTTACAGGAAATATGCAAAAAGCTTGATCTGGGTTTACCTCAGTATTGTCCTAAAAAATCTGGAAAGTTTTCAAAGGTGTTACAACACAATCTGGAGTTTATAATCCATACGTTTGTGTCTTCTCGTTTGCACTATTGTAAAAAAAATATTTTCGTGTCTAACCAAGCAGGAGCTGTCTCGCCTGCTGTTAATAGAAAACTCTGCAGCGATAATTCTGACCCGCTCTGGTAGAAGAACTCACATTTCTCCGATCCTTAAAACTCTGCATTGGCTACCAGTTCTTTCAGGATCAATTTTTAAATTCTGGTTCTTACTTTCAGAGCTATTCATGGTCATGCTCCTCCTTACATCATCTGATCCAGCCTTACACCCCAGCTCGGGCTCTGAGGTCTGTGGATCAGAATCTGCTGGACCAGAGGAGAGAAATTCTTCCAGGCTGTAAAGCTTTAGAACGATCTTCCTCTCCCTGTGTTTGATGATCTACTGCTTCCTTCAAGAAACAACTTAAGAGTCATTTATTTGTGCAGGCTTGGTTGGATGGATGGATGGATGGATGGATGGATGGATGGATGGATGGATGGATGGATGGATGGATGGATGGATGGATGGATGGATGGATGGATGGATGGATGGATGGATGGATGGATGGATGGATGGATGGATGGATGGATGGATGGATGGATGGATGGATGGATGGATGGATGGATGGATGGATGATATGGTTTGTTGCATGTTGTTTGATTCAAGCCGCTTTTAAAATTAACCAGTAAAATTCCAACATTTGATGAAGCTAATAAGAGAACCCTTCCTAGGTCTGGTGGAGTTGATTCCTTGGACCATGTCTCAGTTTTTAAATGTCTCTCGGGGTTGGCAAATTAATAAGGACCCAGGTGACCTGCACTACTACGGCCAGCTCGCCGCCCTCAACGACTGCATCTACAGATACATGTACCAGTCCAAATACATGGCTATGCATGATGTCGATGAGCTCATTCTGCCTCAGAAAGTCAGCAGGTAGCCTTGAAACTGTCACTTGTCATTATGGTCCGGGGACTCCGTTGACCTTGTCTTGTTTCCTCCTCCAGCTGGCCGGAGATGCTGCCACATCTGATCTCCAAATACAGATACAAAGAGTGCTTTGCATTTTTAGCCAACGTTTTTCCAATTACGGTAACATGGACCGCGGCCAACTCAACAGAAGCAACCTGCTGGCAGAACGTGTCTGGGGTGAACATTCTGGCTCATCTCCACCAAGAACCGTTCGTACCAGACAACCCGGACTTCAAGATCATTGTAAACCCACGTCATGTTAAGATTGCTACAGTTCATGGACTGCTGGAACCCTGGGACACCTGCTCCAAGGTGGACTTGAGCGAGGCCCGCATGTACCACACCAGGTAGAGAAAACTTAAAAACATGTTTTACTTTGATCCTTCCTCGTCTAGCTGGAATTGTGTCTTCAGTTTCTTGGATGTTTGCAGGTTCAATATCAAAGAGTCTACTATTGTCTTCCTTCCCCTCAATATTTTCTTGCTTGTGAAACTTTCCTGTCCACAGGGAGCCAAAGCAGCCCAAGCTGACTCGTGACGAACTGATCTACGATGGAAGGCTGCTGAGCTACAGCGAGAGAATGAAAGTTGCCGTCACCGCTGTGCTCAGAGAGAATCGTTTGCTGTCCAAGAATGTTGGCTCCTGCTAAAGAGCCGGATCCAAATCACTTTTACAAAACCCAGATTACTTTTCAATGAAACTATTTACCTCAACATTGTTGTTGTTGTTTTTTACAGTTTTCCAATACAATTTCCCCTTTCAATATTTAAACTGTGAATATAAATAAATATATTATAATATAATATATTGTTTTGTGTTTTCTAAAGGTTAATATGGGCAGGTTCATATGTCAGTGGTGGGCCGTGCATTTCACGAATAGGCCTTCAGTGGCGCACGTTGGAATGAATCCACCTCTTAATAACTACTTTAAGGTTCTTTATACACCACAGGGATCTGCATCGAAACTTAGTAACACAACAACACACGGAGGAACAACAACAGCTAGAATTTAATCAGCAGCTATGTCACGTTGAGAGTTTAAAGGTAAAGGTAAAACTTTATTGATCCCTCGGTAAAGTTTTACATTGAGATCGATTCCAACCGATCGAGCATGCACAGTTTAACCAATGTGGTTTCAGCTTAAACAAGCAACACCAGACTGACAATCAACTGAATACACTCTGAAGACTCCTGATTGGTCAAAAGGTGTCCTCTTGATTAGTTGGAACAAAAACCTGGTTTCAATCCCTCCTAATCTATCTTGCGGATCTATGGGAGGTCTCTCTGACTATATATACAGTATATATATATAACTTAATTGGTTCAAATTCAACATTTTGAGCACTATTTTTGGGTGCTAATTATATATGTAGGAGAAGTGATCCATGTTCTTGTTTACAACGACTAAAATAAATGGAATTTTTATTGGACATGAACTCTTTTTAAAAATGAAGGTTTACAGTGTACGACGGAGTATTAGGGCCACTCAAAGACTACAGTGTGCCACTATTTATTTATTTTTAACGATGGCGTTAAATTATGGACATAAAACACATAGAGGGCGCTCTCTCCTAAATGATGTACGGCTTTGCATTACTTTATCGATCAGCTGAGCTGTGAAGCTAAAACAGTATAATTTTTGTTCATTGGTATAACTATAAGTCCTTGCCTTGCGAAATATTGTAAAAGTAGATTTGCAAAAATTAATTATTAATTTAATAATATTAAGTGTTTGCAATAGTTTTGCTGGCTGTTGTATCGGGTGTCAGATGAAAAACATCTATTATTATACATTTAATGTTAAATTATACATGTATTGTGAGTTACATTTTTAATATCTAAAAAGTACTTAATTGTTAAGAAAGACGAACCTGAGGCGCGTAAACGCTCTTGCGCTGTAAAACTACAAGTCCCAGAGACCTTTTAAAACGTCGCCGGATGTTTATAGTTTACTATAAATTCACTTCCGTGTCGACGCAGGGTCCTTTCCTGTCAACGGCCTAGTTGAAGATGGCGGTGCAAATCTCCAAGAAGAGGAAGGTTAGCGGCATTTTATCTCCTCTATGCGATGGTTTCCGTTAAAATGCCATTATATCCAGTCAGATGGTACCCATGTACACTCGTTAATGGGTTAGAGGTGTTGATTCCACGCGGTTCCTTCGCGGATTGTTACAGATTCTCCCCCATGAAGTGTCGCCCTCACCCGGCTAGTGAACATGGCTGCCCCGCGGTTAAGCAGCGTAGAATGACCACATGTAGTAAAGCGGTATTTTAGGGGGACTGGAGGTACGAACTTGGTATTCTCACATTCGTCTGCTAATGTGTCTTAATATAAAATCGACTCAGAATTGAGTAGTATGTCGTATAATATGTGGCCCTGTAAATGGGACAGGAGGTTAGCTAGTAGCTATGTTAGCTTCTCAGACTTCTCACATTTATTTACTGACGTTGAACATTCTGTAACACTTTTATGACGTTAATTTCGTCCACATTTAAGCATTTTGACACTCTCCTCTTTATGGGTACCGTATACTGATGATTTAAAGTACACATTATATTTAGAGAAGTCTTGCACTAGTAGTGTTGGTTGCTACACATGGCTTGAACTGGAAGGTGGTGATGTATTTACTGTAAAATGTTTGTTAATTTAAAATGTTTTTTTTACCCCCCTCATAATAACTGTTCTGTTCCCCACAGTTCGTTTCGGACGGTATCTTCAAGGCTGAGCTGAACGAGTTCCTCACTCGTGAGTTGGCTGAGGATGGATACTCTGGTGTGGAGGTGCGTGTGACTCCAACCAGGACAGAGATTATCATCCTGGCCACAAGGTGGGTCAAAACTTCTGTCCGGTCTAGTAGTTGGAGTGATGTAGAGACGTGGTTTTGTCGCCAGTATTTAGGCACAAATTTGAGCCGTTCAGGCATAAATGAAACCTTGTGGATCCTTTAGTAAACTGGAAAATGTGCTTTGCTTATATGAAACAAAATCTCAGTAGTGGAGGTCATTACACCCCCTTTTTTTTTTTTAATGAAAATATTGTCTAAAAAATGTTTCGAAATACTTACTTTAAGTTGCCCATATAAATAACATGCTGCAAACAGAATCACCTTTTAATAAGCTCATTAGTAGATGCATTTTGTCCCTTCGATGAAGAAACGATGACGAGTCGGAACAGAGCTCAAGTTCGTATCTTTGGATGCTGGTTCAGGCCCACGTTCTGTGGTTCTGTTCCGGTGCCTCAGATCGACGAGTTCTTTTGGTTGAAGACAATCGAGGCATTTGTCTGAGAAGGGTGGAAGGATTTGAATCACGAAGGCCAGAAACTCTTACCTGGACCATCTAAGCACTTAAGTCGCTCTTAAAACTGTAATCTAAAAAATAAGGCCTTATTTGGCATGAACATTTGTTTAATCACATTTCCTTTTAAAAAGTCTGGGCCTCCCTGCTGCCCCCATGGCGATTAAATTATTGCATGCAGTCATATTGGCAGAACTAAAATAGTAGAGGCACCTTGCAGTTCATGAAGTGTAATGTTTGCAAAATGCTAAAGTTTATATTCAATGAGAAAATGACTGAATGTTCAATTATTCTTTATGGATGAAAGTCACTAGGCAATGAGAAGTTGATTCTGCCAATATAATGGGGTTATAAAGTATATTTTCTTGACATTTATTTTCCTGAGCTTATTTTTGTCCTGAATTTTCTTCATTTTGTAGGACCCAGAATGTTCTCGGAGAGAAGGGGCGTCGCATCAGAGAGCTGACAGCTGTGGTCCAGAAGAGGTTTGGGTTCCCCGAGGGCAGTGTGGAGGTGAGATGAACACTTGGATCTTTTATTTCTTTTAAGCTTACAATCATAAGTAGATAAAGACTCGGGCAAGATGTAGTTAGTTCTTGCTTTACACAGATTTGGTCTGTATCGGATGCATTTATTGCACATTGCATATTTGTAAGTTTTCTTTAATTACAACAGTTTTTCTAATCTTTAATTATTTTTGTAGTCATTTTTAAGGGAAGACTGTGGTAGGAATGTTTTTATTATTATATCTTAGGTCTGGGGTTAAAAGCAAAATGACTTAAAAGGCAAGTTTGGCTTTTCGTTCAAACCAATATAGCTTATCTCTTTGTTAATGCTGCAAACCTTTAGAATATACTGTATATATTATTTTTTCCCCTTCGATGAAGAAACGATGACGAGTCGGAACAGAGCTCAAGTTCGTATCTTTGGATGCTGGTTCAGGGCCACGTTCTGTGGTTCTGTTCCGGTGCCTCAGATCGACGAGTTCTTTTGGTTGAAGACAATCGAGGCATTTGTCTGAGAAGGATAGGAGTACCGGGATGCAATATGCGTGTACGCTTGTTTTTCTTTTTTTTTTCTGATGCTGAAATGATTGTTCTCTTCAGTTGTATGCAGAGAAGGTGGCGACCCGTGGGCTCTGTGCCATCGCTCAGGCTGAGTCTCTGCGTTACAAGCTGCTGGGAGGTCTCGCTGTGAGAAGGTGAGTCCGCTTCATGCACATGGTTGTTTTTTGTTGCATGGCTTGAATCATTGCTGTGACTGAATCTCAGTAATGGATGTCATTACACCTTGCTTCTTGTGACCACAATATTGTCACAAACTTTTAACAAGCCCATATTAATGATAAACTGCAAACACTATTTTCTTCAAATAAGCTCATTACTTGTTACATTTTGTCCCTTCGATGAAGAAACGATGACGAGTCGGAACAGAGCTCAAGTTCGTATCTTTGGATGCTGGTTCAGGCCCACGTTCTGTGGTTCTGTTCCGGTGCCTCAGATCGACGAGTTCTTTTGGTTGAAGACAATCGAGGCATTTGTCTGAGAAGGGTGGAAGGTTTAAATGACCAAATTGTCAGCAGCTGATGTTTTCAAGCTGCTCTTTTATTTTGATTCAAAATGATGATTCACAAGGTTTTGCACTTGAAAAAGACTCGGAACCATCCAACGCTTTACTTGCACTTCAATTGGCGAGATTCTATTTTTGCATCTTGTGTGAAACTTGGCGACACCATGGGTCTGAAATCACAACTGGCTGTTTTAACCATTTATCGTCGTTCTCGGTCTGTTATATTTACTTTGATTAAAGCTTATTTTAATGAACTAAATGTTTGGTTGTAGAAGCAGTAGCTTTTTATCTATTAATCGGAGTATTTTGTATTCTATGGTCCAGGTTAATGTTTATTAGCAAATACTAGTAAGTAGTCTTGTAATTTGTTGTAAAACTGGAGTTTAATCAATATTTGAATCGTTTACTTTTATTAAAATGTGCATTTTGCTGTGTATAAAATATTGTCCTTACAGATTTTAACCAATTTGGATGTTTATTGGTGAGTCAAGCCAAGTGCAGTTTCCAATAGTACAACAATTATGGAGACCAAAAACATCACTACTTGGGTCACTTTGACCCGAATTATAGCGTTTACACTCGTCCCTCTTACTCTTGAGAAGTAGGTTTTTAAATGTGCACTGTTGTGTTCAGGTTATTTAAATATCTGATTTGAAAATCGTAAGGATTCAAAATAAAAAAATAACCCTTGTTAAAATAAACGTGTACAATGAAGGGCAACCTTCTACTTCTCTCCCTCACAGCTTTTACAATCAAATGTTTTTATTTGAAACTATCTGGTTCTGAAGCTGCGACGACGTTAAATCCCATAAAGCTAACCTTCGTCTCGACGTTCCAGAGCATGCTACGGAGTCCTGAGGTTCATCATGGAGAGCGGTGCCCGTGGTTGTGAGGTGGTGGTGTCCGGCAAGCTGAGGGGTCAGAGGGCAAAGTCCATGAAGTTTGTGGACGGCCTGATGATCCACAGCGGTGACCCCGTCAACTACTACGTGGACACGGCTGTCCGTCACGTCCTGCTGAGACAGGGTCAGTCAGAAATGCTCGCCTCCCTCTCGTTAAACCAGCAGGTGCAGGTTCTTGACTTCATCTGTCCACAGGTGTGCTCGGCATCAAGGTGAAGATCATGCTGCCCTGGGACTCCAGCGGCAAGATGGGACCCAAGAAGCCCCTGCCCGACCACGTTAGCATCGTGGACCCCAAAGATGAGAAGCTCCCATCCTCCCCCATGTCCGAGCAGAGGGGGACCAAGCCTGAGGCGCCAGTCATGCCCCCGACCCCGGTGCCTACTGCATAAGAGGGTAAGAGAACCAGAGCTCTATGATGTGTCATTGTGACATTTAGAAAGATCTGGATGGGGTACTTTATAATCTTGAGGTCTGGACCTTCGGTGAAGAAACGATGACGAGTCGGAACAGAGCTCAAGTCTGTTTCTGTGGATTCTAGTTCAGGGCCACGTTCTGTGGTTCTGTTCTGGTGCCTCAGAACTGCGAGTTTTCGTTTGAAGACATTCGAGGCATTTGTCTGAGAAGGATTTACTTTAAGTTCTAGAGATTTAATTTTATAAAGTGAAAATAGTGTTTTTTTTTTATTACCATATGAAGAACTTTGTTTTCCAGTCTGGTTTCTCATGACTTGCCATTTAAAATAAAATGACGTCAAACCTCTTCAATGTATTTTTTTCTCCCTCAGGTTCTCTTCATCTCCCCAGATGGACTCGACACCCTCAGAGTTTTGTGTACAAAAACAATAAAATCTGGAAAACTCGTCAACTCTTTCTTGAATGCCTGAAGATGGACTCGAATAAAAATTAATGTTATTCAAATGATTTATTTTCTATTGATGCACATTCTTATCCCGCGCTGGATTAGGTTATTTCTGTGATTCGTCCCTTTTGTAAGACTTATTATATTGCTGCACAAAATACTTGTAATTGTTTAATATATTGAAGAGAAAAAAAAAACTCTTGACTGCTTATTTGACTTACTGGAAATTCCCCTTTTGGTTACAGACTTGCATTTTCTTTATGCTGAATTGGCGATAATGATGCAGCATCAATGTTATCCTGACTCGTCCACTAACAAATCAAGATAAACATTTTAACTCGGAAAATTATACTATTTTAATATTTACCTTGATGCAAACACACATTGTTTTGAGCTAAACAAGGATGTAGCGATGATGTGGAGTGAGTGCTCCCTCTGGGTGGTTGACGACGTACACTCGTTTGTATAGACTTAAAAGTAAAGTGAGCAAAATTCGACATCAGTTTCTCACCATAGACATCTATATACAAGGACGCCTCACAGACTGATGCCTCCCACTAGAGCTGTATATACAGGGCGGCCATCTTAGTACAGTGGCTCTCGCTCCTACAGTGCATTACGTCTAGAGGAATGATGTGTTCACACTATAAAAGTGATCATAAATCGCTCATTTGTCAAGCTTTTTTCACGGGGTTTGTTTTTCAGACCAGGTACAAAGACAGAAGAAATATTTTACTATACAATCTATAAAAACAATGAATATGAATTTATAGATATCAAATACGGACCAAACCGTTTGAAAATCGGTCCAGAATCAGCGAATAATTATATTTTAAGATAAAGTACCTCTTTTCCTGTAGTTGTCAATGCGCCACTGCCTCCGATGACCCTGTACCAAGATGGCGGCGCTTTATACACATCCGTCTACAGTGACGCGACGTCTATGTAAACATGTCTGTGGTTTTCACGGCGTCCTGTTCAGACCACGCCCACTCCTGCTACCTGCCGAGCCCCAGACCTCACCTCGGTTCACCTGGACAGTTGTCGACCAACATGAGTCTCCCGGACTTCAAGGCTCCAGGAAAGCAGTCTCCGGCTGTGAGCGCGGTAAGAGTCCGGCGCGGGATCTCCCTCGGCGGCTGTAGTTGTGACGAGCTCCGCCTCACCTGTGTCGACAGATGTGGACGTTTAACAGCAGCTGCTGTTTCTGTCCGACACATGAGATTGTTGTAGGTTAGAAAGTGTTTACTTATACGTTTAATTTAACGCAAAAATAGTTATAATTTAAAAAATAGTTTGATATAATTATAATCTATTATTTGTTCATCCGGGAACTGACCTTTCCATCAATCATCCTTTCATCATCCAATCATCTTGTCGTCCATCCATTATTCTTGTAGAATCTGCTTATCCATCCACCTTTTTTCTCTTCATCCATTTATCTTTTCAAATCGATCATTGTGTGTTCATTCTCTGACAGTCTTTTCATCCATCCATCATCTGTCCATCCACAGTTCACTTCTTCATCCATTTATGAACTACTCTTTCTTCAATCTACCATCTCTTCATCCCCACCTTCCGATCACATTCTCACCATCACTCTCCTAGTAATCCTTACTGATAGTCTGATGAAGCTTCATGAAGCAGTCATTATCGTCAGAGTCCACTAGATGGCGGTCTCTTCACTATTTTCTTTTGTTTTGAATAACTGATCTAATGAAACATCGCATCGTTGTTAAACTGATGGCGCCACCTACTGACCTCTAAACAACATGAAACTGTTTCATGAAGCTTCATGAAGCAGTGTCATTATCTTTGGGATCCACTAGATGGCGGACTCTGCACTATTTTCATTTGTTTTTAACAACTGTTCTAATGAAACATCACATCATTTTTAAACTGATGGCGCCACCTACTGACCACTAAACAACATGACACTGTTTCATGAAGCTTCATCAGACCATCACTAGTAATCCTTCCATCATATTTCTTCTCATCCATTCCTCGCCTATTTATCCTTTTATCACTCCATCCCTCATTCATTCATCCTTCTATCTTGTCCAAACTCAAAATGTCTGTGAAGGACCAACTCACTCAATCCAAGACGATGTCACTTCCTGTTCCGCAGGGTTCTGTCGTGCAGCTGAACGTGGGAGGTCACATGTTCACCACCTTACTGAGCACGCTCAACAAAGTCCCGGGGTCCAGACTGGCCGGGCTGGTCTTCGGGGAGACCGACTCGGAGGGACGGGTCTTCATCGACAGGGACGGGAGTCACTTCGGCGCCGTGCTGGACTTCCTGCGTTCGGAGCGACTCCCCGTCGACCACATACCGGAGGTTTGACAAAAGGGTTTCACCGACCAACGGAAGGCTATGATTAGGCTCCGCCCACAACCACACCTGTGTCTGTGTCAAAGGTCCACCGAGAGGCCGTCCACTACAACGTCCAGCCTCTGGTCAAGCGGCTGGAGGAGACGCCGCAGATGTTCGGGGAGCTGGTGGGTCGACAGCAGTTTCTCACCCGAGTCCCTCACTACAGGGAGAACATCGAGGTGCCTCCTGTCAATCAAATCCTGTCAAATAGTCACACTTTGATCTACTTTCTTAATTTCTGACCTCTTTCCCCTGGTCCAGGTTCTGATCCGGATAGCCCGGGCAGAGGCCGTCGCCTCTCGCCGCTCCACCATCATGATCTGCGTCCTGAGGACCGAGGACGACCTGCGTTGCTATGACAACGCCATCCACAGTCTGGACGCCGACGAGCAGTCGGTGGTGACGTTCGGACCCTGGAAGGCGCCGCCCGACCTCCGGGACCTGCTGGACTGCGTGAGGATGGACATCCGGAACCAGGGCTACCGGGTCGAGCTGGAGCCGCACACGCCCGAGAAGAGTTTCCGCTCCAAGACCTACAACTTCTTCCACAAACTCACGTTCACCTGGTGGTGATTAAAGTTCACTTTATTGATCATTGACTTGAACTTCTGGTCCTGAAACAATCAACAACAAATCACCCGTTCATCATGCTTTTGTTTATCATCTAATGATAGTTCATCCCTTCATCTTCAATCCATATGTTCATCACACACAAACCTTCTTTATCTCTCTAGTAATGCTTCCTTTAACCTTGTATTATTCACCCATTCATCCGTCCTTAATTCCATTCATCAAGTCATCATTTCATTCATCTTCCAGTGATCCTTTGATTATCTAGCAAATCTTCTTCCACTCATGCTTTTACAGTTTATTCATCAATCTATACATAAAAATATTATTCATTCATGTGTCTCTGGTCTCCATTGATTCCACCAATTACCGTCTGTCATGTGATCATGTTAGTCTGTCGTGTGTGTTCATGTCAGTATGTAAACACTACGGACTAACATGAACACATGACAGACTAACATGAACACATGACAGACTAACATGAACACACATGACAGACTAACATGAACACACATGACAGACTAACATGAACACATGACAGACTAACATGAACACACGGCAGACTAACATGAACACACGACAGACTAACATGAACACACGGCAGACTAACATGAACACACGACAGACTAACATGAACACACGGCAGACTAACATGAACACGCATGACAGACTAACATGAACACATGACAGACTAACATGAACACACATGACAGACTAACATGAACACATGACAGGCTAACATGAACACACATGACAGACTAACATGAACACATGACAGACTAACATGAACACATGACAGACTAACATGAACACATGACAGACTAACATAAACACACCACAGACTAACATGAACACACATGACAGACTAACATGAACACATGACAGACTAACATGAACACACATGACAGACTAACATGAACACATGACAGACTAACATGAACACATGACAGACTAACATGAACACACATGACAGACTAACATGAACACACATGACAGACTAACATGAACACATGACAGACTAACATGAACACACGGCAGACTAACATGAACACACGACAGACTAACATGAACACACGGCAGACTAACATGAACACACGACAGACTAACATGAACACACGGCAGACTAACATGAACACGCATGACAGACTAACATGAACACATGACAGACTAACATGAACACACATGACAGACTAACATGAACACATGACAGGCTAACATGAACACACATGACAGACTAACATGAACACATGACAGACTAACATGAACACATGACAGACTAACATGAACACATGACAGACTAACATAAACACACCACAGACTAACATGAACACACATGACAGACTAACACGAACACATGACAGACTAACATGAACACACATGACAGACTAACATGAACATATGACAGACTAACATGAATACATGACAGACTAACATGAACACACCACAGACTAACATGAACACACGACAGACTAACATGAACACATGACAGACTAACATAAACACATGACAGACTAAAATGAACACATGACAGACTAACATGAACACATGACAGACTAACATAAACACACCACAGACTAACATGAACACATGACAGACTAACATGAACACATGACAGACTAACATGAACACACCACAGACTAACATGAACACACGACAGACTAACATGAACACATGGCAGACTAACATGAACACGCATGACAGACTAACATGAACACATGACAGACTAACATGAACACATGGCAGACTAACATGAACACGCATGACAGACTAACCTGAACACATGACAGACTAACATGAACACACACTACAGACTAACATGAACACGCATGACAGACTAACATGAACACATGACAGACTAACATGAACACACATGACAGACTAACATGAACACATGACAGACTAACATGAACACACCACAGACTAACATGAACACACCACAGACTAACATGAACACATGACAGACTAACATGAACACACACTACAGACTAACATGAACACATGACAGACTAACATGAACACATGACAGACTAACATAAACACACACTACAGACTAACATGAACACACGACAGACTAAAATGAACACATGACAGACTAACATGAACACACGACAGACTAAAATGAACACACGACAGACTAACATGAACACACGACAGACAACATGAACATTGTTCCGAGTCCGTCACTCTTTGATGTAATAAATACACACTAGTCATGAAACCGTCTCTAACCTCAGTGCAGACCTGAAGACGTCACAAGACTTCGCCAAAAGTGGAATTGCAGAGTTTGTGTTTTCTTTAGTGCCTCAAAAAACTAAGATCTAGATCAGCGACCCCCTGACTTCACCACAGCACTGATCGGAAACCTGCAGTACGTCCGCACTTGGACCCATGATCTCACTGCGTGAAAACATAAATATGAGATAAAACACTTATGTGAGTTTATTGGATTGTTTTCTCAGTGTGTGTATCGTGGCGTGTCCACTGTGTCACGACACCTGCGTCATCATCCTGGATATTTGTCCTGATCATGTGAGAATCATGTGACTTGCAAAAATATCTGTATTTAATCTAACAAGTAGAAACACTGTTTCTAAAGTCTGTGAATCAGCTTTAAAAATACGACAAAACGGAAAAAAAAGGAAACAAAATTCCTATTGTTTGATGATCATTAATTATGACATGCATATTTTGTTCTCTCTCTCTTTTACTTTGGTTTTAAAAAAATCGTTTTAATACGTTTTCTTTTCTCCAACTGCCTCAGTACTGAATGATTCTTGTTGGGTGTTTCTGTGATTGCAGGATGGTCACGTGTCCTCGTAAGAACATGCTGTGTCTGTGTGGCACAGGAAGTCAGGACGAACGTCTTTAGAAATGTTGTGTTTTGGTGAGAAGATGCTGCTGCTGCTGCCGCTCGTCGCTCTGCTGCTCAAAGGTGCGTGTTTCTCATTTTTTCTCTAGAACTTCCAGGACCGTTGCTCTTCTTAACATGTTCTGGAGTAGCTTTGAATTATTTTTAGTGATACTATATATTCTTTAATTGTATTTTTTATCTACTCGGCGCCAAATTTAAAATCCTTTTCTCAGTGCTCGTAAAAAAGTATGACCACATGGATATCTGACCACTAGTCTCCACTATCCTGTTCACCACGGGCATGGAAACTTAATTGCAGTTTTTTAAAATTGCTTAAGCACGAGGGCACGGGTTTTCAAACCACTACACACAATTAGCAGAACACCTTCCATCCTTTACAAAATGAAACACTCTTGTTCAAACCATACACTATTTTATAAAAATGATATTTTGTCTCCATATGAAAAAGCACACGTTTCCTTTGACTTAATTCTGCCCGAACCAGTTACACACTGCTGCACTGAACCTTAAACACTATTAACAATTCTGCTCCTAAGTTATTTGAGTAATGTTACACACAGAAGGTGCAAATACACAAAACTGAAAATTAATCAAATACAACACAAGACCAATGCTGTGATGAAAATATATATTATTTATCTAAACCAGTCAAGATTTCAACAAAATATGTCAATGCTAAAACTGTACTGTGCACACACACACACACACACACACACACACACACACACACACACACACACACACACACACACACACACACAAAATACACACCCAATCAAAAAACTAAAAATAAAGATACTATAAAAAATATGGGGTTAGGGGACTGATAGAATTCATGCAGACAGAAGACACACACCTGGACACACTCATATATCGATACACACAGACACACATGTATATGGATACACACACACAGACACACAGGTATATGGACACAGACATCTTTGGACACACCCATACAGTATGTGGATACACAAACACATGGACAAACACAGACACATGGACAAAAACATACATGGACACACACATATATGGATACACACACAGACACACACGTATATGGACACACACACACATGGACAAAACATACATGGACACACACCTATATGGACACAAACATATATGGTCACTATCATTATATGGACACAAACATCTATTATCACACACATATATGGATACGTGAACACATAGACACACATATATTTGGACACACACACACTCACATTGACTGTGTGCAATCACTTGAAAATAGTGTGAAGCTGACATTGTGCCTATAGTTGTGTTAATCTGGTCCAGAGTTTTGCTCCTTGAGTGTAAGGTTTTTATAATTTTGTACGACTTTAGGTCAGAGACACACACACACGACAGTTTCATGAATAGTGTGTATTTATTAGATCAAAGAGTGTCAGATGAAGCTTTTACAACAAAATACGATTGAAAGACTAGCAGCAGAGCGCCTCTTGTGGCCTGTTTCGCCACAAGTGGAATTGCAGAGTTTGCGTTTTCCTTGGTGACCCAAAAACAAAATCTAGATCAGCGACCCCCAGGGTTCACCACAGCGCGACCAGACTTCCGCGCTGATCAGAAACCTGCCGCCACAATGTGCTGCCATAGCAGAGTCTGCACCTGATGTTTGTGTTTGAAAACTTTAAATGTGTTTAAGTTTAATGGATTGAGTGTGTATCGTGGTGGAGTCCACACTTTCATCCATCATCATCCTGGATATTTGTCTTTATCATATCGGAAATTAAATTGTAGTGACAATGAAATCATGGTTAATATGCTAAAGTTATTATTTTAAGTATTATCATTAATATTGTCATTAATTAATATTATATCATTAGGGGGTTAATGTGTTTATTATTATTATTTTAATATGTGTAGGACACATCTTAACTTAATGTGTTTGTATAGTTAGTCATTGTATTTGTGAGCTGCTGTGACGACCTAAATTCCCCTAGATGTGGAAAGAAAAAATGCATATGCTAACATTTTATCATTATATATTTTCTCAATGGTTACATCTTTATCTGGGTTCAAAGCTTCAGATATTTTTTTTCAAATATCTACTTGTGAATCTTGGAGAGAATCTTGTCTTATCACTGATTTAATTTTAAAACAGACAAAACAGGAGTCCGTTCCGGTCGCTCCAACACGCCGTCACTTCCTGGTTCTTATACTTCGTTTATGGAGAGAAAAGGTCAATGCAGTGTGTCACGGGTCGTTTATTTGCCGCTTCAGGTCAAACAAAGTACATGCTTTACGTTCGATCGGACTCGCTTTCTGCCGGCGACTTTACAATACAATAGCTCCGGGAGAAACGGTCTCGAACTGTAGAAACATCGCTATATTTAAGGCAAATTTCCGGGCCAAGAGGTCCTCCCCCTACCGCCATATTGGTTCCTTCAAGCTTCCTGTGCCACGATCCCCTGTGGAGATTCCTTTCTAATTTGTTTCATTTTCTAATCATTCAAATGTTCTTGGGTGGGGGTTTCTGTCTCCTAGCCCCCCCCCCACGGATGTGTCCCTGCTTCGTTCTTTTGATCCACGACCCAAGGTGTGAAAAGGGCAGACAAACAGACGTTTAAATAACCGGTGTCATGACTCTAATTCTGTTCCAAGCTTGTCTTGAGACAGTGTGTCAGTCTGAGTGAAATGTTAATTGTGTATTCAAACGTTTAAGCTCTTAGATGAAGCTAGTAATTTATACTTTATATTTTGATTATCTTTTAGCATTAATTTAAGTATGGCGTATACGTATAGTGTATAATAATTTTTAATCTAACAATTTTTAATTCGGATATAAATAGCTTTTTCACAAATTCACTCACTCTCACTTTTTGAGGGGTGATAAATAGTCCGAAAATTGACCAAAGCGGAGGAAACAATCCTACAAAAACCCTAGAGTTACATTTAGAAGTAAAATTTAAAATAAAATGGATCAATGATCAAAGGGACTGCATGTGGCCCCAGGGCCGCAAGCCAAAGATTTTAGAACATTCAGTGCCATCTAGTGGTCTTTCAGAACAAGGCTTCTGTCATGAAACTAGTGATGGTCTGATGAAGCTTCATGAAACAGTGTCATGTTGTTTAGAGGTCAATAGGTGGCGCCATCAGTTTGAAAATGATGTGAAGTTTTATTAGAACAGTTGTTCAAATATAAGGAAAATATTGCAGAGACCGCCATCTAGTGGACTCTGACAATAATGACACTGCTTCATGAAGCTTCATCAACCTTTCATACTCAATGCGATGGAACTGAAGGAAGTGGATACAATCTTGTAACTCAAACCCCTTACATGGTTTTGGCCCGACAGGTGTTGGTGGAAGTGTCTCCCCGGTGATGGTCCACAGACAGATGGGCGACGACATTGTTCTGCCTTGTGGGAATTTGTTTTCGACCAGCAACAGCGTCATCGTCACCTGGACCTTCTACCACGGCAGCTTGTCGTTCCCCACGCTGGAGATCGACGGCAGACATTCCCGGCGACTGTTCGTGACTCAGAACTGCAGCCTCGTCATCCGCGACCTGAGGTCCGACGACGTGGGCACCTACAAGTGCAGGCTGCTGTCCGAGACCTTCGCCGAGATCTTCCTGACCGTGCTCGCCGTCTCGTCGTCGGCCTCCGTCGCCGACCTCCGGCCGGGGCGATCCGTGACCCTCAGCTGCATCCTCTACACCTACTACGATGACGTCAGCTGTGGTCCACACAACAGAGCCTTCAACATCAGCTGGACCTCTGAGGACGGAACCAACCTGTCACTGGACCCCAGGTTTGGACTCTGATGGTGACTCGTCTTCTCAACCATCACCAAAAGTAGCATACTTAGAGTAAACTTTCTCAGGTATACTTACTGTAAGCAGTATTAGTATAGTATGTATACTAAGGTATACTGGTATGTACTTGTAGTGTACTAAAAGTATACTAATCTGAATCTTTTCTGACTATTTTAAGTAAAATAAGGTATACTTTTAAGTACACACATCTGTATACTACCAGTGTACTAGGTAGTGATGGGTTGATGGAGCATCATGATACAGCATCACCTGTATCATGACACATTTTGAAAGGCCACTGTCAGTTTGAAAATGCTGCCCTTTGTCATTGAACTAGTAGAACAGAGACAAAGATGAAGTGTCATCTTGTGTATCATGATACCTCATCAACCCATCACTAGTGCAAGGTATTAGTGATGGTCTGATGAAGCTTCATGAAGCAGTGTCATTATCTTCAGAGTCCACTAGATGGTGGTCTCTGCACTGCTTTGCTTTGTTTTGAACAACTGTTCCAATGAAACGTCAAATAATTTTTAAACTGATGGCGCCACCTACTGACCTCTAAACAACATGACACTTCGTGCTTCGTGAATCTTCATCAGACCATCACTAGTAGGTATAAACTGAATCTGTAGTTGAGCTTATAGAACTATATTAAAAGTATACTTGAAGTACACTAGTTTCTATTCCCAACCATTCTATACCGGCATGTGTTACCGGGCCGACCAGAAAGAAAATAATAATTTATATGTTTGTTTTATTGATTATAACTGTATAAAACGTTATTCTAAAAATAAATAAAAATATGTTTTCTACAAGTAACATTAGTCCAAGACTTTTGACATGCAACATGTTCGATTCAGTCAAGATCCATAACATTGAAGCAAATGTGTCGAACAATGACATCAAAAGTCTGTTTTCATCGCCCACTCCCATAATCCTTTGCACAGTTTAAATCTGGATCACAACAATAATACAAAAGACGTACTCGAAGTACATTTTATGATGTATACCAAAAGTAGACTCTAAGAATACAACTTAAAGTATACTCATAGTACATTTAAATACATTCATTTTCCTAAGGGAACTGCTCGTGTGTCCAGGTTTGAGGTGAAGGTCAACTCTCCCTGCAACGTCACGCTGGTCAAGGAGCTCGAGAGCGACGACCTTCAGCGAAGGTGGAGGTGTCAGGTCATCCTGGCTCACCAGCCCAGGTTCCTGTCCGTGGACTTCTACCCCAGCTTCGTCTTCCAGAACGTGACCTCCATCCAGTGCCCGGCCTGTTCGGTTCCACTACCCGTCAGCCGCATCCTGCTGTGTGCCCTGCTGCCCGCCATGGTGCTCGTGGTCTGCTGGTGGACCTGGAGACTGGACCATAGGAAGACCGGAACACCTTCTGTCGAGTTCACTGCCTTCTGAATTACAACTTAATGTTCGGCTTGAATAGCAAGTTCCACACGTTCCTCGTGTGGAACTCGTTTTTTTCTTAGTCCTCTCCTCATTCTATTTTCTTTCACTCAACTTCCTGTCTACTCGGTCTTCTTCTTCTTCTGGATACATTTTCCTTCTGCGGGTGTCACTGCAAGGCTCTGATTGGTTAATGTAATAGTTCACCCAAAATTCAAATCTACTAATTTTCTACTCACCCTCACGTCGACTAGTGGTTGGGATTATTATCAGATTAATCTGTTCCTTTTTAGACTTATAGACAAAAATGTTTGTTCATTTTAATGTAGCGACTGGAGCCAAGTTTTTGTTTAGTTTAGTAAACGTACATTACAACAATAAAAGTCAATTACTTGTCATTATTATTTCCTGACTTTTTTCCATTTGACTTTTAAAAGTCTGTTGTTTCTTTTTCTTACTGATCAGACTTATGAGTGAAAAGGTTTTAGTTTTCACTTTATCTCAGCCACTTTATACTATAAAAGGTACATTTGTTTCTTTGTTTTTCAACCAAAGAAGACTTGCTTTGATCTTGAAAAATAAATATTAAGTGTTTGAATGTAAAGAATATAAATAACGCTACAAAAAAAGCACTTTAACACTTTGAATAAAATATTGAAGGAACTTTTAATTCGATTGAATAAAAAAGAAACAACCTACCTCCATACAATAGAAATACAGGAATACAGTTCATTGACTTTCATAAAACCTTCAAGACGCCTTGTTCTTCCTGGAGAAACATGATATCAAGGAAAGATCTCAGTCACTAGAAGGATCCAGATCTGGATGATAGAAAAGTCTTCAAACAGCACAAGGACCCGGGTCTCTGACCAGGCGATAAATAAATGTCTCACAAACATGTCTTTGATTTCTGGTTGGACGCTCGCAGCATGGTGAGCGCCGTGTTGGAGAAGTCTCTCAGCACGTCCACCGTCTCCCTCTGCAGCATCAGCGACTCCTGCACGAACTCCTGCTGCGTCTCCACCAGCAGCTGCACCGACTGGGCCAGGATCTCCAGGGACTGGGACACGGAGCTGAGCAGCGTCCGGCTGGCCTGCTGCTGCTGCAGGCTCTGAGCCGCCAGGTGCGCCATCTGCTGGTTCGGCCCGACGCCGCAACCCCCGGAGGGAAGGGGGTCCGCTTTGATGGGCCTGGACGACGAGGGGAGTCTGGAGGAGGCTTGGTCTGAGGAGGTCCCGGACTTGGCGGGAGCAGACGAGGAGGAGGAGGAGGAAGGAGCTGGTTTCTGTGACGAGTGGAGCGAGGTGGCGTCCAGTTCCGAGAGGAACCCCGACGAGATGGAGGGTCCGGATGGCGTCGTCCGTCCTCCGTTGCGGGTGTAAGTGTGGTCCGGCTTGATCTGCGGAGACGGGTCGTCGTCGTCTGGCTCCTGCTCAGGGGAGTACGGCTCCATTTCGTCAAAATCCATGGAGGCGTCTGTCCGGGCAGAGGTCAGAGGTCGATAAGAAAACATCGACACAGAGACAGGAAGTGACGCGTCGTCGATTCGGCCATGAGAGTACAAAACAGACGACAGATCCAACAAACTCTTGTTACGCTTTTCTCCTCCATATTCCCTCACTCTCACCTCAACATCGCCCCATATTTATCCTCCGTGTTCATTCTTCTTCTTCTCTTTCACGTTCCCTCGCTTTTCTCCACCATTTCCTCCAAAATTTCTTCCACATTCCGTGACATTTCTCTCCTCCATATTTCCTACTAATTTCTCACTTTTCTCCTCCATGCTCTTTCCCTTCTCTCCTCCATGTTCCCTCGCTTTTCTCCTCCATGTTCCCCAATTCTCTGTGACCCCTCAATTATCTCCTTCACATTCTGTCACTCCAAAGTGTTTTCACTTTTCTCCAAATGTTTTCTCACATTTGTTCTTAGGGATACCACAAACACATTTGTTTGGACCCGGGGGTCCTGAGAAACAAAGGAAAATAGTGCAAAGACCGCCATCTAGTGGACTCTGAAAATAATGACACTGCTTCATGAAGCTTCATCACACCATCAGTAATGTATATCATCATGTTATAAACTCGCCATCTTCAGATTGAGCTGCATCTGTGGTCGGCCCATCAGTGTCGCAGGACTCCAGAAAAGATGCAGCTCTGCCCACCGGGAGAGGCTCCGTGCTCAGCTCCTCCTGAGCCGGAGCGACATATAAAACGTTACAGCGTCTTCTCAACACGTGGCCTGTGTAGCCGCTGTCTCCAGGAGGAACGATGGACAGATTTCTACGACCCCTTCCACCTAGAGGGGTCAGAGGAGATACTAATAACAACTGGAGAAACGGTTTAACCCTTATTTAAACAAGCAGGAATCTGACACACATTTATACACAGACATGTAGACATTATGAACAGGGTGTACTATGGTGCATACATACACATTAAATTCATAAAGATATTGTTTTTGTAGGTCTGGGCAAGTTAAAGTTTAATAGTGTATGATTATTCTAATTATTTGTATGTAATTGTTGTTATTATTATATTATAATAAGGGCTGGGCAAGTTATTATCGTGTTAGTGCCTGAAACTATTAACGAAAGGCAATTATTTTATCTTATGTTATTAATCCTTATTTACTTTTGATGCTCTAATAATCATAAATTGTTTTGTAATACGTGTTAATATTGCAGGAGTTGATAAATATGATGATGAAGAAGATTCTTTTTGGGATTAAAAATTGAAAATTTAATCGTTGCCCAGCGATGTTTTTTTTTTTTACTATAAATTTCATAACTAAAAGACCATAATACAGTTTTACAAATCTTACATACCGTTTCGTTTTATTTTCTTTATTCTCTTTCTCTCATCAACCACAATAAAAAGGTATAAATGTATTTTCTCACCACTTGCTCTGTATAAAAGGAATCCTCCAGTCAAAGTGCTGAGAGCTGGATAAAGACCCTTCAAAATGCTTAACATCTGCAAGAAGAAAGGTAGTCAATGGAAATTAATGAAAATTGGCACAAACTAAAAAAAAAACTGTTTTGTGGAGATGAAGCAAAAACAATCCTGATTCTGGTCATTTACCTGCTCGTGTGTCACACTGTCATTCATGTAGACTGTCCTTCGTCCCAAACCAGCTTGATGGTGAACCACGATCTCCTCCTTCGATGGCGCTTTTTCAAAATGGTGTGGAAGAAGATGGAACACCAACTTCAATTGTGTCACTCTATTGACCCGGCCACTGTAGGACCCTTGGAGTCTTCTGCCACTTCCTCTTCCTCTTACAAATGTTCCAGGAGAACACCTGCCCACAAGTAAACATGCACGTTCAGAGGAGTTATTCCAGAAATTCCAAGAGAAATAAAACATCACATCATTTTTTAAACTGTTGGCGCCACCTACTGACCTCTAAACAACATGACACTGCTTTATGAAGCTTCATCAGTCTATCGTTACCGTTTACTTTTTTTTCTCTCTAATTCATAAGTGTTAATTGTACTTTTAGAGAGATGAAAATGTACTTGAGTACAAAACAGATATAGTGTGTCTTTGTAGTATTACTCTCCAAGGAGTAATATAACCGATCCTCATGGAGTAATGCTACAGTGACTCGTGGTGCGGCATGTACCACATTAATAATAATGTATAATAATAATAATTTAACATGAATACATATGGCTCATAAGGATTTTAAGTATGAAAAATATGGTTAATGAAGTTGTGTGATGTGGCTTAAATTTAGTAACTATTTGAAGAACAAATCTTTTTTGGTCTGACAATTACTGGAAGAACTTTGATGTCATAGGATTAGGAGGTAGTATTTGTACGTGTATGTGTAATAACATATTTTATACATGTTTGAAACTGTATTTATTTATTAAAGAACGACTACTTCACTACTTTCATTCTTGCTATATTTGTCAAAATACAATTTTCCTGACTTTTATTTAATCTCTAACGATACATTTATTTTATAGTTTGTCTCGTCTGCACCATGTGACACACTTAAAAATAACCCATGTTAGTTGTATATAAGATACCTCTACATTTCTACTTACACTGATGGTCTGTCAGGGGGAGGATTGTGACGTCTCTGTCCTTCATCCCTAATCAGAAATATTAAATTAATCAATATTAAATTAATCAATATTAAAGGCGATATAAGGTGGATCAATAATGATCAATACCTGCTCGTGCCGGTGACCTGCTGACCGTCTGCTGACTGATGTGAGAGGCGTGTTGACGACTGGACGACAGCTGTGGGATCACTCTGTCAGAAAATAAAAGACGACAAGAGATTATAGAACCATGTTGTTCAACTGGACTAGCTTGTTGTTCACTACAGAGTCTGGTGTGACCAAAGCCAGAGTAAACATTCCATTACTTTTGCTCCAAAAGTTACACATACGCTTAAGAATCAAGCATTCAACGTTTTAAAGTATTTATTAAGTTGTCTGTATTTGCTATTTGACTGTTGTGTTGACATTAGAAAAAAACCTTCCTGTGCTGCTCAATCTCAACCTCAATCTTAACGTGTGTTTGGAACCAGAATATATACTGCTGTAAATGATAATATTAAAAATATAATTCACACTCACATTCCAGCAGCAGTTAAGATGCCATAGAATCTATCAAATATTTCACACATTACATCAGGGGTGAGCAATCAAATAAAATACGATGACTGTTATATGGGGACGTCAAAAAGAAACAACTTTCATTGCCATGGTTGTAAACACAACACCGGGATTTGTTGTAAATTAATGAAATAATACGAATTAATTAATTAACAATTAACAACAACTTAATAACAATTGTATTCATTTAATTGGATTATTAAGAAAAATATTGCATACATTTTACCTTTGAGAAAAATATGTGAAATGCAAAACAAAAACGGTATTATGCTATCAAATTAAATGTGTAATATTTTTTTTATTTAAAAATATCTATGCATTTGGATATATATACTTTTATTTTTACAGCTGCCAAAATGCTATTGCCCTTTTTCTGATGGACAATTTCTTCTGTCATATTTATTTCTCCTTAAACTATCCTTCCATTTTGAGACACTGTTGAAACAATAAAAAAAGTGATATAAATATATATATATGATGTTAAATTACTATGAATAATATAAAACCAATAATAAAATGGGAGAAAGTAGTGTTAATCTAGTAATAAACAAGTTAGAAACATTTGTAAATGCACAGTTGTATAGTTTAATAGTATTCGGACGCTCACTTTGTAGTCAAATGATGGACATATTACAAAATAATACTGTATTAACTCACATTATTCACATGATGAGCAACAGTCAATTACTTCAAAATTCTTCCTTGAAAATCGTTGTTTTTACATCGTCTTATCACGTAAGTTCCGGTTGGAGGACGGAGTGTTGCGAAGGTGATTCAGATTTTCAGTTTGTGTTTCCGCTTATCTCTGAATTAATCCACACCGAGCTGAGAATCTAACATTAGTTGCAAATGAAATCTCACCGTTGTTTGAGAATCCTCCTCCATGATGAATTGACGCGCCAGAGCTGCTACGTCGTCACGTGACCGCATGCGCGTCACACGATTGGCTGGAAGTTCGATCAAGTGGCTCGGTACTCTTTTGGTATTGTCTCGTACAACTATTATACTTAATAAACTTATAACTATAACTTTAGCCTTGAATTTAAAAGGCTACGAATGAAAGTATATTGAATTTAGAAAAATATTTTTGAATCATTGAAATAAGAATATCAATTTATTGTGTAAAAAAAAAAATCATTAAAAAAATTAACGATTTTTCTTTATTCAGTTATTCTAAAAACAATGAAACCTTTGAATATAAAAGATAATAAATTAAATAATTCAAACTTCCAATATTAAAATTATTTAATTACATTCTTTTTAAAAAACAAAATAAAGAGTTTAACCATTTTATTTTCTGATGGCACCGATATACTTAAGAAACATCTTAAGACATTTTAATTTGTTCAGGCTTTTCTTTGATTTTCTGGAACTCCTGTTGTGTAATCAGTTTTATCTTGACCTTTAAAGTTTATACTTTATTGAATATTGTTTTGATTGTTTAAGCGCTTTGTGACCCTGGTCTGGAAAAGCGCTATACAAAAAAAAATGACTTACTTACTTACTTACTATTATTACTTTCTTTTTTTATGGTTTTATGGATCATCGTGGCACATATTCAGACTCGTTTCTATCAAACTGACGTTGACAGTCTGACGTTTGACTTCACACTGATCGGACTCATGAGTGACAAAGGTTTTAGTTTTCACTTTATCTCAGTCACTTTTCAAAACAGGTTTACAGTTTGATTGGCTTTAATAAAAGTCCACTATTTTTCTTGTTATCAGGGAAAGACTTGGGTCACTAGAAGGATCCAGAAGCCTCTTCGTGACTGTAGTTTTACTTGAGGTTAGAAATGTGTTTGGGTTGGTCGAACTTGAAACAGCACAAGTACCCGGGTCTCTGACCAGGCGTTAAATAAATGTCTCGCAAACATGTCTTTGATTTTTTTGGTTGGACGCTCAGAAGGCCGGGCGCTGGCGTAGGACGGCGGGCGTGCTGTTGGCCTTCTCTCGCAGCATGGTGAGCGCCGTGTTGGAGAAGTCTCTCAGCACGTCCACCGTCTCCCTCTGCAGCATCAGCGACTCCTGCACGAACTCCTGCTGCGTCTCCACCAGCAGCTGCACCGACTGGGCCAGGATCTCCAGGGACTGGGACACGGAGCTGAGCAGCGTCCGGCTGGCCTGCTGCTGCTGCAGGCTCTGAGCCGCCAGGTGCGCCACCTGCTGGTTCGGCCCGACGCCGCAACCCCCGGAGGGAAGGGGGTCCGCTTTGATGGGCTTGGACGACAAGGGGAGTCTGGAGGAGGCTTGTTCTGAGGAGGTCCCGGACTTGGCGGGAGCAGACGAGGAGGAGAAGGAGGAGGGAGGAGCTGGTTTCTGTGACGAGGGGAGCGAGGAAGGAGTCGTCAAGATGGAGCTCACGGGCGACTGAGAAGGAGGAGCCGAGGTGGACGATGACGCGGCGTCCACTTCCGAGAGGAACCCCGACGAGGTGGAGGGTCCGGATGGAGTCGTCTGTACTCCGTTGCGGGTGTAAGTGTGGACCGGCTTGATCTGCGGAGACGGGTCGTCATCGTCCGGCTCCTGCTCAGGGGAGTACGGCTCCATTTCGTCAAAATCCATGGAGGCGTCTGTCCGGGCAGAGGTCAGAGGTCGATAAGAAAACATCGACACAGAGACAGGAAGTGACGCGAGAGCGATCCACGACACTACAAACGATCGACTCGGATGACTCAGATGTGTGAATGACTCGATCACGAATTGAAAACGATTCCACTGAGAACCAGGATGAACCATTGATGTTGTCATGACGACTGACATGCAAACAAAGGGATCTAAACTCTCACCTCCATCCTCAGGAACATCAAAGTCAGAGGACGAGTGGAGAGTTTCACCTGCAACACACAACCAGACCAGCTGAAGCTGCACGTTCTCCTTGAACCTCCCTCTTCCATGTTCCCTTGCTTTTCACCTCCATGTTCTTGAACTTTTCTCCTCCATGTTCCTCTACTTGTCTTGTCCATTTTCAATTCTATCTCAACTTCCTTTACGTTCATCTCGATGACCCCATACTTTTGTTCCTTAAATTTACCCCCCAGATTTTGCCTCTATGCCCCCCCCACCCCGATTGTTTCCTTAACCCATCGTTCCTTCGCTTTTCTTCTCCGTGTATTTTTTTTAATTTACCCCTGTTTTCCACTCCTCTGCCACATTCCTTTAAATTCTTCCCATGTTCCCTCAGTTCTCTCCTTCATGTTCCATCATGTTTGTCCTCCATGTTCCCCAAAATGTCTACTCCATGTTCCTTCACTTCTCTTCTCCGTGTTCCCTCACTTTTGTTTTCCATGTACCCCAACATTTCTCCTTCATATTACCCCACTGTTCTCCTTCATGTTTCTCCAATGTTCTACTACATGTTCCTACCTCCCATTTCTAAGTTACTTCACTTTTCTCCTCTGTGTTCCCTCACATCTCTCCTTCATGTTCCCCAACATTTCAACTCCACGATCCCTTCATTTTCCCCTCCATGTTCCCCCACTTCTCTCCTCTCTGTTCCCGCAATTCTCTCCTTCATTTTCTCTCACTTTTCACATCTATGTTCCCTCACTTCTCTGCTCTGTTTTCTCTCACTTCTCCCTTCCATGTTCCCCAGCATTTTCTACTCATGTTTCCTCACTTTTCGAATCCATGTTCTCACTTCTTTCCTCCAAATCACCTCCCTTCTCCCGTTACGTTCCTCCACATATCTAATCAGTGTTCCTCCACTTCTCCCCTTCATGTTCCCTCACTTCTCCTCTTCATTATCCTCCTATAGCCCCACCACATTCCTTAGCTTCTCATCTCCTCGTCTCCACACTTATTTGAGTTCTATCTTCTACAATCATGTATATCCTCACCAGCGAAGTCCTTCTCGGACGAGGAGAGAGGAGACAGGTCCAGAAGGGTCGCAGAGTCACTCAGGTACGAGGGCGGCTTTGAATTCCGGCGTTTCCGTGGAGTCTTGGGCTTCTCTTCCTCTTCAAAGTCCAGATCACTGTCAGCATCTAAAGGAGCGGCAGATTCCAGTCAGTCTCTTCTCTGGTTGAACTAGCAACACTGGAACTTTAATCACCTCCAGGACTCATCTGCAGGATCTTGTGGACCATCTTCTCCACAGGTCCGAGGTTCCTCTTCCTCAGGTGAGCGCCGTTTGAACTCCTCATGGCGATCATTCGCCGCTTGCCATCGCACTTCAGGTCGGCCCATTTCTTCATGATCTGGCGGATCTGGAGGGGAAACAATCTCATCAGGAAAACTCAAACAGATTTAGGTCCATTTAAAAGAATCTCTTCATCCACTTTTTCTAAAACATTTTTTCCTACATCTTGACCTCCTCCCTCTTTTATGCGTTCCCTCTTCATTGCTAAAGAGAAGTCAGACACCAGCTCACCTCTCTGTGATTCTCTCCAAGAGCGTTAATTTCCTCCGTGATCTCCGTCCAAGTCTGTTTCTTGGCTTCAGGCGACACACGGTGATTAAACTTTCCTGCAGGGGAGAAAGAAAATTAATGCTTTTTGTTGAAGAAGCTTAATAAAAGATCACTATCATCATTTGTTTAAGTACATTCTTTGACTTAAAAATGAAGATCTTTGTTAAAAGTACAGATAGAATGGAAAAGAAAGCAAGGTGTACTCAATCATTTCTGTTATCTGGAATAAAGAATGGCTAATTCATGTTAAGAAATTGAAATAAATAATAATCTTTAAAAAAGTATCAATGAAAAGTGGACAAGAAAATAACAGAAAAGCAAATGAAATAAAATGGATAAAAATAATAATAAAAAATACATAAGTAATTAATTCAGTTAAACATGTTTAAAGGATAACTAATGTGTTGATTTAAGTTTGTCTTACTGTATATAGATGTTTGGCCTCTTTTGTACTCATCAGTATGTGTCTGTTTGTACAAAACTCTTTTTGAAACCCTTTTGAAATATTTACATTAGAAAATGTGCTTATGCCCCTCCCACTAAAGCAGGGCGTGATGACAGCTGGCTGGAGGAGGAGTGAAGACCATTATTACATCATAATGGACTCGGCTCTCGTAACCTCTCGTTCGCTGAGATTTCAGATGAGGGAGAACTTTATAAATTAATAAGTTCAAAACATGGCCATGATGAGAGACTAACTGCATCTTGGAGAGGAAGATTTTAACATTTAAAACATGTGAGATGAGTCAGGAGAGTTGGGTTTTCACATTAGTTGCCCTTTAAGGAACTGACTGACACTTCACACACACTCTGAAAGTCACCACACTGATTTACTCAGGACGATGAATCTGTTCTTCTTGACGGCGTTCAACAGAGTCTTGACCTCTTTGAAGGAGAAGCGAGACTTGGGCCGCCACGACCCTTTCAGGCTCTCCAACTTGAACTCTTCATCGTCGTCCTGCCACGGCGCCGACATGGCTGCACCAGGGTCTTGGCCACTGCTACTCATCTGCTGAGGAGGAAATGCAGTTGAAAGTAAGACTTGTTTAAAATCACCACATTTACGGCCTTTAGGTAAATCCTCATGTTGAGAGGTTAAACGCAAGTTTATTTAAACATAATATATCTCACTTTCCCTTCATTTACTTTTCCTACATCCAGCTTGTCTTTGTTACATTCCTGACTATGCCAACATTCTTTGATTTCACCAAGTAGGAAAATTAAATTAAAAAACTTGTACAAAAAGGAAAAGCATGTGTTTCAGTTATTTTTAGTTTCTTATAAGCTTTACTTCTACTTCCTCCTTTTCAGACACTGCTTTTTTATATTTGTTTCATGTTGGTTTTATAGTTTGTCATTTATTTTTAAATATTGTTTTCAAAATAAACAAATCCATGCGTTTATTCATTTAAAAATATAAAAACGTCAAAATGTTCAAGTGTAATATGAATTGTAATGACAACATAATGCATCTTTAAATGTAATTTTTTTTCCGACAGGAACCTCGGAAACAGAAAGTACTACATGGAATTAGCAGCTTGCATGTTGATTCCATTTTTGAGTTTATTCTAACCGTAACTAAAATAATTCGTTTAAAAATATGTTTTTTAATTATTAAACGTTTAAATTCTCAGGGAAATGCTATAGAATGAGCCACATATGTTAGTAGCAGGAAATATTCATCACACCAGAGCACCCCCAGACAAGATAATGCTTATTTAATTTCTTATTTTATTACATCTCTATTCTACTTTCTTTATTTAATTTATTTAGAATCCTTTTTTCTTTTTTTTGTATAAATAATTGTATGGTTTGAAAATATATATTATTTACTACTACTGGTAAAAAGACGCTAAACTGAATTTCGTTGTACTGCACTTCGATAATAAATCTATTCTGAATCGGAATATTCAAGTGATTTAACGTAAATGAAAATAGTTGTTATTGTAACGTTTTCTTTTATTTTCAGACTAATAGTTTCGAGTAGATATTTAATAGTTCAACGATCATAAGGTTAAAAAATATCGTGAGTTTGCTCCGGCAATAAAATTAATTCAATATCTGATCCGCATTTACGAATTTGAACTTTAATTATATCTAATTAAATGTGTACGTTTTCTGCGAAAAAATAAATGTTTCCACTTGAAACAAAAGTGAAAAAAACTAAAATTAGCTCCAAGTAATTTTCGGAGATTTTTTTTCTCGATCAAATTTTCATGATATCGCGTTGACGCCGAGCACGTGACCCGGCGCAGCCAATCAGCAGCCGTCTCTCCCAGTCTTTGTTGCGCTCGTGCCTGTCCGCTGCTCCCGCCTGCAGTCGCCATCTCTGCAGCAGCAGACGCTCTCCGTCCGTCACGGAACACCGACCGAACCGACACCCGCGACTCCCCCGCACCCGACCGCGGCTTTACAACGAGATTACGCTTCGCTACATCTTCGCATCGATCTCTCCCGCGGTGTAGAATTCTCGGGCACGGAATGGAGGACGAGAGCTCGGTTCGGTTCGGTTTCGGCTGGTGTTGCTGCAGCGGTGCAGCGGCTCCTCTTAGGGGGGGCGGGGGGTTCTACGTGGCGGCGCGGGTCACGGCGGCCGACACACGGTGCGTTCAACGGCGGAATACGTGTGAAATAACTACCAGACGGTACGTCGGTGGCGTCTTCCTTCCTTCCTTCAGTCCTGCGTCCCGAAAGTTCGGAGTGACGAGAAGGACTGCGACTGCGCAGACTCCGAAGCGCGAGCCGCTCTTTCCCCTTTAACGCGCAACATTTCCATACGGACATGCGCCCCCCAGCGGCCGCCCGTCACCAGACGATTCTGCTCCCATCTGACCCACATTGACCCCCTTTTGGCAGAGTTTTCCTCCCTCACGCTAGTCCAAAATTTTGAAATGTATGTCAAAAATAGAAGTTCCTGCACAATCACATTTGCCAAATATATTTTTAATTGCCCTCAACGTTTCTTTCGACTCATTTAATCTAGGTTAGCTAATAAAACTGCCTCCATCTTTGTCGGCATCGTTTGTCGGATCGGAATTGCTAACTTGGATCCAAAAACCATGAACAAATAAACTTTTTGTTTATTCTGAAAAAACATCTTAATTAGCAATATTGTTAGAAATTTGCGACAAGTATTTTGTTGTTGTGTCCACGATAATTGTCGTCGATGACTTGATTGACTCAAACTAAACGTATATATTTGTGTCGATTTTTCCAGTTCCGCCCTTTCTTAAGTCCCAGCTAGCTAGGGGCATTCAATGGGTTGGAGACTGTGAATACACGTGAAAAAACTTTAGGTCCACGATCTCACACAGTCATCTGAGGTAAACATGTTCGAGAAGAAACCGGAGTGCGTGGGGGGAAAAGCACTTAACATAGAAGTGACTTCCTGCTTTGGTTCGAGGTATAATTGGATGATGTATAACAGATGACTTGGGAAAAAATGATGGATGGAGGTGCAGGTGTTCTTAGTCGCCACTAGGTGTCTTCAGAGAGCCGACTAGACCGGTTGTTTTCCGAATGCGGCAATCCGCCTGTCCTGCAGAGGGGGTGGCTGTGAAGATCCTGCCTGGTTTCATGGGATTTCATGGAGGGAATCGGAGGGAAAGACTCGCTCAGGCTTAACCTGTCTTCAGCTGCTGCAGTGACGATGAAGCCATTACTCATGGGAAAAAAAAAACAATTATCGGAAGGAAAAAAATCTCACATTTTGCGAACTGCTCCAACTGAGAGTACTCAGTTGAAATGATTTTGTTTGCTTTCTACGTAATAGTTATCTTTTGTTTCTTCACTTTCTGAACCCTTTGTGTGTCGGCCATCTTTGTTAGCATACGTAGAATTAGTATTTTTGTAAATGTTGTTTACCAAGGTTTATTTTGTTCATTTTTCGTAGCGTTCATGGTTTGTTTTCTTATTTTTCCTTCTTTCTAATAAATAAGGATTTATGATAAATGAGACCCTATTTTTCTTTCTGAGACAGACATTATACTTTGTGTTTATTTCGGTAACACATTTGAAATGTTTAGAAATGCTGTTAAGATTGTTAATTGTTTTGTATAGAGAAAAGAAAAGTACGCCAATAATACTGAGTAAAAAAAGTAAAAACCCATAGTGAGGGTCCGATGAAGCTTCATGAAGCAGTGTCATTATTTTCAGAGTCCACTAGATGGCGGTCTCTGCACTATTTTCCTCTGTTTTGAACAACTGTTCTAATGAAACATTATGTAATTTTTAAACTGATGGCGCCACCTACTGACCTCTAAACAACATGACACTGTTTCATGAAGCTTCATGAAGCAGTGTCATTATCTTCACAGTCCACTAGATGGCGGTCTCTGCACTATTTTCCTTTGTTTTAAACAACTGTTCTAATGAAACCTAATCGTTCTAACGGTTTTAAGTACTATAAAAGAAAATGTCTTTCTTTTTTTCTTTCTGATGGTTCAGTTGTTGCCATTAGACCGAATGTTAGTTATTTGTTAACAGTTACTGTAGATAGCAATATCATTAGCAACATGACGTATAAAATGTATTGACAAAAACTTGAAAGAAAACCTTGGTTTAGGTCATTAAAAACTAGGATGATACAGATTAGACTTTTGTTAAATAAAAGCTGGACAAAAGTGGCAGTTTATTATCGCACAGGATGTTGTTAGCACACACAGTAGTGACAATCATATCAAATATATCTGCTATGAAAAAGAGAAACAGAGTAAGGGCGGAGGTACAGTTGGCACATGCAGGACGAGTAAAACTACTTCTCTCGCTTCATCAGGTTGTTGGCTTTCTGGTTGGCGGCGTTGATACGTGTCATGTTGAGATTTGCCTGTAGAGGACGAGGAGAGCGGAATAAAATCAGATCAGATTATCTGTTGTTTTTTCCAACAACGATCTTAAAATACAGACGGGTGACTAATCTTACTAACTGATAGAGAGATCACATGTTAACCCAGGGTCAAGGTGACCCCAAGCCGTTAAAACAAATGTGTTCCATAAATACATATGCATTGGTGGAAGTTATTCCCCTTGACCCAGAGACAACACAAGGGATACCACAAACACATTTGTTTTTTGAGCCTTCGGGTCATCTTGACCCAGAGATAACACAAGGGTTAAGGATCTAGTTCCCGGTGATCATTGTCCTTTCTAAGGGCAAACTAATGTTTCATTTTGTTCTCAAAAAGGTACAATCTTTAGATCACATCTGACCATTGAAAGAGTAGAAACATCTCGTATCCATCCGTTCATACCTTGTGCTGTATGCGTTCTATTTGGACGTTCTGCGTGTCGATCTCGTTCCCCACGTCAAGTGCCATGTTCTTCAGGTTCCCAAGAATGCTTCCAACATGAGACAGGTTCTCCTCCATCTCGTCCTCTCTGGCGTCATTTGTCACCCTGAACAAAAGAAAACAGGTCCTGTGTGTGTTTGCACAGCTGCCGGTGTGTATGACCGGTCATGTTGAGTTTTGTGGAGAACAACAAACGCACAAAAGCTGCTTTTGTTAGAAAGATGTATAGCTGGATGTAGACCTGATGTTCCTTCCTAAACGAAGCAGTGTTTGATGCACTGTTAGGCATGCTACGATCAATGTGGCAAACTATTTTCTTCTTCTGAGTCTGTTTTCATCTCCCAAATGAAGATGAAGATGAGAAGACAGCATTGAAGTCCAAACAGGGCCAATGGACAAGCTGGAAAATAGTCCAAAACATACATGGAAAAACCTTTGGGAGATGATTATATTCTTCCCACACCCAAGAACCAAAACCAATGGTTTGAGGAAGATCCTTCTCATGCATTTGCCAAGCCACCGCTACCCTGAAGCACATCCTCAATGACTGAAAAACCAGTTTGTCCCAAGGCCGCTAAACCTGGAGACATAACCAGGTCCTACGACTCTGGCCATCACTCTGGAAGGGGAACTAACAACAACGCACACTCCATACCACCATACTCCACCCCTGTTATGAGAGCATGAAACTTCTAGCAAGGCTATCTTCAACAGAAGAAGCAACACTCTTAGACCCTGCCCGGGCCTGGACAATGCAGTTCTATTTAGACCAAAGACTCCACTTAACGCCTGAGATAATTACCTCTAACGTCAAGCCAGACATGGTCTTGCGGTCAACCTCTCAAAAATCATGATAGGCGGCAGTTGGTGAAGCATATGAACGGAAACGATTGAAGTTCTCCAACATAGCTAGCATAAGCGGAACAACGTGGCTTGCGTACCCGGTTGAGGTTTGGAATGGGAGTAAAAGGACAGACATTCTTTAAGGCTGTCAAATCTATGGCGGACTTGCGACGAGTGCACTGGTTTACAGTACACATTAAGACAGTGCATGTCCTTGCCCAGTGCGCAAATTTCAACAGGGTAGTACTGTCTCAAATCAAACGCTTACCAGAAATTACAGTTTCATCTTCTACTACTTTTTAATGCTGATTGCAACCAGCTGTTGGAACACTGTTGTCGATACTTGACAGCACTTTTCACCAATTAAAAATAGTTATTAAGCTGTGTTATATGACTGTTGTTTTGTGGTAAAAATTTCTGTTTTCTCAAACATTAACACCGGTATCTGTCACTAAGATGGCGGCGGTTAAGGGTGGAATTCATTTAATTGTTGATATTGGAATAAGCGATTTGGGACTCTGCTTATGCCTGACATGGCCAACAAAGCAACTGGCTCTGAACGAAGAGGAACCCAACTGCAAAATGATCATTGGGGGTAAAAGCTTAGGGGGGCATACACCTCCGGAGAGTTTGCAGTATACCCACCTGAAGACCCCAGCGAAGCTTATACCCCCTTTACCCCTACCCCAAAACCTCAAGCTCAAAACCAAGCAGTCACTTAATGTGTAGTTTTATATAGTGATGGTCTGATGAAGCTTCATGAAGCAGCGTCACGTTGTTTAGAGGTCAGTAGGTGGCGCCATCCGTAAAAATGATGTGATGTAATATTCGAACAGTTGTTCAAAACAAAGGAAAATCGTTCAGAGACCGCCATCTAGTGGACTCTGACAATAATGACACTGCTTCATGAAGCTTCATCAGACCAACAGAAGTCAGAATTGTACTGATTGTATTGGTCCAACCGTCGGTATGGGACCAAGTACCAGTCCGTAAAGCATTTGATAACAGACTTAACAGAAAGAAAACAATCTTCTAAAAATTATTTTATTGATTATTTCTGTCTGAAAAAGAAAATTTCCTGCTTATTGCGATGAGAAAAAGTTGGTCAAAAGGGTCTAAAGTAGTGATGGTTTGATGAAGCTTCATGAAACAGTGTCATTATCTTCAGAGTCCACTAGATGGCGGTCTCTGCACTATTTTCCTTTGTTTTGAACAACCGTTCTAATAAATCATCATTTTTAAACTGATGGCGCCACCTACTGACCTCTAAACAACATGACACTGCTTCATGAAGCTTCATCAGACAATCACTAGTCCTATAACCTCAAAAACATGTTGCTATGATTAATTCCGCAAATTATTTTCTTCTTCTATTTTCATTAATTTCCTTTTTTCTTTCCTTCCCTAATTCGTCACGTCTTCTTTGCAGTTGGACCGCAACCACTCACTGACCACGTTGGAAACCACCGCTCTGATGAGCTCCTCTTTACCTTCTTATGTATCCTCCGCTCATGATCATCTGCTCTCGCTCGTCAACCACGCGGGAAGATGGCGGCTGACCGGACACCACGCCGTCCTGACCACTGGCTCCTCCCCAGACGGCTTTGTAGGCACCGCTCTCCTCGAAGGCCTTTAGTCTGAGAACGTACAGTAATGTCTTCTTTTCATTTGCCATGGTTTGTGAGTTTGTCTCTCAAAATAAAGTTTGCTATCCTATAAGTGCATTTAACATTTAGATAATTCTCTAATTATTTTATTAGTTGTTTTTGTTTTAAATATACTGAAAAAACGTAATAATACAAACAGTTTGAAGCTATTCTTTAATCAATTAATGGTAGAAATACCCATATTCATTTAATTATCTACATTTTTATGTATTAATCTTTTGTTACTTGATCATAACATAATCAAATAATAATAAATACAGACATTGTGGCAGACATGAATTGAAAAAGCACAAATGTTGGCAAAAAAAGCGACACACTTACACACTGGACTTACCTCGGTAATTCTACTTCACTCACACACACATGTACACTCAGACATACTTCTCACAGGAGCAGAGGCCGCAACACTTTGCCAGGTCGGTCAGGTTTTTCTCTGCCTCCTTCATATCAGAGTTGATCTGGTCCAGACCTTCTTCCACCCGCTCCAATTGCTCTAATAGCAGAAAATGCAACAAGAGCCAAAAATAAAAAGCACATATGAAACACAAACACCAACAATAAGCAGTAAAAATAAATAAATAAATAAAACCATCACCTTAAAAATAATCAAACGAAAAACAAAAAAACACACTTGGCCAGAGCAACTTTGAATGAGCTGCACCAAAGCTTCAGCTGGACGTACCCGTGACACACTGATGTGCTCAGTTCCATTTGGATTTTAGTGACTCATTTATCACATTTATCATGGAAGGTTCCTTGTATGACATCAGCATGTGATATTTCATTATGATATATTTTGTCATGTGGCATTTCAACACGTTAAGTAATATTATCCGTGAAGGTTGAGTCAACTAGACTGTGTAGAGTCTAAGAAGCTTCTCGGATGAGGAGCCAAACGTCGTCCTAGAACTCTACACAGTCCAGTTGACTGGCTTTTAAACCTCTTGGTTAAATAATATCGTCACGTGTTATGTCATCACATAATATTTTTATTGTGTGATACTTTGTCATGTGACATTTTCTTATGTGACATTAGCATGTGATATTTCCTTAAGTGATATTTTTGTCATGTAAAAAATCCCAATGTGATTATTATTCATGTGATATTTCATCATCTGATAATGTCATGTACTATTATCATGTGATATATGAGTATATATATCAAGTGATTTTTGTCGTGTGATATTATATCAGATTATATATTGTCATGTGATGTTTCTTAATTTGACATTAGCATGTGTATATGTCTTATTTCATCATGTGATATTTTGTCACGTGATATTTCGTCATGTGATATTTTGTCATGTGATATTTCATCACATGATATTTTGTCACGTGATATTTTATTCTCTTATATTTAATCATGTGATATTTTGTCACATGATATTTCATCATGTGATATTACATCATGTCATGTGTTGTCCCATGATATTTTGTCATGGGATTTTTTGTCACATGATATTTTATTCTCTGATTTTTTCGGCATGTGATATTTTGTCACATGATATTTCATCACGTGATATTCTATCACGTGATATTTTGTAACATGATATTTTGTTCTCTGACATTTCATCGTGTGATATTTTGTCATGTGACATTTTATTCTCTGATATTTCGGCACGTGATATTTTGTCATGTGATATTTTGTTCTCTGATATTTTGTTCTCTGTGATTTCGGCATGTGATATTTTGTCACATGATATTTTGTCATGTGATATTTTGTTCTCTGATATTTTGTTCTCTGTGATTTCGGCATGTGATATTTTGTCACATGATATTTTGTCATGTGATATTTTGTCACTTAATATTTTGTCACGTGATATTTCGTTCTGTGATATTTAACATTGTGATATTTAATCTTGTGATATTTCGTCATGTGACATTCGTTCTGTGATCTTTCCTTCTGTGATATCTGGTCATGTGATATTTCATTATGTGACATTTCGTTCTGTAATATTTCATCATGTGATATTTAATCATGTGACATTCGTCAAGTGATCTTTCCTTCTGTGATATTTGGTCATGTGATATTTGGTCATGTGATATGATGGATTAAATGATCATCTAAAGTTGTCATTCATTGATTTGTCAGAGAAAAATCCCATGGAAGTGGACACCAGGGTGGGTCACGGAGACCCCAGGGTGGGTCACGGAGACCCCAGGGTGGGTCACGGAGACCCCACCGGGACCCAACACGTACTTCCTGATGGGCCAGAAACACAGACCGCAGCACTGCGCCATGTCTGTCAGGTTCTTCTCGGCCTCTTTCATGTCTCGGTTGACGGAGTCCATTCCCTCCTCTGTGCGCTCCAGCTGCTCTGTGATGTATCGGGAGGACGGAGGCTTGTGGTCACCAACGTTTGCTGATGTCTGAGCTACTGTCTCACTTCAGCAATGCTAACAGTGTTAGCATCAGAGGCACAGTCAACGTTCTTCAGTCACGGAAGAACTTTTTACAAGAAATCTTAAAATATGTCCAAACAATCAGCTTTTAAAGCTGCTGGAGTCAACTGTATCCTCTCATCCTAAGTCATCTCTGGAATCTTGTGGGATTTTATTGCTGCGGAGGACATAATGACTGCTGCCATCTAGCTGTCGGAAGTTCAATTGCAACGCAAAAATGAAAGAATGCCGCGTATATTTGCATGTTAATAGTAAAATAAAAATAATAATATTAATTTATATAAATATAATATAACATTTCAAATTTAACTCTGAACTGTAAACCACAAAATAACTATGGTGAACAAATATTATACAAAGTAACAAAGGTAAATATGATTTGAAAGCCAAAGAGATGTATTTATTTTGTTTTTTAATTTTCTATTCTTTTTTGAAAAAAAAAAAAAGCAGACGAATATCGATACAGTAAATAGTGAAAAACAAAAGTGTGATATATCTCAATATCAATATTTTCTAAAACCCTTAGTTTATAGAATAATCATGAAATATTGTAAAATAACAAATATGATTTTGCATGTTTTGTTACATTCTTTCTTCATAAAATGTGTTCACACAATCCACGTAGTGTAGATTCACACATGGATCCAAACCCTCAAGCCAAGGGTCAAGGGTTCGGATCCGTGGGAAGATTTACCTCCTTGTTCGTCCAGCATCACCAGAGCTCGTATCCCGGCGTCTTTGCTCTGCAAAAACACGTGTTGATGTGCGTCTGTGGTCGTTGTGGCAACAGAAGTGGTGGCAACACTCTCACCTCCTCCACCAGTTGCACCATCCTGCGAGTGCTCTCCAGAGACTGTAGGACAGAAGCACAACTTCAGAACCTCCTCACTTCGCACTCCAGGGTCCTTCCTTGACCCTTTTGTTAGCTCAGGGTCAAGGTGACCCGAAGGTCGAACGACCTTGGCTTCTGGAAATACATATGCAATAGTGGAGGTCTTTCACCTTGACCCTGAGATAACACAAGGGATACCACATATACATTTGTTTTCTAGGGGTTTGGGTCACCTTGACCCAGAGGCAACACAAGGGTTAAAGAAAGAATGATGATATGGCAAGTGACCTGAAGTAACCTTTACATCCCAGGGTGTGTCAGTGGAGGGAGGGTGGGAGCCTCCGTCGCCATGGTAACCAGGTGAGGCAGGTGGCGTGATAAGAGAAGATTCAACATACACGAGTCTCTGACTCTTCTGGGGGTTTATTTTTCTGTTCTTCAGTCATCATCAATATTTATATTTATATTCATAATATTTATATATTAAGCTGTTATGGTCTTATTCCAAATGATTTGTCTGATAGAGAAATATTTTCTTACCGTTTAAAGCTTCATGAGTTCATGAGCGCCATAAGTTTAAAAATTATGTTTCATTAGAACAGTTCTTCAAAACAAAGGCAATAGAGCAGAGACCGCCATCTGGTGGACTCTGACAATAATGACACTGCTTCGCTGGTGTCAAACTGGCTAAAAATGCACTTAGATGTTAAATTATTCAGCTGAAAATCAGCAAGAAATGCAAGGGTCGGAAACAATCGATGCTAAGAATGATCTGTAAACTTCCAAAATCAGATAAACAGAAGCAGAATGAAGACGATTGTACAACGATTCTCACCTCATCTGTGACCTGATTGGCTCGTCTCTGTATCTCCTGCTGCTCTGTCAGGACGGGAGGACCCGCCGCCATCGTGTGTGTGTGCGTGTGCGTGTGTGTGAGAGTGTGTGTGTGTGTGTGTGTGTGTGTGTGTTCAGTCCCAGGTGAGCAGGTGAAGCAGCAGCATCAGGTGCATTTGTCACCTGGACAGCAGCAAGAGACACAATGAACGCGAGACATCCAGACTGTGATCACGTTCAAGATCAGCAAAAATAATAATTTAAATAAAATTAAACAAGTTAAGTTTTGTTATTTCAATGATGACACAATTAAATAAATACCTAAAATATTTAAACCATGTGAGTTTTGATGCAAAAATACAATTAATTAAATACAATTAAAGTTGTTTTGTCCGTTTGTTCTCGACCTGTTTAAAGATTTACAAATATTTGTATCTTTTCCAGAAATATAAACACATCAAATGATTTAAAGTTTGCAGAACACAGTAATACACTCTCTTTATACTCGAAAATAAAACAAAGTTTCATTTTATTTATTACTTTTTTTAAATGTAGTGAAGAATGGAAGTGAAAACAAACCTGCCAGGAGCCTCCCTTCGCTTATTCTTTTTTCGTTTCCCTTCAGCAACAGTTTGTCGGGAACCGAGCTCCGCCCCTGAACGCATCACAGTGCAAACAGCGGTGGGTCTGCTGGTAGTCCTGGCAACCAGCTGTCAGACTGACTGAATGGTCATCAATTATTCAGAATGTTGGCTCATCAATCAGATCCTGCATCGATCACTTTGTTATGGAAAAATAATCCTTCCTAATTTATTCATTTTAAAATCATTATTTCTTTATTTAATCTTAATTAAATCAAAAATATTTCAGATATATAAAAGTACTACTATTTATCGGCTCAAGAACTTTCTGGCTTTTAAATTACATTTCATAAAATTTTATTTAATTAACTTTGGTACAAATTAAACTCATTTGACATAAAACACGAGTAAAACATTTGTATTATTAAATCTTTATTATGTTGATTAAAATAAATATTAAGTATATTTATGTAAAATGTCAACTGAATATTTGTTTTAATCTAAAGTGTCTAAAAATTGTTTGAGTCAGAAAAACACACACACGAGTTTTGAGACCTTTGCGACACTTTAATTCATCAAAACTCAAGTAAACATTTGTTTTTATAATCATGAAAACAAACAAAATATAAAACTGCGCCCCCGCCTGGCAGCAGCAGGGAGGTGCAGCAGTGGAAGCTACTCTTTGGTCCTACGTTGGTTTAAGGCTTTTTGTGCAGTTACTAGGAGATGATGAATCACAAAGATAAGTTGAATGTTACACTTGACTTTTGGACAAATGGAACACAGTCTGGACGACTGCTCAGGAGTACATGGTCAGCTGCAGCCACTGTGGACAGAGAAGAGTCAACGTTTTAGTTTACGTCACAAATGTTTGTAAAACCTGTAAAAAAAAGTGATTTTTTATAACTGTGAATGTATTGTTTACACATTTTAATGTTTACTTAACGTTTACATTTCTGAGTGTTTGTAAGTAAATATCACCTCTTTGACGTCCAGATTGATGTTGCCACTTCCCTTGGCCAGAGTCTTAAAAGCCCCTGTTATACACACACACACACACAAATGAATACAAATGACGAAGGTGGTGGTGAAGGAGATGATGATGATGATGATGATGATGTCATCATGATGAAGACTTACGACACATGGCGTCCAGTCGAACGATGCAGCTGATGAAGTTGTCAAAGTCCATCTTGCCTCCTTCGTCACAGTATCGACGCTTGATCAGCTTCAGGAGGTCTTCGTTCAGAGGGAAACCTGCTCACACACACACACACACACACACACACACACACACACACACACACACACACACACACACACACACACACACACACACACACACACACACACACACACACACACACACACACACACACACACACACACACACACACACACACACACACACACACACACACACACACACACACACACACACACACACACACACACACACACACACACACAGTTAGGAGACTTAGGAGACATCCAGACTGCCTTACACAACAATAAGGCAGACGCACACTGACACACACAAACATAAAGACAGACAGTGCCACACAAAAAGACACAAACACATGCACACAAAAGTACATTCACACACATATACGCATAAAGACGGACATATACACACTCGTGTGCACACGCACAGTGTATACAAACACACACATGCACAAAGACTGACAGTCACATACACACAAACACAGGCGCGCACACACACACACAGATACCAGCACAAACATGCACACAAATGTAAACGCACACAAAGAGTCACACAGATATACCCATACATCCATGCGCACACAAAGACAGACACACGCACACAGATGCAAGCACACACACACACACACACACACACAGATGCATAGACATTATACACATACAAAGACAGACACACACATACACAAACACACAGACAGAGTCACACACATCCATGCACACACACAAAGATGTACACACATACAAAGACAGACACACACACGTACGTACACATAGACACACTTACACACTAAGAAAGACACACACAAAATCACACACACCTGCAGCTTTAAAGGTCTGAGGAAACTGGTCAGCGGAGAGGATTCCGCTCGGTGCATATTTCTTGTAGACCCCCTGGAACAAAAGTCATTGTGGGAATTCAACCTTCAACTTCACGGCTCAAACTGCACAACTGGCGGAGAGTGTTTAACGGTGTGTAGTGTTCTGAACACCCACCTGCCACTTCTTGATGTTGTTCCACAGGTACTTGAACTCGTGGAAGCCCAGTTTCCCTGTGCTGTCGCTCTGGGTCGCACAGGTCAAAGGTCAAACCCACAACAACCGAGCTAATGGTTCTCTTTTTTTGTGACTTTGTCCATGAACTTTCGCACCACAGAGAAAAACACACAACTGGTCAATTACACATTCCTACGAATGTGTATGTTGATGTGTGTGGGTTCATGCTGAAGTACTGGTTGTGTGTCTTTAAACATGTGTGTGTATCTGAATCTCTAATTCAATCTAGTTGACAAGTGTGTGTGTGTGGTTCATGACTTATGGCTTTTTGTGTGTCCGCGTAGAGGATCATACACATGTTTCATCGAGTCTTTGTTATTCCACGTCTTTACACGTGTGTGTATTATTGTTTTCACACGAGTGTAATTTGGTAATGAAACAACTGTCACAGCAGAACAAGAACACAATTAGATTGTGTGTAAGTCCTAATGTGAGTGTGTGTTTTCTCAATCCATGATTTGGTAGTTTTTGTCTATTTTCATGAGCATGTGTGTAAATGCTTAAGTACTGGTTGTGTGTGTGTGTGTGTGTGTGTGTGTGTGGGGGGGGGGGGGTCTTAAGGTCATTTTGTGTTATTGTGTCTTCGATGTGCAAAGTCTACATTGTCTCTATGAGCTTTATCCCGTCATCAGTGGTACCAGAACCGCTCCGGACCCGAGTGTGTGCGTGTGTGTGTGCGTGTGCGTGTGCGTGTGCGTGTGCGTGTGCGTGTGCGTGTGCGTGTGCGTGTAAGGATACGTCCATGACGGCGACCATGCTCCTGCAGCACTCAATGGAGAATTGAGCGTTTGGAAAATTTCCGTCTGAAACACAGAAGTATCCAGAACCTCAGTCAGGTTCTGACGGAACACTTGACCCGCGGGGCCGGACCTGACCAGCGTGACGGACTCACGTTTGCCTATGACTTTGTTGAGGATGTCCATCAGCTCTTTAGGGCTCACCTCCATGTCCTGAGGACACACACACACAATACAGGTCGTTATCAACATCCTGGACAGGAAATCAGGCGCCCCGTGTGTTGGAAAGGAGTATTGCAGCTTCCACTTCAAACTTGTTTCTACCAACACGTCACTTGTTCTTTGTACCAAAGATAAAAAAAAAACCATGTGACTCAGAAGTGATACATTTCAAATAGTTTGTAAATGTTTCCACACAATAACACGTTTTTTTTTGGGCAGCAGATTACACACACACACACACACACACACACGAGATTCCATTGTTGAGCCAGAAAACCTCAAATGAGTCATGACTCATGTTTTTGTGTCGTAAAACACTTTCAGATGTGGAGTCGTATTTAAGTAAAACCACCACATGAACATTTAAAATATATATATAATATATATTATATATATATATATATATATATATATATATATTTTTCCATTTAATGCTTTTCTGTATTTTGAGTAATTTAATTCATATTTTTTGGTTGGTTAAAATAAAAATGTTTAATTCAATATTAATTTGTCATTATTATAGTATTATCAGTCGAATCAAATGTTTTCTTTGTAAGTGTTATTGATCGTTACTTTTTTTCAACGTTAAGGCTTTTTATTGTGATAAAAATATTTATATTTATTGTATTTCGTTTTATTGTTATCAGTTAACACACATTTCTACGTTTTTCTGAAAGTCGATTTACGAATTTAGGTTTTTTCCTGTTCTCAACATTTTTGATAGTAAACTAATTCAGGAACATTGGCTATTGAACCATTTTCATTGTATTTCTTTGTGACCATTTCATTTTATATATTTTCACCTGAAAGTGGATGTTTGTTTATCCAAGTTTTATCTGGGTTTCCCTCCCAATTGTCTAGGCAGGTGAAGCACATGTCTCTCCTGAAGTGAAAAGAAACTCTCTGTTGTAATTTAAAACCTGGAGGTGATCTTCATCTGTTGTCTTGTGCGTTTGTTTGCCTGGATACAGACTCACAACAACGACAACTCCTGCTCATGTGTAAGACAGAAATACATCAGACTAATTGACATTTGGAGCAAAAGTAGAATTATTTTTCATTATTATGATAATCTTTCAGTTCAACTGTTGGAATAACAAAAAAGGTTTGGAACTAAAGGTATCAAATGTCTTTTTTTTTTTCTTCTTCTGTAAACTAGAGGGAAACTAGACCACCAACATATTTGAGGTGCCATTGAACGGCAGTGATCTAGAGAGTTCTACACAAGGGGGATCCCCTGCAGCTACTACAGTGCTGGGTGGGCGGGGCTGGGAGGGGGGCGGAGTCACTTTTGGGCAACTGTGATAGAAGCAACAGAACTGGTCCTACGGGTTCCACACCCGCCGTGACTCAGAACCAGACGACGCCCTGAAGCCCAGAGCTGCCCCGAGAGAGCACGAGTGGAATGTTTGTGTGTCTGTGAGTGAGTAACTCCAATAGCAGAATAAAGATCAAATGAAAAAATCATGAGATCTTAAAAAACATTTTAAATGTGTATCATTGTCAGAAAAAACAAAAACAACTGATAACATGTAGTTGATATTTGTCTCTTGATTTTGATGATAAGATATCTGTTCAACATTTTCTTATGAATAAAGTTACATTTAAATTATACAAAGATACCAAATACAGTAATTAAACATGGATTTATTAGCCCTTTTGAATCTGAAATCTTTTTTATAATATAATTTGAATTATATTATAATGTCATGGTATTATCTTTAATATTAAATAGATATAATTAAATTGTTGTTAACTACAGTATATTTTACAGTATATATAGATTACTAGATGGCCATATATATATATATATATATATATATATATACACACAAAGATACCAAATACAGCAATTTAACATTGATTTATTCCCCTGTTTTAATCTGAATTTCTAAAAAAAAAATTGTACAAAAATGTAAGTATTATTTTCTTACTTAAAATTGTCAAAACCTTATTATAATATAATTATATATTATATAATTAATATGTCATGGTATTATGTTTAATATTGAATAGTTATCATTTAAATATTGTTAATTATATTATATATACATTAATAGATGATCATTTCTTGATAATTCTAAACAAAGCTGTGATTCTGGCGGAATGCGTCTCCCGAGTGACACACCTGCAGGGGTCAAAGGTGAAGGGTGGAGTCAGGAATGAGAAAAGATAAACTGATGGAAGAACCTAAACTGGATCAGCAGCTCAAAAGAAAGTGTCACCAGCAGGTTGATCCAGGTCTACAGAGACGAACATTCTTCGCAGCGAGAATGTCTGACACACTTACATCTCCTGCCAGCTGCTTGAAAACCCTCCGGAACTGTTTCTCCTCATCGTTCTCGTGCGCTTCAGCAAAGTTGACGGGCCTGCGAGGTGGAGGCTGCACACACACACACACACACAAATATGAACACAAACATGTCAGTGTTCGCTCACACACTGAACTCAGTGTTAGCACATTCACAGTCTTAACGTCCCACTCTGATGAAGATGAAGATGAAGGTGGCTGTACTTACAGGGTCACAGGGCAGGAACTGGGAAGGATCGACATCCCTGTCAAAGAAACACACACACAATCATTATTATATCGTATTTTTGTATTATCTACTTGACTGAGTTGTGTTCAAAATCAGTATAAATATGCATGTGTGTGTAGTAGAGTGTGGAGTCAACTGTATGTGCACAACTACGTATGAGATGATGCATGACAGCATGTGTCCTCAAAGTGTGTGTACATTAAATGTACTCCCTTGGCCAGTACTTTAAACTATTATGCGAGTGTGTACAAGTTGATTCAATGATTGTGTGTTTGTTGCACTCACGCGATAACCTTGATAAGTCCTTTGATCAAGGTATTTGCCAAAAACATTTTCTGAGAAGCAAAGAAATTAGTTCAGATAAAGCAGCGTCACTTTCGTATTGAAAACACAGAATGTAAACGTAATTCATTTCCTTGTGATCAACATTGACAGTTTCTATCGCTGGATATTTTTAAAATGTATATTTTTTAAACAGGTATGTGAATATAGCATCCAATCTACCCATATTTAAATAACAACAACGTATTTAAAAAATATTATTATATTTGTTTTAATTGTTTATGTTTAGTTCTTGTATCATGGTAATGACGTCATATTTGCTTTCCACGTTTAATAAAACATACATTTTCTAAGTTTTTTGGTTTTATATTAACTGTTCATCCTCGTTTCCGAGAAAAAAAAATATAAACAGTTTTTTCTTCCTTTTTATGCGTTTTCATCAAAACAATCCTTTTTATTGTTTACATAACAAAAATGTGTCTCTTCTTGCAGCCGGTGGATCCAGGAAGTTGAACACGAGTGTTTGTTTGTGTTGATCCAAAGTGGCGTCTTATAAAAAACAGTTTTAAAAGACCCGAACACACACACACACACACACACACACATACAGAAAAGGTTCGGTTCTTCTTACCGGTCTTGAGCGGATCCACAGACGAGGACGAGGCCGAGGAGAAGTGTCGAGACTCTGCGGGGAAATGCAGCAGACAGGAGGGGCAACTATCCAGCGGGAGGCCTCTCCCACTTCCACGGCTTCAGTTCACGGAACCGGTCCAACTCAAGTTCTTTTTATGATGCATCACACAGGAACCGCCCGTCAACGCGCACGCGCGTTTCAATTCTGGCTCCCTCTTCTGGACCATGGTGCGTTCGTCAACTACTTTTATTTTATTTTTAATAAATCCTTCTTAAATAAAAAATAAATAAAACAAGGTTTACATTCACCACTCATAATACTACAAATATTATAACATATTAATTCCAAAACGTGTAAATTAAATATTAAACATAACGCAATTCAAATATAAATTAAAATGAGCTTAAATAAAGAAAACTCATATTTCATTGAATGCTAAATATTTGTATTAATATTAATCTCAATTAAAACTATTAAAAAATATATAATTTCCGCGATTCTCGAATGTGTCGCGGCTCACCTAGTGACGTCACAAGGAACCAGGAAGTGTCCGAGTTGTTGTGAGTTGTCGCCGCGTTGCGTTTCTCTTCCTTTCGGACTGAAATGTTTCACTCTGTGGGCCCTAACTGGGCCGGACGGGTTCTATTTCACTGGCTGGTTCTCTTACCCGCGCTGACGCAGCTCTTACCTCCAGCCAGTGCTGCGTCGGAACCAGGAAAATGGATCCTGGAGATCGACAGTGTAAGTTCCTGTTCGTGATGCTGGTGTCGAGCTGTCACAAGATCCACATTACTTTAAATTACATTTGTAAACCCAGACGATGGTTTACCAGGATAGTTTGTGGAACTAAGACTAAGGAAACTATTATTTAGTATAATTTAATTCAGAATAAAAAAAATGATGTTCATCAAACTCTTTATTTTATCAATGTGTGTGTTTTTTGCAGGAGATTTTAAAGAAGCAGAACTATTTTGTCTTCAAGAAAACTTTGTTCAACAACACCTTGATTCATATCAAATGTAAGTTGGCACTTGGTTGTTTACTGTGTTGCTTCTGCTGAATTAATACTGTTTATACTTGTGTGTTCAGTGGTGCCAGAGAACTGTAACTCTTCTTCTCCGGTGCACTTGGACGTCTCATGGTATCTGAGAAATTCCCACTGCTATGATGAAGTGTTCAACCTCAACGTGAGTCGTTTACGCTACGATTCTCTTGTCTTTACTGGACTGAACCAAGTCCTTACTGTACTGGACTAAACAGAGTATTGACTGTACTGGACTGAACAAAGTCTCTTCTGTACTGGACTGAACCAAGTTTCTACTGGACTGAATTAAGTCTCTAAACTGGACTAAACAAAGTCTTGACTGTACTGGACTAGACCACGTCTCTGCTGTATTGAATTAAGTCTCTACTGGACTGAAATAAGTCTCTACTGGAATGAATTAAGTCTCTACTGGTCTGAAATAAGTCTCTACTGGACTGAATTAAGTCTCTAAACTTGACTAAACAAAGTCTCGACTGTACTGGACTAGACCACGTCTCTGCTGCACTGAATTAAGTCTCTACTGGACTGAAATAAGTCTCTACTGGACTGAAATAAGTCTCTACTGGACTGAAATAAGTCTCTACTGGACTGAAATAAGTCTCTACTGGACTGAAATACGTCTCTACTGGACTGAAATAAGTCTCGACTGTGCTGGACTAGACCACGTCTCTGCTGGATTGAATTAAGTCTCTACTGGACTGAAATAAGTCTCTACTGGAATGAATGAAGTCTCTACTGGACTGAACTAAGTCTCTACTGGACTGAAATAAGTCTCTACTGGAATGAATGAAGTCTCTACTGGACTGAACTAAGTCTCTACTGGACTGAAATAAGTCTCTACTGGACTGAATTAAGTCTCTAAACTTGACTAAACAAAGTCTCGACTGTACTGGACTAGACCACGTCTCTGCTGCACTGAATTAAGTCTCTACTGGACTGAAATAAGTCTCTACTGGACTGAATAAAGTCTCTACTGGACTGAAATAAGTCTCTACTGGACTGAAATACGTCTCTACTGGACTGAAATAAGTCTCGACTGTGCTGGACTAGACCACGTCTCTGCTGGATTGAATTAAGTCTCTACTGGACTGAAATAAGTCTCTACTGGAATGAATGAAGTCTCTACTGGACTGAAATAAGTCTCTACTGGACTGAAATAAGTCTCTACTGGACTGAATTAAGTCTCTAAACTTGACTAAACAAAGTCTCGACTGTACTGGACTAGACCACGTCTCTGCTGCACTGAATTAAGTCTCTACTGGACTGAAATAAGTCTCTACTGGACTGAAATAAGTTTCTACTGGACTGAAATAAGTCTCTAATGGAATGAATTAAGTCTCTACTGGACTGGACTAGACCACTTCTCTACTCTGCTGAACTGTGTCTTTACTCTACTAAACAAAGTCTCTACTGGACTGAACCGAGTCTCTAATGGATTGAAACAAATACCGGACCGTACAAGACACCACCGAACTGAACTCAGTCTCTACTGGACTGAAACAAACCTTTACTTGACTGGACTGAGTCTCTTCTGGTCCATACCAAATCCAATTATAGAACATTTTTGGATTAAGCCCTTTGCAGACTGGAGAAAGACTAGACCTTTACTAGACTGAACCAGTCTTCTCTCATCATGTTTGTCTCCAGGCAGGACAAGTGCCGGGTTACTTTGGATCATCTGAAACCTTTGTTGGAGGAGGGAATGGTTTCTACATGTCACATCAGTATCCACCTATCAGCTGTCAGAACCCTAACGTGGTACGAACGCACACACACACACACACACACACACTAAGTTGAGACAAAGATATTAACACGTGTTTTTAACAGTTGAGTCTTGATGCATTTGAGACAAGACATCCCTTGACGGACCGTTTGAAGCAGAAGGTAAGACACACTTATACACACTAACCTCTTCTATAAAGTGATGTTTTACACATGGTCTTTCAGCCAATCACAGAGAAGCCTCCGGGCAGACGGAGAAGAGACATCGAGCCTCCACAGCCGAAGGTCAGGACTCACCAACACTATTGTATGACATGATTCATGATGATTTAGAGTCACTGCTCTATGTCTTCTCCTGTCTTAGGCGGCGGTAGTGGGAAAAACTGATGACTCGGCAGCGAAGAAAAAAGATACTGACACGTCCAAACAAGTGAGAATTGTCCTCGCAGTTGCTGGTTCAAATCCTAAATGTGTAGTAGAACAAATTATTTGACATGTGAAAGAGTCTTGGGCCAGCTATCAAAATCCCTATGGAATTCTAGACAGTGCTCAAGTTTCCTCTCTCCTTCCAAGAACACACTTAACCTGTTTGTGTGTGCATGCGTGTGTGTGGAGTTGTGAATGTTAGGAATGGTGTGTGAAAGTCTGATGTCTTGGTGTGGAAGTTGAATTTAACATTTCAAATGTTGAAGAAAAAAAGTATTTAAATTATGTAGCTGTTTTAAACTAATTTAATTCTACATATTTTTAACAATTTTATTAATTATTTTTTAATCATAGAGTTTCATATTTGAATTCCAATAATTAAAATATATATTTTTGTAATTATATGTATTTTTTATCTTTATTTTACAGTTTATTTTAATATTCGTAGCCTTTTGAATTTAGTACAAAATGTTGGTGTTATAGTGCAACCAGACATGGCTATAAGAGTACCTGTTAACCAGAGTTAATTGATTGAACTTTATACCGACATTTTTATATTGAACCTTAAAGGCTTTGAATTAAAAATAATACAATTTGGAAAAAAACATAAGAAAATCAAATACTGTGTAAAAATTTAAAAAATGTGATAAATATATATATATTATTAAAGTCTGAAGATAAAGAACAAAGACAAAAATACAGAAGATTAACAATATTAACAACACTTCCATAAATACATCTGCACTGTTAACTTGGTGTGTGTGCCCATGGTGTTTAGGTTGGCTTTAATATGTGTGCGTTGTTTGTCATGGTGTGTTTGTGCGATGTGTGTGTGTTCATGTTTGACTTGATGCACAGCATGTGTATGTGGGACATTCACAAGTGAGTGGTTATAATGTTTCAATATGTTGTGATGCTAAAGTGTATTTGATTCTGACTTCTTTCTTACTGCTGCTGTTTTAGTAACGCTTTTTCCGTCCTCCAGGGGGCGCAGAGTCATCACTTAGATGTGGTGGCGGAGAGCTGGGAGGACGGACCCTACATGTTCATCCTCAACATCCGGGACAAGAGCAAAGCACAGGACCCTGCCGGCCCCTCTGCACCATGGAGCCTAAAATGTGAGAACACATGAAGACACACACATGCATGCACACAACCATACATGTACATGAAAATGTACATGCACACACACGCACGTGCATGCAGACATGCAGACATGCACACAACCATACATGTAATTGCAAACACACACAACCATAAATGTGCATGCACACACACACAACCATAAATGTGCATGCACACACACACAACCATAAATGTACATGCACACACACACAACCATAAATGTGCATGCACACACAGGCACATGCATGCACACAACCATACATGTACATGCACACACACACGTACATGCACACACAGGCACATGCATGCACACAACCATACATGTACATGCACACACACACGTACATGCACACACAGGCACATGCATGCACACAACCATACATGTACATGCACACACACACGTACATGCACACACAGGCACATGCATGCACACAACCATACATGTACATGCACACACACACGTACATGCACACACAGGCACATGCATGCACACAACCATACATGTACATGCACACACACACGTACATGCACACACAGTCACATGCATGCACACAACCATACATGTACATGCACACACACACGTACATGCACACACAGGCACATGCATGCACACAACCATACATGTACATGCACACACACACGTACATGCACACACACACATGCACAAAACCATACATGTACATGCACACACACGTACATGCACACACACACATGCACAAAACCATACATGTACATGCATGCACACACATATGAACACACGCACACAACCATACATGTACATGCACACACACAACTGCATGCACACACACGCACATTCTTGCACACACACACAAAAACGCACAAAAACACATGAACACAGTGACAAAAGCGCACGCACACACACACACACACACACACACACACACACACACACACACACACACACACACACACACACACACACACACACACACACACAGTTAGATATACATGCACACACACAAACAATCAAAATCGACATACGCACACGCATGTACACACACTCACGCAAGAACAAAAACTTATATACACACACACAACTATACAAGCACACACATTCATGCACGTACAAAACGCACATGAACATACACATGCACGTGTACACGCATGCCCACAACCATAAATGTACATGAACACACAGGCATATGCATGCACACATGCACACATGCACACAACCATACATGTACTTGCACACACACACACATGCAAACAACCATAAATGTACATGCACACACAGGCCCATAAATACACACACACGTGCACACAACCACACAGGCACACAACCCTATACGCACGCACACATGCAAACACACCCATGGTCATGCACATGCACAAAGAAAGGTTGTTTGAAGAAGATGGTGTTTGTGTTCTTAGTCCACATCAGCATGAAGGGACCTCACGACTTCATCTCCGCCTCCGAGTATCCTCTGATGCTGGTGAGTCTGGATGACTTTCTTCGTCCTAAACTAGTTCAACAATCACTTCATTACAACCTTATTAACACACATTCGTCCAGTTCTACATGGTGATGTGCATCGTCTACGTGCTCCTGGCGCTGCTCTGGCTCGTCCTCTCCGCCTGCTACTGGCGGGATCTCCTCCGGATCCAGTTCTGGATCGGCGGTGTCATCTTCCTGGGGATGTTGGAGAAGGCCGTGTACTACTCCGAGTTCCAGAGCATCAGATACGATGGCTTCTCAGGTAGGGGGCGCCGCACACATTAGCAGAGAAGGCCAGACGGATGTGGCTAATCTTCGCTCCTCCTGCAGTCCAGGGGGCAGTAGTGTTCGCGGAGGTGCTTTCGGCAGTGAAGAGGACTCTGGCTCGGGTCCTGGTCATCATCGCCAGTCTGGGATACGGGATCGTCAAGTGAGTTGAGAGTGATGACGCGGATGTTAAAAGTTATAATAATGACACATCAATCATTAGGGGTATTTGGAAATGTCTATATACTAATCATGTAGCGTATCTGTATAGCACAGTATATATATATTATTGGAGTTCTTAATTAATGTGTGTATAGATTTTAAATAAACATTATTTTCATTTATTCACTATTCACTATTTTTCAAACAATTTTTCAATATTCACAAAATTCTGTTGCATTTAAACTTCCGACCAGAAGATGGCAGCAATCATTACATCCTCCGCAGCTAAAAGAACCATAAATCCCTTGATAACTGGGGATGAGAGGATACAGTCTGCTCCAGCAGCCTTTTAAGTTGATATTTGGACATATTTTAGTTTCAAAACGAATGAAAGAAATTACGATTTCGTCATGTGGTCTGTAACTTCTGCAACACCAGAGTCAAGTACTCGAAAATACTGCAAATATATCCTTGTTACTACAGTATCACAGTATATTGTATGGTTGCCCCTGTATCGTGATACATGTCGCCAAATACTTGCCAATACACACCCCTACTAATAATGATGAGACGATGATGTCGTCTTTCTGTCTGTCAACAGACCTAGACTCGGAGCGCTGCTGCACAGAGTTGTGGGCGTCGGCCTCCTGTACCTGATCTTCTCCGTCATAGAAGGAATCCTGAGAGTCAACACGGTACGAACCGTGAGCGCTCGCTGTTTTTTAATAGTCGTTAACGGCTCTCGTCTGCAGGGCCGAGGAGACAACAACAGCAGCCGGGTCCTGTGCGACCTGGTCCTGGCCTTCACCGACTCGTGTGTCGTGTGGTGGATATCCTTTTAGAAAACTCTTAGATGATGTCACACGCAGCAAAACAGGAAAGTGTCCGTCAGGTATGGAAGTATATCAGTGCCGTCAGAGTATTGACATTTAAATGTTGAAGAGTTTTATAATAACAAGAATTGAATTAAAAATGTATATATTTGTCAAACAAATGTTTTTTTATACATTGAGTTTGATGTTTTAATTCCATTATTTCAAATCAAATGAAATACCAAAATAGATACTTGATTAAACTTTCGTCCAATCATGTGACCCGCAGACGATCATGTGACGATGAAGAAGCACTGGCATATATTTAGCATTTTCTTATTGATTTTAAAAGGCTAAACATTTTTTTCTAAAAAAGGAATTTAGAAAACATTTTTCTTTGTGTGTTAAAAAGAACAACCTTATTTACAAAATGTAAATTCAATTAGTAAAAAAGCAAACAAATTCAATAATTTAACATAGAAAATATTAAATGAAATGATTCTATAAAAATATATTTAATATATAAATTAGTGATTTAAATTATTTTAACAACCAATAAAGAAATGTTTTGGTTGTCATTTGATATCATATGAAGTGATATACTTTGAATCGCAGTCAAACCTCAAGATTAAAACATAAATATTCTCACTGTAGTTTCGAAAATATACACTTTTCAAAGATGTGTTCAGGGTCCACCGTAATTTCTGAATAATTTATTCTGAAGATAAAATCATATAAACACACACGCATACAGAGACACAACTTGTACTAACTAGCTAAAAAGACACTAACTTTGACCCACAAAAAAAAAAGTGTGTTAGTGTGTGTTGCCAAGACTGACCAACACACACTAACACACAACTGCGAAAACACACACTGATGAAGAAAAAAAATGTAAATATAAATGTAAAAGTCGAGGCTTGCTCTGTTTCAGAACTGTGTGTATTTGTGTGTTTTCTCCTTGACTGTGTGTCACATCTTTGTGAGTCTGGCTCAGACCATGAAGCTGCTCAGGCTGCGGAGGAACGTTGTCAAGCTCTCTCTATACAGACACTTCACCAACACGCTCATCTTCGCCGTCATAGGTGTGTGTGTGTGCGTGTGCGTGTGCGTGTGCGTGTGCGTGTGCGTGTGCGTGTGCGTGTGCGTGTGTGCGTGTGTGCATGTGTCAGTCGAGGGTTCGTCTCTAACCCTGTTGTGTTGAAACTATTCAGCCTCCGTCATCTTCATCGTTTGGACAACAAAGACCTTCAAGATGAGCAAGTGTCAGTCTGTAAGTCACTGATGAAGATGAAGATGTTCAAACACACCGTGTGTCTGACTGCGTGTCACTACAGGACTGGAGGGAGCTTTGGATCGACGACGCTTTCTGGCGCTTCCTCTTCTCCACCATCCTGCTGGTCATCATGTTCCTGTGGCGCCCGTCGGCCAACAACCAGAGGTGTGCAGAAGTGATTGACATTATCATCGGTTTTCCTGCATCTGAAACTACTTCCTGCAAAATCAAATGGTTTATTTATTTTAAAATCCAGTCTCTTCTGTTGTTAACTTTTTTCCTCCCTGTTTTTCAGATATGCCTTCACTCCTCTAATGGATGAAGAGAGTGAGGAAGAGGAGGAAAAGGAGCCGATGATGAACGAGGCCTTCGGTCAGTCTCAGGGTTTCGCTGCACAAAAATAGCTACTGCTCCTGCAGGTGTCAGTAGAGAGCACTTTAATAGAAGAAGAAAGATATGGAAGCATATCGGTGCCATCAGACTGGTTGAATTTATCATTTCAATCGTTTTTTTTAACAAAATGCTCTTTTCTTAACCACTATTAGATAATTGAATACATTTTTATTCAAATATTTTTTCACAATACATTTACATAAAGTTCAATATTTAATAATTTAAATAATCCAAAAATAATATTTCTGAATTTAATTTATCGTAATTTAATTAATACATTTAAATATGTTTTCTTAGGGAATGGTTTTTAACATAGTGTGATATGTGATCATTCCAAAAATTCAATTCCAACATTTATTTTTAAATTTGTTGCCTTTTAAATTCAATATAAAGATATTGATGGTACAACAGTGAATCAATATATAAATTATTCAAAAAACTAATTAAAGACTTTTTAAAAAAATAGATATTAAACTTCTAAATCCAGAAATTATTCAAATAACTAATTAAATACTTGAAAAAAGTACACATTAAACTTTTCAATATAGAAATGATTCAAATAACTAGTTTAATACTTGAAAAAACACTGATTAAACTGTTCAATATAGAAATAATTCAAATAACTAATGAAAAACCTAAACAAAACTACAAATTAAAATTTTCAATCTATAAATTATTAAAATAACTAATTAAATACTTGAAAAAAGTACACATTCAACTTTTCAATATAGAAATGATTCAAATAACTAGTTTAATACTTGAAAAAACACTGATTAAACTGTTCAATATATAAGTCATTCAAAAGACTAATTAAATCCTTTAAAAAAACAGCAACATTTCAATTAAAAATAAATAAATCAAAGTTTGAAATATTAAATTAAACTATTCAATATTCCAATTAATCCGACTGCCATAGAAAGTCAGATGCTCTACTCTGTGATACTTTCCAGGGTTTCCCTGCTGGTTGAGATGACACTTGTTCTAATGGGCCGATGAAGCTTCATGAAGCAGTGTATTTTTTTATTCTATGACATTTCTCGGCCACACCTTAACTCCAGTTAAGTCCAAAGGCGTTCATTTTAAATGTCACTTTGTTGTGTGTCTCCAGTGGGGATGAAGATGAGGGGGATGAAGAACGAGACCAATGGTTCTGCCAAAGCTAGCAAAGTGGTGAGTCAAGTCCTCTCCAGTCATGTCCACATGAGTGCACGACCAGAGTTGCCAGAGGGTGGCGCCCACGTTTACGCCACTCCTCGTTACAATTCCAGGCTCAGTCTTCAACAGGGCTGTAAATAAAACATTGATACACTTAAATATTGCAATATTTTGAGCGATACCGTATTGATATTCAACAGAGATGTATAAATATTATTTAAATTGTACATTGAACATCTTTAGTGGATCTTTATACTTCCATAAAATGTGTGTATAATAAAACTTTTGTAATTATACCGATCGCTAGATGGCCGAGCTAACGTCCTAGCTTAATCCAGAAATCCTGGTGATGACTGAGGATGAGAGGATGCAGTCGACTTGAGCAGCTTTTAAAGCTGATGTTTTGACATATTTTGCTTTTAAAACCAATAAATTCTGCAACGCTACAGTCAAGTACTCGGGAAATACTACAAATATATATATATATATCCTTGTTCCTACAGTATCACATTATATCGTATCGATGCCTCCGTAATCGTGATGCATATCCCCCATATTCGTGCCAAAGTCATTTTTCTCTGATGCCCTGAAACGTTAACTTACTAGTTTAAACTTATGTTAGTAATAAATCTGTTGAAGACCAAAATCAGACACAAGCTTGAAAAAAAAATCTCTAGTCCCTCGTTAATAACGACACTCTGCCGCCCTCTACTGGCCTTCATCTGTCACGCGTCGAAAGTCATCTCTCGTTTATTCCAGGATGAAGATCTGAAGTGGGTGGAAGAGAACATCCCGACCTCGATGGCCGACGTGTGAGTGTGTCACTCAAATTTGAGTCGTGATGATGAAACATTTTATTGAAATATTTATTGATGTACCATCTCTCTTGACAGAGCTCTGCCTCCGCTGCTGGACTCTGACGAGGTGAGTCTTCTACGTCTCAAAACACACAAAAGGGTTGTGGATGTTGTTCTGTTAATGGGCGACAGGTTGTGGATGTTGTTCTGTTAATGGGCGACAGGTGGCGCCACACACCTGCAATTCAGTCGCTAATCTCATGACTTTGGTTGTCATGGTGACTGTAGTTTCACTCAACTGAAGTAGTCTCTACTCGTCTGTACATGATACCGTCATTTTTTTGGACGATAAAGCGCAATTGAATTCACACGAGAACCCACTCAGCAGCGCCCTCTGTCTTCTTTTGCAGGAAACCATGACGACCAAGTTCGAGATGTCAAAGATGGAGTGAAGAGGAAGAGCATGGGGAGGGGTTTTTTTTTCTGTGATGTTGGGTTGGTTGGGGTAGGGGGTCGGGGGTCTCAGCGAGAACCAATTCCAGCTTTTATTGTGTATTTATAAATGTAAATATGTGAAGACAGAGTATTTTCTGGCGTTGATGGTTCCTGCTGTGCTTTTTCTAAAAAAGAGAACAAAAGTTCTAAAAACATGTAAATATTTGAATTTGGACGGAAATGTTTCTTTTCACCAGAGTTTCTATTAAAAACACAAAAATGATAAAAATGTGCCTCTGAACTTTCAATTTAAGCCTCACGTGACATCCCTGAGTCAGAGTGGAGACGTTAGTTGGACTCCAGCGATGATGTGTTCAGGCGCTGTGGGGAATTTCTGTTTCTCTCCCGCAGTCTGCTTGAGCTCCTTCAACACACACACACACACACACACACACACACACACACACACACACACACTCTCAGACCTATGTGAGGTAATTGTGTGTGTCAGCAGGTTAAGTGGCGACAGCAGCTCGTCTGGATCCACTGATGCTCCATATCTGACCCTCTTCAGCTGCAGGGAAACTCCAGTCATGGATCTATGGAGTCGTTTTCATAACTTCCTCCGTCTTTCTAAGGGAAATAAAAAATATTTAGTGACTATGGTGACGAGAAAAAAAAGATCCGATCAGTTGGTGAAATGTAGATTTTTTGGCTAATCTTCCCAGATTAAAACTACATTATTTAACTTTGTATTCATTTAAGTTTTATTTTTTTTAATTAAAATGTACTTTTTGAATTTGAGCATTCTTTAAAATATGTAACTTTGGGTTATAATGGTTAAATTACTGCGTTTGGAAATAAATTACGACCAGTTTTCAAAATAAAACAAGTTAAAAAAATTTTTAAACGTACATTCAAAATAACTTTCAACATAACTAACAATTCGGACTAGATCTGAAAAAAAACTAAAGTTAACCAAAGATTTATAAAAAAAAATGTTTTAAAAAATAGGGGAAGGGAAGATATATTATTTAGATAATTTGAACGCAAAAGAAACTATTTTTAAAGTAAAATTCAAAGAAAATTGTGTTTTAATTTAAAAAAAAAAAAAGAGCGAATATTTAATAGATGAGTTAATAAAGAACTTTATTTATGAGATTATACAAAATAAATTGCATTTATACCTAAAGAGTTAAAATAAATTCCTACTGAAAAAGTAATTAAATTCTTTTTTTTCTTTCTTTTCCATTTTCTATTTTTTTAAAAAATCAAAGAACCGGAGGAAATATTATAATAATCTTAAATATGAAGTGTAAAAAATACCATTCAAATGTTTTATTCACAAGAGTTTCTTCAACTCAGTTCATCAAACTCAATGCTACACTTGCTAGCTCTAGCGAGCGTCTAACAGCGCTCGCTGCCAGCTCTGGTGTCTCTGAAGTCCTCCAGCTGGTCCCTGGAGTCCGTGGCCACCGTTCCCCATCAGATCTTCTCGGCTAATTGTCTCACATTAGCACAATGTGAGTTAATGTGATAATCCCGACGTTTAATCCCCGGAGCTCGCCCGCGGCTCCATGACTCATTCACGCGTCCGCGCTCTCGTTTCTCCACGGCGTCCATTAGAACACCTTTAACCCGCAAATCATCCTCTCTCTCGTGTGTGTGTGTGTGTGTGTGTGTGTGTGTGTGTGTGTGAGAGAGAGATACTACTCTGGAATTACGACTGTAATAACATAATCCCACAGATTTGTCAGACAACAGGACAGTATGCTGCAGATTTCCACAGACGGTTGGGGTTTATCTTGGGTTCACACTTGACAGACGGCGAGACTCTGCAGCTCCTACACCTTTATAGGAACGTTTGTCCAGATTATTGACTAACACCCCTGAAGGAGACCCTGGAGAAGAACTCGGATCTGATCCTGAAGATGAAGTCACGGCTGCAGAGGTCCTGAGCAGCTGAATATTTGTTTAAAAAGTTTATTTCAATTAAAAATGATATGAAAGTAACACATTTTTACATTACATTAAAATAAAAATATCATATGTTTAATGGAAAATGAAAGAAAATTATGTTAGAAAAAAACAAACAAATAAAGTTTAATTGTAGTTAAAAAGGAGATCAAAACCAAATAATATAAGTTGACTTAAAACTAAAGATGTAATAGATTCTACAGGTTATATACAGTACTGTGCAAAAGTTTTAGGCAGGTGTGGAAAAATGCTGTAAACTAAGAATGTTAGAAGTGTTAATAGTTTATTTTCAATTAACAAAATGCAGTGAATGAACAAAAGAGAAATGTCAATCAATATATATTTGGTTTGACCACCCTTTGCCTTCAAACCAGCATCAATTCTTCTAGATACACTTGCACACAGATGTTGAAGGAGCTCGGCTGGTAGGTTGTTCCAAACATCTTGAAGAACTAACCACAGATCTTCTGTAGATGTTTCTCAAATCCTTCTGTCTCTTCATGTGATCACAGACACTCCATGGTGTTCTGTGGGTGCCATAACATCACTTCCAGTGCTGTGTCTCAAATCGCATACTAGCGTACTCAAAGTTAGTATTTTTAGTGCGTAAGTGCATCTCAATTCTTAGTATGCGAAATTTAGTGCGCCATGCACACTAAATTGACACTAAAACGCCCACAACACTGAGTATGGTTCGATGGACACTTATCACACTAAACGGCCGCCATCTTAGTGACGTTTTAAACAGAAGTTACGTCATATATAAATGCATATATATTCATATACTTACAGGTGCATTTTCAGCAGCAGTAGAAGGATAAACACGTCTTCGGTGCTGATACCAGCTTAAATATCTCGCAAATGTTTAGTTTCTCATATTTATTTATTCTTCCAAACTTTAAAAACGTGCTGCCAGCAGGTGTCGCTAGTGTTCCAACAGCTGGTTGCAACCATCGTTAAATAGAAGTAGAAGAAGAAGCTGTCGCGTCATTTCCTGTTAGTGTGTAGCAGCAGTGTTTGATTTGAGACATACTATCTGTGGAGAATTGGCGTACTAGTTAGTACGTACACTAAATTGATGCATACTTACTTCTAGTATACTAAGAGAAGTATGTGATTTGAGACACAGCACAGGACTTCTACTTCTTTACACCAAAGATATTTCATTGGCTTTGAGTCGTTGTCCTGCTGCAGAATACATTTTGTACCAATCATACGCCTGATGGTATTGCATGATGGATAATATCTTCCTGTATTTCTCAGCATTGATACCATTAATGACCAAATCTTCAACTCCATTTGCAGAAATGCAGCCCCAAACTGACAAGAACCTCCACCATGTTTAACTGTTGCCTGTAGACACTCATTATTGTTCTGCTCTCCAGCCCTTCAGTGAACAAACTTCTGCTACAATATTTCAAGTTTTGACTCATCAGTCCAGACGACCTGCTGCCATTTTTCTGCACCAGTTCCTCTGCTTTCATGCATAGTTTCCTGTCTCTTGGCCTTGTTTCCATGTCGGATGAATGGATTTTTGGCTGCAACTCTTCCATGAAGACACTTCTGGACAGACTTCTCCGGACAGTAGATGGTGTACCTGGTCCCACTGGGTTCTGTTCTGAGGTGATGTCACGACTGGACATCTTTCCGAAGGGAAATAAGCTTGATGTGTCTTTCATCTGCTGCACTAAGTTTCCTTGTAGACCACTGTGTCTACGATCCTCAACGTTCTTTGTGCTTCTTCAAAAGAGCTGGAACATCTTGAAACTCCAGTCTACTTTGAAATATTTGTCTGGAAGAAACATTGATGCAGTAGAACTCAGTCATGGTGTGTGACCTCTGACATGAAAGTGTTCCACAACCTCAGCTTGGTAGCAGAGTTTGTTCCTCACAGTTTTAAGCTCCTACACAACTGTATCTTTTTCACTTAATGAATGTGTTTCAACCTGCTTGTGAAATTAATGATCATTAGCATCTGTTTGGTATAATATGTTGATCATACACCTCATTATAATCCTACAAAATTGCTGCCTTTGCATTTTGTAAATTGATAAAAAGAAACAATTATTATTTATATTTTTGAAAGCAATTTTCATCTTTTTTTCACACCTGCCTACAACTTTTGCACAGTACTGTATACATATATATATATTTATTTTTTTAAAGAAATAAACCAAGAGAAAGAACACTGAGAAAAAGTAACAAATATTTAAATAAAATGTTTAATTTAAACCAAACAACAAACACTCAATTCCTGTTTGTTTGAGAAAATATTAAATATTGAACATTATTGAACTGCAAAAAAACGCAAATTTACGCACTTTTTTTATGATAAAAAAAATAATTTATGTCAAAATATTGCAAAAATAAAGGTAAATACCAAATACCTAAGGCTTCTAAATAAAACAATAAAAGATACATACAAATATGTAGTATAGCCAATAAACTGTAACTATGAAAAAATAAAGAAAAATAAAATGATATAACTAAAAAAACAAAAAACATTATTTAAGGTCAAAAAATGTATTTAAAGTAATAATTGAATAAAAGTAACATTAAAAACTATAAATAAAACATCAAATCTAAGTGAAACGATAACAAAAGTTAAATAATTCTAGTGGTAAACATATCTAATGCTAAATATAAATTTGAGTTATGGAATTTCTAATCCTAATCTGTGCCCACACTGATGACATCTTCTCTCGTGGGGGGGGTTTTTTGTGTGTGTTGTGAAACATGGGATTGTGAAACAGCTCGGGTTGAAAGGTCGCATCGACGCTCCCAAAACGTTTTTGATCCACTTTAATACAAAGAAATCTGTTACGATGCGGCAGCGTTACGTAACAGGATGAGATTATCGATACGGGGATTAAGCGCCAGAAATAGTCATCACGCCGTCATGTAGTTGTTAGATTTTAGTCTTTATTGTTCTAGTTCTTTTTTGACAGTTTGCTAGCGGACATGTGAAAACTTGGACCAACAAAAACATCATCATCATCATCATCATTATTATTATTATTTTTTTTTTGTTGTAATTACAGCATATCGTCGGACTGCGGGAACAGTGAGATGCTTTTTTAGAAATAAAAAAAAAGAAACAAATAAGAAATGAAAGGAGGAGAAGACATTTTCAATGGTGCTTTTTCTTTTTTTGTCTTTTTTTTTTTGATCCACGATAGAACAGTCTAGAAACATTAAACACAGAGCTGAAGACGTCGCAGTGTCGGTGGAGGGAGGGGGGAAGGGGGAAGGGGGTGAGGTTGGGGGGGAGTCGGGGTTGGGGGGGCGTCCTGGGGTGGTTTAGATACTGGTCCTGCTGAACGTTCAAACTACAGAGCGGGGGGGACGGGGCGGGGGGACGGAGCAAGATGGGAGGGGGCGGCGGGAGGGGAGGGGGGGTGACTACAAACCAAAATGGCCGTCGATATAAAACTAACTGTCTCTTTTATCTTTTTTTTTTGTCTTTAAAACGCACCAATCAGGAGCCGGTATGAACAGAGAGCAGTGATGGAGAGAGGAGGTGAAGAAAAGGTAGAGGAGGAGGGAGGGAGATAGAAGCTGGAATGTTTTAGATTTTTACATTTTTCTTTTTTTCTGAATATAAAATCTTACACACAAGCAAAAAGAGGGGGAACAAAAAAAAAAGAACAGGAAGTCGGGACGGATGACAGAAGTTGAATTATTGCTTTCCGAGTAATTATTCTCTCGCTCTCCTGCCGTCGCGACCTGTTACCATGTCATTACTTGGGAGGAGGACGAGGAGAAGTGGGGAGCAGGGGGGGATGTGATGGAGTGAGGGGGGGGTGAAGGGGGAGGATTTAGGAATGGGGGGGGGGGGCGGGGCTCAGAGCTCCTTTGCTCAGCGAATCCCGGGCAGTTCTAATCCTCTTTGTGCGGCCTCACACGTTTCCCGCCTTTTTGTCTGGTAAACGATAACAGAAAAAACAAAAGAATTAAATCACGACACAGAGGTGCAGGGTTAGTGCAGTTGTTGACACAGGAAGCAGTGACGACAAAACAACGACGACGACCGGTGTGCGGCGGCGGCGCGGAGATAATCTGACGCGTCGAAAACGAGGCTCCGTGACACTTTGATTCTGACTGATAATCCGCTGAAACTCAACCGATGCCAAACCGGCTTTAGTCCCGAATGACAAACAAGCTAACTAAGTGTGTGGTTAGCAGCTAGCGGAGCAGTCAAGTGGATTCAAGCTAATGCTAACAGCGGTTAGCTTTCTGCTCTGTTCAGATTCTGACCAGATAGTTAGAAATAAATCGAACAATAACATGTTATTCTGCTTTTCTATTGCTTTTTTCGTGTGTTATCTTATTGCATCCTTTTATTCTACAATTATACTTCTATAAAAATCCTTGTGTCTACAACACTTGCAATAAAAGTCTCTGAAATGATGTCCCTTAAAGTGCCTTTTTAAACTAAACAACTAGACAAAGAAATTATATATATTTTAAATAGTAAATAAAAATGTATTTATTAATTAATTAACATTAAAAGTAAATAACATTAAAATACTTATTGGAAAATTAATTTTATACTGTATTTGTTAAGATATACATTTATTTTTAACAGAATGTGACATAAAGCAGGCATAAATAAAAAAAAAGAGGTGAAAGTACAAATTAAATAAATAATCATTAAAGAAAATAAACTACACTTATAAAAGTAAAGAATGCCCTTACCCAAAAAGTTTAAAAATCGGGCAAAAGGATGAAATGTTTAAAAATTTGCAAAAATAAATATAAAAAGTGTTTAGCAAAACAATGTAAAGCCTTTTTTCACATAACCTAAATAATTTACATAATAAATATATAAAATATTTTAGCAATTTGATTTTTATTTTAACAGAATGTTACATGATAAAATAAACGTAAATGAAACATTAAATTAAATGGATAAGAATATTAAATTCCATAAAAAAAATAGTAAAAATTAATCACAATTTTAAAAAAAATCCACTTGCTCGATACAAATGATATAATTATTTAATTGATAATTTAAGTTACCTATTGATAGATTAATAAAAAAAAATAAAATAAAACTACATTAAAAAGAAAAAATCATGCACATTGTTTCAGAAGTTTTTTGTCACAGCTGCCTTACGAAAACCTGTTCCTGAGGTTGTGTTCTCATAGAAGATCATTTATAGCAAAGCAATATTGTTTATTGAATAATAGCGAACAAGAGTCAAAGTTTTATTTATTTATTTATTGATATATATTATATGTTGGAGTTCTAGATAGTTGATATTTAAAAAAGGAAAGAGATTGTGTTCCAAAGAGAAGCTAACATGTTAGCATGCTGCTATTGTCAGTAAAATCATCATCATCTTCAGTCGACAAAGGTAACAACAACTTGCTTTCAGTATTATTTTATTTAACTTTAAAAACACTATTCACTAAAAATAGTAAGATGTTTTTTTGAGTATCAACAGGTTGAAAAATCTCAAACATATGCGTTACTAGCTAAAACTATCCAGAAGTTTTAGTTAGAAAACTGTTTAGCTCCGAATTAATAAGCTTAACATTTCGCGGAAATTTTCCTCAAGCGAGTAAACGTTCACGAGGAGCTAATAAAAGAAGTTGATCGATCGTTTCAATTTAATTTAGGTTCAGACACCGCTGTGGGATTTACACAAATGAGATTACAAGTCTATTTCCTCAGTCCAGCGGTGGGATGCTAAGCTATGCTAACCGAGTGCTAACATCAACAAACCAACAGCACGTTTAAGTGTGTTGGCAAGAAGGATGTTCTCGTGGACGACTGAACTTTCTGTCGACAACAAACTTTGTTACTCTCATCTAAATTCTGAAATACATATCTTTTTAAACTATTTATTTAAATAGAAAAACAATTGATATTTCTGGGCAAAAAGGTTACTTATGTCAGGATAAGCAGGAAAAACCATCAATATCATTTTACACAGAGCTTTATGAAAACATTGACAAAAGATTGACTTTAAGACAAATTTGTATACATTTTACTCCATTAAATTTTTATCATCAAGTAATTATGTAAGCGATTCAATCATTTCTTATAAAAAATAAAATAAAATAGAACATAAAAAGTGTGTGTTCACACTGGCAGGAAAGTCTGAACTAAGAATTTAAAAGTAGTTTAATTTGAGTTGTTGTTTACGTATAGTAAAGGTGTGCTGCATTTACGTTTTAAAAGAATCTCTGGGTTCTCAGTGCGGTTTAGCTCTTTGTAATAATTTGTCACGTGTTAGATGTTAAAGATATTACTTAAGTCCAAAACTCAAAACGAATCAAAAGCTTGTGTTCTTAAACACATTTGTCGTCACGTGTTGCACGTGTTTCATAAGAGTATCGTCATTAAACACATGCGTTTGGATCAAAGTGTTTCCCTAAAAATGTTAAGTTTTAAAAATACGTATTTTACACCAATATCTGTTTTAATACCGGGCATCGGAGTCGTGTCGACCGTTAATTACATCGGTGAACAGTTCCCGCTCTAACTGGTTAGCTGCCGCCGTCATCGCATTTTGGACGATGACGACCGCGACCTCTCGGAGATCTCGCTTTACCGTCTCCTCCTCGTCCTCCCAGACCCCCCCCTGGTCACATGACAACACGAAACCAACTTTTTGCGGCGAGGTAGTCGCCCCTCCCCAAACCTCCTGCTGGTCTAGCGCTAGCTCGCTCTCCGCCGCCTCGCCACCGAAACGGCCGGTTAGTCTGTTAGCGTCTCCGTCCTGGCCGCGGTCCGGGTCGGCGTGCCGTAACTCACCGCTGTTCACAGCCGTGGTGTTGATGATCTTGGCGTTGTTGGCCTCGTCTTTCGCTCCGGTGGCGTCCTTGGTCTTCTTCACCGGGCTGCTGGCCGTCGTCTTCTCCTCGTCGTCGTGATTGTTTGTGCCGTTCTCCTCCGCCGTCCCGTTGGTGCAGCCGTTCTCTCCGTTGGTGACCGGAGCGTCGGCCGGCGTCTTCTCCGCCTCTTCCTTCTCCGAGGTTGGCTTCTTCTCCGCCTCTTCCTTCTCTACGGCCGGCGTTTTCTCCGCTTCGTTGTTGGTCGCCTCCACGGGAGTTTCGCCTTCGGCGGCGGCGGTGGCTTCACCGGCCGCCTCGCCGCCTTCGGTTCCCTCCGCCGCCACTTCCTCCTCCTCCTTGGCTCCTTCGCCGAGGTCGACGCTGGTGGACTTGCCTTTTCGCAGGATGAAGTTCTTCAGGGAAACCGCCCGGCCGAAGTGCGTACGCTTGGCCTTCGCCGACTTTCCGTCTTTACCTTCCTCGACTGCTGCGTCATCACCTGCGAAACGATGGACAAAGGATGATCAGAAGAGATTCCTCGCGGTTAGATTCAACTGAACATCTCCTCCAACATTCTGTGACGTTGATCCAGAGTTCTGATGCTGAAGATCATGGTTAACATGTCAAACACTGATGACTTAGTGATGGTTTGCAAGGTTTCATGATACAGTGTCCTCGTTTTCAAAGGCCACTAGTTGGACGTCACTGCTGTCTGATCTTTGTGGACCTGCACCTGGACCCAGCGCTTCTTCACCATCACATTGACTCCACTTCCAGATCCACAGCAACTCCAGCTGGAGAGCTCGGTCTTCCCTCTTGAGTTCTGGGGCGTCTATTTTTAACGTTCCTGCTTCTATGATCAAGTTCTTCCTAAATTTAGAGTCCGATGCCTCGAACAAGGATTTGCTTCTACATCGGATGTTGAATTTTTCATTTGGAGAGACCAACATCTACAAACACTCTGATCGTGCCACACACTTACACACACACACAGACATGAACACACACCAACACACACATGTATGTCACAAAAATATACACAGATTTAAACACTTATTTGCCTATACACAAAAAAAGACTCACACTAATGAACACAAGCTAAACAAGCTAGGTTTGCACAAATTTGAACACACACTTTCACACTAACACACACACATTAGACAACACAAACACACATACATACTTATAGTATAATCAAATGTTGTGGCTTGAAAACGCGGCATAATATGACACACACACTAATAGCGTCAATAAATATATATGATTGATTCATCTTGTCTGATCATAAAAAAGAGCTTTTTATTATCTAGCAACGACAGAAACGATGGTCAGATTTGGGACATTGCAGGGTGTAGTACCTCATATTTACGCTAGAGGCATAGTTCAAGTATATACATAGGTTGAGGACATCAGTGACTTTATAAATTCATCTACAATGCATTTCCAATAGTAACAGACACCAAATTTGACTCCAATCTATTGGGCTGTTTTCTATAAACATATGTAAGTACATTTGCATTAATAAATTCACAAAAAAATGAACCAAATTCGTTCATATCTCACACACACCTGACAGACAACAACAGTTTCAAACTATGTAAACATATTACCTGCAGCAGCAGCGGCGTCATCCTCGCCACTGGGGGCGCACTCTGTGTTGGCACGCTTGGACTTGGGGATGACGCGCTTCTTGAAGGAGGTCCAGATCTCGTTGGCGTGTTGCGTGACGGTTCCTCCCGCCGCCTTCTCCTCCTCGCCGCCGTCGGTCTTCTCCTCGCTAGCTTCAGCGCCGCCGGCCTCCTCGGCCTCGCCCTCAGCCTTGGCCTCCTCGCCTCCTTCCCCTTCGCCGGCCTCCTCCGACTTCTCCGCTCCCTCCTTGTCCGAACCCTTGGCCTTCCCGCTGATCCCGACCACCGACGGGTCCCTCTTCAGGCCCTGGAAGGTCCAGGAGCGCTTGAGCTTCCACCTCTTCTGCCCCGACTCTTTGGAGTCCAAGGTGGAGGAGTCTCCGCCGCCTCCCTCTCCATCCGCCCCCTCCTCCTTTACGTCCTCCACTCCTGCGCTCTTCTTGTGGGCCTTCTGTGCCATGAGCTTCTTGAAGGAGTGCCAGCGCTTCATATGTTTGGTGGTCGCCGAGGAGGACGAGGCCTTCTGCTCCTCCTCCGCGCCTCCCTCGGCTCCTTCCTCCGCCGCCGCTGCTCCCTCCTCGGTGGTGGAGTCCGCGGTGGTGTTGAGACCTTCTGCATCTTCCATCCGGTCCAGGGACTTGGATCGGACCTTGACTTGTTTCAGGGGTTCGCCGGCTGCGCCTTCTTTCTTCTCGGTGCTCCTGTGGGAGAAGATCCGGGCCACCGGCTTGCGGATCAGATCCCGGACCGTCGATTTGGCCTCCGATGTTTTGCTCTTCTTCTCCTCCTCCTTCTCTCCGTTCTCAACGGCCTTTTCTGTGGCGGCTTCTCCTTCGGCGCCTCCTTCTGCACCTCCTTCTGCGGCGGCGGCCTCCTCTCCCGCCTTTTCTCCCTCCTTCTCTCCTCCGGCCTCGGCCGTGGACTCCTCGCCTCCGGCGGGGACGGCGGGCTCCTTCTTCTTCCTTCCAGCCATCACCTTCCCGAGGCCGCTCTTGTTCAGGAAGGAGTCCAGGAAGGAAGTCTTGGGCTCCACGGAGGAGGTATTTTCAGTGGCTGCATCTTCACCTCCTGCCGCCTCCTCGGCTCCTGCTTCCGATGTGTCGTTATTCACAGTTTCTTTGTTTTCGGCGACCTCGCTGTTGACGGCGGTGCCATCTTTTTCCACCACCTCGCTGTTGACGACCGTGGAATCCTTTTCCACCACTTCGTTGTTCACAGTCTCTGAGTTCGCGGTTTTGGTGGGCTGCTCCGCTTCCGTGGGTTTGCTCTCGGGGGTCTTCCCATCCTCCTGGACCACCGGCGCCGCGCTGGCCTCCGTCGCCGCCATTTACGAAAATTCAAAAAATAAATTACAACAAAAAAAAGGGGGTTTTCCTTCCCGGCCTTCTGCCCCTCCTCGCTTTCTCTGGTATGTGGTTCCTCCCGCTAGGTGGCGCTCTCAGGTCATGGAGAGCAGAGTGGAGAACAGTGACGTGGAGGAAAGTTGCTCAGCATCCTACTTGTCCTCCAAACTCCTGCGGAGAGAAGACAGAGAGGAGCAGATGGTTAACAGTCTGAAGCGGCGCCATCAGCGCTCCATTAGTCGGGTCTAGACTGAGATCTGAGGACGAGCGCGGAATCATCCAGAATCTCAGCAGGGAGCACGAATGAAGGTGAGTCACGGCGTTAAATGAGGAGGAAAATGTTTAAGCTGCAGATTTTGGCTGGTTTGAAACTGAGTACGAACTGAGTACGTTGAGGACGAAGAAGAGGACGACAACCAGTGAGTTTCATTGATGAGGATGATCGTAAAGACAAGCATAATACGATGGTGAGAAAAAAACTATTGGATAATGTTTAATTTAATTAAATACTACGACTATGGAAGGAGATGTAAACAACATTTTTTTGTCTATTTTTAGGTGTAAAAATCACTTAATAATTGAACTAGGAATTCAATTTAAAAAATAAATACAAATTAAAAAAAGCCTTCATCTTTCAGGAATGATGGTCTTTCAGAGTTTTTCTCAGACTTCGTGAGGGTCTCGTAAATACCGAGAAAGGTCCGCATGTGGCCCCCGAACCACACTTATTTTCCAGGTGTATAGGATGATAAGGATGAAGGACTGACGGGAAAGGTTTAGTGGTCCAAGTTATTGTTGTAACAATTACTAATACTGTACTACAACTACAATGCTGGAGAACTTTAAAGATTCTACTCAATTGACGATGAGGATCAGCTCCTCTAAGTCTAAGATCATGATTCTCCACTGGGTTCAGGTCAGGTTGGGGATGACATCTTTCACAAGGGAAGGAGTTCAAGTATTTACTGACGAGTCTGGATCAGAAGAAGGTCAAACATGAATAATAAAGGAAAGAGCTGTTTGGCAGAGGTCTGCACTCTGCTAGTGCTTTTCTAGTCTTGCTCCTAAACGAAGGCGAGTGTAAAATACTATAACACAACAGTTGAGATACTGCCGACTCATCAGGTTCAGCAAGAGTTTGAATTGTGTGAACACAAGCGAACTACACAACGAGTGAGCGACATGAGCATGAATGGACGAGTGAGTCACAGTCGGACTCTCAGGAAAAGGTGAGGAAGTGTGAAGAGAGGCTGGAGCGACAGACAGAGAGAGAGAGAGAGAGAGAGAGAGAGAGAGGAGGTGTAAACATACATCACATGTTTGGGATAATCTCTACATGTTGTTGCCAAAACTGACCGCGCCTCTCGCTCCACGCCGACCCCACGACACCCTCGCCTCGCCACACACACACCGGCTGAACACACACGCCTCGACACGTTTGCACCTGTTCTCGCAACTGACTTCAAGAGAGTCCGACCGTGATCATCGTCAAGCTGGTGAACACAGATCCATTCATTCATCAACCACTGAGGCATGCTCGCGTCACATGACTGCAGCCGGTCACATGACTGCCGCAGGTCACATGACTGCCGCAGGTCACATGACTGCCTCAGGTCACATGACTGCCTCAGGTCACATGACTGCCGCAGGTCACATGACTGCCGCAGGTCACATGACTGCCTCAGGTCACATGGAGGCAATTAAGAGATGTCAAGTTCATGCATCAAATCAAATGACATACAGAACTGACAGTAGATTCAGTGAGAAAGAAAAGTCAACTAAAGGAAGTAAAACATATTTTTATTACATATATATATATATATATATGTATTTTTTTTTAAATACCACATTTTTGGTAAAATATTGAACACTTTAGGAACATCACGACTAATACAAATGTATAGTTTAGTGTACAGAGATAGTGTTTTAGTATTGTGTAATTATTAGTATGAATAATGGTTGTAAAAGTGTATTAATCTATATATAAAAATCCAAATCTATATATATATAAGTAATAATAAAACAAGTGAAGAAAATTGACTTATAAACACAAAACAATGATAAAAATGACAACTTAAAAAAACTAACTTTAAAAACCTATACAGTATATCAGTGCCACAAAAAGAAAATCCAGATCATGATAACAAAATGAAAATGTAGAGAAATATATTTATTTTAAGTAGCTTATTTAAAAAAGTTGACAAGCGGAGAAGAAAATTTAATTGATAAAAAATTCCAGAAAACAACTTGACGTTGTCCCCATTAGAAAAAACTCAAAAGTGGAAAAATAAAACATTGAACATTGAAAAACGCAGATAAGGAGATAAGAAAATATCATTTTTCATTGACCCTAAAAAGGCTTCAGTACCATCTAATGTTGCCATGAATTGTTAAAATGTTGATGTAGACCTCAAACATCTATTCTGAGGAGGTCTTCTGCAGCACTTCCCCCCCTCTTCATTCTTTTTTAATCCCGGGTGGCCCGAGCGCCGGAGCCGCCCGAGAGGAGAGTTTGTGGATCCATTTGTGAATGAATTATTGAAGAGAGAAGCTTCGGCGCCACGGACGCTCCTCTGATGTGACGCTCGGAACAAAAAGCTGTTTAAGAGAAACCGCTCAATCAACAAACAGGATCTCATAATGAGGGACGTCTTCCCTCCTGCATGAATAATGGAGGCCCGGCGGAGAGTTCTGGTTCTGGAGCCAGTTTCTCATGTGTTGCTGCTGAATGAAACCCGGCGTGAGAGTAAGTGTTCTTGAGGCTCGTCCATTTATATCCGCCCGAGAACAAACGAGTGCCGCGTGTCGGGCCAGTTCAGGACGGAGTAGTAAACAGACGGAAGGCAGCGTGTGGGCCGGAACCGAGCCAAGGTCCAGAACTCAAGACGTCGGTAATTAAAGCAGGGAAGTCAAGCGATTGGACCAGAAGTTTGTACATTCTCTGCACCTTCCAAGAATCTTAGGATGGACGGCTCTTCACAATCGTATGGAAGAACTTTAACTCAGCTCTACTTTGAGTCTCTCATGGAGGACTGAGCTCCACACCTTATCTCTATCGGCACCACCATGTCAATATCGATTTTCTAGTTTGGTCCTTTTTTTAGCGTGTCATGGAGACAAGATGGATGGACAATTAAACTTCCATCAGAACTTATTGTTCGTTCTTTTTAAGTCCCTTCCTCTTACCTTCATTACAAAAAAAAGCATATTTATTCAGTCACAGATACACGAAAGTATATTATGAATCTATTATAAAATGTAATATTTTTGAATAAACCTGTTATTAAAGTCTTAAAAATAGACATGTTTATGTACAGTATATATACATGATTGTTACTTTAATGAATACATGTTAGTTTCAAGAATTTAAATTATGTTAACTTCAAAATTCCAACTAATTTTATTTAGTTAGAATTTTGTATGAAAATCCCGACATTGTAAGGGCAAAACATTTTTTTTTTGGTTTTAAAATATTGTATTATAAAATTATTTTTGATTAATGATCTAAAAAGAACAAAACATTTTTTGTGCGCTTTGACATATATATTTTTTAATTGATTGTCCTTATTTTTCTTTACCAAATTGTTCATGATTTTTTATTTTGTCAGTGTTTTCATGCACTGCTGCTTTGACATCAACTCACCTGGAGAATGAACTACTGCAAAAACACGATCAATCCTGGACAGATCTCTTCAACTGACTTCTCTGGACGTGGATCTAAGTCTCTCCTGAATGACAGAGCACCTGCAACTCTTAAATCGATTCCATCTCCACAAGTCGGTTAGCTGTGTCTCTTAGCTCAGCTCTTTCTTCCCCAACAACTTGTTTGTTAGTGATGAAAGAGAAGACAGAGAATGATGGAGTGAGAGAAGCTCTTTCATCCTGTCGAGTCTCAGAGAAGAGCAAGTAACAAGGTTTTAAAAGCTGCATATTTAACAGTAGGGGACACATTTTAAAACGAGAAGCCTAAAAGAACAGGAACTCTAATTGGACCGGATTGAAACAGAATTTTTCTTAATCACATAGTTTGTGTAACTGGACTGAATCCAGGAGGACTTTTTTGAGGGGTTCAACTAGACTCGGAACTCTCAAGCTTGACGACTCCGCTAGCGCCTCCATCTTGATGTCGGGAGGAAATGATGTCGTTACAGCGAGCGGAGTCGAAAATCTCTCCCCAGGTTCGCACTTTTCCCTCCGAAAGATAAAGACGTCTCCGGAGGACGAGCTCTGAGGGAGGCGAGAGGGGGGCGAGAGGGGAGGTTTTTGGGGGGGACTCGTCGGTAAGTCGAGATTTGGGGCTCGAAAAAAAAAGGCTTTGTCTCGCCGAGCACTGGGGTGTCGGTGCTGCAGCGAGGACGAAGCCCGAGCAGCTCCAGACACGAGACCACCACAAAATGGTGGGAGGGGGGGTGCAGACAGGAGGAGGTGGAGGGAAAAGGGGGGGGGCGTTTAAATCCTCTCGTTTTTTTCTATCGCTCTTTTTTTCACACTTTTACATTCATCCTACTGTCTTTCATTTTGCACCCTCACGCGTCCCTCCTCCCTTTATCCGACTCATCTTTCGCCTCTTTTTTCTAATCGCTTTCACTTTCTTTGTCTCGCCAGACTGCGACCAGTGACGTCACGAACGCAACGTCACGTGGTGACGAGCCGGCGCCGTGATTGGCGCGCGGCCGTGACGTCATCGTCATCATCATCATCATCATCATCATCCTCATCAAAGTGTTGCAATCAGCACAGGCTTCCAACTCTTGGAGGGAACAGGCAGACAGGAGGGATTTGTGGACACACACAACCGGTGTGGGTGACAACAACGTCCCTCAAAAACACACTGTTGTTAGACAGCGACTGGAGGTGTTTTCACACCCAAAAACCAGGGATTAACATGTAAGCTGTGGTTCAGACGACGTTTGGACTTTAAAGTCCAGGCAGTTTAACCGATCAGAGCCCAGATTTCACAACGACATATACAGAGAGCTAACAGATCCTCTGAGGGACCTGATGGACCTGATGCACTTTTCAAACTTCAATATTAGATAAATGTACAATCCTGTTTCGCGGAGCCAGCAAAAACAAAAAATGTATTTCCAATAATAAATCATACTTCCATAAGACTGACGGCCAACTGTGTTCTAATGTGTGATTTAATGTTAAGATGGTAAGAAGATAAGATTTGCGGCCAAACCAGCGTCACTAGTGGTCTAGTGGTTAGTGTCATGTGCTTTCACACTGCTGACTTGAGGTCCTAAGCTTGTTCAGCGAAAAGTTTTTTCAGCTTGAATCATTTTAGGAATTGTTTTTCCTATTTATTCACTTTTTCCATTCTCGCCACAGACATATAGAAATGTTCAGGTGAATCATTTACTTCGCAATATCAGAAATATTAAAGGATATGAATAAAGATATTAAAAGTTTTTTTTTAATTAATCTAATGAAAACTGACTATTAGACAACTAACCTTTATGTTAACTAGATGAAAATGAAAATGTGGATTCAAATATATTTGATGGTCTTTAAGTCGAAATAAATAAATACAACAATGTGTGTGACTCACACAGCACAAATATATTGTGTAACTGGTCAAAAGATTCTCAAAGATGAGAAAAGTAAGGAGATATTGAGGAGAAAGATGAGGGAACATAGATGAGAAAAGAGGGGAAAAGTGAGGAAACATAGATGAGAAAAGAGGGGAACATTGAGGGGAAAAGTGGAGAAAAATTGTGCGGGGAAAGTGGGGAACATAAATGAGAAAAGTAAGGAGACATTGAGGAGAAAGATGAGGGAACATAGATGAGAAGAGAAGAGAAGAGAACATTTAGGGGGCGAACATGGATAAGAAAAGGAGGGAACATTGAGGGGAAAAGTGAGGGAACATAGATGAGAAAAGTAAGGAAACATTGAGGAGAAAGAGAGACAACTGAGCAAACATAGATGTGTAAAGTGTGGACACATAGATGGAAAAAGTAAGGAAATATAGATGAGAAAGTGAGGGAACATGGAATAGAAAAGTGAGGGAACATAGATGAAAATGTGAGGGAATTTAGATGAAAAAGTAAGGGAACATAGATGAGAAAGTGAGAAAACTGAGGGAACATAGAGGAGTAAAGTGGGGACACAGATTAAATAATTAAGGAAATATAGATGAGAAAGTGAGGGAACATAGATGAAAAAGTAAGGGAACATAGATGAGAAAGTAAGAAAACTGAGGGAACATAGATGAGTAAAGTGTGGACGCATAGATGAAATAATTAAGGAAATATAGATGAGAAAGTGAGGGAACATAGATGAAAAAGTTAGGCAACATAGATGAAAAAGTGAGGAAATTTTGAGTGAAAATAAACAGCAAACACTACAACAAGACAAAACCAGGTTTAAACTTTTAACCAACAGTGAGAATATCTCAATGCTAGGCAACCATATCGATGATAACAAACACACAACAAGTAATGTTGTGTGGGAGAAAACAACACAACTTCAGTAACATATCTACACAAAACCAAGGGTAACTTTAACAAGAACGAGGGAGAGCTTCACGATCAACGGAAATGCTGCGAAATATTCAGTGTGTATTAAAAGATAAGAATTCCGATTAAATCAAGACAACAACAATAACTACGATTTCTATTCCGATCTCTGACGATGTCATCAGTCTTCGTCCACCAGCTTCTCTGTATCCAACAGCGTCTCTCGCCTGACACTTCGGTTCCTAACAACCCGGTGACCTTCTCGCCGTGTCTGGACGCCACGGAGCGTCTGGATGAGCAGACGAGCGACCGTGAAGCCAGAAAAAGATCCGGAAGCACGAGTGCGACTCTCTAGAGTCTCTTCACAGTGATGATAATTTAATCCCACGGGAAGCTCCCTAATGTCGCCGTAATGGGGGTCAAGAGCGAGCGGCGGAGCTGCCACGCTGTGATAATACACTTCCTCTCCGGCTTCATTCATGCGGGGGAGCAGATGTGCTTCAGACGCCAGGAGGAAACTGCTACTCTGTGTTTGATTCCAGACTCCATTGAGGAGGAACGGAGCTTCTGCGGTGGTTTAACTGATTCACCTAAATGTGTGAATCATTTGAACGCATCGAGTGAATCAGCGGGAAATCTTTCACACGCCGACGCCTCTGCAGGGAACAACCCGGAGAGTCCAGGAAGGATGGGAGACTTTTTTAGATTCACTCTCAGAATGACTCAGTGACTCATGGGTAACGAGTCTCTGAAGTCTTTAAAACAACAGCTCGTGGAAAGAAAAGTGTGTTTTCTAGTCAACGATGATACACGTTTTGAAGCACGTTTACCATTTTTTTCACCTTCAAACACTTGTTGATAGCGTCAAGCTACATGACATCACTTCCTGTTTCCCAATTGTTGTCAAAGATTGTTTGAGTGAAATGTTATGACAATTATATATATAAAAAAAACTTATTTTTATATATTCTATATATTCTATATTCTACTCTATTCTGTTTATAAGAAACATTCATATTTTTTGTCTAAATCTTTTTTGTCATGTTAACATAACTCAGTGTAAAACGTTGACTTTTTTCAATTTTTTTTTACCACATTAAGCCTTCTTGCTGAAAAGCTGAGTGACAATTACATCACTTCCTGTTCTTCAAGGTGTCGTCAATGGTGTCGTACTTTTTGTAAAATCATAAAAAGACTGATTCATTTAATTAAATTGAAAAAGGAAAAATGGAAAAATTGGAAAAAAAAGTTAGTTAATGAATAAAAACATTTAATCATATTAAGGTTTGTTTTTTAGATATTTAGAATTAATTATTTATATTCAGAACCAATATTTTTAAAACTACTTTCTCCATGTTTTCCCGTCCCTTCTTCCAACAGTTTGAGAAACTAAAATCAGATGAAAACTTAATTGTTCTACTTTCTGTGATATGCTGTTTAGTTTTCTGTGTTCGATTACTTTAGGATTTACGATATCTGGTGATAACTGGAGTCGCTGGTGTCGGTTTCACGTGGTTACTTTACACCTGGATCTGACCCGGACCGAGTTCATCATCTCCCTGCAACAGATCAACTCTTGTTGTTGTTGTTGTGGATTATCGACTGTGTTCCTGCGGCAGATTGCCCCGCGAGAGAACGTGAAGGCCTTTTAGTGTAAAGGTATTAAGCTGCAGGTCTAATCCAGCGCTCGGCTCGCGGCCAATTTAAACTGGATTGAGCTTTGAGGACGACAAGAGGATTCCTCTGGAGTCGGTACCTATCGCACCTGATCATGATCGCTCCTGTCATGGGGGGATACAGGTGAGTCCATGCTGCTGATGCACATCGACCGTGGTTCAGTGAACCAACTGAAAGCTTTCCAAATAAACGTTCCTGTTGCAGCTACACTTTAAGATGTCGTTAAATTACGAATCGATTGCCTCACTGTGTGATGCCAATCGTCTGTAGCCATTAGTGCGCTGTTGGTGTTTTTTTGTACGGATTACATGGTGAGGTTTAGACATGACTACTTTATCTACAAATGTTCCAAAAGCAACAACCAATGATTTATTAAGTCTTGGCTAATAGGGTCCGGATGAGCCAGTCGTAACTGAAGAGAACAGTTCATTATCCAAACATGACTCGGAGGAGAAGAGCGAGGGAACATGAAAGAGCTAAGTGAGGGATCAAAGATGAGAGATGCTATTGATCCGAGAAGAGTAATGTGAGGGAACATCAATGAGAAAAAAATGTATTGGAAACAAGATGAGGAAGTAATAAAATTGAAGAGAGAGGTAAGGGGACATAGATGTGTGAGGGAACATAGATGAGAAAGTGAGGGAACATTGAATAGAAAGATGTGGGAACATTGAGGGGGCAAGTAGAGGAACATAGATGGGAAAGTAAGGGAACATAGTTGAAATATGTGAGACAACATAGTTTGGAAAAGTGAGCGAATATAAATAAGAAAAAAGTGAGGAAACATTGAGAAGAAAATTGATGGAACATAGATGTAATTTGTGAGAGAACGTTTATAAGAAAAAGTGATGGAATATAGATGTGAAATTGGAGAGAAAATAAAGAGAAAGGTAAGGCAACATAGAGGAGAAAAGTGAGGGAACATAGATGAAATATGGGAGGAATTAGAGTGGAAAACTGAGGGACATAGAGGAGAAAGGTGAGAGAACAAAAAGAGAAAGGGAGGGAGAATAGAGGAGAAAAGTAAGGGACCATAACGAGAATAGTGAGGGAACATAAAGGAGAAAAGTGAGGGACCATAAAGGAGAAAGGTGATGGAAAATAGAGGAGATAATTGAAGGAAGATAGTGGAGAAATGTGAGAGAACATAGAGAAGAAAAGTGAGGGAACATAGAGAAGAAAAGTGAGGGAACATAGAGGAGAAAGGTGAGGGACCATAAAGGAGAAAGGTGATGGAAAATAGAGGAGATAATTGAAGGAAGATAGTGGAGAAATGTGAGAGAACATAGAGAAGAAATGTGAGGGAACATAGAGAAGAAAAGTGAGGGAACATAGAGGAGAAAGGTGAGGGTACAGAGTAAGTAAGTAAGTAAGTAATTTATATTTATACAGCGCTTTTCCAGACCAGGGTCACAAGGCGCTTAAACAATCGAAACAATATTCAATAAAGTATATCCTTTAAAGGTCAAGATAAAACTGGGAACAACACAGGAGGAGATAATTGAGGGAAGATAGTGGATAAAAGTGAGGGAACATAGAGAAGAAAAGTGAGGGACCATGGAGAAGAAAGTGAGGGAACATAGGAGAAGGGATGTGAAGGAAAGTAGAGGAGATAATTGAGGGAAGATATTGGAGAGAAGTGAGGGATTGGGAAGGAAAGTAGAGGGTCGATGAGTCGGGGAACATGGATGGAGGTCGGAGTATTTGAAGGACAAAACAAACCCTCAGATGTTCTTCATCTCAAAGTCAGTCCAGCGCGAGTTTGTCCGGTGGTAACCTCTACAGAACTCCCGGGCGAGAGAAGACCTCGGAGGAAAGCTCACCTTCACCCTCGACCTCTGACTCGGGAGCGTAAACAGGTCGGGAGCAAAGAGGATTTCCCTGCAGGACGTAGCCAAGTTCCCAACGACGTGACACCCGAGCTAAGCCTGTTAAATCCAGCAGCAGGCCGAGAGGCTGCACGCGAAGCTCTCACACCGGCGCACCATGTGATCGCCCTCATCAGCACCGACCCGGGACCCGGGTCCTCGCTCTGCTCCTCTAAATCTTTCCTGCACCGTCCATCTGTCGGGCCGCAAGTCCACCGTGAACTCGACAACCTCAGAGAGCTTTTCCCTAAAACATCACATCATCGCCATGGCGACGCCCACGAGTCCAAGTTAGCTTATGAACATCTGCACGCTGGAGCAGCCGTCGATAATGCACTTTTTCTTCTTCACTTTTTTCCTCAACGTGTCCATCAACCCTTCATCCCATTCCGTCATTTCCTATCCTCCCTGCATCCTATCTTCCTTTCCTTTTTCCTGCTCTTTTCTTTCCTCTCCTCCTCCTTCCTTTCCTCATCACCTGTTTTCTCTTTTTATGCATCCTACTCCATCTGACCCCTACTTGTTTCAGGGTCACTCTTCTTCAACTCCTACGCTTCACAGGTCAAACACTTTCCTTCGGAACAGTTTTCACAGTAAAGTGGGGGGGGGGGGGTGGTGTTAAACTTCTAGAGGAATTTTACCAAAGTATGAATAAAGCTATATCTATCGATTTATTTATCTCAGGTTGAGTTATAACTTAAACGGAACACACTTTATGATTTAATGACTTGTAGTCCTCCACACCACTAGGGGGCGTTTGAATCGCTGTCACTTTATTTTCCAGTATATTGTCCCTCTGATCTCTTCCCATAAATCTGTAAACATACAGTGGTTGTCTCTTTATATGTGATGGACAACTGTCCAGTGTCCCGAGTAGCTGGGATTGTCCCCCATTGATGTACAGAAAGAAGAGAAAGAACCAAGTCACAGACAAAAGAGAGGTGATGACATCATCAGAAGGCGTCACTAGTAGGATTGTTTGTGTCTTCCGGTACGATGAGGAAACATCATCGAACCCAAATGGAATGCAACCGAGTCACCCACAAGATTCCTTCTAGAGTTGAATCGACAGTGACCACACCGTTCTCTTCACCATCATCACCATCATCATCATCTTCATCATCTTCATCATCATCACCATCATCATCTTCATCATCATCACCTTCATCATCATCACGGCTCGGACATCATTAGAGGAGCAGAGCTGCAGACTGACAGCCTTGTTCTCCGGCTTCTATGGAGCGGCAGCTTCAACACAGGAGCCCCTTCATCTACACCTCCCCTCCTCCTCGACACCCCCCACCCCAACACAGACTCCTCTTTATCTGCCCATCATGTGCTTGCGCTCCCTTTATCTCTTCTCTCGGCTGCCTGACCCGCTTTTCCGCCGTCCCACACATGCAGGAGCGAGAGGATGAAGAAGGAGAGGAGAAGAAAGGACGAGGTGAGAGAGAAGAGGTGGAGGAGGAAGGAAGGACGAGAAGGAGGACAAGAAGAGGAGGATGAATTGAAAGCGGCAGAAACGTTGAGGAGGAAGAAGAAGAGAGAGTGAAGCGTGTTGGTTGAAGGAAGAGTAAAGGATTTAGAAAAGAAAGAAAGACAAAGGAAGAAATCGGGAGAAGGCATTCAGAAAAGACACAAGGAGAAAGAAGTAATGAAATCTAGAATGATATTTGAACAAGAGGAGGAGGAAAAAAAGAAAGATAAGATGAAGGAACAGAGTGCAGAGAGAAAAGAGAAAGAAGAATTGTGATTGGAGGAAAAGAAATAATGAGGGCACAGGGATGTAGTTGTTGTTCACTGTAGCACCTGTCGGATTGGATCTGTCGCCAGAGAAGGTTTCGAGGTTCTGAGTCCAGAACCAACAAACTCTTCGTCCAAATCATCAACCTGGCCGGTGATTCTGTTTCTACCCACTATGAGCTGTCAATCAACCCTAGGGTTCACATGATCAGCATACTGAGGTCAGAGATCAACTGTCAGGAGTTGAAGACAATCCTATGATCATGTGACCAGCTGGACAATTCACCTCCTGTTCTTGACAGAGTCACATAATCTCTCTTTCCTTGTCTTCGCCGACTCCTCCCTCACCTCCTCCACTCCTCCCTCACCTCCTTCTCTCCTCCCTCACCTCCTCCCTCACCTCCTCCACTCCTCCCTCACCTCCTCCAGTTCTCCCTCACCTCCTTCACTCCTCCCTCACCCCCTCCTCTATCCTTAATTGATAACATTAATTCTATACAACTAACTTTTTCAAAAACGCATAATTTCACTATCAATTATAAATTCAAAATTCAATTTTCTTTATTTAAAAACAAAATATGAACAATGTATTTATCTTATTAATTTAAGGAGAATGATACAATGCGTCTATACCACAAATCTTACGATAACTATTAAAAGCAGATTCTACCTTGAAAATAAATAATACATTTATTAAAGATAAGTATACATTATCCTTCGATGTGTGACTACATCATTTTAATTGATATATTCTTAAGTGAAGTAAAATCACGTTACGTATTTTACCTTTCAACTATTAAACACTTTGGAATTTGAAGAAAGTAAGTTTGCTCTTTAGAGGATGAAATTTAATTTAAGAAACGTCAACAATCTAAGATTTTGATTCAGTTCTCGTTAAACCAGAGTCCCTTTCCTGAGAGAAAGTTACACTCTGGGTGTCGAGACGACAATCACCGCAAATCACACGTGATTGACATGTGACGGAAGAACAATGGAACGCAATAAACATCACATCTTGATCAGCTGGTGCATCATTTTGACCTCTGACCCTGCCAGGGGAAACTCCTGACATGACTCATCATGCTTTAACATTAACATTATCATTTTCAAGTTTTATCCTTTTTTTCCTCAAATATTTGACCTTTGACCTCCAAGTAATAGTATCTAAATAAATTGCAAAGAAAATATAACATGTGACCATTGGTAATGAATTCATATAATATAGTATATAGAGTTATTTGATTATTAAAGTAATATTTAACAGATGTATTTTTAAATTATGATCAATATTGTTTTCAATCTTAAAGTGTTAAATAAAAGATTTACCCATTTTTTATGAAAATATTATTGCTTAATCTGCCCTAAGATAATTATTATATAATATATATAATATATACAGTATATAGTCATAATCTAACAGATTTGTTTTATAATTAAAAACGTTTTAATATTTCAATCAAACAAATTAAAGAAAATAAATCCTCCAATTATTTAAAATTATTATAATTAATTTTTAATTTAATTAACTTGGAAATGTGATTTACATTTGACATATAACTTTAAATACCATAATGACAAAAAAAAAAGGTCAAGACACTATTCCAATAAATGTTGTTTATATTGTGTAATATATTATGTAATTTTTCATTTCTCATATTTCAATATTTGCATTTTTCTAGGTTTTATGATTTGGTTGTTGTCTAATACATTTGACAATAACACTTGAATTAAAAAGTAAATTTATTATTAAACACTTTATCAAATACAATAAAAGAACAATATATCAACAGTTGTTATCTTCATACTTGCCATTCATATTTTAAGGCAAAGTTGGAAAGAGTTGTAACATAACTTCAACTTTAAACTCCTTTAATTCGCTCTTCATTTACGTAAGCGTTTAAGCGAGAACCACTCACCGCCTCAGCCAACCCTATAATTCTTCTTCCCTGCTAAGAACTTCCTCTTTTGTTTGATTTTAAGCTGAAATTAAACTCTTCTCCTTCTTCTTCTTCTTCTCTCTTTTTTGATCCGACAAAAGCTCCGCTCGCGGGAGCGCGCTGCAGAAATAGAACATAATTCTGATAAGCGGGAGGCGCGGGCGCGCTCCCGAGAGGAGAAAAGAAAGAGGAGGGAGGACGAGATTCAAATTTGCGCATGCGCTAACAGCAGGTGCCCGAAATGAAGAGAAAAAAAAACCCTCATTTGCATTGCTAATGAGCCTCAGTCTCCCCCCTCCATTTTGGGGGGCGAGCGCTTCTAATATGGCGACTTGTTTTCATCCCCGTCCAGAGATGAAGATCAACAAATAAACAGAAGACGAACCGGTTCGCCGGTAATTATCGTCTCTGGCGGTTTTTGTACCGTCAGACATGTGCGCGCGACACAATAGACACGTCTGTGGCGCGACGAACGCTGATCAATGAATCGATCACTTGTCGATCACACATGACGCGGCTCATGAAGATGAAGATGATGAAGATGAAGATGAAGATGATGATGATGAAGATGATATTGATGATTATGATTATGATGACGATGATGATGATGATGATGATGATGATGATGATGATGATGATGATGATGATGAAGATGATGAAGATGATATTGATGATGATGATGAAGATGATGATGATGATGATGATGATAAAGATGATGATGATGATGAAGATGATGATGATGATGATGATGATGATGATGATGATGATAAAGATGAGGATGAAGGCTCGTGGCTTCAGCTGAGAATTCCACGCTGAGCAAAACAAGTGAAGCGCCAATTTTCTCAACAAGCAGCCCCCTTGTCTATTGTGGGGAGGGATGAGGAAGGAGGGGGGGGTCTGCTGTGTCCCCCCCTCTGTCTCCCCTCCATCAAACCCAACCCCCCCCACCCCCAGCCCCCCCTCTCTGTCTCCCCTTCAAAAAAACACCGCGATCATGACGATACAGTCGCAAAGATTCCTCACCTGACCTCATTTCCACGCGTGATTTTCTGCGTGTCTGTCACTCCATGTGTTTTAGGAAAATGGCTGAGACCCCCACACCACCCCCCTACACCCCCCCACCACCATCATCACCTCCCTCCCCGCCCCTTCCTTCGTCTCCAGGCGCGCATTGTGTCATATATTCCTGTTATTATTATTTTATTTATTTATTGCGCTCTTGTTGACGCTCGTCTGGAGAGGATAAACAAAACAACTTGATTCGGGATTATTTTTCGGGTACAAGCGCGCGCGCGCAGACATGAACACACGCGCGTGCAGGCGCTCCTGACAGAACGCACACGTGCCACACGCACAGATGTGACAATTGACCGCGAAAGTCGGCGCTTAGAAAAAAAGAAACATTTGGGGACGAATCTCAGCTGTTGCTTCTCCGGGTCAGACGGAACCAGCTCAGACGGAACCGGCGTTCCATCAATTAAGCACCGGGTGCTTATTGAGCGCCCCCCGGATCTCCCTAGCCGCGCATTGTCTCCCTATAGGGACCCCCACTCTACACCCCAGCAGCAGGTTCATGCAGCCGTTAAGCGCTCCCACATCCCCGCCATTAGAAGAAGAAGTGGCGCCAGACAAAGATAACGCTGCAGGAGGAAGGAAGAGAGAGAGAGCGGCGGCGGGAAGAAAGGACGATGGAGGAGAAAAAATATGTTGTGTTTTTTTAATTAAAAAAAAACAAAAACTAACCTTCTTCCGTGCGCGTAAATCCGTTTCCAGTCGCGGGGGAGCGAGCGGCGGTAATAAGCTTGTTCTGTTGGACGCGAGAAGAGACGCTGCTGGAGCACAAACCTCTCTCTCTCTCTCTCTCTCTCTCTCTTTCTCTCTCTCTCTCCCTCCCTTTCTCTCTCTCTCTCTCTCTGTCAATTGTGGGGATAGAATTGGCGCGAGTCTATCGCAGCGGGACGTGGGCAAGTCCAGTGTTACGCGCATGCCCCCCCACCCCCACCCTTTTACCCTCCTCCTCCTCCCAATGACTCCCCTATGGTTGCCCTTAGCAACCACGGGACCCGCCCCGCCCATCTCATGCCCTCCGTTTTGCTAGTCCCACTATTTAAACCGTCCTCTTAAAACACACACACACCTCCACCAGTTACTCAAAAACAAACAAATAAACAAGCAACAAATGAGAGTAAAAAATTGTGCAGTTACATACCCCCCCCAAGCAGCTCCTCATTGTGTGAGTGAGTCATGGTGGGAGAACAATGGGGGCAAAGCATCACCAAGAAGAGAATGAAAAGGGGGGTTCGTTGGTGGAGGGGGGTTGGGGGTGTCATGAGGTCCCCCCTCTTCTTTTCAAATATCAACCATTCACAGAGTTCACTGGAAGAAGACAAGAGTTCAGTTTGTGTTTCGGATGATTTTCAACAACTAACTCCTGCTTGTATTTCCCGAGCGGGAGATACAAGTGGAACGAGGCCCGTCGCTTGTCAACAAGTTCACCCTCCAGTCCGAAGATAAGCTTCCTTCCTGTCGCATACACGACTTTAAACATGCTGCTGCTGCCCGATATACTTTTCTGACTCTGGTCCTTCCAGCCCGGCTTCCTTCCACGCTTCACCCCAACTTTGATGTTCGGGGGTGTCACACTCATGGGGGTGGGGGGGGTGACAAACACACAAAAGTCAATAGCAGGAAGTGAAATGCAGATGCAATAGCAGTTTATCTTTTCATTCTAAATCATTGTAGCACAAAGATTCTCCAGTAGAGTCGACACAGAACAAACAAAAGTCGGAGCACAAACATGTTCCATTTCATGACCTCTATAACAATGTGTTTCTTTTAGTCTAAAATGTGTTAAAAGTAGGGAAATATATGTGTTTATTTATTGTTATGTTAATGCTTCAATTTAAAAAGAAAAAAAAACATTAAAAAAAAGTTTGCTTCAATGAAAAAAGTTAAAAAAAACTAAACAGAAATTGCTTTAAATAAATGTTTTAATTTAAAACAAAGCTTTTAAAGACCATGAAACTTAAATCAAAAACATTCCCAATAAAAAAGAAAGTTGCTTCAAGTAAAATTAAAACAACAACAGTATTAAACAAAAAGGTTTCTTTAATAAAAAATAGTTGCTTCAATCAAATAAAAAAAGTAGCTTGAATCAACAAAGTTTTTTTTAATTGAATATTGAGATAAAATGATCAGTTTTTATCAATTTATCAAAAAACTATTTTTTAAATAAACATTTTAACCATTTCATTATTAAGATGATGCTCTTGTTAGTTAAATATATTCAAAATAAAAGTTCAATTTCTAAAAGTAAATCATTTATGTATATCCTGCAGTTTAACATACCACCCATGTGCTTTTACAAAGACACTGTTTTTTCTTATGCGAGATCACTAACAGCGGGTGAGATCCTTCAAACCCTTGCGGCAGCCAAAGGCTCAAGCTTACACACAGACTGTTGTGCTGTTTTTTGCATTTTTTTGGTAGTAAGTCAATGAGTTTAAAGGGAGGGTAGATGATCTTCAAAGTTTTGAAACAGAATTTCCGTTTGATTGACATTTCACTGTTTTATCATTTTTCGAAAGGCCTCTTAAAATGATTGGATGATGATGAGAGGAAAAAAAAGATAATAACATGATAAAAAATGCACTTTGAAATATCCAAAACAAACATTAAGAGCTTTATCAAATTAGCTTCAGAAAATCAGCATTAAAAAGGAACATTTTGATCCACAGAAAAGTGAAGTGCACTCAAATCACTCATCATACATGTGTGTGACAGTTATATTAAAACCAATTCACAAAAAAACCCAAAACAGAAGCCCAAAATGAGCAAACGTCGCGATAAAAATCTAAATCACTTCTGAGAATGTCGCCCCCTACTGGCGCACACTCTGCATCCGCACATGGTTCCCTGTGTGTGTCAGAGATAGCAGCCACTCAGGATGTTGTCGTCATGGCTGTGACTGACAGCAGATGTGAGTGACAGCAGAAGGAAGGCTCTCTCTGACGCTGACTCGACATGACAAGTGACGTCTCGCTCCTTCCCGCGAACAGACAAGCGTTTGAGGACGCTGGTTCTGGAGGTTTGACACCAGAGAGCGACGGAACACGACGCTCGAGATTATCGTAATGAAGAAGATCGTGCTTGTGAACGTTGTCAATCTTCACAGCCACTGAGTAGAGCAAAGCTAACAATGTAGCAAGTGTTATTAGCTTTAGTAACTCACCTGATGACAGAATAGCGTTCTTGGTTTTTTTAACTCACCTGATCACAATATAGTATTGTTGGCTTTAGTAACTCACCTGCCAACAGATAGCATTGCTAGCTTGGATACATCAACTGCTTAAAGTATAGCAATGCCAACTTTATTAATTCACCTCTTAACATATTAGAATTATTAGCTTAAGTAACTAACCTGATCACAATATAGCATTGTTGGCTTTAGTAACTCACCTGCCAACAGATAGCATTGCTAGCTAGGATAAATCAACTGCTAAAAGTATAGCAATGCTAACTTTAGTAACTCACCTCCTAACATATTAGAATTATTAGCTTTATTAACTCACCTGATCACAAAATAGCATTGTTGGCTTAAGTAACTCACCTGCCAACAGATAGCATTGCTAGCTTGGATAAATCAACTGCTAAAAGTATAGCAATGCTAACTTTAGTAACTCACCTCCTAACATATTACAATTATTAGCTTTAGCAACTCATCTGCTCACATTATAGCATTGTTAGCTCTAGTAACTCACCTGCGAACAGATAGCATTGCTAGCTAGGATAAATCAACTGCTAAAAGTATAGCAATGCTAACTTTAGTAACTCACCTCCTAACATATTAGAATTATTAGCTTTAGTAACTCACCTGATCACAAAATAGCATTGTTGGCTTAAGTAACTCACCTGCCAACAGATAGCATTGCTAGCTAGGATAAATCAACTGCCAAAAGTATAGCAATTCTAACTTTAGTAACTCACCTCCTAACATATTAGAATTATTAGCTTTAGTAACTCACCTGATCACAAAATAGCAATGTTGGCTTAAGTAACTCACCTGCCAACAGATAGCATTGCTAGCTTGGATAAATCAACTGCTAAAAGTATAGCAATGCTAACTTTAGTAACTCACCTCCTAACATATTACAATTATTAGCTTTAGCAACTCATCTGCTCACATTATAGCATTGTTAGCTCTAGTAACTCACCTGCGAACAGATAGCATTGCTAGCTAGGATAAATCAACTGCTAAAAGTATAGCAATGCTAACTTTAGTAACTCACCTCCTAACATATTAGAATTATTAGCTTTAGTAACTCACCTGATCACAAAATAGCATTGTTGGCTTAAGTAACTCACCTGCCAACAGATAGCATTGCTAGCTTGGATAAATCAACTGCTAAAAGTATAGCAATGCTAACTTTAGTAACTCACCTCCTAACATATTACAATTATTAGCTTTAGCAACTCATCTGCTCACATTATAGCATTGTTAGCTCTAGTAACTCACCTGCCAACAGATAGCATTGCTAGCTAGGATAAATCAACTGCTAGAAGTATAGCAATGCTAACTTCAGTAACTCACCTGATCACAATATAGCATTGTTGGCTTTAGTAACTCACCTGCCAACAGATAGTATTGCTAGCTTGGATAAATCAACTGCTAAAAGTATAGCAATGCTAACTTTAGTAACTCACCGCCTAACATATTAGAATTATTAGCTTTAGTAACTCACCTGATCACAATATAGCATTGTTGGCTTTAGTAACTCACCTGCCAACAGATAGCATTGCTAGCTTGGATAAATCAACTGCTAAAAGTATAACAATGCTAACTTTAGTAACTCACCTCCTAACATATTAGAATTATTAACTTTAGCAACTCATCTGCTCACATTATAGCATTGTTAGATTTAGTAACTCAACTGTTAAAAGATTAGCATTATTACCGTCAGTAACTCGCCTGCTAACAGATAGCATTGTTAGCTTTGATAACCCAACTGTCACATGATAGCAATGTTAGCTTTAGTACCTCATCTGCTAACACATTATTATTATTAGCTTTAGTAACTCAACTGCTCACAAATCAGCATTACCAGTTTAGTAACATGTTCATAGATTTGCATTATAGGCTTTGTTAACTGACCTGTGACCAGGAACTCATATCTGCGAACCTTAGATGGGAATTGTGTCGTTACCCTCTTAGGTCGATAAGGTCAATTGAGTCTGGATGAGGTTAAAATGGCGGAATGATGTGATGCTAATTGGTAGCTGGTGGGTTGGAAGTTTAAGTAGGACTAGGGTTGGATTAGATACGTTTCTTGGCAATGGGAGGAAGACAAAGGACTAACCAGGACCAGGAAAAGGCAAAGGCTTGTGTAGGATGAATGTGTACCACATAGGGAGGGTTTTGGAGGAGAAGGTTTAAAGGAGACCATGACCGGGATTAAGTCAGAGACCGGTGAGATGTGGTACTGGGACACTGCAGCGCCACCTACTGGCACTGTTGCGTTCATAAACAGACCTTTCATCTCTGACTGGAGTCTTCTGTCCGTCTGCTCATCCCACCCTCCATCTTTCTGACATCACCAATATTTATTACCCAGCAGCCTTTGCTGCGCTTACACTCGCCAAGGATGCTCATCCTGTCTCCCATCTTTTCCTCCTCCACAGACTCTTTCTCCCGGTCTGTCTATCCTCCCTGTCTCACTCTCCCCCTCATGCCCTCCATCCTCATTTTCTCTTTCACCTACATCGCTGCCCTCACTCGCCACCAGAGGCAGGACTCTCCAGACACTCCCGTCTGTGACATCCAGACGACATTGAACTGTGTGTGTGTGTGCGTGCGTGTGTGTGCGTGTGTGTGTGTGTGTGAGCGTGCGTGTGCGTGCGTGTGCGTGTGTTAACTGATAAATGTGTCCAGAAAGCTTCATCTTCTCCAATAATGCAGTAGTGCTGATGCATCCAGGACAGATGTGTCAAACGAATGATTTGGTGAAGAAGTGGCTTTGTTAGTAGTCATGGTGTGATGTGTTACAGGAATGATCGAACGAGTGATGTGGCGAAAGGGACTAAGAATTGAAGGAGTGTAGCATTAAATGACTGATTAAGTTATTGAGTGATGCATTGGAGGAGTGATGAAGTAAAAGAATAATATGTTGGAGGAGTGATGAAGTAAAATAATAATTTGTTGGAGGAGTGATGAAGTAAAAGAATAATACGTTGGAGGAGTGATGAAGTAAAAGAATAATACGTTGGAGGAGTGATGAAGTAAAAGAATAATACGTTGGAGGAGTGATGAAGTAAAAGAATAATACGTTGGAGGAATGATGAAGTAGAAGAATAATACGTTGGAGGAGTGATGAAGTAAAAGAATAATACGTTGGAGGAGTGATGAAGTAAAAGGATAATACGTTGGAGGAATGATGAAGTAAAATAATAATACGTTGGATGAGTGATGAAGTAAAAGAATAATACGTTGGAGGAGAGATGAAGTAAAAGGATAATCCGTTGGAGGAGTGATGAAGTAAAAGAATAATACGTTGGAGGAGTGATGAAGTAAAAGGATAATACATTGGAGGAGTGATGAAGTAAAAGAATAATACGTTGAAGGAATGATGAAGTAAAAGAATAATACGTTGGAGGAGTGATGAAGTAAAAGAATAATACGTTGTAGGAGTGATGAAGTAAAAGAATAATACGTTGGAGGAGTGATGAAGTAAAATAATAATACGTTGGAGGAGTGATAAAGTAAAAGAATAATACGTTGTAGGAGTGATGAAGTAAAAGAATAATATGTTGGACGAGTGATGAAGTAAAAGAATAATACGTTGGAGGATGATGAAGTAAAAGAATAATACGTTGTAGGAGTGATGAAGTAAAAGAATAATACGTTGGAGGAGTGATGAAGTAAAAGAATAATAGGTTGGAGGAGTGATGAAGTAAAAGAATAATACGTTGGAGGAATGATGAAGTAAAAGAAAAAACTTTGGAGGAGTGATAAAGTAAAAGAATATTACGTTGGAGGAGTGATGAAGTAAAATAATAATACGATGGAGGAGTGATAAAGTAAAAGGATAATACGTTGGAGGAGTGATGAAGTAAAAGGAAAATACGTTGGAGGAGTGATGAAGTAAAAGAATAATACGTTGGAGGAGTGATGAAGTAAAAGGAAAATACGTTGGAGGAGTGATGAAGTAAAAGAATAATACGTTGGAGGAGTGATGAAGTAAAAGGATAATACATTGGAGGAGTGATGAAGTAAAAGAATAATACATTGGAGGAGTGATGAAGTAAAAGAATAATACATTGGAGGAGTGATGAAGTAAAAGAATAATACATTGGAGGAGTGATGAAGTAAAAGAATAATACGTTGGAGGAGTGATGAAGTAAAAGAATAATACATTGGAGGAGTGATGAAGTAAAAGAATAATACATTTGAGGAGTGATGAAGTAAAAGAATAATACGTTGGAGGAGTGATGAAGTAAAAGAATAATACGTTGGAGGAGTGATGAAGTAAAAGAATAATACGTTGGAGGAGTGATGAAGTGAAAGAAAATACGTTGGAGGAGTGATGAAGTAAAAGAATAATATGTAGGAGGAGTGATGAAGTAAAAGAAAATACGTTGTAGGAGTGATGTAGTAAAAGAATAATACGTTGGAGGAGTGATGAAGTAAAAGGAAAATACGTTGGAGGAGTGATGAAGTAAAAGAAAATACGTTGGAGGAGTGATGAAGTAAAAGAATAATACGTAGGAGGAGTGATGAAGTAAAAGAATAATACGTAGGAGGAGTGATGAAGTAAAAGGAAAATACGTTGGAGGAGTGATGAAGTAAAAGAATAATACGTTGGAGGAGTGATGAAGTAAAAGAAAATACGTTGTAGGAGTGATGAAGTAAAAGAATAATACGTTGGAGGAGTGATGAAGTAAAAGAATAATACGTTTGAGGAGTGATGAAGTAAAAGAATAATACGTTGTAGGAGTGATGAAGTAAAAGAATAATACGTTGGAGGAGTGATGAAGTAAAAGAATAATACGTAGGAGGAGTGATGAAGTAAAATAATAATACGTTGGAGGAGTGATGAAGTAAAAGGAAAATACGTTGGAGGAGTGATGAAGTAAAAGAATAATACGTTGGAGTAGTGGTGAAGTAAAAGAATAATACGTTGTAGGAGTGATGAAGTAAAAGAATAATACGTTGGAGGAGTGATGAAGTAAAAGAATAATACGTTGGAGGAGTGTTGAAGTAAAATAATAATACGTTGGAGGAGTGATGAAGTAAAAGGAAAATACGTTGGAGGAGTAATGAAGTAAAATAATAATACGTTGGAGGAGTGATGAAGTAAAAGGAAAATACGTTGGAGGAGTGATGAAGTAAAAGAATAATACGTTGGAGTAGTGATGAAGTAAAAGAATAATACGTTGTAGGAGTGATGAAGTAAAAGAATAATACGTTGGAGGAGTGTTGAAGTAAAAGAATAATACGTTGGAGGAGTGATGAAGTAAAAGGTAAATACGTAGGAGGAGTAATGAAGTAAAATAATTATACGTTGGAGGAGTGATGTAGTAAAATAATAATACGTTGGAGGAGTGATGAAGTAAAAGGATAATACGTTGGTGGAGTGATGTAGTAAAAGAATAATACGTTGGAGGAGTGATGAAGTAAAAGAATAATACGTTGTAGGAGTGATGAAGTAAAAGAATAATACGTTGGAGGAGTGGTGAAGTAAAAGAATAATACATTGGAGGAGTGATGAAGTAAAAGAATAATACGTAGGAGGAGTGATGAAGTAAAAGGAAAATACGTTGGAGGAGTGATGAAGTAAAAGAATTATACGTCGGAGGAGTGATGAAGTAAAAGAATAATACTTTGGAGGAGTGATGAAGTAAAAGAATAATACGTTGGAGGAGTGATGAAGTAAAAGGATAATACATTGGAGGAGTGATGAAGTAAAAGAATAATACGTTGGAGGAGTGATGAAGTAAAAGAATAATACGTTGGAGGAGTGATGAAGTAAAAGAATAATGCGTTGGAGGAGTGATGAAGTAAAAGGATAATACATTGGAGGAGTGATGAAGTAAAAGAATAATACGTTGGAGGAGTGATGAAGTAAAATAATAATACGTTGGATGAGTGATGAAGTAAAAGAATAATACGTTGGAGGAGAGATGAAGTAAAAGGATAATACGTTGGAGGAATGATGAAGTAAAAGAATAATACGTTGGAGGAGTGATGAAGTAAAAGGATAATACATTGGAGGAGTGATGAAGTAAAAGAATAATACGTTGAAGGAATGATGAAGTAAAAGAATAATACGTTGGAGGAGTGATGAAGTAAAAGAAAATACATTGGAGGAGTGATGAAGTAAAAGAATAATACGTTGGAGGAGTGATGAAGTAAAAGAATAAGACGTTGGAGGAGCGATGGAGTAAAAGAATAATACGTTGTAGGAGTGATGAAGTAAAAGAATAGTACGTTGTAGGAGTGATGAAGTAAAAGAATAATACGTTGGAGGAGTGATGAAGTAAAATAATAATACGGTGGAGGAGTGATAAAGTAAAAGAATAATACGTTGTAGGAGTGATGAAGTAAAAGAATAATACGTTGGAGGAGTGATGAAGTAAAAGAATAATATGTTGTAGGAGTGATGAAGTAAAAGAATAATACGTTGGAGGAGTGATGAAGTAAAAGAATATTACGTTGTAGGAGTGATGAAGTAAAAGAATAATACGTTGAAGGAGTGATGAAGTAAAAGAATAATACGTTGTAGGAGTGATGAAGTAAAAGAATAATACGTTGGAGGAGTGATGAAGTAAAAGAATAATACGTTGGAGGAGTGATGAAGTAAAAGAAAATACGTTGGAGGAGTGATGAAGTAAAAGAATAATACGTTGGAGGAGTGATGAAGTAAAAGAAAATACGTTGGAGGAGTGATGAAGTAAAAGAATAATAAGTTGGAGGAGTGATGAAGTAAAAGGAAAATACATTGGAGGAGTGATGAAGTAAAAGAATAATACGTTGGAGGAGTGATGAAGTAAAATAATAATACGTTGGAGGAGTGATGAAGTAAAAGGATAATACATTGGAGGAGTGATGAAGTAAAAGAATAATATGTTGGAGGAGTGATGAAGTAAAAGAATAATACGTTGGAGGAGTGATAAAGTAAAAGAATATTACATTGGAGGAGTGATGAAGTAAAATAATAATACGATGGAGGAGTGATAAAGTAAAAGGATAATACGTTGGAGGAGTGATGAAGTAAAAGAATAATACGTTGGAGGAGTGATGAAGTAAAAGAATAATACGTTGGAGGAGTGATGAAGTAAAAGAATAATACGTTGGAGGAGTGATGTAGTAAAAGAATAATACGTTGGAGGAGTGATGAAGTAAAAGAATAATACGTTGGAGGAGTGATGAAGTAAAAGAATAATACGTTGGAGGAGTGATGAAGTAAAAGAATAATACATTGGAGGAGTGATGAAGTAAAAGAAGAATAAGTTGGAGGAGTGATGAAGTAAAAGAATAATACGTTGGAGGAGCGATGGAGTAAAAGAATAATACGTTGGAGGAGTGATGAAGTAAAAGAATAATACGTTGGAGGAGCAATGGAGTAAAAGAATAATACGTTGTAGGAGTGATGAAGTAAAAGAAAATACGTTGGAGGAGTGATGAAGTAATATAATAATATGTTGGAGGAGTGATGAAGTAAAATAATAATACGTTGTAGGAGTGATGAAGTAAAAGAATAATGCGTTGGAGGAGTGATGAAGTAAAAGAATAATACGTTGGAGGAGCAATGGAGTAAAAGAATAATACGTTGTAGGAGTGATGAAGTAAAATAATATTACGTTGTAGGAGTGATGAAGTAAAAGAATAATACGTTGAAGGAGTGATGAAGTAAAAGAATAATACGTGGGAGGAGTGATAAAGTCAAAGAATAATACGTTGGAGGAGCGATGAAGTAAAAGAATAATGCGTTGGAGGAGTGATGAAGTAAAAGAAAATACGTTGGAGGAGTGATGAAGTAATATAATAATATGTTGGAGGAGTGATGAAGTAAAATAATAATACGTTGGAGGAGTGATGAAGTAAAAGAATAATGCGTTGGAGGAGTGATGAAGTAAAAGAAAATACATTGGAGGAGTGATGAAGTAAAAGAATAATAAGTTGGAGGAGTGATGAAGTAAAAGAATAATAAGTTGTAGGAGTGATGAAGTAATATAATAATACGTCGGAGGAGTGATGAAGTAAAAGAATAATACGTTGGAGGAGTGATGAAGTAAAAGAATAATACGTAGGAGGAGTGATGAAGTAAAAGAATAATACGTTGGAGGAGTGATGAAGTAAAAGAATAATACATAGGAGGAGTGATGAAGTAAAAGAATAATACGTAGGAGGAGTGATGAAGTAAAAGGCAAATACGTTGGAGGAGTGATGAAGTAAAAGGAAAATACATTGGAGGAGGGATGAAGTAAAAGAAAATACGTTGGAGGAGTGATGAAGTAAAAGAATAATACGTAGGAGGAGTGATGAAGTAAAAGAATAATACGTAGGAGGAGTGATGAAGTAAAAGGAAAATACGTTGGAGGAGGGATGAAGTAAAAGAAAATACGTTGGAGGAGTGATGAAGTAAAAGAATAATACGTTGGAGGAGTGATGAAGTAAAAGAATAATACGTTGTAGGAGTGATGAAGTAAAATAATAATACGTTGGAGGAGTGTTGAAGTAAAAGAATAATATGTAGGAGGAGTGATGAAGTAAAAGAATCATATGTAGGAGGAGTGATGAAGTAAAAGATTAATACGTTGGAGGAGTGATGAAGTAAAAGGAAAATATGTTGGAGGAGTGATGAAGTAAAAGAATAATATGTAGGAGGAGCGATGAAGTAAAAGAATAATACGTTGGAGGAGTGATGAAGTAAAAAGAAAATACGTTGGAGGAGTGATGAAGTAAAAGAATAATACGCTGGAGGAGTGATGAAGTAAAAGGAAAATATGTTGGAGGAGTGATGAAGTAAAAGAATAATATGTAGGAGGAGTGATGAAGTAAAAGAATAATACGTTGGAGGAGTGATGAAGTAAAAGGAAAATACGTTGGAGGAGTGATGAAGTAAAAGAATAATACGTTGGAGGAGTGATGAAGTAAAAGAATAATACGTTGGAGGAGTGATGAAGTAAAAGAATAATACGTTGGAGGAGTTATAAGGTAAAAGAATAATACATTGGAGGAGTGATGAAGTAAAAGGAAAATACGTTGGAGGAGTGATGAAGTAAAAGAATAATATGTAGGAGGAGTGATGAAGTAAAAGGATAATACGTTTGAGGAGTGATGAAGTAAAAGGAAAAGACGTTGGAGGAGTGATGAAGTAAAAGAATAATACGTTGGAGGAGTGATGAAGTAAAAGAATAATACGTTGGAGGAGTGATGAAGTAAAATAATAATACGTTGGAGGAGTGATGGAGTAAAAGAAAATACGTTGGAGGAGTGATGAAGTAAAAGAATAATACGTTGGAGGAGTGATGAAGTAAAAGAATAATACGTTGGAGGAGTGATGAAGTAAAAGAATAATACGTTGGAGGAGTCATGAAGTAAAAGAATAATACGTTGGAGGAGTGATGAAGTAAAAAAAATAATACGTTGGAGGAGTGATGAAGTAAAAGAATAATACGAAGGAGGAGTGATGAAGTAAAATAATAATACGAAGGAGGAGTGATGAAGTAAAATAATAATATGTAGGAGGAGTGATGAAGTAAAAGGATAATACGTTGGAGGAGTGATGAAGTAAAAGGAAAATACGTTGGAGGAGTGATGAAGTAAAAGAATAATACGTTGGAGGAGTGATGAAGTAAAAGAATAATACGTTTGAGGAGTGATGAAGTAAAAGAATAATACGTTGGAGGAGTGATGGAGTAAAAGAAAATACGTTGGAGGAGTGATGAAGTAAAAGAATAATACGTTGGAGGAGTGATGAAGTAAAAGAATAATACGTTAGAGGAGTGATGAAGTAAAAGAATAATACGTAGGAGGAGTGTTGAAGTAAAAGAATAATACGTTGGAGGAGTGATGAAGTAAAAGGAAAATACGTTGGAGGAGTGATGAAGTAAAAGAATAATACGTTGGAGGAGTGATGAAGTAAAAAAATAATACGTTGGAGGAGTGATGAAGTAAAAGAATAATACGAAGGAGGAGTGATGAAGTAAAATAATAATACGAAGGAGGAGTGACGAAGTAAAAGAATAATACATTGGAGGAGTGATGAAGTAAAAGAATAATACATTGGAGGAGTGATGAAGTAAAAGAATAATACGTTGGAGGAGTGGTGAAGTAAAAGAATAATACATTGGAGGAGTGATGAAGTAAAATAATAATACGTAGGAGGAGTGATGAAGTAAAAGGATAATAGGTTGGAGGAGTGATGAAGTAAAAGAATAATACGTTGGAGGAGTGACGAAGTAAAAGAATAATACATTGGAGGAGTGATGAAGTAAAAGAATAATACGTTGGAGGAGTGGTGAAGTAAAAGAATAATACATTGGAGGAGTGATGAAGTAAAATAATAATACGTAGGAGGAGTGATGAAGTAAAAGGAAAATACGTTGGAGGAGTGATGAAGTAAAAGAATAATACGTTGGAGGAGTGATGAAGTAAAAGAATAATACGTTTGAGGAGTGATGAAGTAAAAGAATAATACGTAGGAGGAGTGATGAAGTAAAAGGAAAATACGTTGGAGGAGTGATGAAGTAAAATAATAATACGTTGGAGGAGTGATGAAGTAAAAGAATAATACATTGGAGGAGTGATGAAGTAAAAGAATAATACATTGGAGGAGTGATGAAGTAAAAGAATAATATCTTGGAGGAGTGATGAAGTAAAAGAATAATACATTGGAGGAGTGACGAAGTAAAAGAATAATACGTTGGAGGAGTGATGAAGTAAAAGAATAATACGTCGGAGGAGTGATGAAGTAAAAGAATAATACGTCGGAGGAGTGATGAAGTAAAATAATAATACATTGGAGGAGTGATGAAGTAAAAGAATAATATGTTGTATGACTGATGAAGTAAAAAAATAGTGTGAAGTAAAAGAGTGATGAAATAAAGGAGTGGTGCATTTGAGGAGCGATTGAGTATAGAAGTGATGCATTAGAAGATTGATAAAGTAAAGGAGTGATGGAGTATAGAAGTGATGCATTAGAAGAGTGATAAAGTAATGGAGTGATGGAGTATAGAAGTGATGCATTAGGAGAATGAAAAAGTAAAGGAGTGATGGAGTATAGAAGTGATGCATTAGAAGAGTGATAAAGTACAGGAGTGATTGAGTATAGAAGTGATGCATTAGAAGAGTGATAAAGTAAAGGAGTGATGTAGTATAGAAGTGATGCACTGGAAGATTGATAAAGTAAAGGAGCGATGGAGTAGAGGAGTGATGCATTAGAAGACTGATAAAGTAAAGGAGTGATCGATTATAGAAGTTATGCATTAGAAGACTGATAAAGTAAAGGAGTGATGGAGTATAGAAGTGATGCATTAGAAGACTGATAAAGTAAAGGAGTGATGGAGTATAGAAGTGATGCATTAGAAGACTGATAAAGTAAAGGAGTGATGGAGTATAGAAGTGATGCATTAGAAGACTGATAAAGTAAAGGAGTGATGGAGTATAGAAGTTATGCATTAGAAGACTGATAAAGTAAAGGAGTGATGGAGTATAGAAGTGATGCATTAGAAGACTGATAAAGTAAAGGAGTGATGGAGTATAGAAGTGATGCATTAGAAGACTGATAAAGTAAAGGAGTGATGGAGTATAGAAGTTATGCATTAGAAGACTGATAAAGTAAAGGAGTGATGGAGTATAGAAGTGATGCATTAGAAGACTGATAAAGTAAAGGAGTGATGGAGTATAGAAGTGATGCATTAGAAGACTGATATAGTAAAGGAATCAGAATCCTTTATTGTCCTGTGAGGGGAAATTCGTTTTAACAACAGCAAGAGCAATATACCAAAAAAAATAAAACACCCAGAAATAAAATATTAAAAAGAAAAGAAAAAATCTAAATAGAATAGAAAATAAATCTGCACTATATTATATACACAATCATATTTACAAAAATAACAAAAAAAAGGTGCAGTTAAATAATTATCTTGGTGTGTTCTTATTGTGGAGTCTAAAGTGATTGAGTAAAGGATTGATGGACTATATAAGTAAAGCATTAGAAGATTGATAAAGTAAAGGAGTGATGGAGTATAGAAGTGATGCATTAGAAGATTGATAAAGTAAAGGAGTGATGGAGTATAGAAGTAATGCATTAGAAGATTGATAAAGTAAAGGAATGATGGACTATATAAGTAAAGCATTAGAAGATTGATAAAGTAAAGGAGTGATGGAGTATAGAAGTAATGCATTAGAATATTGATAAAGTAAAGGAGTGATGGAGTATAGAAGTAATGCATTAGAAGACTGATAAAGTAAAGGAGTGATGGACTATATAGGTGATGCATAAGATGAGTGATAAATTAAAGGAGTGATGGAGTATAGAAAAGATGCATTAGAAGACTGATAAAGTAAAGGAGTGATGGAGTATAGAAGTAATGCATTAGAAGACTGATAAAGTAAAGGAGTGATGGAGTATAGAAGTGATGCATTAGAAGATTGATAAAGTAAAGGAGTGATGGAGTATAGAAGTGATGCATTAGAAGATTGATATAGTAAAGGAGTGATGCATTAGAAGACTGATAAAGTAAAGGAGTGATGGAGTATAGAAGTGATGCATTAGAAGACTGATAAAGTAAAGGAGTGATGGAGTATAGAAGTAATGCATTAGAAGACTGATAAAGTAAAGGAGTGATGGAGTATAGAAGTGATGCATTAGAAGATTGATAAAGTAAAGGAGTGATGGAGTATAGAAGTATTGCATTAGAAGATTGATATAGTAAAGGAGTGATGGAGTATAGAAGTGATGCATTAGAAGATTGATAAAGTAAAGGAGTGATGGAGTAAAGGAGTGATGGAGTGTATAAGTAATGCATTAGAAGACTGATAAAGTAAAGGAGTGATGGAGTATAGAAGTGATGCATTAGAAGATTGATAAAGTAAAGGAGTGATGGAGTATAGAAGTATTGCATTAGAAGATTGATTTAGTAAAGGAGTGATGGAGTATAGAAGTGATGCATTAGAAGATTGATAAAGTAAAGGAGTGATGGAGTAAAGGAGCGATGGAGTGTATAAGTAATGCATTAGAAGACTGATACAGTTAAGGAGTGATGGAGTATAGAAGTATTACATTAGAAGATTGATATAGTAAAGGAGTGATGGAGTATATAAGTGATGCATTAGAAGATTCATAAAGTAAAGAAGCGATGGAGTATAGAAGTAATGCATGAGAAGATTGATAAAGTAAAGTAGTGATGGAGTAAAGGAGTGATGCAATAGAAGACTGATAAAGTAAAGGAGTGATGGAGTATAGACGTAAAGCATGAGAAGACTGATAAAGTAAACAAGTGATGGAGTATAGAAGTAATGTATTAGAAGACTGATAAAGTAAAGGAGAGATGGAGTGTATAAGTAATGCATTAGAAGATTGATACAGTTAAGGAGTGATGGAGTATAGAAGTATTACATTAGAAGATTGATAAAGTAAAGAAGCGATGGAGTATAGAAGTGATGCATTAGAAGACTGATAAAGTAAAGAAGCGATGGAGTATAGAAGTGATGCATTAGAAGACTGATAAAGTAAAGGAGTGATGGAGTATAGAAGTGATGCATTAGAAGATTGATCCAGTAAAGGAGCGATGGAGTATAGAAGTGATGCATTAGAAGACTGATAAAGTAAAGGAGAGATGGAGTATAGAAGTAATGCAAGAGATGACAGATAAAGTAAAGGAGTGATGGAGTCTAAACATAATGCATGAGAAGATTGATAAAGCAAAGGAGTGATGGAGTATAGAAGTAATGCAAGAGAAGACAGATAAAGCAAAGGAGTGATGGAGTATATAAGTATTACATTAGAAGATTAATATAGTAAAGGAGTGATGGAGTAAAGGAGTGATGCATTAGAAGAGTGATAAAGTAAAGTAGTGATGGAGTAAAGGAGTGATGCATTAGAAGACTGATAAAGTAAAGGAGTGATGTAGTATAGAAGTGATGCACTAGAAGATTGATAAAGCAAAGGAAAGATGGAGTATAGAAGTGATGCATTAGAAGATTGATCAAGTAAAGGAGCGATGGAGTATAGAAGTGATGCATAAGAAGACTGATAAAGTAAAGGAGAGATGGAGTATAGAAGTAATGCAAGAGATGACAGATAAAGTAAAGGAGTGATGGAGTATAGAAGTGATGCATTAGAAGATTGATAAAGCAAAGGAGAGATGGAGTATAGAAGTGATGCACTGGAAGATTGATAAAGCAAAGGAGCGATGGAGTATAGAAGTGATGCATTAGAAGACTGATAAAGTAAAGGAGTGATGGAGTATAGAAGTGATGCATTAGAAGACTGATAAAGTAAAGGAGTGATGTAGTATAGAAGTGATGCACTGGAAGATTGATAAAGCAAAGGAGCGATGGAGTATAGAAGTGATGCATTAGAAGACTGATAAAGTAAAGGAGTGATGGAGTATAGAAGTGATGCATTAGAAGATTGATAAAGTAAAGGAGCGATGGAGTATAGAAGTGATGCATTAGAAGACTGATAAAGTAAAGGAGTGATGGAGTATAGAAGTGATGCATTAGAAGACTGATAAAGTAAAGGAGCGATGGAGTATAGAAGTGATGCATTAGAAGACTGATAAAGTAAAGGAGTGATGTAGTATAGAAGTGATGCACTGGAAGATTGATAAAGCAAAGGAGAGATGGAGTATAGAAGTGATGCATTAGAAGAGTGATAAAGTAAAGGAGCGATGGAGTATAGAAGTGATGCATAAGAAGACTGATAAAGTAAAGGAGAGATGGAGTATAGAAGTAATGCAAGAGATGACAGATAAAGTAAAGGAGTGATGGAGTATAGAAGTGATGCACTGGAAGATTGATAAAGCTAAGGAGCGATGGAGTATAGAAGTGATGCATTAGAAGACTGATAAATTAAAGGAGTGATGGAGTATAGAAGTGATGCATTAGAAGATTGATAAAGTAAAGGAGTGATGGAGTATAGAAGTAATGCAAGAGATGACAGATAAAGTAAAGGAGTGATGGAGTATAGAAGTGATGCATTAGAAGACTGATAAAGTAAAGGAGTGATGGAGTATAGAAGTGATGCATTAGAAGATTGATAAAGTAAAGGAGTGATGGAGTATAGAAGTAATGCAAGAGATGACAGATAAAGTAAAGGAGTGATGGAGTATAGAAGTGATGCATTAGAAGATTGATCAAGTAAAGGAGCGATGGAGTATAGAAGTGATGCATAAGAAGACTGATAAAGTAAAGGAGAGATGGAGTATAGAAGTAATGCAAGAGATGACAGATAAAGTAAAGGAGTGATGGAGTATAGAAGTGATGCACTGGAAGATTGATAAAGCAAAGGAGCGATGGAGTATAGAAGTGATGCATTAGAAGACTGATAAAGTAAAGGAGTGATGGAGTATAGAAGTGATGCATTAGAAGACTGATAAAGTAAAGGAGCGATGGAGTATAGAAGTGATGTATTAGAAGACTGATAAAGTAAAGGAGTGATGGAGTATAGAAGTGATGCATTAGAAGACTGATAAAGTAAAGGAGCGATGGAGTATAGAAGTGATGCATTAGAAGACTGATAAAGTAAAGGAGTGATGTAGTATAGAAGTGATGCACTGGAAGATTGAAAAAGCAAAGGAGAGATGGAGTATAGAAGTGATGCATTAGAAGAGTGATAAAGTAAAGGAGCGATGGAGTATAGAAGTGATGCATAAGAAGACTGATAAAGTAAAGGAGAGATGGAGTATAGAAGTAATGCAAGAGATGACAGATAAAGTAAAGGAGTGATGGAGTATAGAAGTGATGCACTGGAAGATTGATAAAGTAAAGGAGTGATGGAGTATAGAAGTGATGCATTAGAAGACTGATAAAGTAAAGGAGTGATGGAGTATAGAAGTGATGCATTAGAAGATTGATAAAGTAAAGGAGTGATGGAGTATAGAAGTAATGCAAGAGATGACAGATAAAGTAAAGGAGTGATGGAGTATAGAAGTGATGCATTAGAAGACTGATAAAGTAAAGGAGTGATGGAGTATAGAAGTAATGCAAGAGATGACAGATAAAGTAAAGGAGTGATGGAGTATAGAAGTGATGCATTAGAAGACTGATAAAGTAAAGGAGTGATGGAGTATAGAAGTAATGTATTAGAAGACTGATAAAGTAAAGGAGTGATGGAGTATATAAGTATCACATTAGAAGATTGATATAGTAAAGGAGTGATGGAGTAAAGGAGTGATGCATTAGAAGAGTGATAAAGTAAAGGAGTGATGGAGTATAGAAGTAATGTGTTAGAAGACTGATAAAGTAAAGGAGTGATGGAGTATATAAGTATTACATTAGAAGATTGATATAGTAAAGGAGTGATGGAGTAAAGGAGTGATGCATTAGAAGATTGATCAAGTAAAGGAGCGATGGAGTATAGAAGTGATGCATTAGAAGACTGATAAAGTAAAGGAGAGATGGAGTATAGAAGTAATGCAAGAGATGACAGATAAAGTAAAGGAGTGATGGAGTCTAAACATAATGCATGAGAAGACTGATAAAGTAAACAAGTGATGGAGTATAGAAGTGATGCTTTAGAAGACTGATAAAGCAAAGGAGTGATGGAGTGATGGAATATAGAAGTAATGCAAGAGAAGACGGATAAAGCAAAGGAGTAATGGAGTATAGAAGTATTACATTAGAAGATTGATATAGTAAACGAGTGATGGAGTAAAGGAGTGATGCATTAGAAGAGTGATAAAGTAAAGTAGTGATGGAGTAAAGGAGTCATGCATTAGAAGAGTGATAAAGTAAAGGAGTGATGTAGTATAGAAGTGATGCACTGGAAGATTGATAAAGCAAAGGAGAGATGGAGTATAGAAGTGATGCATTAGAAGATTGATCAAGTAAAGGAGCGATGGAGTATAGAAGTGATGCATAAGAAGACTGATAAAGTAAAGGAGAGATGGAGTATAGAAGTAATGCAAGAGGTGACAGATAAAGTAAAGGAGTGATGGAGTATAGAAGTGATGCATTAGAAGACTGATAAAGTAAAGGAGCGATGGAGTATAGAAGTGATGCATTAGAAGACTGATAAAGTAAAGGAGTGATGTAGTATAGAAGTGATGCACTGGAAGATTGATAAAGCAAAGGAGCGATGGAGTATAGAAGTGATGCATTAGAAGACTGATAAAATAAAGGAGTGATGGAGTATAGAAGTGATGCATTAGAAGACTGATAAAGTAAAGGAGCGATGGAGTATAGAAGTGATGCATTAGAAGACTGATAAAGTAAAGGAGTGATGTAGTATAGAAGTGATGCACTGGAAGATTGATAAAGCAAATGAGAGATGGAGTATAGAAGTGATGCATTAGAAGAGTGATAAAGTAAAGGAGCGATGGAGTATAGAAGTGATGCATAAGAAGAATGATAAAGTAAAGGAGAGATGGAGTATAGAAGTAATGCAAGAGATGACAGATAAAGTAAAGGAGTGATGGAGTATAGAAGTGATGCACTGGAAGATTGATAAAGCTAAGGAGCGATGGAGTATAGAAGTGATGCATCAGAAGACTGATAAAGTAAAGGAGTGATGGAGTATAGAAGTGATGCATTTGAAGATTGATAAAGTAAAGGAGTGATGGAGTATAGAAGTAATGCAAGAGATGACAGATAAAGTAAAGGAGTGATGGAGTATAGAAGTGATGCATTAGAAGACTGATAAAGTAAAGGAGTGATGGAGTATAGAAGTGATGCATTAGAAGATTGATAAAGTAAAGGAGTGATGGAGTATAGAAGTAATGCAAGAGATGACAGATAAAGTAAAGGAGTGATGGAGTATAGAAGTGATGCATTAGAAGACTGATAAAGTAAAGGAGTGATGGAGTATAGAAGTGATGCATTAGAAGATTGATCAAGTAAAGGAGCGATGGAGTATAGAAGTGATGCATAAGAAGACTGATAAAGTAAAGGAGAGATGGAGTATAGAAGTAATGCAAGAGATGACAGATAAAGTAAAGGAGTGATGGAGTATAGAAGTGATGCACTAGAAGATTGATAAAGCAAAGGAGCGATGGAGTATAGAAGTGATGCATTAGAAGACTGATAAAGTAAAGGAGTGATGGAGTATAGAAGTGATGCATTAGAAGACTGATAAAGTAAAGGAGCGATGGAGTATAGAAGTGATGCATTAGAAGACTGATAAAGTAAAGGAGTGGTGTAGTATAGAAGTGATGCACTGGAAGATTGATAAAGCAAAGGAGAGATGGAGTATAGAAGTGATGCATTAGAAGAGTGATAAAGTAAAGGAGCGATGGAGTATAGAAGTGATGCATAAGAAGACTGATAAAGTAAAGGAGAGATGGAGTATAGAAGTAATGCAAGAGATGACAGATAAAGTAAAGGAGTGATGGAGTATAGAAGTGATGCACTGGAAGATTGATAAAGCTAAGGAGCGATGGAGTATAGAAGTGATGCATTAGAAGACTGATAAAGTCAAGGAGTGATGGAGTATAGAAGTGATGCATTAGAAGATTGATAAAGTAAAGGAGTGATGGAGTATAGAAGTAATGCAAGAGATGACAGATAAAGTAAAGGAGTGATGGAGTATAGAAGTGATGCATTAGAAGACTGATAAAGTAAAGGAGTGATGGAGTATAGAAGTGATGCATTAGAAGATTGATAAAGTAAAGGAGTGATGGAGTATAGAAGTAATGCAAGAGATGACAGATAAAGTAAAGGAGTGATGGAGTATAGAAGTGATGCATTAGAAGACTGATAAAGTAAAGGAGTGATGGAGTATAGAAGTGATGCATTAGAAGATTGATAAAGTAAAGGAGTGATGGAGTATAGAAGTAATGCAAGAGATGACAGATAAAGTAAAGGAGTGATGGAGTATAGAAGTAATGTATTAGAAGACTGATAAAGTAAAGGAGTGATGGAGTATATAAGTATTACATTAGAAGATTGATATAGTAAAGGAGTGATGGAGTAAAGGAGTGATGCATTAGAAGAGTGATAAAGTAAAGGAGTGATGGAGTATAGAAGTAATGTGTTAGAAGACTGATAAAGTAAAGGAGTGATGGAGTATATAAGTATTACATTAGAAGATTGATATAGTAAAGGAGTGATGGAGTAAAGGAGTGATGCATTAGAAGAGTGATAAAATAAAGGAGTGATGTAGTATAGAAGTGATGCATTAGAAGACTGATAAAGTAAAGGAGTGATGGAGTATAGAAGTGATGCATTAGAAGACTGATAAAGTAAAGGAGCGATGGAGTATAGAAGTGATGCATTAGAAGACTGATAAAGTAAAGGAGTGATGGAGTATAGAAGTGATGCATTAGAAGACTGATAAAGTAAAGGAGTGATGGAGTATAGAAGTGATGCATTAGAAGACTGATAAAGTAAAGGAGCGATGGAGTATAGAAGTGATGCATTAGAAGACTGATAAAGTAAAGGAGTGATGGAGTATAGAAGTGATGCATTAGAAGACTGATAAAGTAAAGGAGCGATGGAGTATAGAAGTGATGCATTAGAAGACTGATAAAGTAAAGGAGTGATGTAGTATAGAAGTGATGCATTAGAAGATTGATAAAGTAAAGGAGTGATGGAGTATAGAAGTAATGCAAGAGATGACAGATAAAGTAAAGGAGTGATGGAGTATAGAAGTGATGCACTGGAAGATTGATAAAGTAAAGGAGCGATGGAGTATAGAAGTAATGCAAGAGATGACAGATAAAGTAAAGGAGTGATGGAGTATAGAAGTGATGCATTAGAAGATTGATAAAGTAAAGGAGCGATGGAGTATAGAAGTAATGCAAGAGATAACAGATAAAGTAATGGAGTGATGGAGTATAGAAGTGATGCATTAGAAGATTGATAAAGTAAAGGAGCGATGGAGTATAGAAGTAATGCAAGAGATGACAGATAAAGTAAAGGAGTGATGGAGTATAGAAGTGATGCACTGGAAGATTGATAAAGCTATGGAGCGATGGAGTATAGAAGTGGTGCATTAGAAGACTGATAAAGTAAAGGAGTGATGGAGTATAGAAGTGATGCATTAGAAGATTGATAAAGTAAAGGAGTGATGGAGTATAGAAGTAATGCAAGAGATGACAGATAAAGTAAAGGAGTGATGGAGTATAGAAGTGATGCATTAGAAGACTGATAAAGTAAAGGAGTGATGGAGTATAGAAGTATTACATTAGAAGATTGATATAGTAAAGGAGTGATGGAGTAAAGGAGTGATGCATTAGAAGATTGATAAAGTAAAGGAGTGATAAAGTAAAGGAGTGATGGAGTATAGAAGTATTACATTAGAAGATTGATATAGTAAAGGAGTGATGGAGTATAGAAGTAATGCATTAGAAGACTGATAAAGTAAAGGAGTGATGGAGTATAGAAGTGATGCAATCATTGTGTTATGTATTAAAGGAGTGATGGAGTTAAAACTGTTTAAGTGATGAAGCTTTTTCTATGATGTAAATTAGTGATTGGTGAAGAAGTAGGTAGGTAGAACTTTATTGATCCTCAGGAGGTCTCATTTGGGAAATTGTTTAAAAAATTGTTGTTGTAAAGGGGTGAAGTTATCATAGATGGACGGACGGACGGACGGACGGACGGACGGACGGACGGACGGACGGACGGACGGACGGACGGACGGACGGACGGACGGACGGACGGACGGACGGACGGACGGACGGACGGACGGACGGACGGACGGACGGACGGACGGACAGACAGACAGACAGACAGACAGATAGATAGATAGATAGATAGATAGATAGATAGATAGATAGATAGATAGATAGATAGATAGATAGATAGATAGATAGATAGATAGATAGATAGATAGATTCAATTATAACAATTGATTTAAAAAATATATAATATGAAAATGTTGACACATGAATAACATTAGGCAGCATGTGGCACCAGAGCAGGTCTAGAAGGTCAAGTGAGTTTATCTGATTAACTGTCCATGTTGTACTTTACTGTTGTACCCTGTGAGCACTAATAATAGTCACGTTAACCTCTCTATGACCTTGTAATGACCTTGTTACGACCTTGACATCTGAGCTTTTTGACCTTGAAAGAATGACAAAAATAAAAACTATTCTGAAGAGTGTCACTGAGTACAGTATATGAATGTGTGTGTGTGGGGGTGTGTGGTGTGTGCAGTGTGTGTGAGACAGCAGGTGTGTATCGCATCAGCTCTCACTGCTGCTACCTGTCAGATCCATTTCCCGCTCACTCATCCTTACTCGCTTATTTTAGGACGTGTGCTGTGCACGTGCAGAGCCGGCAGCCAATCGGGACAGAGCTTTCAACTCCCACCGGGTGCAAGCAGCTCCCGGATTGGCTGAGAGACAGAGGGCTATAAGCGGAGTTTATCCGGATTAACTTGGATATCTAATCAATGTTGACTGGTGGAATAACAGGCAGATGCAGATAGGAGGACGGAGGAGGTGCTGGGAGGAGTTCAAGTGTAAAAAATTGTGTTGAAGAGAAAAATCCGAGGCGTGAAGGGAAATAAACGTATGAAAAGTCATGTGATGGCTTTTAAAAAAAAGAGAAAAAAGACTTTTACAAATAAACAAAAATGAGCAACATTTTTTTTTTTGCTACGGGAAAATTGATTGTTGGCCATGTGATCGTGTATCCACTGACTTGGAGTGATAGCAGAGGAGGAGAAAAAGAAGGCAGATGAATGAGGTAGGGGAGTAAAAGTGGGAGGAGCTTGTCTTCTTTCAGTCTCTGTGCGGTGATGCATCAGTTCTCCCCCACTGCTGCTCCCCATTGTCTCCAAACTATTCAAGCAAAGTATGACTCATCACACACACACACAGGCACACACACAATTCGGGGGGTTCAGGGGCGGCGTTGACCCCAAATCAGACCTCTTCTCATTGACATCATGACCCTGAAAATTTGACCTCACAAGTCCACCGGTGACAGGACACATTGAGCTCTACGCTGAGTCTCTGGAGGATGACTGAGCTCAGGAACAATAAAGTTTTCTTCTAAAGTGACCAGTGATGAGGGGTGACTGGAGAGTAGAAGAATGAGGGCAGATAGGGAGTCACGAGAAAAATGGGGTAACGTAGCGGTAACGTAACAGAGTAGAGTAACAAAGTAACAGAGCAACGTAATAGAGTTGCATAATAGAGTAACGTAACAAAGTAGCATAATAGAGTAGCGAAACAGAGTAGCGTAACGGAGTAGCGTAACAGAGTAGCGTAACAGAGTAGCGTAACAGAGTAGCGTAACAGAGTAGCGTAACAGAGTAGCGTAACAGAGTAGCGTAACAGAGTAGCGTAACAGAGTAGCGTAACAGAGTAGCGTAACAGAGTAGCGTAACAGAGTAGCATAACAGAGTAACCTAACAGAGTAGCAAAACAGAGTAGCGTAACAGAGTAGCGTAACAGAGTAGCGTAACAGAGTAGCGTAACAGAGTAGCGTAACAGAGTAGCGTAACAGAGTAGCGTAACAGAGTAGCGTAACAGAGTAGCGTAACAGAGTAGCGTAACAGAGTAGCGTAACAGAGTAGCCTAACAGAGTAGCGTAACAAAGTAGCCTAACAGAGTAGCCTAACAGAGTAGCCTAACAGAGTAGCCTAACGGAGTAGCAAAACGGAGTAGCAAAACGGAGTAGCGTAACGGAGTAGCGTAACGGAGTAGCGTAACGGAGTAGCGTAACAGAGTAGCGTAACTGAGTAGCGTAACGGAGAAGCATAACGGAGAAGCGTAACAGAACAGCGTAACAGAGTAGCGTCACAGAGTAGCGTAACAGAGTAGCGTAACAGAGTTGTGTAACATAGCAGCGTAACATAGCAGCGTAACAGAGCAGCGTCACAGAGCAGCGTAACAGAGCAGCGTAACAGAGTAACATAACAGGGTAGTGTAACAGAGCAGCGTAACAGAGTAACATAACAGGGTAGTGTAACAGAGCAGCGTAACAGAGTAACATAACAGGGTAGTGTAACAGAGCAGCGTAACAGAGTAGCGTAACAGAGTAACATAACAGGGTAGTGTAACAGAGCAGCGTAACAGAGTAACATAACAGGGTAGTGTAACAGAGCAGCGTAACAGAGTAACATAACAGGGTAGTGTAACAGAGCAGTGTAACAGAGCAGCGTAACAGAGTAACATAACAGGGTAGTGTAACAGAGCAGCGTAACAGAGTAACATAACAGGGTAGTGTAACAGAGCAGCGTAACAGAGTAGCGTAACAGAGTAACATAACAGGGTAGTGTAACAGAGCAGCGTAACAGAGTAACATAACAGGGTAGTGTAACAGAGCAGCGTAACAGAGCAGCGTAACAGAGTAACATAACAGGGTAGTGTAACAGAGCAGCGTAACAGAGTAACATAACAGGGTAGTGTAACAGAGCAGCGTAACAGAGTAACATAACAGGGTAGTGTAACAGAGCAGCGTAACAGAGTAGCGTAACAGGGTAGTGTAACAGAGCAGCGTAACAGAGTAACATAACAGGGTAGTGTAACAGAGTAACGTAACAGGGTAGTGTAACAGAGTAACATAACAGGGTAGTGTAACAGAGTAACATAACAGGGTAGTGTAACAGAGTAACATAACAGGGTAGTGTAACAGAGTAACATAACAGGGTAGTGTAACAGAGTAACATAACAGGGTAGTGTAACAGAGTAACATAACAGGGTAGTGTAACAGAGTAACATAACAGGGTAGTGTAACAGAGTAACATAACAGGGTAGTGTAACAGAGTAACATAACAGGGTAGTGTAACTGAGTAGCGGTCGAAGGGAGTAACGCTGACTTCTCTCTCAACCTGGCGGGAAGAAAGTGCTGCATCCATTACATCACTTGAAAATCCTTCCCTTCTCCCTACAGCATCTGGCCTCTCTCACCCTGTCCCCCCCTCATTCCTCCCCCATAGTAGTGGGCGGGGCTTCTTAATGAGCTCACAGCCGGCTAATCAGCAGGAAGGAATTCTATTGGTCGGGAGCGTAAAGGATGGGGCTTCAGCATGACCACGACTCTGATTGACAATGACAGACTGCTGCTACAGTAAATGGGATTAGAGCGAAAGAGAGAGAGGGGGGACAGAGGGGAGAGGGAGGGGTGTATAGTGAGTCTGCGTTTTTTTTACACCAGAGTCGGGGTCACAAACCTGAGAAGGTTTTGTATTGAAGTTTTGGTACGATACTCATGTCAAAATATCATAACTTATACATTCGTTTATCGTAGTCCCAGCTAGCTGGGGCATAGGGGCGTGCTGGAAAGGTGCACGCGAGACACCTGTCGACCCCTTTTATTCGGCCCGGGATTGACCGGGATTAGGTGCTATATTGTCCATAGGGGGCACTATATCCTACAAAATATAATCAGTTACTAAACAGTGCAGTGGTCGGCAAATACATTTTTGAGAGGCCACAATTTAATAGGAAAAATAAGTAAATAAACAAGTAAAAGAATTTAGAAGGCAAAAAAAACGAAGATCATATAGACAATAGACAAAAATAAAATAAAGTTAAAGTTAAGTTTTTTGTTATTCCTACAAATTATTTTGTAATATAAATCTGAAATATATTTAAAAACCAGACAAATGATAAGTAGGGAAGAGTTCCTAAAACACTATTACATTTAGAGCTGGACACATGTTAGATAATACAAATACATTTAAAATGAAATAGGTTTTTTACATTATTAGTATCATAGTTTTACTCTGACCTCATGAGGGCCACCTTAATACTGTCAGGGGGGCTCCATGTGGCCCACGGGCGGCACCTTCACTGGGTTAGAGTCTCCAACTTTGCTATCTGCTTTGTGTTTCACGTTATAGGCGACGTTAATCGTCTTTACGTTTGGTTGTTGAACCAGAGTGACTGGGTGCTGACCCGACACAGCAGGGCTGAACAACAGATGATAATCCAAGTTGAAGGGAAGCAAAAAATTGTCGATCAGAACAAAGACAAAAAATGAGAGGAAAAACTAAGAAGACAGATACAGTGGAGTTATTCTACGAACCCCTTTGTGTCCAGACCATTACCTGTCCTGAGAAAATGTCAAATTGTATTTAATCTGAATGTTATATTTGCTAGTCTAGCTAGAGGCTAACAGTGCTAGTTGCAGTACCACCCTGTAACACTTTGTAAGTTTATGTTTTAAATTCTGTACATTCTTTAATTGTAAAGTTTAGACATTTTTGACAGGAAACTGACTAATGTTTTAAAATAAATTGAATCTTGTCTGTAATGGGGGATAAAAATAAAACAATCAGCCTTATATGTTTTCATTGAAAAGTCAACGGATTCATTTTATTTTGAGTGAAAAAACCAGTAGAAAGGGAAGAAGATTATTTCAAAAGTGTTACCAAAAATATGAAGGTAAAAATGCGCTGTTTAAGATAGCTCTGTGTTTGTTCATTAGCTAAAGCTAGCTAGCACTACTTTTCCATTTTGGTGTGATGTTAAATCTGACTGACCTGCTCTGGTAAACTTATTGTTTATCCAAACTTAAACATTTGGGTTTAAGTCCATTGACCCGCAGTTTTTGCTCTAACTAATTGGTGGGTAAACTAGTTTAAAAGCAAAATGTAAAAATGAAGGTTTCAGAAACAAGGCTGCTGTGACCCAAGGCTCGCTAGCATCCGCTAAACACATAGATTTAGCTTAGATGGTCAGTTTTTAACTGGGATCGATATAGTTTTAAATCATTTGTATCTTTCTCTGTTGACACTTAATGCTAGTATTGAGAACAATAGATTTCCTGGAGATTCCTAAAACAAGGAAGCACGTGTGAACATAGTTGGTTCTGTCTGACTTCACGCTTAAGCTCAAGTCACATGACTTCAGGCACTGATTCACAACCACACAGCGGGGGCAGGATTAGGAGTAAATGTGTCGGAAGTTCAGACCCCCTGCTGGGAAGCTAAAACGAGGAAAGACCGGGGACTTTTTTTCTGGAGTCAACATCTGCTGCCGTGGTTCTCTGGAGCAAACAAACACACAGAGTTGTTGACTCTGGACGTCTGTGCGGCGGCAGCTGCTCAAATCTGACTAACGGATAATCTGAGGAAAGTAAACATCGGACACTTTAACTGATGGACAGATTTACTGGAGTAAACCGGGACAAAGACTCTGGGATGGTTCGCGTTGGACTCTAGAGGAAATAGATCTGAGATCACGAGTAGAAAGTGACTTTCCAGAGGTGACATCTAGTGGCTTCAGGGAGTCAAGGCAAACTAGTTTCTGGTGACATGATGCGTCCTCTGATACCAAGGCTAGAATCCTTTTATCAACGCGTCGGGTCTGATCAATTATTCAAGAACCTGGAGCTTAGCTAACATCTATAACCATTAGCATTGATTCTCAGAGTATAAAGCTACACCAAAGACAAACTTCAGCTATAACTATAAGCTATAGCTTTTGTAGTGACTTTGGCTAGGCAACTATAATTCTTCAAGGGCCACATTAAATTCTGTGAATGTTGTTAGGGGCCGTCAAGCAAAAGGAAAGATGAAAAAATCCCTAAAAAAAAAGGACATTCGTCATTAGGGCATGACATTTATTAAGCTAAATAAGATGCAATTGTATTCTTATATATGAGTTTTTTAAAAATATATATCTTCAACAAACTAAAAAAAAATGTTTTGAGGGATTAATATATACTCGAAAAATTATACACAAGAAGAAGGAAAAAAGTAAATAAGTGTTATTTGTAAATGTAAATGAATAATAAATACAAAATACATTTGTTAATGCATTAGAACCATTTATACATGATCATATGTTGACATTACGAAGGCCGAATAAATACAGTCAAAGCGCACTTTTTCCCGGTCTGTATTTAAGAAATATTTTGAGTTAATGATGTTTTCTGACCAACAAAGCTAGCTATTCCGCTGCAATGCGATAACACAACTCTAGGGCGACAGTTCGTAGGCTCAATATGTCCTTCTTTACTAAAAAATCCTTCAAATATCGAAACCATAAGGACAAGTAGACTGAATCTCACTACTAGTCATTTACTAAAGAATTCTAACTTATAATTGCATGCGAGGTGCCAACCCTCTTACCGACCCTCTCGACAACGCTGTTAATAATCAATAATAATAATAAATCATTACAAAACAGTGCAGCGAAACAAGGAATTATTGGAATTTAGGGATATACATTTAACTGAGTTAGAGAGAGTGGGTGAAATACCCTTGACTGACCCTAAGAGGCATTAGTAATATTTTTGGAATTAGCCATAATAAGGGACATTATTGTGAGGATTCCAACTAAACATTGAAAAATAGCCCAGTCTTTATCTACTACCACAATTGTTTCCCTAATATTTGCTGGAAGTTAGATTTTAAATTGAACATTGTTCAAAATCTGAACATTTATACAGAACTAATTTTGTTAGGGAGATATCCTCTTTTGGATAATAATATTGCTGTAAAATACTTTAGATAAGATGAATATATTGTTTATTAAAGGAATTTGTTCTCCAAGAGGCCTAGTTAAGTTATTATTTCTGGGAATTCAAAATATGAATTTAATCGAATAAGAAGAAAGTAAAAAAAACACTTCAATAAAATGATGTTTCAACTCCAATCTACAATTTTTTCCCATTTTTTTGTGATTTTTTTAAAATTAAAATAGATCATGTTGTTTATTATTTTTATTTATTTTACACACTAATATTGTTTGAATCACAGGAACCAAATTTCGAACTATGTGTAAACAAAATCATTCATTATGAAAATATTATTTAAATATACATATATATATATAAATACTTTTGAATAAAAGTTTAATTCAATAAAGAAAATTAAACGCATTTCAATACTCTTTTTTTTAAAGTCATAACATATAAAATGTTAAATTCAATCAATGGTCTGATCCACTTCTTTTGTCCTTGTGTGTTTGCTGTGTGTGTGTCTGGTGGTGTGTGTGAGTATCAGGTGATCCTCACAATGTAAAGCACTGTTGGCCTGGTGTCAAGACGCACACTGAGGCATGTTAACAAATACTTGGACAAACGCAAAACATATCACCAACATCTCAGCTGTCATTGAGCTAAACATATTTGTATAAAACAACACAATGCAAGCATGATCTGTGAGTTTTGGGGGCATGAACACACACACACACAGGCACAAGAAGTAAAATACACAAATAAGAAGACACACATTTACACAATCTGAGGCAAATGTGTGTTTGTGTGTATCAGCTGGTTGGCTCTGATTCAAGTACACAAGCTGAACATCACGACAAGTTGTACACACAGACAAAAATACACTTTCACCCAACAACACATGCATTAAAAGTGAGGTTACACAGACACAAACAAACGCACGCACAACAATAACAAAAAAGCTTATTAACAATTGTACAGATAGAAACAAAAACACACAACGTAGCCCAATGTACTTACAGTATAAACACAAGAAAAAATTACAACATACACACACAATAATCACACACTTTTACACGTGAACAAACTAAATAACAAAAGAACAGTCACACTGGTCGTTTGAAGCGACAAAAACATACACAAAAACAAACAAACAGCAAGAGACACAAACACTGGCCCAGACACAATTTCTCACTTTCTTAAAACTACTTTTTACTACACAAAAAAAGGCTGGCACACACATGCTTTCATACACACACACACACACACACTTTGGAAAAGACGCAGACACACACACACACACACAAAAGGATATTAAATTGAGCTAAACATATTTGTATAAAACAACACAATGCAAGCATGATCTGTGAGTTTTGGGGGCATGAACACACACACACACACAGGCACAAGAAGTAGAATACACAAAGAAGAACACACACATGTACACAATCTGATGCAAATGTGTTTGTGTGTATCAGCTGGTTGGCTCTGATTCAAGTACACATCAAGACAAGTTGTACACACAGACACACACAGATGGAGGGGAAACCCCTACTGTAGTCGTTTACTATTGTGCGTCCGTTGTGAGTCCGTTGTGAGTAGTAAACTTGTTACACAAGTATATCATGAAAACTCGTTGACTCTGCTCCAATTCCCACATGGAAGACAGAGGTCAGGGTGGAGGCCACGGTGCAGAGCCGGGATCGGACAAAGAGGTTTCTTTATGAGAAGAAGAAAACTGTCGAGTGATGTATCATCCCGGCCTGGACTTTTATGGAGGACCGCTTCGTTCCGGGTCCCACAGTGGTGACCGAGCTCGGGGGGCGTCGGGGGGGGGATCTGGTGTGAACAGGAAGCTGCTCAAACGTTCATTATTCTCCGACACAATTGCTGTTTTCTTCAGAAATACAGAGTGAAATTACCCAAATTCCAGAGCTGAGAGGCTCCGGAGCTGGAATGCTCCTGGAATGTGGAATCGATTCAAAGAGACTTTAGAAAAAAAACCTCTGGGATGAATCTTTTCACGAATGCTAATTGATAGCAACGATAGCAAGACTCTAACAAGGATGCTCTGAAAATAAAATCTTTTCCGGTTTCGAAAACAACGTTTGTTCAAACTTCCACCATCAGCTCTCACGACCTCTGGGTCAGAAGTTCAATCTTCCTCGATGATGAAATTATTTTCCCTCGAACATCCAGTCACGCTGTCGCCCCGGCTACCCTGCCGAACAACACTCATCTTGTCTTCTGACACTCGCCAAACATTCACATGTAGACGCACACAACCCACACAAGGACACACACAAAACTGGACAAGGGCCTGCAAATGCTGATACACACAAATATGCACTATACACACAAAAAAACACTTGTAAACTTCTGTTTGTATGCGCACAAAACAACAGGCTGCTAGACAAAAATACACTTTCACACAAGAACACATGCATTAAAAGTGAGGTTACACACACACAAACAACTGAGAAAAATCTCTAAACTTAGGAAAATGTTGTCGGAACATGATCTGGAGCTTGTAATCCATGCGTTTGTTTCTTCTCGTCTGGACTATTGTAACAGTTTGTTTTCATGTCTTAACAAGAAGGATCTGTCTCGTCTGCAGTTGATTCAGAACTCTGCAGCGAGAATTCTGACCTGCTCTAGTAGAAGAACTTACATTTCTCCGATCCTTAAAACTCTTCACTGCCTTCCAGTTTCTTTCAGGATCAACTTTAAAATTCTGGTTCTTAATTTCAGAGCTATTCATTGTCCGGCTCCTCCTTACATCAGTGATCTGATCCAGCCTTACACCCCAGCTCGGGCTCTGAGGTCTGTGGATCAGAATCTACTGATGGTTCCTGAACACGGTTCAGGACCAGAGGAGAGAAATCCTTCCAGGCTGTTGCTCCTAAGCTTTGGAACGATCTTCCTCTCCCTCTGTGTTTGATGATCTACTGACTCCTTCAAGAAACATCTTAAGACGTTTCTATTTGTTCAGGCTTTTCCTTGATTTTCTGGAACTCCTGTTGTATTTTCAGTTTTATCTTGATCTTTATTGAATATTGTTTTGATTGTTTAAGCGCTTTGTGACCCTGGTCTAGAAAAGCGCTGTACAAATAAGAATTACTTACTTACTTACTTACATACAAAAATAACACAAAAGCTTATTAACAATTGTACAGAGAGAAACAAAAACACACAACGTAGCCCAAAGTACTTACAGTATAAACATAAGAAAAAATGACAACATACACACACAAATAACTCACTTGTGAACAAACTAAATAACAAAAGAACAGTCACACTGGTCGTTTGAAGCGACAAAAACACACACACACACACACACACACACACACACACACACACACACACACACACACACACACACACACACACACTTTGGTAAAGGCGCAGACACACACACAAAAATGATGTTAAAACACAAACACAGGTACAGTTTGAGTCTGTGGAGTATCAGTTTGACGAACACGCCATCTACTGGCAGACTAGGAGAGTGACTCCTCGTCACACTTCGAGGGGGAAACACACACAGACACACACTAATCCTCATTTACTGTATTAACAGTGTAACAACCAGAGTGATGCTGCAGACACGTGAGGACGCCACAAGATCGGCCCCACACATACACATGCAAACGCACGCACACAAACAATGGCGTCGCACACACAGACACACTCATAAACACAATCATATAACTTTTACACAACTGTACAGTCAAGGCAACCATGCACCTGGAAGGATGTTTGTACAGACGCACAAATACACACTAGAGCACATACACACACCTACACCTTACAATTTGTTTGTACAGACACACACGTACCACTCACACAATTTCACGCACACAAACTCACGCGAGCGTACACACAAACACTCACACCACACATGCAAACACTGAAGCAGAAACACACACAACTCTTGAAGACAAAAAGTAACATATTTGACACATATAGTGGTTTATTATGCGAGTCCTTGAGTACAAACGTTGTTTGGCCGAGTGTTAAAGCACGGTTCAACGAATGGTGTTAGAATTGGGATTCCAAGCAAATATGGTTAATATTGAATTAAAAGTATATCCTGGTAAGTCCATTTTCTCAATTAGCTTTAGAAACATCTATAACTAGAAGTATAAAATATTTCTAGTTATAATAAAAGTAGAGGAGGGGAGCGGATGCTAACTACTAACATCCCTTCCCCCCCTCTTCAAACAATGTTTATCGAGTATAAAAGCTTTAACTTAGATTAGATTTAGAGCTAGCTAGCATTAGCCAACCTGTGAATAACATAAAATGGAAAAAGGTTATAGCTCGAACAAAATCAAAACCCATTGAAATATCAATTCTCAAGAACAAACGTAATCCTGACTTTTGCAATATAATCATTATGAAATAATATTAAATATACTAATATATTGTATATTCAACTCTGAACTGTTACAGTCATCACGTATAAAACTTAATTAGAAACTCGGTTGTTTTTTGTTCTTCTGGGGTTTTTTCTAAACAGCAAATATTTTACATTCATGTTTGTTAATAAATCTTTGTTTGGGTTTGATAGCAAAGAAAAGGAACAAAATTTGCACGATGATTCTGAACTATCTGGAATTCTGTTACGAATAATTTCCTTTGAGTCACAATGGAGAGAATTTAAAGATATTTTATTTATTGTTTTTACAAGTTCTTATCCAACTAAAAATAAATCCCTTTTGAATATACATGGGCAGTGAATTTGCTTGGAAAGACAAAACATTTATGTATAGATTAATTTATACAGACAAGTCACAAATGTCATTTTTTAAACGCCGACTTAATCCGACATTTAAACTGGACTCGTGAAAAAAACAGGAATAAAGTGCAGAGTCCACATTCAGAGGCAGAGTTAGCTTCGTCGCGTCACCACCTGACATGATCTACCATCATGGGGAAAAAAAAGCTGCCGGTGACTCCAGGTTGGGGTCGTGACCTCGTGACAGAGGTCACAGTAAAGGTCATCCACCTGTTAAGATCTCGTGTTGCGCCGTCAGGTGGGCGGCGGGCCGTTGATGTACGTCAGGTGGAGCGCGTGCGACATCCGGTTGCTACGGTGACACGGCGTCTCCAGCAGACGCCACAGCAGACACAGTATCAGAGCGAGGCCGGCGGCGAGGAGGAGGAGACGCCAGGAGGACGTCCAGCGAGATGAGACGAGCTCGCCGCTGCTGGACGGACAGAACCAGACCATTAAAAACTATTTTTCTTACTTTATTTTTTAATCTGATGTCACTGACCATTATTCATTAATTGCAATAAAGATATTTTTAACCAATTTTATAAACATTTTATGTATCAAAATCATTCCTGCACCACTTTTCTTCACTTCCGTTTTTCAAAATAAGATTTTATGCATAGCCGTAGGAAAAAATTAAGGTTTTTACATTATAATATTTTCAGTGTTATAATTATATTTGTATTAACATTAAAATACCTTCTCAAATGCGTTTTTATTAATCCGTTTGGTCTTTTATTTAATGTAAAAAGTTTGTATCTCCCTTTTTTACAGTGTTACCCAAAAACATATTTTCAGATTTAAACAGATGTTTAAATTCCTGTGTTGTTCTGATTCACCATCCACACTACTGCCACCTGCTGTTTCATTATGATCACTGCCAATTGATTTTTAATTACAGGTTCATTTCAAAAAACTAGTTCTAGAACTAGAATATCATGAAAAAGTTTATTTTTTGTTACTCATTTCATAATGTGAAACCCATATATGATATAGATTCATTACCTATAGAGTAAAACATTTCAAAGATTTATTCTTTGAAATGTTGATGATTGTGGCTTATAGATAATGAAAACCCAAAATTCAGTGTCTCAGAACATTAGTAAAATTTCTAGGAATAAATGTTTGAAATGTTTTTACTCTATGTGTAATGAATCTATATTACATATGGGTTTCAAATTCTGAAATGAGTAACAAAAAATATTAAACTTTTTCATGATATTCTAATTTTTTGAGATGTACCTGTATGTTTTGTAGTGCAGAAAAACAACAAAAAAAACGTTATTTTTTTCTTCAAAACATTAAAATAAGTTAAGAGCTTAACTATTGTAATTTAAAAAAACATATTTTCTCACCTTTGTCTCTCGACTTCATCGCAGCAGGTCGAATCTTCCTCCGTCTAACGAACAAAACACTTTTTTAAAATCCCATCAAAATAGTTTCACCAGAATGTTCTGCTCACCTGCAGCTCAGACTCGAACCTCTGACATGTCCAATCACGGCACACTCTGAGGTCACGTGACCGAGCGCCCGGATTCAGGCGACGTGACATTTCGGATCGATTTTGACTGATAGTTGTCCGAACCTGCGGCTGGTCGTCGCCGCTCGTGTCCGAGATGAACTGACAAACAGTTTGAGACTTTTGTTAGGAAAGTATGTTTTTGGTTTTGAAATATCTGCCTTTTATTAACATATAGAAGGAAAAAAAGAACAAACACAATTTATATTTTTTCAAAGCAAAACATTTTTTAAATTGCGTTTCCTGATCGTCTCACGAATGTAAGTACAGAAGAGAATCAACAACTCCTCTCTGTGGTTAAAGCGGGTATTGCAAGTAAAAAGTTGTTTTTTAAAAATTTGTTTGTCGTTTTCTGAAAAACAAATAAAGCAATTATAAAAACTTCAGTCAGCAAAGTACTCGCCATTTACCAATTCATTGAAAGACAAGCCTGGTTTGAAAGTCATTAAAAGACTCACTAGTTTCCCAAGTCATTGAAGGACTCGCTAGTTTACCAAGTCATTGAAGGACTCACTAGTTTACCAAGTCATTGAAGGACTCACTAGTTTACCAAGTCATTGAAAGACAAGCCTGGTTTCAAAGGTAATTAAAAGACTCACTAGTTTATCAAGTTATTGAAGGGTTCGCTAGTTTACCAAGTCATTGAAGGGTTCGCTAGTTTACCAAGTCATTGAAGGGTTCGCTACTTTACCAAGTCATTGAAGGACTCACTAGTTTACCAAGTCATTGAAAGGCAAGCCTGGTTTCAAAGGTAATTAAAAGACTCACTAGTTTACCAAGTCATTGAAGGACTCACTAGTTTACCAAGTCATTGAAAGGCAAGCCTGGTTTCAAAGGTAATTAAAAGAATCACTAGTTTACCAAGTCATTGAAGGGCTCGCTAGTTTACCAAGTCATTGAAGGACAAGCCTGGTTTCAAAGGTAATTAAAAGACTCACTAGTTTATCAAGTTATTGAAGGGCTCACTAGTTTACCAAGTTATTGAAGGTCTCACTAGTTTACCAAGTTATTGAAGGTCTCGCTAGCTTACCAAGTTATTGAAGGGCTCGCTAGTTTACCAAGTTCTTGAAGGGCTCGCTAGTTTACCAAGTTCTTGAAGGACTCGCCAGTTTACCAAGTTCTTGAAGGGCTCGCTAGTTTACCAAGTTCTTGAAGGACTCGCTAGTTTACTAAGTTATTGAAGGTCTCACTAGTTTACCAAGTTATTGAAGGTCTCACTAGTTTACCAAGTTCTTGAAGGACTCGCTAGTTTACCAAGTTCTTGAAGGGCTCGCTAGTTTACCAAGTTCTTGAAGGACTCGCTAGTTTACTAAGTTATTGAAGGTCTCACTAGTTTACCAAGTTATTGAAGGGCTCGCTAGTTTACCAAGTTCTTGAAGGACTCACTAGTTAACCAAGTTTATTTTTAGGGCTCACTCGTTAACCAAGTTTTATTGAAGGGCTCACTAGTTTACCAAGTTATTGATGGGCTCACTTGTTTACCAAGTTATTGAAGGTCTCACTAGTTTACCAAGTTATTGAAGGGCTCGCTAGTTTACCAAGTTCTTGAAGGACTCGCTAGTTTACCAAGTTCTTGAAGGACTCACTAGTTAACCAAGTTTATTTTTAGGGCTCACTCATTAACCTAGTTTTATTGAAGGGCTCACTAGTTTACCAAGTTATTGATGGGCTCACTTGTTTACCAAGTTATTGAAGGGCTAACTAGTTTACCAAGTAAATGATGGGCTCACTAGTTAATCAAGTTACTGATGGGCTAACTAGATTACCAAGTTGTTGAAGGGCTCACTAGTTTACCTAGCTATTGAAGGAGTCACTAGCTTAGCAAGTTATTGATGGACTCACTGCATTAATGTCATCTCAAGACTCACCTCCACCTGCTCGGTCTGAACCGCTTTACAACAGGAAGTGGCTTCATCTGAGGAGGCGGAGCTCTGAACTCCCAGCCACGCCCGCACGCGTCTGCCGCCGTATCCTAGGGGTCCGTCCGGCGTGGAAGTGGACCACACCTCGCTGGACGGACCAGAACTGACGTCCCTCACCGAGACGTACGAGGGAGGACGAGAACCAGAGTCCTGGACCTTCTGCAGAACAGAAATGAAAGGATGAATACGTTTGATTAATGGAGGTATGGACCGAATGTGAATGGATGAACACATGTTTTTGAAGGGATCCTACGTTTATTGATTCAAATTTGGATGAATTTATGATGGGAAAATGAATAAAGAATCAATGAAATAATTCTTAAAAACTTTTAATTTGAGTAAAACAAGGTCAATGACAGGCTATAAAATATGAATGAAGGGTTGAATGAATGGATAAATACATTTGAACTATGAAAGGATCATAAGAAAATTAATGACACAACAAAAACAGACAAAAGACAAGATGGATATGAAAGGATTTAAAAGGTGGATTAAACGAATGAATGTGTTAAAAAAGATGAATGATTGGACCTGTAGAGAAATTGAATGGAGAACTGATCCATTTTCAATGATTAGATTAAATCATTAAATAATGCTGAATCAATGAATGTTTGATGCATGGAGATAAAAAAAAACATGAATGAATAGTTGAAAATTTAAAGTAACTAATATGTTAATATAGTGACATAAAAAAATCTTGATAAATGAATGGATGAAGATATAAATGCAAGGAAGGATGTAGGGTTGGTTGGACTAGTGAATGCATTAATCGACATGAGAATGAATGGATAAATGAAACAAAGAAAGCACTTTCATAAAGAGTTGATGGTTGTCGTTTTGTGATTGCGCCCCCTATAGGTGTGGAGGAACCCACCTGGCAGCCAACCATGTTGGTCTCCTGGCCGATGATGTCATTGATGTCAGACCAGGAGCCCAGAGAGCTGAGGTAGCTCCGCCTCTTCAGACCGTCTCTGTGCCCGAGACCTGAGACGGAGAGACTTTCAAAACCAACTCACCAGGTCATGGGTTCACAGACGGAGGGATGGAGATGATGGATGCATGAAAGATACTCATCCGTGGATGAATGGCTGTACCTCACCTGTGCAGGTGCTGAAATACGACGAGTCGGCACCGTCCGGCGTGAAGGACCGACCCACATCCACGGAGGGATCCCACTCCAGCCCCAGGTGCTCGTGGGCGGGTGAGGCCGGGCGGGGAGAGTCCGGGGAAGCCGAGTAGAGGGAGCACTTGCTCCGGACACCATCGCTTCTCTCTAGTCTCGGGTCACCCGCAGGGGGCGCCGTCATCAGGTCAAGGTTCAAACCGGCGTCGTCCTCCAGCAGACTCTCCGAAGGACAACCCGAGTCTGAAGCCCGAGGCAAGATCCAGTCGTCCTCGAAGACCTGGAGGGAAACAAGAAGTTAATGAAAGAATGATTGAATGAATGAATAGTTGGTCGGTGTGTGTCTGTGTGTGTGTGTGTGTGTGTCTGTGTTTACCAGCCTCATGCTGAGCAGGCGTGTGTGTGTGCGTGCGATGTTGTCGTAGACGTCGCTGCAGCTCCTCAGCAGCTCCAGCAGTCGACCCTCCACCAGGTGAGCGTCGGACGCGTCGCTGCGCTGCATCAGGGCCTCGCCGCGCTGCAGCAGAGCGTTCACGCGCTCGGAGTTGACGCACACACACTGCTGGAACGACTGACGCACACAAAAAGATGTTCGCACAGGTCAACCAGGGTCAACGTGACGAAGGAACGTCAAAGTAGCAACGACAAAGGGTGGCTAAAAGACGGAATAGAAGATAACCCCTCTCTAATCTAATGATTAGATTACAAGAAAACAAATTAGGATGTCTCTCTGCGGGGGATCGTGACACAGGGAACTTGAAAGGACCATTTGGCCGGAAAGAGACGACCTCCCGTAGCGATGTTTCTACAGCTCGGGACCTTTTCTCACGGGACTATTGACCTTTACAGTCGCCGGGACAAAGTGTGTTGTATTTTGTTTGACTTGAAGCGGCGAATAAACGACCCATTATAAACTCTGGATTGTTCATCTTTCTCTACGAAGCGAAGTATAAGACCCGGGACTGAAGTGACGTCGTGTTGGAGCAACGGAACGGACTCTGTGTTTTGATCGTTTTAGTCTATTCGGGACTGACCTGCAGATGCTGAAGCTTCTCACAGGTACTTCCCGTCAGGAGCTCCACGTCCGTCAGACGAACGTTCAGATCGGCCAACCAGAGAGCAAGCTCCGCCCTCTCCGCCTCAAACTCCTCCCACTCGGACAGGAAGTGCTGCGAGGTCACAGAGAAGGTTTCAGCACCAACGAACAAGACCCAACGGATGATCCGGACCGGGAACCTTCAGACGATGAGTTAGGGACTCCAGTCTCACGTCCACGTCATCCCAGCGCAGGCCACAGTCCCGGGTCAGAGCCAGCAGCCGGGACTGCATGGAGCCCTGGAACAGCCGGGTCAGCGTGCGGTTCTTCCGGGTCAGGCAGTCCAGCTGCCCCAGTCGTTGAGGTCCAGCGTCACACCGCAGCTTCTGCAAAAAGGACAGGGGTCAAGGTAAGGGAAGAGAGAACACAAGACGGGATTCAAACTCACCTCCAGCTTGCTCAAGTGCTCCTGGGCGCTGGCAACGGTCACATTGGCAACGTCCGAGGAAGCCAGAACCTGCTCGGCGCCCCGGAGCCAAGATTCCAGGTGATCGTGCTCCTTCATGAACTCCTGCCAGAGGATCCAGCGTCGCTCCAGCCTGCACACACACACCCACGTCACACACAAGACGGGTCAGGGACCAGAACTTCAGACACTCACGCTCCATTCCCCAGCAGGTCTTGGTTCAGACTCCAGCTCTGGCCCAGTTGCAGGGTGTCGTCCCAGTCCAGGTCCATTTGACTCTCCAGGCCAGAGTCCCTCCGCGGCTCGTCCTCGCAGTGACCCGGAGACGGCGGGCGCAGTCCAGGCTTCATGACGCCACAACTACCTGTCGGAGAGTTCTGGTTTCAAAAAGTACTTCTGGAGGTGTGTGTGTCATGTGTGTGGAGGTGTGTGTGTCAAGTGTGTGGAGGTGTGTGTCATGTGTGCGGAGGTATGTGTCATGTGTGTGGAGGTGCGTGTCATGTGTGTGCACATTTGTCTTGTGTGTTGCTATGAATAAATGCTTAACTCAAAGCTGCTGTAAGTTCAGTAGAAGACAAAGTCTTTAATGACAGTCATCGCTCCACAAACATGTCAGGAATGTTTGTACACAACAACATTATCATCATCATCATCATCTGCACTCACAGACACCATGGCAGTCATGTGCAGTCAGCAATCACTCGTTCTGTTGAAGTTTCCATGAAAACTACAACTGAACTCCAGCTCTGTTCTCCAAAGACCACAATACGATGCTTGAAAAGTACAACTGAACGATTTTAAGCTACAACTCGAGGCTCGTACACTACTACTAAAAGGCTGGTGCACTACAACCGGAGGCTCGTGCACTACTACTAAAAGGCTGGTACACTACAACCGGAGGCTCGTGCACTACAACCGGAGGCTCGTGCACTACTACTAAAAGGCTGGTACACTACAACCGGAGGCTGGTGCACTACAACCGGAGGCTCGTGCACTACAACCGGAGGCTCGTGCACTGCAACCGGAGGCTCGTGCACTGCAACCGGAGGCTCGTGCACTGCAACCGGAGGCTCGTGCACTGCAACCGGAGGCTCGTGCACTGCAACCGGAGGCTCGTGCACTACAACCGGAGGCTCGTGCACTACAACCGGAGGCTCGTGCACTACAACTGGTGGAAACTAATTCTAAAGGTTTGTAAACTACTACCAAAGGTTTTTTAAACTACTACTAAATGGATGGATGGAAAAACTTTATCGATCCCTCTGGAGATCTCCTTCGGGAAATTGTTTTTCCAGCTCATAGCAACACAGACGATACTCATAAAACAATAACAAGGTGCAATAAAAAGAAAGTGCAAGATGACACAATATAAAGATAAAGAACATAACAAAGAAAGGATACAAAGATTAACATGCAATAGAATCATCTTTTCACTTCTGCCCCCAAACTCAGAATTAAACAGTCTAATATCACGAGGAATGAATGAGTCCCTGAGTCGATTAGTGTTGCATCTGGGAAGGAGTATTCTAAATAATGGTTGTAAACCAATTCTAAAGGTTCGTAAACTACAAACGAAGGTTTGTAAACCACAACCGAAGTTTTTCAAACAACTCAACAGTTGTAAAAGGATCTTTGTGAACGTTCATGTGCGAGTCAGGTGCACAACAATAGGTGAGTAGGACTAGGAAACCGAACACTGCGCGTGGATGTGAGCATGTTTTGTGTCTGCAGGTGGGAACTGGGTCACAGTCGGGTAACAAGAGAACCGACGCTACTATTGACTGTAACCAGAGCTAGAAAGGGGACGAGCAGAACCAGGAGGTCGTCAGGAACGTGAGACCCAGAGATGATGTCACTGAGGAAGAGACTCTTAGAGCATTCAGTATTTATGTTTACACTACATACTTTTAGTTGTAATACTATAATTTAGTTGAGTTTAAGTTTGTTTGCCTCACATTTATCTTGGGGTTTAAATGTAGGGGAATTGAAGGATGACGTGAGGGCGGCTCTGAAAAGGATGAGGAGTGTGAAGAAAGGTTGAGGTAAAAGAGGTGTTCAGTGACATTTGTGACAATGACAGCATAGACACACTGACAAACCATCAGACTAACAACACTGACAACATACACATGACAACCGTAGGCGTCAAACCACAGGAACAACATTGTGTCACATGACACTTATGACTCACTTGACAAGAAGCTATTTGATTGGCCATAAATAATACGATCACCAACGTGTTTTAACCTGTCGTAACCTCTCGATAAATTTAGTAAACTATTTTTATAGTCTTAAGATTTGACCCGAGCACCCTCTAGCGGCCATTTTATAAATTGTTGGTGTTCCAGTGCAAAAACAAGTTTGAAGTAAAGCACAAGAAAAAAAAAACACAATTGGTGATGAATAATTTATAGAATTGTTTCAGAAAAAACGAAGTGAAAAGGAACGAGTAATCCTTTGTGTATTTTAGAAAAAGTTTAGGAAATAACAAAAATAAAGCTGAAAAAGGTATATAAACTTGTAAAAACCCTTACGATGAATAAAGATGTCTCACAATCAATACCAAAAATTAAAAACATTAAAAAAAAGTAAGTAAGTAATTTTTATTTGTATAGCGCTTTTCCAGACCAGGGTCACAAAGCTCTTAAACAATAAAACAATAGTCAATAAAGTATATACTTTAAAGGTCAAGATAAAACTGATAACACAACAGTAGTTCCAGAAAATCAAGGAAAAGCCTGAACAAATAAAAACGTCTTAAGATGTTTCTTGAAGGAGTCAGTAGATCCATCAAGCGCAGAAAATATAATTTTATTTAATTCATTCAAGCTCTTTGGAAACTTTAGAAGCTTTCAGTGATGTCACTTCCTGTCTCTTCCGTTCTGGCCTACACGTGACAGTAAGAGCAGCTCAGTCAACAGACTCAAAACTGGGTGGGAAAAAAAAAAAAATTGATCCACCGAAACTTTGATGCCGCAAAACACAATCTGTGACGAGACAGACGACATCTCTTACTCACACGGACGCTTTAGCTAAAAACACGCTCGCCGAAGACGTCGCAACATTGCACCGGTTCAAGAAAACACCTTTTTTTTTTTCTCATCCCCACAAAAGTCCAGCACATCATTAAGAGCTAGTGTTAGCATATAGCATTTACCACCTTAAATAAATCACCTACATGAACTGTTGACACTCATTTCATCTTGAACCACAACTGTGTGGTTCAATTTGTCACCAATGCACCCTGTTTGGTTTTAAACTTGAGTTAAACTTGTATTTAATTAAGAGCACGCTTTTTATTTTGAAGGGCCCTTCAAACGTGACTTGGTGGCCATATTCAGCCCAAGAGCCTCGTGTTTGATATGGAAACTTGATCTGCTGCAGTGGGAAGAAAAAAAAATACTATAAGGTTTGTTTTTAATCATGGCAAGAAAACGAATGTAAACATGAGGAAGACGGGCGAATGCTACGCAGGTGTGTGCGTGACGTCACACAGGTAAACTTCTTACCTGAGGGAGCAAAACAAACACCGCCGTGAAAAACCGGTTTGTGCAAGTGATTCTGGTTCATGACGTGTGTGTCAAACAAATTGAACTTCAAGATGAAATCACCTGAAGATTCAAACTTCCGATCAGCAGATATCTACGAGGTGTCACGAGGTGTCGCGAGGATCGATCAATAACGAGGATCGATCAAAGAGACTCACCTGCGGCTGGAGATCATCTCCGGAGGGAAAGTCTGCCGAGAGTCGAGACCAGAAACGGATTGTAGGACTTCAGGGGGACTCCCTGGCTCTCGTGGACACTCACCTGGACAGGTGAAACTCCCCATTCAACCTGGAGCAGGGAAATCCAACAAGTGAAGCGCAGCAGGTAACCGGAGCTGAAGCCCCGCCCATAATTTAACCTGTAGACTATGAACACCTGAGCGATGAAATTAAATAAAATAAAAATAGGAGCATGAAATAACAACGAAAAAAGCATGATTAAATAAGGAGGAACGATACGATTTATCATAATTATTTGTTACGAAAAATATATAGTTAAAAGCTAAGATGAAAAAACATTTTAGGAAAAAAAAATCTATTAATTTAAAAGTAATAATAAGGTTTTCATTAAAAAAAAAAGTTGTATATATATGTGTATATATATATATATATATATATATATATATTTTATTAAAACCTTTTTTTTTTTAATGAAAACCGTATTATTACTTTTAAATGATAAAAATAATGATAAATTCCCATTATTAGGGAATAAGGTTCTTGTTCTTATTTTATTTTGATTATTTTTAATGAAAAATTGCTGTATTTGCTGTGGATAATTTGGAAAAAAAACAATTTCCTGAAGGAGACATCCTGAGGGATCAATAAAGTTCTACCTAACCTAACCTATTAAATATATATACACATGAAAGTCGTTTTTTCCATAATAAATAATCATGTGAATCAAAATAATTAAAAGGCACTCAATTATTTTAATAGCTTTTTTTTATACGTTTTTTTGTTATAATAACAAATATAAGTAAGTAAGTAATGTATATTTATATTTATATTTCTATATGCTTTTGTCTCGCTCCCTTGTCAGGACAGTTTGATTCGATTTTTTCAAAGGCATTTTTCAAACGTGTTCGTCAACATGGACTACTGGAGTTCAGAGATTATTCATTAACAAAGGCATATAAAATAATAATAATAAAATAAATGTAATAACTAAAGCTGCCACTGGACAGCAGTGTGTGCTAAAACGAATATAGGAAGTGACGTAATTTGACAGCGACGAAACGTCAGTCTGCGTTGCCGCGAGATTTCAGCTTTGAAGTCTCGACAGAACCGCAGCCTCCAGAACCTTAAACTTGACCGAGTCCAGGTTCTGAACCTCAGCGCGACGCGGTTCCTCAGCCGGTAAGAAACACGAGGAGTCCACACTTGTCAACTTATTCCCGGGTAAACAGCGGTTCCGAGGCGGAACCTGATCCTGGTCCCCAGCCGGAGACGCGGCTCATCTGCGGGATCATGGCTCTGCTGAAGAGCCTCACGACTCCCACCGAGGGGATCCGACATGAGCAGGCCGAGACCACGGCGGTGGTGGACGGACAGAGGCTCGGCAGAGGGACGCTGTTCGTCACAGAAACGTAAGAAACTCTCTTTATTATTGACATTTACACTTGATTTATGTCGTTCTTCTGGGTAAACAAACGGTCATGTCGTGTAACATGTGAGGAAAATATTCAAGATGAATGGATTAAATCATAATAAACCAGTTTTATAAGACGTATCTTTTAAAGTTGATTCCAGTGATGCAAGTTTAACTTTCCTGTGATGAATATGAATAAAGTTATGACTAAAACTAGTTCATTAATCTCTGCTCAACTTTCTTAATACTAAGTTAATCTGGTTCAATGTTTCAGGTGTTGCCTTTTTCTTATATCCTACTTTGAAAAGCTCATAACTTGCTTAATATTTACCATTTTAAAAAGGTTGGTATCATTGGAAAGCTTGTGTAATGATAATGTTCATTTTAATTAATTAATTAATTAATTACCTTTATAAATAAGAACATTTGGCTTTCAAAGTATGCATAGAAAAAGCAAATTATTATCTCAGATTTAATAAACGCAGCCTATGTAGTTTAAATATACAGTAATGGAAACGTGAAGTAGAGTTACTGTGTATTTTTTATTGAAAAACAAACAATTTAAAGTGTTGAAATTGACAGAAAATCTCAGTAAACGCGGCTTGTACGACTCCAGGCAATATTTGTTTCCCAAAAAATCAGTTTGCGAATCGATCAAAATAAAAGGTATCAATCATTTACAAATACATGTGTAACTTTTGATATAATATAGATTCTCAGTAGATGTTTAATGGCGGCGGAAAAAGTGTTGTCAGAAGTTTGTGGTGTGTGTACTTGAAAATGTAGATATCTTTAATAAATTAGAACATGTTTTCTACAGCTTCATTATTGTTGTATTGTTTGAGGAAATTCACACAAAATCTGTGAACCGTGAATACTGGGGTGTCAAACCCGCTGATAGACCACTCTTGATATCTAGGAAGCGACGAATACAAACGCATGTATTTTGGTCCCAAAGGTTGAGTTTTCTCCGCACACAACTTTACTACCAAGTCATGGACGGCTAACTAGCCAACGCAAGATTCCTGTTGTGGATTTAAGCTTCCTCTTGGTTCTGGAACCTGTTTTCTTCACCGGACCTACAATCTGTGTCTACATAGGCAAGTGTTCTGGTTCGACGGCTCTGGTATGGGTTTCTCTCTGGACTATCCGGCCATCGGACTTCACGCCATCTCGAAGGACGTGAGCGCGTTCCCTCAGGACCATCTGTACGTGATGGTCAATGGCAGAGTGGGCGGTCAGTGAGACACGAACACACAGTGTCACTTTTTTTTTTCTAACCTCAAATTGACCCAGAAAACCGAAATCAATTGTATTTTAAATTCTGGAAGCCATGGAGGTTGTTCACCTTGACCCAGAGACGACACAAGGGATACCACAAACACATTTGTTTTCAGGCCTTTGAGTCATCTTGACCCTGATATAACATGGGGTTTAAAATTGTAATTAATATTACTTTAATCAGATTTTTATTCATCCTAAAATGTGGTAAGCAAGATATGTAAGTAAGTTTGTTTCCTTCTAATCTCAACATATTTGGTAACATTCTTTTTATTTATATTTTCAAAATACAAATTTACATAATTTAAACTATAAAAATGAAATCTAAATTAAAATATATATTTTTAATTTTTACTATGATTAACATATTAAGACGCAAACACTATAACAAAACAGTGTAAAAAAAAAATAGGTGTAAATTCAATGAAAATTGTTTGTTCAATAACATTATTATTCATTGCTAAAAGTTAATGGCTGAAATTGTACTTTAATTTAAGTTTAAAACATTAACATTTGAGTAACCGTTTACTTAAACTGATGCAATTAACGTGGTGGGTTTCTTCTTGCTTGCTTGATTTTCCAATTTGGTCTTAAGTTTAATTTCAAATTGTGCAAAAATGGTCTTTAAAAGTCTTGAGCCGTCGGTGGTTGCAGATGAAAACGTAGCAGAGATGCGAGAGAAGGCTCCGGACGACGAAGAAGACAGCGGCGCCGAGGAGGACGACGGCGACGACGACGAGGGGAAGATCACGGAGTTCAGATTTATACCGAGCGACAAGTCGGCCCGTGAGTCTCCCGTGGTTTTTGATCTCGGGAACCATGAGTGACGTGTTCTCTCTCTCTCTCAGTGGACCTCATGTTTGCCGCCATGTGCGAGTGTCAGGCGTTGCACCCGGACCCCGACGACCAGGACTCCGACAACGACTTTGAAGGGGAAGAATACGACGTGGAGGAGGCCGGTGAGGAAGACCATCCATCTTAACTTCGGTACCACATTGTGTTGACGTTAAGTAACATGTGTGTTTCTCTCCTGGTTCTTCACTGGACTGCAGAAGCAGGTATGAATAATATCACCTTAAATCTATCCGTTGTCACGGTAATGACTCCCCTCTTTTCCACCAGAACACGGTCACGGCAACATCCCGACCTTCTACACGTGCGAAGAGGGGCTCTCGGCGCTCACGCAGGAGGGCCAGGCGACGCTGGAGAGACTGGAGGGGATGTTGGCCCAGAGCGTGGCCCAACAGTTCCACATGGCGGGGGTCCGGACGGAGCAGGCCAACCCTGCAGACTTCGAAGGTGTGTGAGACGCAGACTCAGGTGTGTGTGTTTGTGTGTGTGTGTAACTCGGATGTGTTGTTTCAGACGGCATGGACGTGGACGCCGCTGCGATGGAGGCGGGTCAGTTCGACGACGCCGACGTGGATCACTGGTGAGTCTCTCACTCTCGTCCTCCTACAACTTCCATCTCCTGACCTCCTCGTCTCTCCAGATCTCCTGGAACTCGTACCCCAGCACATTCCAGTTTCTGCTCACCGGCGCCCCCATGTGGTGTCGACGGGAAACATGGGAACTGCAGATAAAAGCTCTTTGTTTTTCTACATGAAGCAGAAGTCCTGTCTTTGTGACGTCAATAAAAAAACTCTCTTTTGTATCAGTGCGTGTCGTTCAACATTTATTCACAGCTGTGTGTGTGTGTGTGTTTGTGCTAAAGCTAACATGCTATCACCACCCGCTGTGAGGTTCCTTCATGCTGGCTACGATACTAAAGTGTCGGCGTGCATCGGTGTGCTTTTCAAGACGACCCTCTTCCTCGTCACCGCCCCTTCCTGGAGTCCGCTTGTTGCCATGGAGACGGGGACATCCCGAGCAGACGAGGGACGACTTTGTCGGACAGCAGCACAGAAGTCAACATACCTGGAGGAGCGAGAAGATGAGTGTTGACATGTTTCAATGTGATGGTGGGTATAGATGTGATGGTCTCACCCAGCAGGGGGCCGGCCCAGTACACCAGGCAGTAGTCCAGGAAAGAGTTCCCACTGCAGGGGAACTGCGTGGAGAAGGCCAGGGCCGGGTTAAAGACGGCTCCTGTTGAACTTCCTCCTGCACAAATGTTTAAAAAATAAATAAATGGGTATTGATCTTTTGTTAAGATGAGACTTGAGCATCCAACAGTTATTTTATATGCGTAATAGAACAAAACACCGATATGTAACGACAGATTTGGATCCTTGGATAATTCAAGGTGAGTTGTTGGATAAAGTTATTTGGTCTGCGATTCATTTTCTTGTTGATACACTTTAATTTAATGTGTAATCCCAAACTGTTCACATTGATAACCAAACAATCCCTGAAATCATTAACTGGGTGACAAACAGTGACTTCTTACATTTTTATTACAAACAAAATAATCTGTTTATTTTAGTTATATCTGGCACCCTATGATGTCATTCTGTAACTCCTATAGTCAATATGTTTCCAGAGAAATGATTCACCACTGAATAACTGCTAAATACATTTATTTTTAAATATTGAATGGTTTGTATCCCTCAAGTGCTTATTCATTCATTACATTATTCGTTTCTTTTATTTTTCCCATAAGAGAAAATGAAGAGTTAACTAGCAACACAACTTTTTAAACTGTTTAATTGAGGAACACAATTTGTATAGAAATAATTGTAATTTTGTTACAAGTATAATTCGATGTTTTTTATTTTATATTTGACATACATGTATTTGATTTGTTTGAATTAAGAAAAAAGTTGGTAAAGGTCATAATGTTTTGGTTCGTCTTACCTGCATAAACAGCTGAGGTGATCACTGCAGCGACCGCGTGGACGCGATATTTCTCATCCAATGCGCGTGCAAGTGTGCTCGCAGTCTGGACCGTGAACGCGCCGGCGACTTCCACGAGCGTCGCCGTTAGCAGCGGCGCGCGGACGGGACTGCTGCACTGGTAACCTAGCAACCGCTGGCGCGCGTGAAGCCCGGACCAGCCGAGGCTCCAGAGCGCGCGCACCGCCGCCCGCGCGGCAACCGCAGCGGCGAACTGGCACGCGACCCGGCGCAGTGTAGCGCCGCGCGACAGTCTGGCGCGGTACGCGTGAACGAGCGCGCCCGACGGGTTACCAAAGGCCCCGCCAAAAGTGAGCGCGTGCACGACGGCCGCCAGGTACGTCAGCGTGAGCGAGACCCGCGGCGCGACCCCGCCCACCTCGGCGAGCAGCTTAAGCTCGTGCGTGCAGCAGCATAGCTGGAAGGTGGACGCGAGCTCCCGCGCGTACAAGGACAGGCTCGTGTCCGCCAATAATCTGCTCGAGCATCGGCGCGTGCACTCGCTCAGGGCGATAAAGCCCGCGACAACCGCGAGAGACGCGAGCACGTCCGCGCTCATGTCTGCAGTCCCACCCGGAAGTGACGTGTTCCGCCCTTCTCGGATTTAAAGCTGCAAGATGATGTTTGTGTTGCCATGGTTACACTTAAAAATCCCTCCAGGAAATACGTTAACAAAGTATAATGTTTAAGTAAGTTAACCACTAACTACCAGGTAAAATAATGCTTGTTTAAGACCTTGGCTCCTGCGGCTGTTTGAGTCGTGAAAAATAAGCGATGTTGTGGTTTTAAAGGACCTTTTTCTCCAGATCCAGGTTCGACTCGAGGACACAAACCATCACTTCAGAATCTTGACAACATTTTTATTCACCCATCAAAAAAAAAAGTCACGGCTCTGCTCGTCTCTCCGAAATAAAATTATGAAAAGAATTGAACGCGTTACACGACATGGGCTTCGATCCGACGTGTGAACCAAAGAAAGAACGTCTGGAAACACAGATGCAGAACAAACACCACGGTTGCCTCGTATGTACAGCGTTTATATATTAAGCTCATTCTTTTGGTAGCTGGAGGAAACATGGAGGCTCCGTCTCCAGACCTCTTAAATATACATCATTTACAGGTTAAAAATGGCTTCACACTCGATATCCGCCACGTTACAGTGCTTTTAAATAGAAGCGGGTCCATCTTCATCATCATCATCATCATCTTCATCGTCGAACGGGTTTTTTTTCTAAAGTTCGCTTGAAATGGGAATTTTTCCCCCCGAAAAAAAGGCTGCTCAGAACGGCATGTTGGTCATTCCTCCGGGGGGGCCGAAGCCGACGGGACTGTCCAGTGACATTCCTCGCTGTCGGAGGGACGGGGGGCCGATCATCCCGGACTGAGGGTGCTGGGGGGTCATGACGGCGCCCTGGGGGGACAGGAGGGGCCCGTGGGGGCCGAAGGACTCGACGGGCATCTGCATGCCGCGCTGCTTGGCCTGAAGCATCATGATGTTCTGCCGCGTCATCAGGTTGTGCTGCTGGGGCGACATCATGCCGTAGGAGTTGGGGGGCGCGTGGTGCAGGAGGCTGTTGGCCATCATGGCGGGCTGCGGTTGCATCATGCCTGTTCTTACCATCATGTGGCCGGGGGGGCCGCACATGGGACCCATGCCCCGCGGGCCCCCCTGAAGCATGGCCATGCTCTGGCGGACCCCTGCGTGCGAGAGGTGCGGGGGCAGCTGCTGCTCCGCCATCATGTTCTGCAGGTTGGCCAGGTGCGGGTTCGACGTCGGGGGTCCCGTGGGCTCGCTCTTGGGGAAGTACTGCAGGGTGCTGCTGGGCTTATCGGACGGAATGATGCGCGACAGGTCGAACTCCGGGATCCCCGAGTGACTTGTCCGGATGACCTCGCTCAGGTCGGGGCCGTCCCCCATGGGCAGGGAGGGGAACAGGTCCGAGGGGTGACGTTGGGGTCGATGACCTTTGCTCAGAAGGTGCAACTGCTGCCGAGTGAGAAGGGCCTCGTCCGGCTGCGGGAAGTCCTGGGACATCCCGACGGGGGAGTGCATCTGCCTGTGAGGCGGAGGCTGCATCCGAGGGAATCCTCCCATCTGGTTCTGAGACATGGGGGACATGTTGCAGGGCCCCATCCCGTCGGGACCCCCGAGGTTGCCGGGGTTCATAGACGGCAGGCCCATGTGGTTCGTGGGAGGGAGACCAGAGCCCGAGGCATCGAGGGGAAGCTGCTGCTGCTGCTGCTGACCTTGGCTCACAATACCCAGGGGGCTCTGGGGATCCCCGAGGGAGGTCTGGGAGATGTGTGGGTTACCCATACTTCCTGTTGAGCAGAGAATACACTTAACTCGACACATCTGGGAATAATTCAGGAACATTCAAGGAGCATATCTCTGCCAAACATCGTTACACTTTTCAGGGCAACTAAAGGAACAATGAAATGAAGGGAGATCCCAAAGATGGACTGGGGACGAGAGGATACAATCAGCTTCAGCAGCTTTTAAGGCTCATGTTTGGACAAATTTTGGTTTCAAAAGCAGTAACGACTTCAGTCATGTGGTCTGTAAATTCTGAAGTTACCAGAGTCAAGTACTCGACAATACTACAAATATATCCTTGTTACTACAGTATCACTATATATATATATATATATATATATATATATATATATATCAACATATCGTATCGTTGTCCCTGTATCGCCAGATTCTTGACATTACTACCGTCACCAAGTTCAGACCCACTCGTGTGCAGACAAACATCTCACCTCCAATCTGGACATTGGACAAGAGCGGTCTGTCCGGGAGCATCTCGTCGTCGGAGGTGGCGATGGTCTTGATGGCGTCGTGGTACAGCGGGGTGGTGCTGGGCATGGCGTACTTGGACATCTGCGACATGATCAAGGAGAGGGGGTTCTGCGATGGAGCGACGACGGGCGAGGAAGTGAAGGTGGGGTTCAGGGAGCCCGGCTGGCTGATGGGAGTGGAGTTGGAAGAAGTCGGCGGAGGAAGAGACTGTCCTGCAGGAAGTAGAGATGGTCAGTGACACCTGAACATGGAGATAATAACACGACCATTACTCTACATTATGCTTGTCTCACTCCCTCTCAGTGAACCCATCACAGCAGCTACATGTGTATTTAGTGGATTTTGCCATAAAATGTGGTGCAGAAATCTGGATATTCCTGGAACATCAATGACGAAGCAAAAAGACCATCAATAAAAGGTTAAAGGGTACCTGTCTCCGAGTTGTTGCCCAGGACTCTGGGACCGCCTGGACTTGGAAGAGCCGTTTTTGGAGACGCCCACCCGGGGGAGCTGCCCGCCATGGTGGGGGACTTGAGTCTCCCTGGGGAGACGGAGGGCGAGGGCATGCCGAGGTTGACCTGCGGAGCCTTCATGGAAGTGGAGGATGGAGTCCCGGCACGGGAGGGGTGGTGGGCCCCGGCAGCCATGTGAGGGGGGGACTTGATTCCTGGACCGGAGGGCGACGAGAGTTGAGGGGACGGCGCCTGGTTCATGGAAGGGGATTTGAGTTGACGAGGAAAGGGGCCTGAGGGGGAGGCCAGAGGGTGAACGTTGACGTTCATGTCAGAGGGGTGTCGGGGTCCCACATCCGGCCCTCTGTGGCCCCCTGCTGCGGGCATGTGACTCAGCTGGGGGGTACCGCCCATAGGACTATTGTGGTCAAACATCTCCGGACCCGACTGCGGGAAGGGGCCGTCCATGGGTCCTCTAGAGAAAGGCCCTTGAAAAGCGAAGCCCTCCATCATTCCCTTTCCTCTTTCGCCGTGTGTTTGCAGTCTAAGACTCTCCTGATTAAAGAGCTCCCCCAGAGCCCCCCCACCCTGAGGACCCCCCCTGAGCCTCTGGAAAAGGATCATACTTTGCTGCTGCTGAAGGCTCATCTGTGGGCCCATGTTTCCTCCCATAGGGTTCACGAGGTCCCTCATCTGAGGACCCCCCCCTGAAGGGCACATCATGTCTCGAGGACCATGAAAGTCCATGTGGTCCGGCCGACCCATCCCCACGTTTGCAAAGTCCTGACCCTCCATGATCCGGCCCCCCAGGCCCATTTGCTGCTGCTTGGACAGTCGCTGCCGCTTTTCCATGATGTGGAAGATTTCCTCGCGGGTCAACAGATGTTCTGGTTCACCCTGGACCTGCTGAGGGGATCTGCCTGGATAGTAGCCGGGAAAGGGGCCCCCCACACCAACGGTGTTAGGGATATCGTCGATCCAGACCATCCCCGAGCGGTTTGTCCTTTGTTGTCCCTCCATGGACAGAACTCCTCCTGGACTTCCAGGGAACTCTCCTCGACCAGGCCTTTGCTGCATTTGTCCGAGGAACTTGGGACCACGTGGACCTTCCTGCTGGATGTCCAGTTGACCCCCGCCCATCATGTGACCGGGCGGCCACTCCCCTGGCTTACTGTGGTAAGGTGGTGGGGGCCCCCTCATCACCATGGGACCCCCGGGCATCTCACCCATCATCCTGAGCTGGTGTGAGCTCGGCTGGATCTCCTGCATCCTCCGCTTCTCCTGGTAGTACTCCTCTTGGAGTTTCCTCCAGGCTACCTGCTCTGGGGTCAGACCCTCTGGGCCCAGCATGTGAACCATGTCCGACCCAGGCGAGGAAAGTTGGTGAGCGAGGTGGTTCTGAGGGTCCATTTGAGGACTGTCAGGACCAGGTCCACTCAACGACTGCGTTTGTGAAATGATGGACTGCAGAGGTTCTTCGTGGCTTTTCATCCGGGACAAACCAGAGAGTACCATGTTCTCCGCGTTGTTGTCGCCGTCCTCGGGGCCCCCCATGTGTTTCATGTTGTTAGGGACCCCGGTATCTCCGGGTCCTCCACCCGCCTCGCTCCGCAGGAAGAGCCTCTCAATGTCTCTGAGAGTCTGTAAGGAACGCTGTCTGTGTTCCAGCTGCTCCCTGGAGAGACCGCTGATGATGCCGGCGCCCATCCTCGGCCCGGCGTCGCCCTCCAGGTGAGCGGCCAGGACGGAGGGGCTCTCGGACCCGGCCGGCCCGGATCTGCCCTCGTCGTCTGCGGCTCCTGGTCCAGCAGGGGTCGCTGACCGACGCGTGACGGAGGACTCGGGGTCGTGGAGTCGACCTCCGACCATGGGCAGGTGCTGGGATCCCATCGGAGGTTTGGACATGGCTGACGGCGACGAGACGCTGGAGTTGATCTTCTCTGAGAGTTTCCCGGATGAAAGCTCCTGAACGGTCAGAGGAGGGAAGTTAGAGCCGGCGATTATTCTGTCAATTTTTTTATTATTGATCACACAAAACTATTGAACTATAACAATAAAACTAAAAAAGGGTTTAAAAACAAAACCACATTTAAGTGAACAATGTTCCATTATAGGGCATTTCATTCTGAAATATCCTACGCTCTTGAATGCACCATAGCAACACCGACGTCATTGAATGAAAGAGACATTGTGTTTCCTCCCGTCTTCCTCATCCCTAATCCATCGTTAATTTATATAAAATTAATAATAAAATTAAGTATCTATCTATTCGTGATTGTGTATGAAAAATCATCTTTTTATAAATAAATAAAATATCATAGTATTTGTCGTTGGATTAGTTGGTCAGGATGAAAAGTTTATTTTAGTCTCATAATAATCTCATAGTCTTTGTTATTTTTCTTTGATCTATGTTCTTTATCTTTAGACTTAGATTGTATCATCTTGTTCTTTCTCTTTATTTCTCTTTGTTCTTATTTTATTTTGATTTATTTTCCATGAAAAATTGCTGTATTTTCTGTGGCTATTGGAAAAAAACAATTTCAATAAAGTTCTACCTTACCTTACAATACACACAACTTAGAAAAGCATGAGAACTTTGAAAGATATAAAAAACATTTGACACATCTGAATGTGTGACGGGACCAGCTCGCCTCACCTGCTCCAACTTGGCTCCCGGAACATTCTGCTGGTGATACTGAAGGATGGAATCACTTCTTCCTTTTAAAACGGCGTCAGCGGCGCTGAAGACGGCAAACGGATAAAAAAGATTATGACCAGCATGTCCTCGAATGAGACAACATTAGACTGCAGCAGGTACCTGTTGGCAAGGCTGGTGGTGAAGATGTACATCGTCTGTGGGGAGGTGGGAAGCTCTGCTTTAAGACCCGGCCCGCAGACCAGTGAGGGAATGCCAGACTCGGGAAGACCGGAGCCTTTAGGAAGGCAGTCGGGGTTCCCCAGAAGAGGACCCGATTGTCCCCGCCCTCCTGCAGAGAAACCACAATTAACGACCTTAAGCTTGATGTTTGAAAGAACGCGGGGACTAACTAGCTGCAGCGCGTCTGTCTCACCGACAGAGGGAGACAAAGCTGGGCGAGAACAAGTGTTCAAATTCAAAAGTCTGGTGACAAAACACTCACATCGACATCATTTTGTTCAAGACAGTTTGAATGTCTTTGCAAGAAATATAAAAATTTAAACAGCGGTTTCCTTTAACTTAAAACATGCGTCTGAAAGTTAACGTAATTTATCTACTCCTGGTTAACGTAGTCTCAAATGATACATTTAATTTTCTCAGGTTTTGTGTGGGTCAGCTGGGCACCGTTGTTTTTTTTACTGTTGGGATGAAGGAGCAGACACTCACTCTGAGTGGCGGCGGTGGCCCTGGGTGGTTTGTCCTCGTCGTCCTCGGTGTCAGGTCCAGAGCACCACTCGTCTCCGCTGTACGGCTGCTTCTTCTCCAGCACACAGCGCCGCTTGCTGCGCATGACGCCCTCTAGACGACAGAAGACACGACTTCAGCTGGATTTAAACCAACGACATTTCATCATTAAACATAAGAAAAGATTAACATTTGAATTTGTTAGTTTATCTTTTATAGTAGATGTATTACACTTAAAGGACTTTAAAACATTAACCATTGCTGTATAACCTTTGTAAGTAAGTAATTTGTATTTATATAGCACTTTTCCGGACCAGGGTCACAAAGCACTTCAACAATCAAAACAATACCCACTAAAATGTAAACTTTAAAGGTCAAGATAAAACTGAGAACAACACAGGAGTTCCAGAAAATCAAGGAAAAGCCTGAACAAATAAAAACGTCTTAAGATGTTTCTTGAAGGAGTCAGTAGATCCATCAAGCGCAAAGAGAGAGGAAGAAAAAAAAACATTTAATTGATTTTTGAACACCTGTACAATAACAATATATAATAAATAATATGAATGTGTTAATAACTTTTAAAGCTAAAACCCCTAACGTTCACTCTTTCCATCCGTGTCACTCTTAACTTTAGTTTAGGAAAACCCCAACACGACCGAGGTCATTTCTTTCTCGGGTAATTAATCATAAACGACAAGAAAAGTCAAGAGCGAAAGACTCGAAGGAGGTTGTGACCTTTGGCAATCTGATTGACGTAACTGTGTGAAAGTGAAGCAACAGAGGAAGTCGACGTTCAGCGAGGACAGAGTCTTAAAGGCGCAGCAGGAGGAGTTATGAGTTACAGAGAGAGGTTCGGAGAAGGTATCACAGAGTGGCTTTTTTACACTTATTTACACAATACAATGTTATATACAGAACAATTAATGAAAATCTAATTATAAACAATTAAATTCAAATCAATACATTTATGCACTCCGATGGACGCCTTTGTAGAGAAACCACGCGAGGAAGTCTGTGGAGACTCGGCACAGAACCTCCTTCCACCCACACGAGCCTCTCCACCTTCGTAACCAAATGACCTTCGCCTCCATGTGTTTCACCTCCGCTGCAGCGTCAACGCGACTATCGAAAGCCACAGGGAGGTTCTGACAAAAGGTCGGGGCATTTTTTGTTGTAAAAAAAAAAAAAAAAAAAGTGTCACCTCGGTGCTGACGCTCACTTCCTGCTGGAGGAGGTCTGATGTCACACCAGGTCATGACAGCGGGGAGGGGGAAGTGAACTCTCTTTATCCACGAGACAAACATGCTTTTAAACACATACGTGACAATCAAAGTGTAAACTCTGAGGTCACAGACCCTTTGAACCCTAATCTTATTCAGCATAAACATGTTTTTAAGATAGGTTTTGTATTATTTCAAGTTGTGTTAAACTAGCAACAAGGTAAAGCTAGAGATCACAATTTAAATCAGGGAAAGGCACACGATTACTCAGACTATTTAAGACGAGGACTTTCTTTCTAATTCCCAGATTCCATTTTCCAGTTGGAGGTGATTGACGACGACTCATCTTGTTTACAAGTCTTATTAATGGACAAAAGCCAGCTTATTTTGAGACAACTTGTCCGGATCGTTTCACAACTTGTCTGCAAGATTAAAGTGTTTATATCTTAAGGTTATAGTTCCATCCTCCTCTCAAAATGTTCCTTCCTCCACCTGTAGCATTAATGTATTCAGATGCTGCTGGAGTGTAGGACAGGCAGACAACCAATGGTAGCTTGATAAAGACGACATTTCTCGTTAAATTAAAAGTCAGCGTTTGCGTCTTTGCTCTAAATAATCAGTTTTTGCTCCACGTTTGTCCATAACTCATTTAGGAATCTTCTTCTTACCTCCTTTGACGTCAAGCTCCACACATACAGAAGCCGCATTTCTAGTCTCGGAGTCCGTGGAGATGCTTCTTTCCCGCTTGGTTTTGGTTTTCAACATCCCTCCGGCGCCACTCAGCGTCTGGCTGGCGGCCTTGAGCCCAGAGTTGCCGCCGAAGAGTTGGTTGACTTTGGCTCCATTGGTGCCGGCGGAGGCGCTCTTCGGGCCCGGGCGAGCGTCTCCCTGCTGACTGCTGGTCTGGGATCGGGTGTCACTGCCGACCGGTGCGCCGTGATTGGCCACATTGTTGTCCGTTAGCATTGGATTGGCTGGTGGTTCAGGCGGGGGTACGGAGAAGTGTGTTGCCTGTCGGCGGCGCTCTCATCCTTCACAGGCGACACTGATGAAGAGAAGAAGAAGACATGATTTTTTTTTCAAGCAAAAAACAGCCATAGATATAAGTAAAGTGCCACAGGTGGTCTCAGGGTCCAAACATTATCTTCTGTATACACAACAATCTTATCAAACATGTGTTGTGATGTTCCTCTTCATCACGAGACCAGCCAGACGTCTTCCCAGAGACGAAGATGGCAGCAGTCACGAGAAAGAAAAAACAAGCTCTCAAGTACAAAATCAACTTCAACAAGTCAATTAAGAAACGAGAACAGAGCACAACAGAGAGCCCCTCGGGCCCCCTGCTATTAACGGCCCTGTCAAGTTCAAGTTGCATTAGAAAGAGAATAAAAAACACACGCCTCTGTTTATGAACAATTTATGAACAAGAGTTTATTTTAATCTTAATTTTTGTTTGTGAACAGTGACAGAAAACACACACAGTTGTGGTCTCATCCAGTGCAAAAAAAGACCTTTGACCTTTGTTTAAAATCCAAAAGTTCTTCAAGAAAATAATCACAGTTTACACAAAGAACAACAAAATGTGACGATGGCGTTCTAGCTTCTGGTCTCTTCCTCTTGTCATGATAAAGTGTGTTTTTAATTTAAAACCCAAGACTGTAAAAATCAATAAAAAAAATAAAAAAAACTTTCTGTCCGGAGAAAATAAATCCTAACGTCTCATTTGATCAATTCCTTTAAAACAGCTGCATGGACGATCTATTAACGCTGATGTGAACATTTCTTTACAAGATGCCATTTATATCCACATATTATTTAAAGTAAATTAACAATGGATATGTGGATGAGGTAGACGGGTAGAAACACTGTGTTCGCCAATTTCCCTGCAATGCTTTGTCACACGCGACTGACGTATTCAATGATGTCACGATCGCTATGGTGCGTTCAAGGCCATACGATATTTTAAAACGCCTCAGTGAACAATGTAACACACGGAAAACACACAGCGTTCTAACCATAGCAATTTGAGAGAAGGGATTTGCAAAGAAAAACATCAGCAAACGTATTTTAATTTAAAAAAACATAAGGTATCACTTCAATAACAGTTATTGAAGTGATACCTTTTTTTTTTTATTAACACTGAGTTTTTTTATAATACTCTATTTTAATTTAAAGTTAGTGTTTTTTTTATATAGTTTTGTGCCATTTGTTTGTTGTGATTAAATAGGTTTGTGTGATCAATTAAAAAATACTTGTGTGTGTGTGTTTAAATTGCTAGTAGTTGTAGTAGTAGTAGTAGTACTGGCTAGCTTGGCACTAGGTCAGCAAAACAACACTTCTGAATATCACAATAAACACTAGTTTTTAATTCTCTGGACATCATGGGTGACGGCCATCAACACCCTTCAGTGTCTCTATAATAATTTTCTTAAACCATCACAAATACATTAAAAAAACACACTTTGTGAAGACAAGAGTCAAGGAGTAAAGAACCGGATGACTGTTTGGTCAAAGGGTCGGCGGCGTCTGTGGACTCACCTCATTTCACAGACTCTCATCTGACACTCTGCTGCTCTCGGGGCCGCTTCACTGACTGCACATGGACCTGGCCTACGACGAGAGAGTAATTCGATGAGTGAAGCCAGATAGCATCTCTCAGTGTGTGTGTGTGTGTGTGTTTGTATGCGTGTGTGAGTCAACATCAACTTCATGAGCTCAGGCCTGATAACAGGGGAAAGGACACAACTGTCTCTTTAAGAGAGCAAAGTTTGAAGTGAGGGAGGGACCCGGGGGGTGAGTCAGAAGTGGCTCGGCAGCATTTTCGAGGCCCCTCCCCTTGTGGCACAAATTCCAACCCGACATTCCGCAAACCCGTCTGTGGCAACACCTGTCTGCGTCTCCCTCACGCATGGCGACACGTCAGGTGTGCGGGTCTGGACAGGAGCGCGGGTCCACGCCCGCCTCCAGTCAGCTGGTTGCTGGAAAACATCGCGCCGTAAACACCACGACACGACCTCCCCAGGGCGAGGGTCCGCTCCGATTGGTCGGTGCGGCTCCGTCGCTCACCTCAGCGGGTGACGTCAATCTAGACTAGTAAGTCATTAACTACGACCGGGAGAGAAGCCCACCGGTCGCCAGACGTCTCTGGAGGAGACCTTTGAGTGGACGGTCGGGCTGATACACTATCTGACCGGAGATAGAAGACAGACCACCGCCACTGTCTGGGGTCTGACACGATCAACGGGGAACTCTGCAGAACTTGGCTTTCATTTGAAAACAAATCAGGAATCTCTTAAAGTGTTTGTTCAAGAGGCACAAGTCGTTCAACCAAGAGAAACAAGTGATTTTTCGTCGTCATGTTGTGCGTCCAAAGTACGGCCCGTGGACTGAAATAATGCAAAAGAAAAGACTATAGAAGACTGTTTGCAAACCATTTATTTTGTACTTTACTCTTCACGAGTTCAACAAGAAAGTCCTTATAAAGACGTTTTCCCCTTTTCACCCCTTCATTTGAGTATTACTTGTCTGACTATGAAATGTATATACCCCCTAGTTTCGTCAAAAAAGAGGTACGCCTTAAGTACTCATTCGTAATAAAGTGAGTAAAATAGAATTATTCCAATTTTCTATTTACAATTAACGTGCAAATACTCACGGCATCTGTTCATTTTCGAGTCGCAATTAAACCTCCAGCCGCTAGATGGCAGCAGCCCTGAGTCCTCACCCGGGAACAATGAAATCCGGCAAAATGACTGAGGACGAGAGGATACAGTCGACTACAGCTCATTTTAAAGCTGATGTTTGAACATATTTGGTTTTAAACCAAATGAAAGCGGTTACTACGTCATGAGTCATGTGGTCCGTAAATTATACCCCACCAGAGTCGGGTCCTACAAATATATACTTGTTCCTACAGTATCTCAATATATTGCATCGTTGCCCGTACTGTTCCTTCTTTCGTGTTATTGATGACTCATCACTCCTGCTTAGCATATAATGTTTTTAATTTAATTGGATGAATTGAAAGCATCAAAACCGAACATAAAGCATGAGATTTTTAAAACCGACAACCCTTGCATGTATGATTCCAGAGGAATTTCCACCCTTCAGTCCTGCGTGTCTGCTGGTCTAGATCCAGCAGCACCAGAGGCATCTGTGACTCCGGTAAACTCTGGCCGTTGCCTCCGACTTCCCGGAGCTCGTCGGTTCTAAAAATACCAGCGGTCTCTAAAAATACCCACTACTATGTGACCCAGTGGGACTTAAAGAAAGCTCCAGCACTTTTGCCGTACATGTGGGCAAACTGTTGCCAACTCCATCTCAAGTCTCAACACCTTGAACACCATCACATTTGTTGAGCCACTGACTTCAGTTGACACCGACTCGAGAATATATTCAAAGAGATGCTAGAGTTAAATAAGAATGGAAGTAGAAATCGTATTGTTCAGTTTAAAAATACGTCTTTGCAAACATTAGCTTCTGAGATGTTGGCCGTAGTAGCCGAAAGAAGTTCGTCTGTAGCCAAAGTATAGTCGTAAGAACTGAAACAACGGTCTAGAGCATTTGTTCTGCTGATTTAATGGTCAAGTTAACTGGTTTTCCAGGTAAATGAAATGTGTTTGTGTATGTTTCAAAAAAAAAAAAAAATTCCTGATAGCATCCTGTTGCAAGTCAAACACAAGCCTCGCTGTTCACTACACACAAGCAGGAACACGACTTCCAACCGCGCCACTTACAACGAAATACATGTAGTTGCCGTGGCAACAACAACATGCCACTAGTGGATGTGAACCAAAAGTGAGGCGCAAAAAGGTAGACTAAGTGAAAGCTGTGGTTTGGAGATCTGACCCAAGATGAACCTAACTCCGGCTGAAGGCGGTGTGATCGAGGGTCCCGCGTCACGAGAGACCGGCCGATACTTGAAGCGACTGGTCGGTTCAGGAACAAGGAAGCAGTGTGGCACCGGCACATCGGGTCAAAGGTCGCTTCTTTTACAACACATTCCAGGAAACAAACGGAACTTTTTTTTTGTATCACCCAAGTCCTTGTGTACACATCGCTTGCTCATGGAACCTTTTTTTTTCCTCAGTCAGGCAAGTATGAGCGAGCAGATAACAATCAGAGTATTCGTGAAGACGTCAGCAAAGGAGAACTTGACCTTGTTCAAGCAGTTGTAATCTCACATTCCACTCATTCCAGGACTTTCTGGAGAAAAAAAAAGTTTTTTTTTTTTTTCAAGTGGCCAGACTTCTCCAGCCATAACTATCTGAATTAACCACATTCACACTTAGAGTCAAGGATTTGTGTCATGGAGGAATTACACAAAGTTTCCATTTAGAATTGGAGGTAATGTTAGGGTTAGTTTGTGACATTTAGAAGGTTTTAAACGGTACACACTATGAAGTAGATTCTTTTAAACTACATTTATTTCTCATAAACATAATATGACTGAGAATTATTAAATGATTCTACTTACATACTAATATACTTTAAGTGGAGAACGTTGTTTGTTTTTTTGTATCTTGAATTCTGGATCACATTAAACTATATTAAAGTGACAGCCTGTGGGAATGAAACTGTCTATTCAAACAATTTAAACCACCTTATGACTCATTAATCCATTTAATAATAGCAATAAAATGTATTATTCATAGTACAGGGCTTATACAATGCTTTTTAAAATATGTTTGCTGTACATTCAACGATAAATATTAGTATGATCTGTCTCAGATAATTAAACAGAAAAAAACAAGGGTATCTTTACTCTCATTTGTTTTTTCTTCTAGGTTTTCATACGCATATTCTACAGTGCAGTTAAAAACAAATTGTATACCATTAGTTTAATCGTCTAGTTAACCTATTTTACAAAAATGTATTTGTGATGGCCATTTCTATACCAAGAGGCCTTGTTTTTTTCATTAAATTGAAATTTTGTCCTTCTGTTTTTACTGCTAGTTTATTTTCTTTAAAAAAAAAAAGTTTTCTGATAAATATATTTACGATGGTTCAACTTAAATGTTGATAAATTATCTGAATATTCCGTCTATTGGACCAATGGACTAAATGGCCAACACTGAAAAGGGTAAAGTGAAAGAATTCAGAATTCAAGTGTCTTGACACACAATACATTCACGACAGAAACTTCAGTCTGCGCAATTTGGAAAACCTCTCTCTTCAACCACTCAATGTAATAACGCCAGGCTCAAGTTGTCTTCATTGTACAAGAGAACTTTGGATTATACTTTTGACCACATGCCAACATGGAGCTCACATAACCCTGCAAGTCTGTCAGGGTCTGGTCAGATGAGTTCACGCATCAGGTGAGATGTGACAAACACATCCTCTCATGATCTCATCCGTTTTCAACGCGTAATGAAAATATCCGAAGACATCCGGCTCGCTCTGTGTGAAACTTGACTCCTGCCATGCATAAGTAAACAGCAACAATTGGAGGTGAACATTCGTCCTCCTTCACCCGTGAAAACGTGCTCAGTATCCGACGGTTAAATCCTGCTGCCGGCTCGGGTTACACATCCTCACCGGCCGCGAGCAGCATCCTAGTGCACTTGGAGGAGAACCAGGACCTGCTCCGAAGCTCCAGTGTGACTGTTTGATGAACACAGAGTTCTCAATGAGCAGACAGGGGACTTTTCCATTGATTAAAATTTCCTTCCATTCCCTTTCCAGCAGCTATAAGAAAGATGACCAAACTCCCTCCACCCAGAAATCTATCACCTAGGAGTTCAACTGAGGGTCTTTATCTCTCCACTGTGACTTGGGTCCGTCCTGAGGCCTCCTCATTGTTCAATAAACTTGAAGAAGCAGTCAACTACTCTCGGTCTTGCCCCAGTGACCGGCCTGCCAAGTTATTTATGTGCTCAAAATAAAAGTAGATGTAGTATGTTCATGTTATTGAGTTCTATAGACACCACTGTTTAAGATAAGGAACAGAGATTAAAGCAGTTAACAATCAACAATAAGATTAAAACTGATGTTCAACTAAAGTATTTTGATATGCTGGATGTAGGAGAAACACAGAAAAATTAGGATGGATTGAGCCTCAAAGAACGAAAAGACAATGAGATCCTACTGGTCTGGAAAAGCGCTCTATAAATAGAAATTACTTACTTAATCAGTGTTTTTAAATTTACATTTTTTCTCAAAACTAAGTTGTCTAAAGGATTTAGAACCCTTGTATGAATGGGTTTGACACCAGTTGGAGAGGTTCTATGAAAACCTGTTGCACTACAAAATGGGAATAGGGGATGAAACCCAATGGAAGCAAAGGAGGGTCACAGGTTCAAGTTTCTGGCAGCTAAGGTACCGAACACTAAATTTGAAAAATCTGAACGTCATCAACAAGTTACTGCACGTTAGGGCTGTACCGTATGATTCCATTTGATATAATGAGCTCACTCAAAATAAAAAAACTAAATGTAATCTGAAAGACTGACGAAAAAATGTTTTGACTTAGATTCAGTGCTGTTGAAAATTGATATAGTAACATGAAAAAATATTCATATATATATATATATATATACATATATACACACACACACATCGTCATATCTTTACTGCGCAATAACCAATCAGACTTCATTGTGGTCTATTCAGGTAAGCATAATTGATCAATAAGAAGAAGAATATTGCAACAGTCAGTCAGTCAGCTGATAGATCTGTTGAAGAACTTCATGGACCAGAGATGTCCTAATACTTCCAGATAAATATGCAATTCTGACTCCCTGGTGTGCAGTTTTGACATGCACTTGCTAAACCCCTGTGGTAGACTTGATTAGAGCCAGTTGAGAGACAACATGAAGTCGTTTTTTTAACCTGAAAAAAAATTAAAATCTGCATGTAGTTCAACAATAGGCGCCAAATCCAATTTGGATTGAACCTGCAGAGAAAACTGGTATTTATCTGCTGTTAGCGGTTGCTAAGATAACGGCTTTTTAAGAACCAACATAACCTTTGCTCTATGATTATCTGATATAAAACCTGCACGGTTTATTTTTAATGTCGAGCGGCTGTGTGGGTTAAACCTTCATGGAAAAATATGCAGAGCAAAAAAAGGGCTGTCGTCAACTAATCCCTTCATCTTTTACTCAGTCAGGGTAATGATGGAGTGGAAATGTTCCCAATTTTGCATCATTAGATCAATCCCTTACGGCTCCCAGCGGCTCACCTAAAACTTCCCACATCACCTGGGCGGAGATGAAGCGCTTTGTCAGCAGAAAACGTCAGCACAAGAAACCGCTTTCATTCATGACCTCAACTTTCTTTCACGTTTCATCATCATTTTGACCGATTGAATTAATCCTTGTGACCTTCCATCAGAGGCTGATATCATTTTCTATCAAACAAAGCTTAAATAATAAATGAATTCACCAACGATTCATTTGATAAAGCTTCGAAAAATGACTTAACCTAAAAGGGTCAGAACTTAAGGTGAATGTTGACAATAATGATTTCCACCTAAAGAACCTCCAAGATGTTTGTTTGGATCTTCAGTTATACAGAGGTATCTGGATTTATTAGAATACATGGCTCTGAAATGACAAACTAAATTATTGATACGCTGATGAAGCTTCATGAAGTAGTGTCTTGTTGTTTAGAGGACAGTAGGTGGCGCCATCAGTTCAAAAATGATGTGATGTTCCATTAGAACTGTTGTTCAAAACAAAGGAAAATAGTAGAGACCGCCATCTAGTGGACTCTGACAATAATTACACTGCTTCATGAAGCTTCATCAGACCATCACTACTCTAAACCCAAACGTCCATCAACTCAAAGCTTTTCTATAAGTAACATATTCCACGATGTTATTATCTATTAACAATGAAAATCCCTGAATCCTATAACAGCTCCTCTCTAGTAATGCTAGTCTCCCATCATGCAACGCACAGACCCAAGTAACAATAACAACAACCAAAAAGGTAAACCTGGTTAAACGAATAATTTCCTCGGTGGAGTCACGAAGACAGGAGCTTCACTTTCACACAGAATGAAACGATCAATGAGTTTTTCAACATCACCGGAGAGCAGAAGTGTGTAACAGAGGCCAGAGACACAGTTTAGGTCGAGTTACAAACTCTGTTGAGAGCTAAATATAGACCTCCAGGATATTGAAGATACACAACATGAGGCACCTGTGAACACACACATCGTCAAGTGTGGAAATACAGCAGCAGCGTCGTAACATCGTCACCGAGCTCCACATAGTAGAGTTGCATTTTGATGCAGATACAAGAGTGTGAACATTCAACTTGTTGGCGACTCATTTACGTTTAATGCAAAAGGTGTTAATGAGAAGTATCATGAATGTTAGGGTTTATCAGAAAAAGGGCTAGACCTGCTTGTACCGAGTGAGTCTAGTGGGTTCCCCCATCAGAATGAGGTCAGGAGTGTTTCCCTGGCACCATTTTTCTAATGTTCCTCCACTTTTTACACTCCGTTTGTTTTCTCCAATAAAGCATCTTTTCTGACGGTTAACTTTTGAAGCCAATTATTACATTTTCTTTACATAAACATAATCAATAAATCTGAAACATAAGACGTTTTTTAAAGATCTGCACAACTGTGTAGATAAAGATAAAAATAAAGAATGTATTACACTTTCCTAGCAGGAGTCTTCTTGCATTATATTTACTGTATTTACCCTACTATACCATCGTCTATGAGGATCAGAACACTGACTTAAAGATGGAAACTGGAAAGTTCTTATTTCTAGCCAAGGTGACAAATCACTATGCATTTTGTAAAAAAAACTAGTTTGAAATTCAATTTAGAGCCACTAATCCATACTTGATGTTCATACTTGTATAACAACTCAAGGTTCCCACTTCTTAAGGCAAGTTGAATTAAATACATGTAAGACTTTTAATGCCATTTTAAAATTTAAATTTAAGACGAACTGCACAATAAAGCAAAGTTTTAAAATGACAAAAAAAACAACTACATCAATTACATACCGAAATGTTATTTTTTCATCTTAGAAAAAGTGTATTCAACAAAATAAACGGTGCCTTGTACATATTTCCTGATACCAGGCGTATAGAAAAGGTTTTGCCACAAATCTCAGCCTCTAAATTATCATTACTTAAAGTTATTAAATAATGTTAACAAACAAATGGTTCACATTTTAAAAATTTAACATTTAAGACACTCAGGGCCCTTACTTTTAGCTGTACATATGTAGTACTCTTAGAGACTTTTAACCCTGTTACTAACAAAAACTTCTTCAATTAAAATCAATCTTGTACTTTCAAAAGTTACACACAAATCAACCATTTAAGAAACATTTTTCTGAATTTTAAAAAGTGTCAATATACGTGATTAAAAAAGATAAATAAGTGTATAACACACATGTATTAATATGAATAAACTAGAGGCTTTTTTTAAAAACACAAGTCCAGGTATAACGTCTTCCGTGTGAGTTGCTGAGAAGTGACAGCTTCGCAACAAGCTTTAGCTACTTAGCACTTTCTAACGCTCGCATTAGCCAAACATGCTCGTTCAACAGCTGCATGTTTAACCGTCGAAAACGACCTAAACGTCAACTTTAACCCCGCGCCACCGTGTCCGCGGGGAGCCCGGGAGGATCCGAGGACACCTGCCCCGGCTCTGAACCCCTCGCGGAGTGGGGGAGACTCGGCTGCGCCAGCCCCGAAAGAAGGGGGTTGCTAACTTAGCATGCTAATGTATGTGCGCTAGCCGTGGACGGCGAGCTGAGAGCTAACGGGACTCCCGGAACTTTTTTTTTTTTGGGGGGTATTTTCGGCTTCGCGTCGAACGTTTTTCCGCGGAACCGGGAAGGGGAAAGTTAGAAGAGAGTGAGTCGGGAGCCGGGGTCGCGACACGGGCAGGTGACGGTGCTGCGTACTCTACCCCATTGGAGATCAGAAGAGGCCGATGTCAGGGCTGACATTCCCCGGAGTGGCCGCCGCCGCCGCCGCCGCTACTCGCTGCTGCTGCTCCGCCGGGTGAAGGAGCTCCGGAAGCCGCGACCGGTTGGGTTCAGGCGAAGGGTAGACGCGGGGGCAGGAAGTTTGGCTTCGGTAACGGGAGGACGCGTCACCTCGCCGCGGCTCATGAGTCCCACTTTGAGGCGCTGGAAGAGGGCAGGACGAGAACCGTGTCGAGCCGCTGACGATCATTAGTGTCCGCGCGGGCATCCGTATGTCTCCGCGCGAGTCAACAAGTCGAGCACGAGGAGGCTCCGCGTCCGCGCGTCACCGCAACTTTTTGTTAATGACTCAGTAACTTTCGGTGACCCCACCGGTGACCCCCCCACTGCTCACCTCCGATGATCCCTGTGGTGAACTAGAGGCGCCTGGTTGAGACACAAACACTCCCTCTGCTGGTTCATGTTAAGTTTCCATCACAACACTGTACGCACAGGACGAGTCTCACAAATGGTGGCTTGTTTCGAGTCTAAGCCTGAGACACGGAAGTATTTCTTCCTCGGTGAACTCGGGTTTCCATTTTTTTTTTTTACTGAGTACAGGTAGAGCGATGGTCTCCACTTTTGGTTCAACGTAACATCATAAAGTTCATCACAATAAATGTTCTCTTTTGTATATACTTTAAATGTTAACTTAATGGATCTTGGACCTTCTATTCTACGACTGAAAACACTTCATTTTTCTGGAGACAGAATCTTGTTTACCATAACCACGCCCACTCTGCTGTGATTGGTCAAACAGCTGGGTTTGCTACTGTGTGGCATCAGTCCAGGAAGTCTCCATCTCTAAGTAAGTAAGTAAGCTCTAAGGGACTTGTTGTTATAAACAAAGCCGGGGCGTCATTACAGCTGGATGAAGGAGGAGTGAAGCCATTGTTGCGTCATAATGGCTCTCGTAACCTCTCATTCGCTGAGATTTCAGACAGGGGAGAACTTTATAAGTAATAAGTTCAAAACATGGTCATGATCAGGGATTGACTGCATCTTGAAGAGTTCAACATTTGAAACATATGAGTGAGTCAGGAGAGTTGGGTTTTCACATTAGTTGCTCTTGAAGATGGAACAGATTTGTAAAATAAAATAACACATAAAATCCGACAATAATGGTCTAATTTGTCAAAGAAGTTCAGAAATAAACGGCTGAAAGACCCTCCATCTTGCAGCCCGGTCTTTAGAAGAATTTACCTCTGTTGACCCCCCCACCTCGACCAGTTGAGTCTGAGACCACGATTTAAACAATGCTCTTGATACATAACTATTTGTTTTTCAAATTCAAAGTTACGTATCTTATTTGAAAATCACATGCTGTGATTATTACAAAGCCACGGTTTCTTTTAGTGACATCTCAGACAGCAGATATCATTACTCGAACCCTTCCAGAAGCCGAGGTCTGAAGATAAGAATGTCAACTCTGTAAATCTACAACGACATAATAAAAGCAATTTCTAAAATCCAGTTTTGACGTTTTTATGACAGGAAAACGGTTAATATTGAATCACATTTATGACTCAAACGGAGTAAATATGTTATGTTTTTGGTTCTTCTGCTCTAAGAAAAAGGCTCACAATAAAAATATATTAAAAGACTATTTAAGCCTTATTATGGGTCTAAATGTGTCTCCCTTTATGTGGACGTATTAAATATGTAATTTGATAAATGGTTAAAAAAAAAATCAAAGCCTTAAAGGCACCAGTTTCATGGGATGATCCATAAATTAAATACAATTGTTGATAATCATCGGTGTGTTTAGAGTCAGACAAAAGTCCAGATGGAGCACAAACCTTGAGGAATCATCTTCTGCATGTGAAGGAGCAGTTCTTCTCAGAGAAACCAGCTCCATTAGGCGGGAGAATGAGAGACTGGAGAGGCATTTGGAGCGAGAGAGGGAGAAAGAAACGTCAGGAGTGGAAGGTCAAGAGAACAGAGTGAAGACAGCGGCGGCGAGGAGAGGAGGAGAAAGTGAAATAATGTTGTCATGGAAACTGGCATGGATCTGAAGAGCAAAACAAGAATGTAAATTGCTTCACCCTCAGGGATGTGATGGCACTGCAGGGAGGAATCAGCAGGAAAGACGCCGAAGAGAGCTGCAGATAAAGACTTGAGAGGACGACTGGAGACGGATGTGGATCTGAGGAAGATTGTCATATCAACGAACGTGATCACAGCAGATGAGTCCAACGATTCTGCAGCTGTCGCATGAAACTGGGGAGAACCTTTGAGATGTCTTTCTACATTTCTGCTCAGCCACATGAGAAATTAAAATAAAATGAACTGACGAGAGTAATACTTATTATTACTTCAGGATGTGAAGTGTTGAGACTAAAACAATTAAAACTAAACTTTAAGTGCATTTTTAATTTTAAAAATGAGTTTTTCTTCCTTTTATTTAACATAAGAATGAAAAAATATATAGGATGAAGCCAAACAAACCTGTTAACAATTCTGAGAAAATCATTTTAAGATATAAAATAATACAATATTTCTTATAGAGCTAAACATTTAATCAATAAATATGCAGTCTTTTCCTTGATTTTCTGGAACTCATGTGTTATCTTGACCTTTTTAGTATATATTTTATTATAGAGTATTGTTTTGATTGTTTAAGCGCTTTGTGACCCTGGTCTGGAAAGGCGCTCTATAAATATAAATTACTTACTTACTTACAACATGTTGATTTATTCATTTTAAAAACGACTTATTAAAATTTAAAAAATATATATTTTAGTTGTCCTTTACATTATACAATATTTTAGAAGAAAAATAAATGTAAATACTGGATTATGAAGTTTATATAGCTTTTTAAAAAAATATTATTATTTAAAAAAAGAAAAATATAGTGTTACAAAATAATAATAAAAACAGTGATTATTAAAAAAATATCACAACAACTATAAACTAATTAATATATCTTTTTATAATTATAGGCGTTTAAAAAAAAACATAAAATATGTGTTATTGATATGATTTTTTTTTAAGCTACCGACATAAAAGTGTCCGGTAGGTGGCAGCAGAGTAGCATGGATCACCGACTGTAACGCTTCAATGCCAAACATCAACAATACTCTCACTTCTGACTCCTGAGTGTTTGGGTTTATACTTCCAGCAGCAGAGTAACAGAGGAGAAGGTGTTTGTGTTTGGATCATTTTCACGTTCATGAGCTCATAAAACAGACGCAGCAGCCTCTGCGGTTTAACTGTCGAGTGGCGGGTCAGAGCAGCAGCAGTAGTTTGGACCAGGCCTGCGTGGTTTAACGGGCCCACGCGAGGTGAGGTCCTGAGCGGAGTCTCGACCCTAAAACCGGGTTATGGGGTCTGTAGGTGTCGGCGTGACCCTCAGAGAGTGTGGCAGCTTTCAAACGGTCTGGGTCCAATTTAAAAGTCTCCTGTCTGTTCTTACTTTTTCATATTCATTCCTTCAGCCCCTCCACGCGCTACCCTCTGTGTTACGCATCCCACAATGCATTTCTTCAAGGTATGCGGCGCACATGTTCTGGTGGAGGGATTTTTAGGTCAAAGTGTCTGTTAACAAGTGCCAGCATCTTCAGCTTTTCACCTGTCTTGGTCATCGCCTCGAAGTAGTGACTGGACCATTGTTGGATTCAAGGTGACCTGTTGAGCTCCTCCATCACTCCACCCTGTCTGCACTCTCCTCTTTGCCTGATCAGTGGTTAAAGATTTACATATAGTAGAAAAAACACAAACACAAAATGTGTTAAAATATTCTTTTGTTTATTTAACTGGATAAATCTGAGCCTGATTTTTAAATAACTTATGAACAAAAACAATAATAAAAAATATTTTAAAATAGAATAATAACAATATTAAAATAACAACAACTCAGGAAGTCAAAATTCAAAATAAATTATTTAATAAAATATTTGTGAGAAAACAATTCAAAGTAGAACTATTTGACTGTTGTGTTATCTCAGGGTCAAGGTTACCCGAAGGCCCGAAAAACAAATGTGTTTGTGGTATCCCTTGTGTTGTTCACCTTTGCCCCGAGACAACACAAGGGATACCACAAACACATTTGTTTTTTCGGGCCTTCCGGTCACCTTGACCCTGAGATAACGCAAGGGTTAAGACATTGAAGAGGTTTGTTTCTGGCTCCCCCGGTGTTACAAAAGTGTAACTACAGTGTTATGAGTGATTGTAGGTAGAGGTCGACTGCATTATTACCGTAGAATAAAAACAACTTATTTTAAACACTGTGAATAAGAAGAATCTGATGAACATGTGGACAGAACACAACAGTTTGTGTTGTGTTGTGTGTTTGATGTGAGACACTTCTCTGCTGGTCCACATGATCGACCCCCCACACCACACCCCCCCATCGACCCGCTCCCCGGCCCTGTCTGTGTAATTGATCCCAGCCTGGACTCTGGAGCTGCCAGAAGCTTATATCGTTTCTATCTCACAGACTAGTCCTCGACAGCTTCCAGATGTGACGGCACTGCTCAGGTCCGACTCGGAGAGACTCGAAACCCTTTAATGTCTTCACACACACACATGCCTAGACACACACACACACACACACACGGAACCTTTGGTGCTGATGGTTTGTTGACTTAAGTTTCAGCAGCTACTGTTGCTCCTGACCGCAGCCTGGACGACGACTTCAAACTGGTTTCCTTTCACTTCAACGATACAAGAGGTTCCCGAGCCAGAGTGTGAATTCATTGTCGCAGTCGAGAGCTCGCAAGGCCTATGATGATTCTTCTGTCTTCACCTTTGGTCCACATTAAAAAAAAAACATGTGTGCTGAGGCTGCACAATTATTTATTTCACTGTTGAATTACACTGCATTTAAAAATATTTGTTGATGAAAGAAAACACATTTTTGTAAGCAAGGATCATTTAAACAATTGTTAAATTCAAACAACCTTGTGTTATCTCAGGGTCAAGGTCACCCGAAGGCCTGAAAACAAATGTGTTTGTCGTATCCCTTGTGTTGTCGATGGTTATGTTCGATGACCTCCCTGGCTTAAAAAAAAACAACATATGCAGTGGCTCAGGTTATATACCTTGATCCTAGTGGCTCACAAGGGATACCACAAACACATTTGTTCTCAGGCCTTCGGGTCACCTTGACCCTGAGATAACACAAGGGGTAAATCTACAGAAAGTCAATTTCACACAATTTGAATTCTCAATATGTTCTTAATTGAAATTATAATATATATATAATATTATTAATATTTGACTCCATTTTGAATAACGAAGCGACATTAATACAATGAATGAGTCAGTCGGGCTTCCTGTTGAGTCGCAGTGACTCATTTTGCCACGAGCCATAATCACACTCGCGACTTTAATGATATCTTTGCGAGATGAAAACCACCCTCATAAAGTCGACAAACATTCCGGCGGAATCTCGGGTCGTCTGCTGACTCAGCTCGTTTTGGATCTCTGGCTCCGACTCAATGAATCCGAGAGTCAGGTGGAGAGTCGCCAGAACCGGAGCCACCAGAACCGGAGCTTATTCTTCGGCTGCCAGAGCAAACAATGGGAGCAAAGATGCAGCACCTGCTCAGAGAGGATTGTGGGTACCAGCTACTGTACACTAAACAGCTGAACCAGAAGCAGGGGTGAGGAGGGGGAGTGTGTGTGGAGGGGGGGGGGTGGTCTTTGTGTATCAGACTCCGGGCTGGACAGTGGTCAAGTCTGCAGAACTTAAGTACTCCACGCTACATTAGCCACCAAAGCCTTTCCACATGTTGTTTGCAGAAGGCCTCCGCGGTGCTTAAACCTCAAACCCCCATCTGGCTGTTTCCAGGTCAGCTCGTCCACGACGGCGCGCACCCCTCCTGACATGGACCTGATTCCCTCTCCGAGCAGCTGTGGCCCAGAACCAGCCCAGCGTGTCTAAGAACCGCCACAGACTGTGGAGTTAAATTTAGAATAAAAAACACTTCCTCATGCTCGACCCGAGACGGATCCCACGTGAGGACATTTTTTTCGAAAACCCCCCCTTTTTTTTATAGCAGTTCCTGGACACCCCGCCACTTCAGGGGTCACATGACCTTCGCCTTAATTATCACTGAGGTTATAATAGACTTGGAAAACATGAAGACGTGGCCAAAAAAAAGTTGCAATGTCATGATCTTGTCGCCTCTGCCAGCTTAGTTCATGTCTTTGATTCCGATAGTGACACATTTACAACTCGGTTATCAAACTTGATAACAAACGTGAAGCTAGTTAGCAATTAGCCTCACAAGATAGTGTCCCATTTGGTTAGCATTTGTGTCCCTAAGTCCTCAGCAGATATGAAACTGAATCAAAGAGAATCCTGGGAAGAGATTTTGTGACCCGTGGCTCAACATACTTAGCCGACGATATCGGTCTTTGAACTGGTCCAACAGCAACAGTAGGAACACGGATATCTTGGACCCGGATCAGGAAGATTGTGTGACGGACAGAACGTTGCTTCTTATCTGGTCCTTAAGAGCTTTCAGGTGTTCCACTGAGCGGATCCAGCCGCCCTGGGATCCGCCTCTTTTTTTTTCTCTATTTCTTGGCAGCACATGAGAGGACAGACTCAGTGCCAGCGAGCCGGGGTAATGGTGGGATCTGTGGAACAGATCACTGCCACCCCCCCGCCGTAAGACGTGGAACGCTCCGCTACGCTGCACTTTACATGAGCGTCCGACTGCAGTACAGGCGGGTTCCCATCCCCGGCCGCCCCCTAACAAGACTTTGTTACCCACTGGCAGACCACCTGAACCGTTTTTGTGACTCAACCCCAGAGAGCTGGGACGTGTGGTTCCACTTATTGACTGCAAGTTTAGTTATTTCTTAATTAGAAGCCACCGCATGAACATCTGCTGGTGAAGTAAAGTTCCTGGTCTTTCTGGTTCTGACTCTCAGAACTTTAGAGTCCATTCAATGTGTTCATGTCCTCAGGTGTACCGTGATGGGTTTCTGCTTCCGTTGGGTATGACTCTGAAAATCCCCTCCTTGGACTTGGACGGTCTTGAGTGTCCCTCACTGGGTTGGGTTTGTCCCTCCTTACCTTCAGGTCTTAGGGGTCCTAGGCAGGATTAACTCCAGGATCCATGAAAGCGTTGGACTCTTGAGAACCCTGGGTCTCAATCGCAAGTCTGGGATTGCTAACCCTTCACATACTGAGCGTTTATAAGATTCAGGGTAGGTCTGCGTTCGGTCCTGTAGAAATGGGTCACTTTATCTTCAGCGCCATCGCCCATTATTGATGCTATTGGTTGTCTTTGGTCACATTAGTGTGGCGTCTTTTACTGCCTCTGCTGTGCCACTTAGATTTAGACTCCCGACTAGCAGTGACCTTAGGTGTGTCACAGTTGTCCTTACCTCATGTGGCCCACTTTTAGATCCCTAGCATGGCATACAAAGAACTGGTCTGGGTCAGGCAGGTTGTTTTGCAAACGTTTGTTCGAGAAATCGCAAATAAATGGGGAACTATCTAAGACAAACCAACACAGACTGCTTGGTAGATATAAGCCATTAGTTGTCCTTTGCTAGGTGTGAATCTCAAGGGTCCCTTGCTTGGATGTTCTATCCATTTTTTGGTTGAGATGAGAACAAATACTTGGTAACGTGGTAAATGGTAGTAACCAGACCAGAGACCATTTCAAAAGTACTGATTCTTTATCTCTAAACAATAACCATCTCTATTTTCTTATTGTAATCTAGTTCAAGCATTCTCAGCTGGGCTTGACTCTCAAGTCTCTCTAGGTCAGGGGTGTCCAACTTTTTTCCCCAACAGGGCCACATATGTTCAAACCAACAGGGGCTAAAGGTGAACCGTGTCATGAGTGTTATCTCATTCAGAACTCCATATAAGTAAAGTAAAGTAGAGGTTATTAGTAAAGCGTCTTTCCGGACCAGGGTCACAAAGCGCAAAACTATATACAGATAAAATACCTGCTTTAAAAGATCAAGACACATAAGACAAACACAGGAGTCCCAGAAAATCAAGGAAAAGCACAAATAAAAATGTCTTAAGATGTTTCTTGAAGGAGTCAGTAGATCATCAAACACAGAGCGAGAGGAAGATCGTTCCAAAGCTTAGGAGCAACAGCCTGGAAGGATTTCTCTCTTCTGGTCCTGATCAACAGACCTCAGAGCCCGAGCTGGGGTGTAAGGCTGGATCAGATCACTGATGTAAGGAGGAGCCTGACCATGAATAGATCTAAAAGTAAGAACCAGAAAAGAAAGAAACTGGCAGCCAGTGAAGAGTTTTAATGATCGGGGAAATGTGAGTTCTTCTACTAGAGCAGCTCAGAATTCTCGCTGCAGAGTTTTGTATCAACTACAGGTGAAACAGATCCTTCTTGTTTAGACACAAAAAAAGAAGCTATTTCAATAATCTAAACGTAAAGACACAAACGCATGGACATGTGTGCTTGTGACATAATTTTCCTAAATTTAGAGATTATTCTCAGTTGAAAGATAAGAGCTACATTATTTATTATTTGGTTTGACTTTGGAGAGTCTTTTTCTGATGAATTCAGTCAGTTCTTGAATGAAGGGATCAGTAGGAGTCTTCATCATCGTCTACTCTGACCCACATTGCACCGAATGTTGACGTCTGACACTTTAAAAAACTCCCCGCCCACGCCTGGAAACCATACCAGCAGCAGACCTACTTCAGAGGCTCTGGACGTCCGCATGTGAACGCGTCTCTGGGAAGAATCTGGGAACATGTTCGGTAACGCCGAGGTTCTCTAAATAGCGTCGGCTGCCGACGATCGTCCTCAATAATTACAGTCCCTGAGGTCAGACCAGCTTCTCAAACGGCTGCTGCTCCAAACTCACTTTTTATAGCGACTTCTCAAGCGTCTGCCGTGGAAGGAAAAGGAATCGTTGAACTAGAAAAAAAAAAAAGGTGTCATTGTTTTCTTTCTGTTGAAGAATCGTAAAAGCCAGACGACGTTAACGATGAGCACCTGGAGCGACGGAGCTAATGACTTCTTGAAGCACATGGAGCTGCTTTTGTTTACTTCACGTCCACAGATGATGACAGACTAATAAATTAACAGATGCTTAGAGGAATCAAAAAGGTACACAACTAGCGTGTTAATGTCAAACTTGCTAATAGTATCGTGCAGTAGCGTTTAGTAGTGTGAACAGCGCTTTAAAAATAGCTATTACTTACTTACTTACTAGAGGTTAACAAACATACACATGCAAACACAACATGTTACAACATATCTGGCCTCTTAAGGTAGTTTAGTCACACCAGCCTTAAACACCTAATCAATATAGTGATAAATATAGTATTGACTAAGTAACATTTTAGTAACAGTCTGTTATAACTAGTTTTGAGTAGTAATGAAGCTTCATGAAGCAGTGTCATGTTGTTTAGACGTCAGTAGGTGGCGCCATCAGTTTAAAAATGATGTGACGTTTCATTAGAACAGTTGTTCAAAGGAAAATAGTGCAGAGACCGCCATCTAGTGGACTCTGAAGATAATGACACTGCTTCATGAAGCTTCATCAGAACATCACTAGCTTATAGATCATTAGTTAACTGTTATTTGTTAAGTTATTATTGACTTCTTAAGCATTTATTAACAGTATTAGATATACATTCTTAACACACAGTTAACAAGTTGTTTGTAACTTATTAACGATCAGTTTATTAATTCTCTGTTAACTATAACTTAAATAAACATGCATTTTAAATCATATACAAAGTGTTGAGAAAGAAGAAACAGCTAACTAGTGATCTATAAACTAGTTATAACGGATATTCATTCTAATGTGTCGCCAAAACATGATAAATACAAGAAACTGTGTAACAAAAAAAGCCAAAGAATATTATTTATATAGGGAACCATGGAAAAGATAAAGATGGCTTAAAATACTACAAAGAAATGATAGTTTATTGGATAAAAAATAAGTGGAAAAGAAGGTATTAGATTGCGACATAATAGAAAGGAAGAAAATTCAAAAAGGGGAAAAGAAAACTGTTGATAGTGTCTTTCTCTTTGTAAGAGCAAGAGAAGCTAACATTAGCATTGCTGCGCTAATGCTGCATCAAAAAAATAACTTTCATCCTTTTACATTTGGATCATGTGGACTGAAAAAATAGCAGAATAAAAACACATTTTATTTCTCCATCACCTGGTTTCAGCAGCGACACCTGAAGCCTTCAGGTGTGGGAGTGTAAAGTGGCATCGCCATGGCGACGCTGAATAATTTAAACTTGATATAGTTTCAAAGTTGATCCGAGAGACGCTCACTCGACCGCCCGGATCCCAGCGATGTCCCCGATCTGGCTGCTCCTCGTCCTCTTCGTCCTCCTGCTTCCCGCACGAGGTAACGTCTTTTTGTCTGCGGAACACAAGCGGGTCGGAGCGAGTCCAGACAGGCCGAGTTCAAAAAAAAAAGAAAAGCGTGTGTCATGATTTTGTTAAATTGCTGAGCTCTGCCAGAGGGAGGGCGATAAAACACGATCCAGCCAACGGGCCAGCGGCGGATGAATGTCTTTAATTATGTGTTGCCGGTCCTCCCGCGCTGACGCCGCTCATTCCAGACTCTTAAAACCAGATCGGCGTGACGAGGACTCGGGACTGACTTTTTTTTGGTCTCCAGGTTCCGGGACGTCGGACGGCGAGGAGGAGGTGGAGTACGTCCGCTTCAGACGCACGGCGGCGGTCGGCGGGACGGTGGCTTTGGACTGCGGGTCTGTGGCGCCGACCATCTTTATTTGGGGTTTCACCAAACCGGGGACCGACAACAACATGGCGCTGGCCTACAACTACGGTCACGGGTCCAAGATGCAGACTCAGGGGGGCGACCTGGGACGGGTGAGGGTCCCGGTCAACACGTCCACGCTGGTCATCGAGGACGTCCGTCCCGACGCCGAAGGTATGTACACCTGCCAGGCCATGTACGACTCAGAGGACGGCCCCACTGTCAAGTTCTACTACACCAAACTGGACCTGGACCAGGACTGAAGAACCTCATGATGTTCTTCTCGCCCATTAAAACGCATCTCTAACACTAACCCATGAGTCATGGATCTCCTTCACACCGTCTCTGATTCAGTTGTTTTACGTATTTGTCAAACATGAAGTGACAATGTCGTATATAAGGTCGTCAACAGGAAATGTATGTAACTCATAGACAAAATCTGACTCATATCTGAGTCACTTTTAATGAATCACACTAAACTGATCTTGACAGGAAGTGATTAAGATTCATGGATGGGCTAAGTCATCAAGCAAACTCATTACACAGTCATGACTCTTTGTGACTCAAATTGTTAAACTGGTCGTAGCAGATAGATTCACTGAATTCCGTACGATTCATTTTCCACTCAGCTTAGTGAGTCCTATATGAGTCACAAGATAGTGATTGAGTCACAAACATCTAAGACTCAAGGGTGTCAAACTGGTCCAGAAAAGGGCAGAGACGGTGCAGGTTTTTGTTCCAACCAGTCAAGCGCACGTGAGTTAACGAATCAGGCGTCGGCTTAAACAACAACACCTGACTGTTAATTAATTGATCACCATCTTCAGACGCCTGATTGGTTCAACTATAATGTGCTTGACTGGTTGGATCCAAAACCTGCACCGGCTCGGCCCTTTTCTGGACCAGTTTGACGCCTGTGATCAAAGTAATTAATCCATCAAAAGATTGACATGTACAGCGGTCCCTCGCTACATCCAACTCACCTGTACGAGGATTATAATTTTTACCGAAACCACCTCACTTATGGTGCCCACAAAACTGGGACCTCCCATGATGCCTCACTACCCACTGCTGTATTTAGCGAGGGCTGATTGGTCGATACAATACTGTATTCAATTTAAAGTGTCAAAAGTGATCGTCAGCTGCGATTGGTCGGCTGGGCGGCAAAGCATTACGGGAGCTGATTGGGTAACAGTTAGTAATAAGAAGGTTGTTTAGAGGGACAACAGTTCAAATAAACGTTAAATAAATGTTGTCAATTTATACAAGTTGAAAATTTAAATACTACCAAATTTGGTTAAACTACGGGGTTTTAGATCGTAATCCATCCAACCAGCAACTGTTGTTGCGCTTTTGTCTTTTTGGAATTGTTCAGTTTCAAGGGCCACCGTACCGTAACCCTCGAGCCCGCCTGCGTAGAACCAGATTATGTTGAACTTTTAGATATTTCTTTATTTTAATCTCCCAGAGAATTTTTCTGATTTCCGTCCACCAAAGACGTTCCAAAGACACTTCATGGACGGTGAGTTTGTGTTCAGCTGAGGCGTCCACGTCGATGTGACGTCATATAGACTCGACCTCGACACGGACCCTGATTGAAACCATCGCTGACTAAACTCTCCCGGGATCACGTAGAATCAGCGTCTGGATGACATCATGGTTCTGGAGCCGATCCAGAGACAACAGTGCAGTATCTGGGAGGGTTGAAGGGCAGGAAGGTACGAGTTAACAGTAATTATCTTCCGGGGAGGACAAGTGGAGGACAATGTAATGTCTTGTTCCCGGGGGTTCCTGATGTCGGGGCGTCCCCGCGGGGAGAGGGGTGATGAAGGACGCTGGTGACTGACGGACGTGGGAGAAGCTGGGAGACATTCTCTGATGTCGACGACTGGCGTCTCCCAGCATTCAGCGTCAGTCACACACAAAGTATCGTGTCAGGCATCAGTAGGGGGCGCTGTACGCACATTCGCTTCAGGAACTCAAAAGTCACTTCCTGGTTACTGTCGCCGAGTCATTACCTCCCATTAGGGTTGCTTTTATCAGATGAAAAACTCAGTATATATTATTATTTCTAACGACAAAAATACAATCTGGACTGATGAGATAAGCCTGTTCACAGTTTTCTTTTGTCGGACCAGGAAGTAGAACGGACAGAATTGGGAAAATCATGATACGGATGTTTCACGTTTGTTAGAAAAGGGACCTTAAATCTTCCATTTGACCGACACATTCAGTACCTTCTACGTTTCTATGAAACCAATGCTAACCTTCACCTGATTCAAATGGATTCGTACAACGATGTTATAATTATGTGCTGACCTTTAGTGTATTTTTTACATTCTTGTAGACTTGTTTTGCTCTTGACTTTTGAGAATAAAACTGAATAGTTCAGAAAATAAACTATTTTCAAGACTGTTTGCTAGAGGTGTAAGAAAATATTGATTTTTTTCAACATGATTTAAATCAATACAGTTTTTTGTTTCATGATAGTGTATCCATTTTTCTTGGCTGTTAAATCATACATTGTCTTTATTTTAAATATTACAATTAACATGAAATTATTCTTGTCATGGTTAATTTTTGTGTTGCAATTAAACTTCCGGCCATTAGATGGCAGCAGTTGTTACGTTCTCTGCAGTTAAAGGAACAAAAAAATCTTGCGACATCCCAGCCATGACTGAGGATGAGAGGATACAGTCGACTCCAGCAGCTTTTGAAGCTGATGTTTAGACATATTTTGGTTGCAAAACAAATGAAAACAAGAGTCATGTGGTCTGTACATTCTGCAACACCAGAGTCAAGTACTCGACAATACTACAAAAATATCCTTGTTACTACGGTATCACAGTATATCGTATCGTTGCCCCTGTATCGTGATACAAATGAGATTCTTACCAGTACAAACATCTACTGTTTGCGTTGTTTTACCAAAATGACTATATATCCTGTTGAGCTATCGCTTGTTAGCAATGTTGCTAATGTTAGCTCTAAAAAACCTCTGATGGGTCGATGAGGTTTCATGATACAGTGTCATCACTTTCAAAGCTCAGCAGGTGGTGCTCTCAGTTTATAGTGTTGTGAGGATTGATATAATCAGTTGATAATTTCTTCTCGTGGCCTTTGAAGGTGAACAAAAGAATCATTTTATCCGACAGCGCCTCCTGTGTTTGACTCCGGAACCACCAGCAGCGTCGTAAACAAAGAGCAGAACTTTGGTTTACGCTTCATAGTTTCTCTTTATATTTTTTACAAAACTTTACAGACAACTGCGACGTTGGCGTGCCGACGGAACATAAAAGTCTTTGATCCGAACAAAAGCATAAATAATATAAAAGACAAACTTTCTTCTTTAAAACAGATACATTCATATAAAATATTATTTTTCTACTACAAAAATAAATAGGGCAGCTAAGGAGTCTGGAGGTTCCCTTCAGGGTTCAGTTCTGCTCCGCTCGAGTCCACATCGCTGTCGTGCCAGCGTCCCATCACACTTTCTGTGGGAAAGTTCCACTTAAGAGTAAAAAAAAAAGGAGATAATCCAGGCGGCTCACTGGACCTCCTGTGGTCCGGCCTGGATCAGCTCCCCTGCCAGGCTGCTGCTGGAGATCCACACAGGCTTTTCGTCACAGTCCAAGTCGGGTAGTCCGAGAGTCTCCCAGCAAACCACAGAGTCCGAGTCCACGCAGTCCAGGTCCTCGTCTGCCACGGAGGGAAACACAAGTTAGTCATCGGGAGCCCAACTTTCCCATCAACCCTTGCATCAGGAGGCGAGAGAGAAAACACTCAGATCTAGTCTCAACATTTAGTTTTTTTATATTTTTTTCATAACTTTTTTCATAACTAATAATTTATTAACTGGTAAGTTAAGTGGGGGAGTTAAGCGCTTTTAAATGTATGATATTCAATAATGTGTTATTACAGATACAGTCAAATAATTCCCATTTATTTTACTCAGATTAATCTGTATTTCACTGGATAACATATATTTCATTTATTGAATAAATATAGATTTAAATCTGTTTCAATTGTGACAAATCAACTTGTTTTTATGGACCAGAGCTAACATGATAAGCAAAGCTAGCTAACATGTTTGATGTTCTGATGAAGCTTCATGAAGCAGTGTCATTATTGTCAGAGTCCACTAGATGTCGGTCTCTGCACTATTTTCCTTTGTTTTGAACAACTGTTCTAATGAAACATCACATTATTTTTAAACTGATGGCGCCACCTACTGACCTCTAAACAACACGACACTGTTTCATGAAGCTTCATCAGACCATCACTATGCAGGAGCTAATACGTTACACTATAAGGTTGTCACGGCAGCACTGAAGACAAAATTGTCATAACATGGATGTCATTTCAAGACTCACCGTTTTCGTCAGCGGGACGACTGTCGTCACCGTCGGACGCCACCGAAAAGGGATGTTGCACCGACGTGGAGTCGACTTCTACCGGTGGATCGGCCTCGCACTCGTGGCCGTCGTGTCCGCGGCACTGAGAGGACACCTGGCCTAGTGGGACCATCTCCAGACCGTCCTGCTGACACGGCGCCACCCGGTGCATGAGAGGAAGAGTGCCGTTGTTCTTGTAGCACCTGTGGAGACGGAAAGCGTTACTGCTGCTGTCACGATAATCACAAGGTGACAGCTTTCGTCTGAATTAATAATAACATACAAGGTCAGAAGTTGCTGCCCCCGCGACCTGATGATTAATTTCACTTTGCAGACATGGGCAAGTTTTAAAACAATAAAACTGTGAAATTTCTATGGAAATGTTTCTTAAAGCATTTATTGGTTTTTATGAATAACTCAAATAAATCATTTGTAAATCGAACTTTAGACATTGTGTTTATTGAATAATTTGAAAGCTTGAAATTTGTTTTATTTTAATTTTTGTTTTTGAATCAGAAACTCAAAATTAAATCAAAATAACTTCACACATTTAGTTTAAGATTCTAATTCCAATAATTCAAAACAACAGATTATAAAAATAAAGATAATACAATTTTTATAAATAAAAAAAAGAACTATATCTAAACATATCTATATATATACTGTATATATAAATGTAAATTTCATTTTAAGCAGATTTACAGTACATTGATATACTTTATATTTGCTTCTATCCATTTGATCTTTGTTACTTTTAAGTTTCTTTTTAATCTTTCTTTAATATTTATGCTATTTTTCCGCATCCCTTCTTTTTTGTGGCTTTTTTCCCCTCATGGCATAAAACATGGTCTCTTTGTAAAAGTATTTCCATTCACAAAGTCTGGACCTCTTTGCTCCAGCTGCTGCCCCTGTGACGTTGGAAGATGGAAATCCAGGCTCAAGTTCTTGCAACTTAAACTTCAGTGTGTCCGCTTCCGTCCTAAAGTTCGATCCGCATCAGTCGTCATGGCGACAGGCAGAACACAAAGCTAAGCAGAAAAAGTTGTCTTTCCATTGAGATTTCTGGGCGCACGATGACGTCGCGGCCGCGCCTCCTCCTCGTCCTGCTCTCCTCCCAGCAGTCGGAGGTAAATAAACACGGGACTCATTATGTCCGCTGGCTCGCTGCACACAGAGTAAACTGTGATGCTGCCGACCCTTGAACACATAAACACACAGCGAGTGTGTGTCTGTAACATGGTGAGGTCAACAGAAACTTGACTCAGCTTCTGCGCGCCGAGTAAACACGGAGAGAAACCCTCACCAGCTCCGTTTTTATTATTGAGTAGAAGCAAAACATTGTTGCATCGGAATTATGCAAGAATATCAGTGCCTTCATTTTACATTTCCAATGTTGACACTGATGTTTTTTAATGGAAATATTGATTTAAATGTGTTTTTAGAAAAATTTAAAACAATTATTTGTATTTTTGAACTGTATAGATTGTGTTTATTTAATCATTTCATTCAATAATTTGTTTTATTTAATTATTATTATTTATTTTTTTAAATCGACAATTAAAATAAAAACATTATTTCATTCATAGAGTTTGATACTCTAATATTTCAAAAAATACATTTTCTAAATGGAATACCTTTTAAATTCATTATATAAATGTTTTATATTTAATTTAAAAGGCAACAAATTAATAATGTTCAGTTTAGATGTATGTTTTAATAATATTAATTAGGATATTATTATATGTAAAAAAAACAACAACAACATAACAAATAAGTTGTATTTAAAAGGTTACGAATTAAAAAATATAAAATTCTAAAAATTGTATTTATTAATTAGAATATCGAACTCTATGTGTAAAATATGTTTTTGTATTTTTTTTAATTATAAGAAAAAGCTAAAATAAATGTCAAATTTTCAACAATTAAATATTCTGATGGCACTGCCATACAAAATATTTCACTTTTTCACTTTAATGTTTAATTGATCAACATGTACTTTTTTTCCAAGTTGTGAGTCAGTATGTGAATGTGTTCATATCTGCCCTGTGATTGGCCGGTGGCCCTCAGGGTGTCACCTGCCTCTCCCCGTAAGTAACTGGGATGGACAGACAAGAAAATGGCCGATGGGTTTCTGCGGAGTGTGGTCTCACCGGTTGTTGTTGCAGTGGTTCTGGCAGCTCATGCAGTCGGACGTCTCACTCTGCGGCAGCGGCGAGTACAAGCCTCCTCCCTGAAGACACCACAGTTAGCTCAACCCACCACCACGACCCACCTTAACCACCCCCCGCCTGGAAATGGAAACTCACGTTGTGATGGTGGTGCTGGTGCTCGCGCTCGTGCCCGTGAGGGTGGGCCGGCGGCGAGAACAGCCCGTTGGAGCCGTTGAGCAGCGTCATGCCGTTGGGCAGCTTATGGTGGAGGTGGTGGCAGCCCTGAGGGACCATCGAGCCGCCGTGACCGTAGCCGCCGTGGACCCCGCCGTTCATGGCGTTGTACTCCAGGACGTGGCCGTTCATGTCGGCGGGCTGGTACAGGTAACCGGGGGGGTCGTACTCTGAGACACAGCGAGACGAAAGAGGGTGAGGACGACAGAATGTCAGCGGTAGAAGTGACCAATTCATTTGTTTGAATTAATAACATGTAATAGAAATTTTCAAACCAATATTAGATGCTATAATGCTTTGCCGCCCAGCCAACCAATCACTGAAGTTAACATGGACGACATAGCATTTAAGTATTGTAGTGCCAACCAGCTAAACAGAGAAGTGTGAAAAAGGCATCATGGGGGTTCACTGTAGTCCAGGTTTGGCCAATTTTAATTTCTCCGGGGGGCCACGTTATATACAGCAAATGTTATATGGGGCCCTCAAGATAAAAGAAGGAAGGGGAAAATAAAGAGCGCTTTAATAAGTTAGGAAAACTTATAAATAAATAAAAGGAAATTCAAATTGAATCTTCCAATTGAATGAGATTTTGAATTCACTTTATTTAAATATATATATATATATATATATATATATATATTTAAATAAAGTGACAGTATATATATATTTTTAATGATTTTTACATTTCAAATTACATAAAATTACAAAATTGTGTGACTATGCCATAGGAAAATATTTCATTTTGTATAAATTTCATTCAGGAATCTGTAAAACTACAAAAACATTTTTTTTAACCCATAAATATGACAAATAAAAGAAAAGAGGAAAAGGGAGATCCTTAACCCTTGTGTTATCTCGGGGGTCAAACACATTTGTTTTTCGGGCCTTCGGGTCACCTTGACCCTGGGATAACACAAGTGTAAACAAGTTATATGTTGAACTACTAATGAAAATGTAAGTGTAAGCTCTCTGGTTAATTTAAAGTTTATGTGATGAACAAATTAATGACCTGGTGTAACAGCTGGTAATAAAGCTTCATGAAGCAGTGTCATGTTGTTTAGAGGTCAGTAGGTGGCGCCATGAGTTTAAAATTGATGTTTCATTAGAACAGTTGTTCAAAACAAAAGGAAAATAGTGCAGAGACCGCCATCTAGTGGACTCTGAAGATAGCGACACTGCTTCTTGAAGCTTCATCAGATCCATCACCAGTTAGTTCCTGTGACTCACTGTGCATGTTGTTCTGCTGCCTGTTCCTCCGCAGACACATGGCGATGAAGGCCAGCAGGATGAGCACCATCACCACCAGGACGATGCCCACGATGAGGTACAGCGTTCCCCCGGGGGTGCCCTGGGACTCCGGAGGGTGGGGTCCGGGCGGGGTCACCGGGTACTGGCTGGGAGACCCCTGGGACTGACGGGCTGCAGGAGAGATCGGATAAGATTCCCTACAGTTTGGACTCGGAGTTACGCTAGCTGTAGCTTTAGCTCGCTTGGCTGCCTCCTCCTCACCTTTGGTCTCACAGATCATGACGTTGCTGTAGTCGCTCTCGCCGCCGCCGTTGTAGCACTGCATCTTGATGTCGTACGAGGTCTCGGGCTGCAGGTGAGCGATCATGTGCCAGTGTTTGATTCCTAAACAGAGAGAGAGAGAACCATCACTTCCTGACCTCAAAGATTTGTCTGCCATTTTATTTTTTTCTTCCCCGTCTCCACCTCTCACTTCGCTGACTATTGTTTCGCTCGCTCGCAGCTCCATATATGGACGCCTGGTGTTTGTGCTGGCGAGGCTCCACACACACATCAGAGGTCAGCTGTGGTTTTACGTTCTCCCCAGTAACGGTAATTCATCTCTACGTGTATAACTTGCGACCTGCATGTTCACTACAGCAGCTGGAAAGTAGAAACTCACTGCTGGTTATAATAAAAAACACCTTTTATTGTTCACATTATGCCGAGTTTTCGTCCTTTTAACGGTTTACATTTGTTTTAATAATCATTATTTCAACTTTTATAAACTATATCAGTTTGTTTTGAGTGCCTCCGATAGTTTTATTAAAACATCTTTCAGCCTGCATTCTGTGACTTTGTCGCACGCTGCTCCTGACTTTTACGACTTAAAAGGTGAGATTTTAAGAGGAAGAAGGAGTATAGCTACACACCTTTTAAAACATACCGGAGCTCAAAGTCCACATACGAGTGAGTCATGGACTAGAAAGAGTCATCGTCTGATGTCTGATGTTTCCTGCTCCTGTGCAACTGAGTCATTAGAAAAGTCGATTTGTGACTCAAGGGTTAATTAAAGAGTGAGTTTGTTATTGATAATCGGATCAGGTCGTTCAATTCCTCTTTGTCTTCCACTTATTCCCGCCTCATATATCTCAGCTGCTTGGTAAAAAGGTTTTTTTTTCCTGATCACCTTGTTTGATTTAGACTCAGTTTGCTGTGGAACTTAATTCTCACGCCAACATTATAAACTCCCTAAACAACATCGGACCTGGCTTTCTTCAAAAGTGCGCTGTTAGCATTCCAGCGGGGCTAACCTGCCCTCCCCCATCCCCCGCCATCTCCAGTTTCACTTGGACCGTTAGTGGCAGGCCATTTATTTGAAACACATTTCTGGCCGTCTTCTGGACGACACCAGATGAAGGATCGAGGATCCCGAAGTCGACTCACCTTCCACCACGTCCTTCTTGTAGTCGCTGTCGTTGTCGCTGTCCGTGGGCCGGTAGTAGATGTAGAAGCCCTGGATGGGAGTGTTGTTGTTGCTCGACGGGCTGTACTGCGGAGGGAAGCTAACGTTAGCTTTAGCCATTTACACCTGCGGCTTCAACGATGTCTTTGTCGCGCAGTTAGCACGTTTTAGCTTATTTTTTTTTATACTTTGAAATAAACGTAACAATGACGGACGTTCATATGAAAGTTAGCAGTTAGCTTTCCATGCTATGTTTTTGTTGTTTTTCTTTTTAGTTGTAACTCACTGCTTTGAAATTATCCAAATAAAACTGCAGCAGTGACTTAGCATTTTTAGCAACTGCACATCTTGTTCTTTCTCTTTATTTCTCTTTATTCTTGTTCTTATTTTATTTTGATTTATTTCTATGAAAAAATGATGTATTTGCTGTGGCTATTGGAAAAAACAATTTCAATAAAGTTCTACCTTGCCTTGCCTTACCTTACATTTAAAATGAGATAATCTAAGATAAGTCAAGTATTTATAGGAAAAAATTTGTTTTTCACAGCAGTTCACAAAACAATCATAAACTATTCAAACATAATATTAAGACATACAGTATATATCCTAAAAATAATAACAAAAACTATAATTCATAAATAAAAAGTTAAATAAGCACAATAATAAAATAGAAAATAAAAAAAAGAATGTATTTTGTGTGTATTTGTGAAGATTCTACCTTAAATTGTATCGTAAAGATTTAAAAAAACTGACAATTGTTCTTCATTGATCGAAACCTAACGCTGCTAGCGAAACAAGTAGTCTGTGGCTAACACTTCTCTTTCCTATGACATGTTTTATTATCAGTACTGATCAAAAGTGTTTTTTTGTATTTGAATAAGATATTCTAAAATAATTTGATGAGCAGAATACACAAGTGTTAAACGTCTTCTTACTGTCCAGCGCAGCATGATCTGCGTGTCACTGATGGCGTCCGTGGATGAGATGTGAGGTCCGACAACCGGGCGGTCGGCCATACGCGAGCTGGCCTGCGGTACCTGGTATGGTTTTGAGGGAATACTGTGTGGACTCTCGCCGTACATGTTCATGGCTGCCACGCGGAACCTGTAGGTGGAGCCTAAGAAGAAAAAAAAAAAAAAAGAGTTGAGCCATGAGGCGTCTTCAGCGTCAGGTACGACGACACTTCGGAGGCATTTATTTTCTCCCGACCTGGCTCTAGATTGCGAACTTCCACCGAGAGCTTCAGGGGCGAGATGTTATCGGCTGCCACGACCCACTCGGCGCTGCGCCCGCGCCGGTACTCCACGCGGAACGCCGTGACGGGCGAGCCTCCGTTTGCCCTGGGGATCCAGGTGACGTACACGGAGCTCTCCGTGGCCATGTAGATGGTGGGCCGGTCCGGGGCCTCGGGAACTGTTTGACGAAAAAGACGGGAGACGCTGAAGGAAAGCGAGCTAACAGAGGCTAAGATCGCATCATGCCGTGACGTTTACTTACTGCGCTGAGCCACAGTTAGAGCGCAGGAGAGAGAGATGGAGGAGAGGGGGTTAGTGGAAAGACTGAGGTGAGTCCAGCAGAGACCCACACACACACACACACACACACACACAATCACACCGACACACACTTAATGTTTATAGCAACTTTCATAACAGAAACAGAATCACCACAACAACGCACTGGTCACCATGGCAACAGGTGTACGGCCATGTTTTATGTTTGTTAGTAGCAGCAGATGGTCAACATCCAAAGCCATTAGTTCTTAAGATAGAAGCTACAGTCCAACACCTGATCTCTGTCGTTCTTTACAATGTTTGCTTTTTATTCGTCAAAATACTAATTTAAGAAAAAACTTGAACCAATCAAACGTATAAATTAGTCAACTCAATATTTCGTGGTTTACTTTGTCTTTGAATTAAGAAGAAAAGTTTCTTATGATGGTGAAATGACATGAAGATTGATGAGACCAAACATATTCAGGTATTTTTTCAACTTTACTACTATAAAAAAATTCACATCCATAGTTAGTTGAGGAACTGTTCCTACCTCGGTCGTGGATGATGACACCGAAGTGAGTGTTGGGGGTTTTGTCTTCTGGAATTTTAGGAGGCAGCGGGACGACGGGCGGCTTGGAGGGGTTCTTGTTTGTCAAGATGGTCTTTTCTGGAAAGCCAAAGAAAGCAGGAGATAAGAAAAAGAACAGAAAACATAGAAATATCTGTTTTATAAAAATAACTAATAAGGTGTTAACAAAATAACTGAATAGGTACCTTAACAAAAACTTTTATTCTTATTTATATTAAAGCATGAACAGATACATTATTATTGATTTTGGAAAAATTGAAATCTTTAATTATATATGTAATTATCTACATGTCTATACAGTATACATATATATATCTATGTATCCATGTATCTATATAAAATGAATTCATTCAAATTGAAAGATGAACCAAAATTAAAATTAGTATAACGAAATTCAATAAATGTAATTAAATTACATTTTGTAATATTAATTTGAATTCTGGTTTATTTTTCAATTTGAATCAATTCATTTTTATTGAACACATTAATTATATTTAAATTAAAAATGTTAATGGGAGTTTTGTGGAGAAAAAGATAATCACAAAATAAATGTTATATAATATATAATAAACATATATTTAATAAACAATTAAATCCATATAAAAATACAACAGTTTATTTATTTATTTTTAACTTATGGCTGATTATATTTCAATAATAAATACATACAGTAAATATATATATACAGTATATATATATATATATATATATATATACTGTATATATATATATATATATATATACTGTGTATATATATATATATACTGTATATATATATATTTTATTTAACTTCATTGATTTGCAATACATAAAAATATGTCATAGTGCATCTTCAAGCTGAATTTGTTATATTAATATCTAGTTCAAACTTTTTTTATATATATATTATATCCTAAAATATTATACAAACTTTAATTTTAAAACATCTGTTTAACTTAAAGTTTTAAAAGTGTGGCTTACATAATTCATATCTTAAATATAAAACAAATAAATAAAGATTGTTTTAACAGTATTAACGTTTATTATCATTTATTCATTCATGTTATTGTTCTATTTCTGTTTCTACTGTGAACTTGCTGCTGTCATTTCCTCACTAGGAAACAAACAAAGGAATATATTTAATCCTGTATAAATAAAGTTACGTTTATCAATGAAATCTATTGATCAATAAACGTGTCTGACCTTTGCCGGTACGGAACGTGAGCATGGCCGGTTGACCTTCTCCGTCAGAACTCCGGGCCACCATCAGGACCTCGTAGAGGCTGGACGGTTCCAGCTCGGACAGGCGGAGGGTCCTCTCGCTGCCGGGGACTCGAACCGTGGACCAGCTGCCCACCACCGTTCCCATCTCGTCCACCTTACGGTACTTGACAAAGTAGGCGTTGATGGGACTCCCTCCATCTCGACCCGCGCGCCACTCCAGGTCGTACACGTCTGGTTTGTGCGTCTGTGGCGGGCTGGTGATGATGGGGGCCTCGGGGACGGGGCGCTCGCTGGCTCGTTCCGTCGGCAGGTCGACCGGTGCGTGGTCCACGGCCTCCTCTGTCAGGAAGAGGTCGTGACCTTCGTCGCTCTGCATTGGGTGAAGCGATGGAGTGTCAGTCACGCCGGTGGTATCTGTGAAGGATAAAATAAAAATCATAAAAAATAAATACATTTTAGAAAGAAAGCAGCTGATACCAAAACCTACATTACACAGGCTGGATTATTAAGCTTATTTTTTGTTTATTCTTATTGTTGGTTAGAAGTTCAAGTGTAATATGACCAGTGGGCTTTTGTTTGAGGACCTTTTTCCTTAGTTTTTGTAATATTTGTAAGTATTTGTTGCCTGACAAAAAGTTTTAACTGAGTTATAAAAAATATTCTTTAAAAAGTCATTTTATATCAGATTAATAAAAACTAAAATCTTGTATAATTTGCAATAAAATAAGGATTTTTTTATTTGTGTTTTTAAAGTGTATTCACTATATTTAGGCTTTTTGCTCCTTCATTTTTTGCTAGACGGCCTCTCACAACAGTCACTGTATAAAATGTGGCGTCTGAGGAAATTGAATTGTCCAGCCCTGGTCTATTCAGAACCACAGACTCAACAATCCTTCCCCGGCCCGGTGAGATCCGTCGTGGTACCAGCGCCAAGTGGAGCGGCTCACGCTCGATATCAGCTTTTATTGTAAAACGTGAAGATTGTAAACGTGACTGGGCTGAGATGGATCCACAGTGGCCTGGTTCTGGGGTTGGTTCACTTTGTTATACAAACAAGCTTCAGAGCCCGGTAACCCAAAACCTGATCCCGGGACTGCGGCCAGCTGCCGCACATTCCACACGCTGACCATTAAAATACCGGAGAGAATCGGAGCTGCGGCCGGTTCTGCACGCTTTCTGCCCCGGTCCGGCTCCTGCGTGAGGAGGCGACCGAGGGCTTCCACATCCGAAGGACATGTTCCTTTACAACTGACCTGGGCAAAGATGTGGCCCTTTATTTATGTGGCCCTCAGACAGAAGCTATGGAAATGTAGTAATGTTTCTAATGTTATTACTTTATTTAACTTCATCCATCATTGATTTTTTTGATGAAAACTTCACATTTTTTCATTTTTATCTTTCTTTTTTTTCTAATACATAGTTAAATTAATGAAAGAGTCAAAGTTATCTTGAGACGCATACAGTTTCAAAAACACTGTAAAAGAAGGAAAAAAACAGGTCCCTTTGATTCACAATGCTTGACAGAGGTGAGCAGAAACCTTATGCAGAACCAGACTCAATGTGACTGGGGAGGGGGTGAGAGACAGGGGGATGAAGAAAGAGGGTAAAGTGGGGGGAGCGGAAGAGAAGAGAGGGGAGTGTAAAGTAAGGCCTTTTAAACATTTTTTCCTATTAAAATATAAATACATTTCTTGATATAAAATTGAGAATCTATCATTCAAACGTTTATAAATGAAACAATAAAAATTAAGATTTTGCTTATTTTTTTCAAGGGTTCTTGCATGATTACTGATATTATATATATATATATATATATATATATATATTTGCCAATTTTGAATAAAGTATTTGATCTTTTATCTTTATTATATTTGTCATTTATTTGTTTGTTTTTTCCTGTGGCCGGACCACTCACAACAGTCTCAGAATATAATGTGGCCTATATATACTGTATATATATATATATACAGTATATATACTGTATATTCAGCGAAACTACTTCATTCTACAGATGCTTACTGTTAGCATGATGCTATCCACGAGACCCACCTGAACGCAGCGTCAGCAGAGCGGCCGACTGGGCCGAGCCGATCACGTTGTCCACGAGACACTGATACACGCCCACGTCCTTCTTCGCCACGTCCCTGATCTCGAGCGACGGTCCAGAGACGTGGAAGTGCTGCGAGGAGACGACGGGGTCGGCGTTGAACAGCCAGGTGATGTTGGGGGAGGGGCGTCCCGTGGCGCCGCAGGTGAACCTCACGGTGGAACCGGCCGACGCCTGCTGGTCCTCCAGATCCTCCACGAAGGTCACGGACTCTGTGAGATAGGCGTGAGTTAGCGTGCGGCCGTAGACCGAAGGTTGACGTGCGGGCGTCTCACCGTGGACGGTGACGGTGTAGTTGGCGCTGACCGCCGTCTCATCCGGCGTCTCGACCGTGCAGTGGTAAGTACCGCCGTCGCCGCTCGCCACGCTGCCGATGACCAGATTATTGTTGAGCTGGCGTTTGTGCGACGGATTGTTTTTGATCTCGACGCCGTCCTTGAACCATCGGGCCGTCGTCTCGGAAGGACTTCCGGACGCGACGCACTCGAGTGTGAGCGGGTGCGACTGCTGGGGCGTCAACGTGACGGCGGCGCTGGGGTAGATGATGCGCAGAGGTGAGCGGGAATCGGAATCTGAGGAAGATGAGAATGATTAGGAGAGTGTTTGGACAAGAATCTGATGATGAAGCTTCATGAAGCAGTGTCCTGTTGTTTAGAGGTCAGTAGGTGGCGCCACCAGTTTAAAAATGATAAGATGATTCATTAGAACAGTTGTTCAAAACAAAAGGAAAATAGTGCAGAGACCGCCAACTAGTGGACTCTGACAATAGTGACGCTGCTTCATGAAGCTTCATGACACCATCACTTGTGTCAAGATGTCGTGTGACTCACTTGTGACGGTGAGTTTGGTTCCGTGTGGCTGCACCACCGCTTCACCGGTGACAGGATTGTAGGCGCCGCACTTGTACATTCCCTGATGTTTCGTGGACACGGAGAGAATTTGGAGGTTCCCGGAGGGAAGAACCAAATAATCACCTGGAAATATGGAGAAAACAAACCACATTTTTATTCATTCTCGGATCGAAATGTTAACGTAGCATTGAAAACAATTGAGCTGGAATTGACTCAAGATATAAACTACCTCCAGCAAATCATCAACGCAAACGTAGCTAACATGTAGCTTCCAGCTGATCTGTACCTTTATCAATATAGTTAATGTTAAGAGATTTCTGTAGCAGCAACAAAGTGGCAAACTTTGTTAAATTGACCAACAATTCATGGCCTTTTTTAATGTGATTTCCTAAAACGTGTTGTCTTTGACCATGTGATTTGAGTCAAATATGATGATTTCATTTTTAATTCCCGGGAGATTCTATTGAGATTGAAATATTACACTTTGTGAGATAGTAGTTCACATCTTCTAGAAGTCATTGATCATAACTTGGGATAACTACTGACTTAAAGCATCATAAATCTCTTGTCTTTGACAATGACATCTATTAGACATTGGCAATAAAAGTTTCTGATTCTGAATGTGTTGTGAACACAACATAGGATTTTTTGTGGTGTTGGTACAGAATAAAATAATGAAATTTAAAACACTAAATAAGCAATAGAAAAATAGAATCTGCACCTCCAAATATTTTTTTTCCCATATAAATATTATGATATATCTGTGGGATAGTAAGAGATCGATGGCAGTCATGGATGGAACTAAGTATTGATTTATCTCATCTTAAACACACGTTTTAAATGATCTGAAACCTATTAAATATGTGAAAATCTCTAACTACATGGAATGATGATGACCTCAACATAATGATTTTAAAAAAAATAATTAAAGAATAAATAAGGTCGATTTAAAACATTACAGGGAAAAGGATTACAAGGAAGACGCAACTGATTCAGTGCTTTTAATTTGAAAGTTTATTTCCTACTTCTGAATGGCGTTTAACATAAAAAGAAGTCTCCAGATCGAAGCTGCTCTTTGACTGGAGAAACTAAACTTCTGTTAGATTGAAAGATTGATATTTAACCAACAGATTCCAACTCAATAATCATAGTTTCTAACCAGTGAGCTAACCGCTATGCTAACCAATACTAGCTTGTTATGATACTCTAGCAGGGACACCGTGATGATACCGTTGTTCAGCGCAAGCTAGCTACACTATGAAGAACGCTAACGAAGTCAAGTCGCACCAACAGATGTTAAAATAATCCTGAGATCAGAATCCCTTCTTTAATTCTACAGTTCAGTGTCCTTGTCGTTCTCTCGTACCTGTAGAAGCTTCTAGTCTCTCTCCTCGGACTCGGAGTCGAGGGAGAGCAGGAGGACGACTGGGCGGCAGAGGACACTCGATCACGGCCGAGCTTCCTTCCTGCACGGACAACGACTTCCTCCTGCCGTCTTTATATTCCCATATTTCTGCAAACACAACAGTGATGAGAACCGGTTTGTTCACGAGTTCCTGCAGCGACGAGCTGAACTCCCAGGGTTCACGTACCCGCGACCTCCACGCGTGCGAGGCGGCTGGCCACGGCCGGACCTCGCTGGGATCGGGCCACGCACTGGTAGATCCCGGCATGCCGGGGCGAGAGGGAGGAGATGGCGAGGGAACTTCTAGAGAGGTCGACGGCAGGGAGGGTGCCGGGGTTCAAGGGGAGGCCGTTAAAGCGCCATGAGATGGTCGCCGACGAGGGGCTGACCGAGCAGCGCAGGTGGGCCGTGGAACCGGGACTCTGGACCAGAGAGGACGGCTCCGTACGGAAGACGGGATAAAGAGCTGGAGAGAGGGGAAAATACACTTAAAAACTCTTAAGAAGAATTATTGTGGAATTACTTCTATAAGTGTATCAGTGACCTCAAAATATTGAATGGTTAAATTTAACATTTCCAATATATATATATTTTTAAATCACATTTACTTAAATCTGTTTTTTTAGAATTTATTTTTGTATAATTAATTTCAAGAATTTTTATATATTTGTATTTTATTTTAACAGATTTAAAAAATAATTTACTTAAATAATTTGAATATTAAATTATTATTTTTTTACAAACATTTGATGAATTCTAATTCCTATAATTCATTTTCTAAATTCAATATTTTTATTCATAGCCTTTTAAATTATATCGAATAGTGTAGGTAGAACAACAGAAAATAGTGTTGCTTTAGAATCAGCTGCAACATTGTTATATTATTATTATTGAATTTAAAAGGCTAGGAATGAAAAAATATTCAAGTTAGAATTAATTTTTTTAATTATTGTAATTAGAAAATCAAACTTTATTTGAAATAATTAATTCTTTCGTTCAGACCAACGTTTTTTTTAAAAACATTTTGTTTAAATACTAAACAAATTCAACCTTGCAATAAATAAATAATTTAATTCAATTCAACCAGTCTGATGACACTATTTTGACCATTTTTTTTTCAAGTTTTGATTCTTGTTTTTAAAGAAGCAAGTCAAGAATTTCAAGAATTGTGCAACAAGTTATGAGCCTTACGTCGACATATTGATTAGGGGTGTAAGAACATATCGATATAACGATACAACGCAATATTTTTATTCACGATACTGTATCAATATTCAATAGCACTGTATCGATATTTTTAAGAAATGAATCATTTTAAGAAATGTATGTTTTTGCGCTGATGTCATGCAGCAGCGGTTCACAGCAGTGAAGATCTGAGCGGAGGTCTGGAGGAGGAGAAATCTCGCTAAAAGATTCAACACCACTAACTTTATAAAACATTTAAAAACGCGTCAGGACTAAGAACATGAGCAGATCGAAGAAACAAGAAAAACAAAACAAATCAGTTAACTTTGCAGTTAAAGAGACGAGAGAAACTCTCAGTCGACGCAGGAATGTAAACAATAACAAACGTTAGTGTTAACCTCATCATTTAAATCTGTCTCGTACAATAAATAGAGAGTTTGTGTTTAATAACTGGTTAAACAAAGACTGTCAGCGCAGAGTTCCGTGTGTGTGACGTCATCGTTAAATTTAAACTCCACAAACTTCAGGACAATCGATGATGAGACAAAAATACATTTAACAATTTTAGTTTAGTCATAACACCGTTAAACGCTTTACTAACTTACTTTTTAACAGTGTCAAATCAGATCAAATTATTAAAATGATGAAATATATGTTTAACATCAGCTTTTAAAGCTGACGTTTGGACTCATTTTGGCTTTAAAACAGAGTTTAAAGTTAATAGATTAAACACTGACATGCATGTTGCTCCATGTTTTTAATGCACTTCATTGTTTATTGTTAATATAAGTTTACATTTGTCGTTTATATCTTGAGAAGCACTTTCCTCTAAGCACTTTCACATTTGATCAGATCAAGTATTTGCTCATGTCTTTGCTGTAAAAGCCGGTGTAAAATAAACTATACATCGTTGTTCCTACAGTATCACAATACATCGTATCGTAACACATGTATCGTGATACGCATCTTATCTCCAGATTATTGCCAACACACAGCCCTAGCATCGATCAACTTACATGAGCAGCAGATGAGCAGCGACTGGCTGAGACACAGCACGGTGGACAGGAGGACCCTCAGGCCACCGTCCATGGTGCCCTTTGACCCCTGCCAGCAGCAGTGTCGACCCCGCACTCTCTCCTGGAACCGATCGGCAAACCTGCGACACACACAACAGAAGAAACACGTCAAACTCCAGAGCCGAGACAACAAAGGAGGCGGAAGTAACGACAGGAGAAGCTGGTGGAAGTGAGAGGGGGCGTCGGGGGGCTATTAGATTCCAAATGAATCCCATATGATAATCTCTCTAATCTTCCCGACACGTCCCCTTTACACACTCCTTGATCTCCGCCCCCCCCCCCCCACATCCCTTCATCCTAACCTCTCTTCTCACTCGTCTCCACGGAGGCTGGAATGCACCACTGCCCCTCTCGCTCCCACAGGGGTGAGGGGGGGTCCCTGGCTAATGGAGTATCTATGGAGAGAGTGTCCCCCTCACTCTTAATATCACTCTCTTGTCACACCATGTTGCCTCCTTACAGGTTCAGCCTGAAGACACACGAGGAGACAACGGCGGAGGAGTGGAGGATTCGTAATTAGAAGCATTCCTTCGTGCTTTTCAAGGACCCCCGCCCGCCCCCCCACCACACCCTCCACTGCGCCGCCCCCTCCTTCATTTTGTAAGAGTAATCCCGACCCCGGCTTTGATCCCGGGGGTGCTGGTCGGTAACCAGGTCGCGGGGACAATGAGGCGTCCAGCTGTGAGATCCACACCGGTGCTCCGGCGCGAGCACAGGAGGGGACGGAAGTAAAGGGTCTCTGGACCTCCACAGGTTATTAACACTTGCTCTCGCTCTCCACAGTGTTGCGTCTGCTGGATTGTCGAGCAGGTGGACGGAGAGAATCTAACCCAGCTTGCTTGAAGCAGTCGACTCCAAAAATATTAAATAAATCATAAATTAATAATCAATATGAAAGTATCCCGTGAACAAATGTTGTCAACTTGGAGGTCAGAAACTTAAAAAAAAAATGACCTTAAAATAGATATATATTCATTATTTTGGTTTGTTTTTTGCCTCAAATTGTTTAAAATTTTGACAAATCCGAACTCCTGTTTCTAGCGACGATAAATATATACTGTATATAAAAATCTCCAGCGACCCTTGAGACCCAGAGTGGTGTTCACTTAGTTATTAATATAATATAATTATTATTCCATGAAAAGAGTTTGATGAATTTGGTGTCTGCGATGGACCCTGGCCCGCTGGGACTTCCCTTTAGACAAGCTTGAACAAGAACAAAGAGCAAATAAAAAGAAGAAAGTGCAAGGGATGACAAAGTGCAATTATAAAGAACATAGGGCGGAGGAAAATAAACATGAATAAATATATTTATTATCAAAGCTACAATTTATGTATATAGTAATGCCAGAAAAATGTGTATAAATTATTTAAAAACTAAAAAATAGATAAAAGTATAATTACAAATGGTCAAAAATGGAACGAGACAAAATTATTAACGCGTTAATATTTGGCCTGCGGCCAGAGAAGAAGCAGGAAATAATAAACTCTCACAGCTGCCGGCTCACGCCCACCTCTCACCCCGGGTCAACTGTCGGGTGAGAGAGAGAGAGAGGGGGAGAGAGAGAGAGAGGGGGACCCGGAGCTGCCCACCGGGGTCACCGACTGACATTCCGAGCCAACAGGTGTTGTTGCTTAAAGAAACTATTAGCCGCTAAAACAACAAAAAAAAACAGTGAAGACGTCGACCTGACGGGCGAGTCGCTACTGAACCACCCGAGTCATACAGAAGTAAGAATGAGTTAGATTTTTTTTTTTTTTGCTCCGCCATCAACGCTTCACAAGCTTCTGAGGCGACTTTGTGTTCAGTTCTTCAGTCGCCAGAGTCCAGGTTTTTTTTTAAATAAATATTTTTAAATGATATTGAAATAATTACGAATAATCAGATCCCCAATCCCCCCCAAAAAATCTTTATATATAACAATAAGATTTAGCCATTTTTATTAAAATAAAATATCATTATAAAAACCCTGAAAAAAGTTGAACTCTAAAGATTTTTAATTGAAACATTGAATTTTTGTATCACATTTAAAGCATAAATAAAGATATACAGTATATTTTAATCATGAAACAAGATTTGTACGAGTAAGAATTATTATATTTACATTTTCAAATGAATTAATTGTTTTAGAAATATGAAATAAGTTGATTTACTTTACTAAGAATAGTTTTCGTGCCTCATTTGCTTATGGCATTATCATATAAATAGTCATCTTTATTACGTATAGTTATTAATATAATAATTATATATTATTCCATGAAAAGTTTGATGAATTTGGTGTCTGCGATGGACCCTGGCTGGCTGGGACTACTACACAAGAATAATCGAGCTGTGTACTGGACCCGGTTCTGGGCTGAACTTTTGATCGATATAAGACTCTTTCAGCCGGAAGAAACCCACATCCAACGGGTGACTCTACCCTCCACCCGCAAGTCTATGCACGTCCAGCCTGTGCGCCCCCAAACGATAAGGAGGGGGGGCGCGAAGGGGGGGGGGGTGTAATCATATACAATTACGACAACGGAGCCGGACCCACAACTGTCTGTCAACCTCTGCAATACACACACACGCGTCTATCTGCTCCCAGGATCTGGCACAACAAGGAAACACAAGAGCTCCGCTTTCCTTCTTATCTGTCGTCTCTGACATCCGCCGGCATGAAGGCGGCCACATCACTCGCTGCCGGTCCAGCAGCAGCACAAGACTCACAAATGGAAAAAAATAATCCGTCGCCATCGACCGATTCTGTTTCCAAGAGAAACGCTAATGTTCAGAGATGATGAGTTTCACACCTATTTTACATTCATCCATATTAAAAGTGGGGGTACAGTCAAGTTTGGTCTGGTTAGTTTGTTTTTAGCCTCAAATTTGTAGAACATTTTGACAAATCCTAACTCCCGTTTGGATCCAAACCTGGGTCAGAACCACTTGCCAAGAAGACCTCATGAGAGACTAAATGGGTAAAAAAGGTCTCGACCACAGAGCTAAACCTCTACCTCTTGTAGGAAAAAACTTCTCCTGTGGTGCGTCACACCTGCACCGCAAGCACCCCCATGTGGGTCGACCCACATCTCTGTGGTTCTGGGAAACTCGGGGGCAACAGAACCCGGTGGATCTTCAAAGGGAAACAGGTCACGACGGGTCGACTGCAGCTGGAGCGCGACCTCACGAGACACCCAGGGGTCAGATCTCCAGGTAAGGGACTCTGGCGTGGGAACATACTTTTACAACCTCAACACACATTTCTTTGTTTTTGCTTTTGATCACTTTCTTATCATCCTTTTTTTAATGGTCAAACATTATTTTCTACAGTCGCTTGACTTTCTTTTGAGTTTGGATCCAATGATGCTCTCGGTTCTGATCTGACCTGCACCGAAGCGGATGCTCGGTTGAACCGAGAACCTGTCGGCACTCGCCCACATCTCACTGACAGAAGATCTGCAGCCTGCATTCCACAGAGAGCAGAAGAAGAGTGAAGGTCTAAACAACAAGACGAGGTTCTGCGGAGAAGAACGAAGTCGAGTGAAAGTTAAAAGTCGGCAGTTTCAGGCGAAATGATTCCAAAAGAGACTCTAAAAAAACTGCAGCAACCTCGGCCCCCGGAATGTTCGTCGAGAGACAACGGGTCATTATAAAGTTCTTGCAACGTTATAAGAGAACTCATCCTCAACCAGAACAGTTTGGGATGAGAACCAGTGGAAGTATATCCTCGAGCCAGGAATGCCAACCAGCAGTTTTTATTTAAGCTATCGTGAGAAAAAGCTTGTGTGGAAAGATCTAGAACTACTCAAATCTGTGACTAAACTAGATCATTTTGTTTTAAAAAGAAAATCAGTGATGTGTCTAAAAGGAAAACAATACTAAAAAATAAAATGAATAAACAATGAATCAAAGAAAAATGTGTCCAACATTTGAGTGAAAAATCGAAAAGTATCAAGTCTGGAAAATAAATAGTAGAAAAAGGTTTAATAAAGAGAAAAATCAATTTTTAAATAAAAGTAAATAGAATGAACACATATTTTTTTTATTTGAACATTTTCATACTTACTAACTAATTCAAAGACTTAAATTTTACTTACTGGCTACATTTTTAATTAATTGATCAAACAGAAAACAACTTCAAAATGAGTGTAAACTGAATATTATTACATCTAATCTAACTCCCTGAGATGACATTTCTCCCTACCCTTATTAAAACATACGTACTGTATTAATCAAAATTAATTCCATTTTAAAACTTGTTTCCTTCCAGTCTGAAGTTACAGTAAAAGACAGAAACGTCTGTCCGGGGACGTGTGGCGAGGACCAAGCTGGACGCGGGGATCTAAGTGGTCACAGTGACGTGTGCAGATATTGAATATTCCGGGCGGACGTTCCTGCTGAAGGGCACAGCGAGTCGCCGCCATAAATCATCCCGAAATGAAGCGAGCGCGCTCGGAAGACAAAACGACGTTCAAGGACGACCCGCTTTTTCATCGGAGTCCGTCGTGAGCTCGGCGTCCAGGGGGGCGTGGGAGGTGTAGGGTGACGGAGAGGGCAAGTGGGTCTCAGGGCCCGGCTTCGCCTTGGTCCTGGCGATCATCTGAGCCCGGGAATGAAAGGAGAGGCCCCCACAGGGGATCAGACAGTCACATCCCACAAAGCCCTGTTTACCAAGGACACACATCCCACCCCCCCTCCTGGTACACCTCGTCCCCTTCCCGATGTTCAGCAAAAAGATCCTCCCAAAGTGCCAGGGCCGGGACCCGGGAGACAGCGCTAATTCTAGCCCGAGGCTGGTTGGCCGAGGACGGGGGGAGAGGAAGGGAGGGGCGGAGGTTGAAAAGGAGTGAATGGTACATTCGGTAAAGACCCGTCTTAATTGGAGTTTGTTCTGCAATGTCTCGTTTCTCCTGGGAATGTGGGAGGGGGGGAGGCTCGGAGCTGAGGGGGGTACGGGGGGGTGTCGTTTCCCAAGGTCCTGAACAGCCGGATTAACCGAAAAGGGACGAAACTCTATAGTGGCCTTGGACACTGGAAACAGATCCTGGGTATCGGCGGCACACAAGGCCACCTCCAGACCTTTAGCAAAAAGGGTGTGTAAGTAACAACCCCTTCCCCTTTTGTGGCGGCTCTGTGGACCCTTCCGGCTGATTTCACCGGCCTTTCAGCTAGCCGGGGAACCTCCCTGCACCAGAAGGTAGCTTTGGAGGAGAAGAATGCCGAACAGTGCCAGGAGGGCAAAGGTGCAAAAACCAGTTCTGTTCAAGTCAAGTTAATAGGTAATAATGGACTCCATAATTTGGTCCCAAATTGGAACTTTGCAGGGTGAAAAAGGGAAGATCTGAGGTGGAATAACACGTTCTCTGATGGGCAAACCCTTGACACCTGTCCTCAGGTAACCACGATAAGCTGTGGCGCTACATTCGTCAGAAGCTCCAGGGATGAGGGAGGAAAACAAGAGCGAGGAGGGCGAGACCGACAGACGTCCGGCTCCTCTGGGAAGGTCGGAATCTTTGTTTCTAAACGCCTCTGTGTGGGCATGTGGTGATCCCATCCAGCTGCCCCTCCACCCCAACCTCCCTCTGTCATCCATCCCACCTCCCTTCGACTCCCCTGGATTCCATCACCGCGCACGTCTCTACGGCAACAAGCTGCAAAGACGTAGACAACAGTATCTGCTCAGTCTCTCCGTGATGGATATTTGGCAAACGACCAGGACTCCTCTCGCACGAAAAACTAAAATGAGAGAATACAAGAGTGATATGTTTGTACGATCTCTCAAAAGGTCCCCCAACCTTTTGAGGACCGTGGTCTGGTTTAGTGGTGGGATTATATCCACCGACCTCCAGGTAAATATCCGTAAAAATGGAATAATGGAGTTTGGGTTTCCTTCATTTTCACTAGTTTACAGGTTTATTCTGAGACTAAAGTGAGTTTCCACCTCTAAATGACACAAGGAACATGTATATGACACTGTTTTCATAATGTTTTAGTTTAATCTTTGTGTGGAAATGTTGTTTTCCGAGTGAGACAAGCACATTTTTCAAACTTTACTTATTCAGATATATATGCATCCGTTTCAACCTCTAAATGACATCAGGAAAATATATATCTATGATGTTTTAAGTTTAATTGTGTTTGAAAATTTTATTTTAAAGTAAATGAAGCACATTTTGAAAGTGTTGTTATAATGTCACAGAACAGTGTCTGGACTAAATATTTAGTTGTTTTAGACACGAGTTTCCACATCTAAATGACATGATCTAATATTTAAAATACATATTTTTTCAAAAGACAACAGCTTTCTGCACAGCAATAATAAATACAACAGAAATTAATTATATGTTATTTTTCTCTGTGGGTTTTCGTCATGTTAGCATTAGCGACGTACTTGTTTACGATGTCATGTTGAAGTTTCCTGGACGACTCAATACAGAACGGTTTGACAATACGAAACAACTCGTGCTAACGTTTTGACGAGTGGATCTGATGAGTTGCAGGAGAGAACCAAAGAAATGAACCAAAGTATGAATTATTTACGTACTGAGACCAGGAGAACTATGGTTAGAATGATCAACCTGACAAGATCCACCAGAAGCAGTGAGAGGTTCTCACTCCTAGAACCACTTAAAGACGCTGAAGTTCACGAGGAGAGCAGGAGGAACGTGTTCAGACTCTTGGGTCGCGAGGACGAGGCCGACTCGTGTGAAAGCAGGCGTGAGAATAAAGCCGACACGGACTCGCTCTCATTCCTCAGGATGAAGAATGGAGGCTCCAGATGTGAAGCAGCCACAAATGCATCAGCGGAGAACTTCCAGGACAGAAAGTCGACTCGGCTCTCCAAGCCAGAGCGGCGAAAAACAAACATTTGTAAAACATGGTTAAAATGTGATTCGTCTTTCTCGCAAACTCTCGCAGCAAAGTCAAACAAACACGTCCGGAGACCCCCGAAGACGAATGCTGGGGTTCGCTTGGCGGGTTATTTGGCGCGTCTCAATATTTACGCTGCTCGCCCGTCACACTCTTGTTGTGCGACGATCCGGACGCACACTAACCAAACTTGGTGCAGAAGCCGCCGAGACACAAATCAGACGGTTTTTCCACTTCAGTTGTGAGAAAACATGTTGGAGGTCTGGACACAAGAAACTACGTCACACAAGAACAGACCAACAATTTGACGCGTAAACCTCAGAGTATCTTGACTGGCGAGCGAATATTCAATGTTTTGTCAAACAGCAGTTTAATTGATGTTCGGACCGATAAATTATATTTAACCAAACAAGTGTTTTACATCAAGAAAAAACGATAATTGTAACTAACAAGTTTTATATTTGGCCTTTTTTTTGGAGGGAAACATTTAAGTCACATTTTCCTGTAATGTTGCAATTCCACTTTTTTCTTGATTTTTCCTGCTTTTAGACTCTAATAAGCCTTTTTATTTCTGATTTTGAAGGTTTTTAGCAACAGTTTATTATATTATATATATAATAAGTGCAGATATTGAAGTGTTTACCAACAACTTTATTTTACCTGTTTATATTAAGTTTTAACTTTAAATTATACTATTCGTTTCCATTTCTCTGTTGGTTTTTATTTTACTGGTAAAAATGATGAAGTTTATAACTGCTTTTGTTTCTGTAGGCGTTAAGTATATTTTTTTTATATTTCGCCATGTTGAGAATTAGTTTCTTCTGAGTTGTTTTTGAATCAACCTATTATTGAATTTTAAGGAAACTCTACTTTGTATTTTGAATCTGACACTTTAACCTGTTTGTTGATGACGCACACTTTGGGGTTGTACATTTATTGTGTTTTTTCTCATGTATTTTAAAAATGTCCAAGTTTCCTTCAAGTCAACTGACCCTTCTCGAAATAAGCATCTTCCCAGCTTCGTGACCTCTTCCTCGTCCCACAGAGGTCAAAGTTGAGGGCGGGGAACAGGAATAATTCAGGGAGCCGTGAGCTCGGCCCTCTGGCTCAGCTCCTTTGTTGGCGAAGAACTCAACGCGGCATACGTACTTAACTTCTCCCCTTTACTTTGAACGTCTTCAATAAACTAGAGGCGGCTCCGTCGATGTCGCAAAAGGACCCAAAATGGCGCCCGCAACCACAGACCAAGGAGGCGGCCGAACATCTGGGAGCCAAACAGCTCTTCAAACAGGCGGCCTGTTTGTCAGCCGCTGGTTTTTAGCCGCGCAAGCTTTCCATATTCTCTCCTGCACAGTAAACCTCTGTGTCACTTGTTGGCTCGGCGTTGGAAATAGAATGCTGTGGCTGCAGAAAAGGCCGCGGGAGGGAGAGGAAGGCAGGCGTGCTCAGCAAGGGTCGCTTTCAGGAAGGGGGGAAAAAGAATCCGGCAAATGGGAAGATGCACGACAACAATCCGCTCCCTTGTGTTGCAACGAGAGAGCCGGGGACGACAACAGTGATGTTTGGAGACAGAGATGTCTTGTGTGAGAGGAAGTGGAGTTTCTTTAGCTCATGTTCTGGTGCTGCAGCCAAACTGGCTCTCGTGAGGAAACAGAACACACGTTTTTTTATTAATGTGGCCCCTGTTTCAAGTTCCAGTCGTAATTCGGCACGATTTCTTTAATTCAGTGTCACATTTAAGACCCGGCTTTAAAACTGTAGTCCCTGCTGCGTCATCAATGTTTGTGGAGGAACTGACCATTCATGTTTTACACATTTCTAATAAATCAAAAATCATCCGTGGATTCAAGACCTCTTCGGTCGCCAGATAATAAAAAAGAAAATAATATTCAAAATCTAGAACAAAAATCTTTTATTTAAAAAAAAACAAAAAAACAAAATTTAAATAAATAATAACAAAAAAGCTCAAAACTAAATAAATAAATAATATTTTATTAATAAATATTTTTTTAATTAATGATGTCAACCTCAAAAGAAAAAGGACGAAACAATAGATGATATTAAGAGAAAAATCTATCCATAAACCAAGCAATTAAATCAAATAGTAATGATAATAATGAATATAATAAAATACCACACAAAAGATTTAAGCTCTTCAAAGTTATTGGTAATGCTAACGCTTAGCTACGAGCTAATGAGAACAAACAGTTGTTTATCCATCCATTTTCTACCTTATTCCCTTATGGTGGTCGTCGAGGGGGAGGCAATCCCAAATTCAAGTAGTTTTTTATATGAAGATAATCCTACTTGAAAAAAAGAAGTGATAAAAGACTAAAAAAGAGAAAGTTGTGGCTAACAGTACAGTCGTCAAGAGGACAGGAAGTAGTAGAAGCTAACAGCTAGCCGCGGCTACACTTCAAACTGATCGCTGGTCAGCGGCTCCTCGGCTCGTGGCTCCTGCCGAGCGAGCGTCTTCGGGGAGGAACTCGGCCCGAGTGGCTTCGGTTTCAGAGTCTGGCTGGAAAACATCTGTTTCTGCTGCTCCGGCAGGAGGAGGGAAAAAAAAAGTTTGTTTGTTTTAACAATTACGGCCCCGATGTTTCTCATTTCATCTCGCAAATCTCTAGAAAGTCATTATCCGGTTTCAGGTCCTTCCAGGTTGTGGATCCTCCAGAAACACGAGGAGAGCGAACACACCCGGGCGACAGGCGGCCTCACCTCTGACACCCTGAGGATCCTGGTCCGGGGTCTCTGGGGGGGCCGGAGGGACGTTAGGATGACGAGTGTTTCGACTGCAGCGTAAACACGGCTGACACCTTCGGCTACTGTGGCTGTGATCACGTCGCTCTGGAGCTGCTGGACGCCATCAGTCGTCACCTCCTTCTGGCTCGCCGCCCCCCAACACCCCCAGAACTCAAGGGGGCGGAGCCGAGGAAGAGAAACTCTGTGGCCCCCATGAAGTAAAACAATAGGATTTTTAAATGATCAATTATTAATGTTTCTGATGGCAATTATTTATTTATGTCACTAAATATATTTATTTATTTTATCCGTCCTTCATTGAGGCAATGCTTTTGTTTTTATATCGTATTCCTTAATTAAAGGTATTTCAAATTAATTATCGCAAGATAATATAAAAACTAGTTTAGTTTTACTTTGTGAATACGTTTAATATTTTGCATTTTTTGTTTTTTTGTTGTTGTAAAATATAAACAAGGTTTTCTTCTTTTTTAAGTTCAACTAAGTGTTGATTTAAGTGTGTCTTAAATTCATCTTGGACTCTATTGTTTGTACAAAACTCTCTTTTCATTGAAATATTTATTATATATTTTAGAAAATGTACTTATGTTTACCGTAACCACGCCCACTCTACTGTGATTGGTCCAAAAAATGAGGTTTGTCACCACGCGTCATCAATCCTGGCAGTCTCCACCTCCAAGGAACTCATTGTATAAACAAAGCGGGGTGTGATTACCGCTGGCTGGGAGAGGAGTGAAGTCATCATTACATCATAATGGACTCTGCTCTCGTAACCTCTCATTCGCCGAGATTTCAGTTGGTAGAGAGAAACAGACATTTTTCACATTAGTTGCACTTTAAGGATCTTTGAATAAAATGAATGGAAAATGTTATATAATATGAAATAGAATTAAAGTTTAAGATTGTTATACAAATATTTTTTTTGTATTCTTTGAAGTTTTACCATTATAATGAAGCTCTATTCATCCATCCCATCTTTTTTTCTTAATGGCCCCTAATTTAGTAGGTAATGCGGCCCCTGAGGGAATCCAACTGCCCAACCCTGTTTGAGAAGCACAGAGTCCTGTAGTTATGGATCGTGGGGAGAAACTACACAAATATTGTTCGCACTCGATGCAACCATAACATTATGACCACCTGTCTATCACTGCCTGAATGGGTGTAGTAAAGTAAGAGTTTAGGCAGAGAAAGAAAACTTAAACAAGTAAAAAGTGGCTTTAAAGACAAGGGTGAACTCACGTGTTCAGTGAGACCGCGAGGACTTAGACTCAACTTAGACTTGCCGAATAAATCATCATCCATTTTGAGTTTCAGACGAATCCTCGATAATAGTTCAAACATGGACGGTCACGACAGGATCTGGTCTACGCATGTGTGGGAGACACAAGCAATGATTCCACCAGACATCTAACTCCTAAATGTTATACAATAAAACTTACATATCAAGATCTACTACTTGAAATAAATGAATAAAAATCTTTTTCAGATTTTAAAGTCAATCTTACCTTTGATTTACATCTGGTGACTTTAACCAGCTATTTTAATAAATAGTATTCAAACTATTATTGGTCTGTTAAGTGATGATTTTACAATACCATTAGAGTTTACATGTGAATGTCAGTCAAAATTCCAATATAATACAGATGTCAGGTCTATTTGACTTTGTCTTATAGTTGCATCGTTTTCAAAGAATGGAAATGAGAAATAATATGAACGTTGACAAACTTAATAGTACATTATAAATGTGCTACTTCCTTAATTGCTAAATAAATGTATACCTATTTATAAGTATATTTTATTTAGTGCATTTTATAAGGCCATTGCTTTCTCACCACTTCCCTTAATATGTCATCTTGTCTTCGTGGCTGGAGTAAACGATCAGAAATAAAGTGACATTGGTAGAAACAATTCTGTGAATGAAAACTATTTTATTCTATTTATTTTGGACATATATATATATATATATATATAGAGAGAGCAAAACACTTCAAGAACCAGCTATTATTTGGTGTTGACTTTAGACAATTTAATAATGTTGCTTTGACGCTATTCAGTTTTTCAATTAAGATTTTTTTAAAGAAAAAAGGACCTAAAAAGTCAATTTAGAAGAAAAAAAAGGTAATCTTTTTCGTACAGCCTCAAATAAATAGATTTTGTATCGTCTCCCGCAGACCAGATATTGTCGACTGCCCCGACCCTGTACCTACATCAAGCCTTCTACATGTTTGTACATGCTAAAATGCTAACGCTAGAGAGAGGAATGTCGCACCTCGAGCATAGGGGTCACTGTTGGCCGCAACCCACGACTTCAAAACACTAGAAAAGCATCTTCCGATCACGAGAGGGACCTGGTGAAAATAAAGGAAGTAGAATTCCGACATGGTTGTGGTTCAATGTGATTCCAATCCAGAGTTTGTTCTGTCAGTGTAATTTACTAGTCAGGTGTTATTTTATTTTAAAGCACACCAATTTGTTATTGCAAAAAGTATATTTTTAGCAGAATCAATTCAGCACCCGCGAACGCCTTCCTCACAATCGCGACAATCACGGTCGCCCCGGCAACGACGAGCATCTTGTCGCCGTGGAGACCGCGATCGCGCTCGGACATCAGAGCCGTTAACGAGCGGCGGCTGGAATCGTTGCGCTCGCATCCAAATTGGCCACTTAACATAGCTGAGCAGCTGCAGCATGTGTTTATCATTAGCCGGCGAGCTAATGGCTCAAACATTATTTCAGCTCCGCTAATGGCGGCGCTCCACTTTGTTCCCCTGCCGCCCGATAAGAGTCGGACCACTAATGGTTTATTCCTGCCACCCCCCCCACCTAACCCCCCTAAAAAAAAAAATCTACAAATATAAGAGGAAAAACCCCACATGTGTTCTGAAAGTACTCGACCATGACTTCATTAGCGTTGCTCAAGGTTGATGACAAAAACACACTTTTTTGTGTTGTTGTACAGTTTGAACCTTAATATTATCGTTTAAAATTGGTAGGAAATGCTTCTTGATTTATTTAAACTAACATACAATACGATATAGATTTAGGAAAATTTTAAACCTTTTTTTTCACTAATTCGCAAAGCTAATACTGATAGCTTGTTAGCGCCATTTGAAACATTCAATATTTTCAAATGTTTTTATATAGTCAAACTGATTTATTTTCAATTTTTTTTACCTTTTTTTTTTTTTACTTTTCCGGTACCGTCAACCTATTCATATGGATGGTCTTTTTAACCATCAGACAACCAATCATCTGTCAGCTTATCCAAGGTCAATACAAGGGCAGAGGCCAGAGCAGAGAAACTTTTCCTTCTGATAGTTTCATGAAGCAGTGTCATTATTTTCAGAGTCCCCTAGATGGCGGTCTCTGCACGATTTTCCTTTTTTTTTTTTTACAACTGTTCTAATAAAACATCATTTTTTAAACTGATGGCGCCACCTACTGACCTCTAAACAACATAACACTGCTTCATGAAGCTTCATCATCATAACCCCCCCCCCGTGGCTCTGAACCGAGTCTCTTATGGATGACTGAGCTAACATCTTGGATCTCGTTCTCGAGTCATAACAATGCCGACGACACAACCTGAGAATTAAAATCCACTGTGTGCAGATTGCAACATTTTTTGATCTGAACCCGAAACAAAGATCCACCCGTGCGCTTGTCAAATGCTGGTCCGATATTGTGGTGTCGTGAAAAGGACGAGGGCCGTCGGAAGTGTCCCCTTGTCGCCCCCCCCCGACCCCCACACACACCCCCAGACGACAACAATGAGCCGCGAGCGTTTGAACTCTGGAGTTTTTTTTTATCCACGAGCAGCCGAGTGTGTCGCTCCGACTGGAAGTCCCGTGTCTGAGGGCGAGCCAGACTTTCAAGTGTCGGGCTGCAGCAGGAGTCGCCCGCATGTAACACAAGTCCCGGTGAGGGCGGACGATGAGGGGGTGTGCTGGGGGTGAGAAGGGGTGAGGAGGGGGAGACACTATTCTACACTTCACTGCAGAGCTGGCACATTGTTTAACTTCAACAAATACTTTGGTCAAACATTAGTTAAACGCATCCTTTATCATCTATTTAGACCATGAAATTCTTCACGGTGATAAAAGAAATAAACGATAAATCAAGATTATACTTGAACAACATTTTTGAAGCACAGATTATTTTTAAATCAACATTTTCTTTTTCTTTTCATTCTAGTTAATTATTTTTTCTACTGGCAGGTCGTATTAAAAAAAAAAAACCTTTTTTTTTTAATAAACAAGTTTCTATATGTTGTGTTTAGCAATCAAGAGGTATTTGTGTCTTTTTTTATTATTATTTCCCCATTTTTGAGATTCATTTTTATGTAAAAAATCCAAGGTTTTTAATTAATTAATGAATCGAGGAATATCCAATTTATTATTATTATTATTAAACCATTTTCTTTTAGAATACAATGTTTTCTATAGTCAATCATCATTATTAAGCATTATTATTTCTCTTTTTCCAGTCGATGAACAGTAATTCCTACTACAAATTAGTTTTAATGACTATTAATAAAAAATGTGGATGAAGTTGTTAACTGCTAAGGCTTTTACGGACGGATCAAATATTCTAATCAAAAAAAGATGATGTGCATTTTATTTTCAACATCTGGTGGATCATTTCTGAAAATAAATGAGATCATGGTAGCTGGAGTAAAAGTATAAATAGTGACTCTGGCTCCGATGATTGCCTTAATGTTGATTCCTTGTTGCCGCTTTAATTGTTTTACGGCTGAAAATCACTTAGAAAAACATCACTCGGGCTCATAAACAACGAAAACCCTCATTGCAACGGGCAGGTGGAGTTTCCTTCGTGCACACTTGCCAAATCAGAGCGGCACTCTGACGCGGTTTCTAACCAAACCAACATTTACGACGCCCTCGGGGGATCGCTCTAAAACAATAAGTCTACACAGCAACACTTCAAATATTAGTCTAAGCCTCGGCATCATCGCGAGAGTCCAGCACGCTCCAGCACGGCTGCAGCACGTTAGCTGTTTGTTGGAGGAGAAATAAAGTCCATCTGTTGGAGTCGCCGAGCTCTGAAGTGTTTGCCAAACAAATATTTTTCACTCCTTCATTCTGGGAAAACAACGTGGCGGCAGAGAAGTTTTAACAGCTTCTGAGAGAAGTTTTTTTTTTGATTTTGACACCGAAAAATCTTTCAACAAACATCTTTCTCAAGAGTGTCACAAGTGAGAGTAGGAAAGGAAAACGCACAACTAGAGACACAACACTTGGATAGAGCTCTTCTCCAGTCAGTTGTTCAGATCCTCTAAATAAAGTCAAATAAAGAAACAGACAGATTTATCTTCCACTTGTGCTCCTTGAAAAGCTCGAGCGTTAGTCAAGTTTATTTATCAGGAGACTTGGTCATAAACAATGACAAGAGATGCGAGCGAAAAGTAAATGTTGTATTGTTTATTATGGTTGCGAGTCTGTGTTGGTTTTATCATAAAGTGGAAACAGGTAAAGTTTCTTGACAATATACAGATGTGGCAATAAAACCCCAACTTGTCAACAACTACAAAATCAACAGCTGGGAAAAATATTCTGTTTGGTGACTAAATAAAACATCTCCAAGTGACATTAAACCACTTACATTGTAATTCAAAGTGTTTGATTTTTAAATACAGAAGTGATGCAGGGTTGTTTTTATTTTATTTTAAATAAAGTTAAAGGAAGTTATAAAAGACAAATATCAGTAGAAATATTGCCAAGAAACTCATAAATACTGTATGAACTCTGATTTTTTTTCTTAGATAAAATGTTAAAAACAACTTTAAGAATGCGTACAAATATAAGATGAAGGTAATTGTATTATCATTTTTGACCAAAACCCCTGATTCTGTGTTCAACTGATATTATATATTATTTTTAATAGAGAACTCAAAGGATCAACATTGTAAGTTTATATTTGAAATGATTAAAAAGTGAAACTTCTCTGACTTGTATGTTTTTTCAAGTATTCAGATAGGGATATTTTACTTACAGGTTATAATATTTAATAAAATTGGTGATATATGATAGTAGAATCACTTCACTTTTTAGTTTTTTTATCAACAGTGCAACGTGAGTAGCTTCCTGGAGAAACTACATTACATAGACATACAAACACTTCAAGATACATTAGATCAATATTTGGTGATCAATGATCTTCAAGATTAGAAAGAAGAAACAGCAAGAAGCTGAAAGTTACTTATTTTAACATCAAACGTTTTTCCACTGATAAACCAGAAAATAATAGATTACATTTAAAAGTAGAAATCGTGGAACTTTATTGATAACCTCACTTAGTTATATTAAATAAAATAATAAAAAACTCAAACAAGTTTGTTAAAAACTAATAAAACAGTTTAATTGTGTTCTTTCAGATCTTCGATGATGGTTTCACGACTGTTTTGTAACTTTAAACCAGAACTTTACTGCTGAAGTCTAAAGTACAAAAGTTAATAACAAACACGTTTAAAAATAAATCCGTTACAATATTCAATGTTTTATTTGCATAAACGCAAATTTAAGTAAAATCGCATTTCATATACGCTAACTCACACTGAGTACTTTTTATTAAAGTATAATTCTATTTTTCCATTGATTTGCGTCACTATCAAGGGCTCCGGCGGGCCCGGCTCACACGCGGACTTCTCCCCGGGACAGAAGCTCCTCCCGGCGGCCAGCAGAGCCGGAGCTCCCCGCTCTCTCCCTCCCTCCCTCCGGTCCCGGTCGTCCTTACCTCTCTTCCAGGAGGGACAGAAGCTCCGAGTCGTCGGGAGGTTTCAGCAGGAAAACACATAAGTCTTCCTCGGCTCACAAATCCGTACGGGCCCCTCCATTACAGCCGGCAGACAGAAAGTAAACAGCCGAGGTGTGGAAGTTTTTCAGTCCCGCAGGGTCGCGCAGGCTTTCGGGGGCGAAGGTGCGACGAGAGCCGCTGTCTTCACGGAGCTCTGGAAGTTCTCAGTGTAGTCCGAGGGGGAGGAGAAGAAACTTCCAAGTTCGAGCCACGAAACTAATGTTTTTGTGTCGCCGCAGGTATTGTATTTATGAAGGTCTGCGCGCCTCGACTACACACGCATCTTTGGGTCGGTACCGAGCTCAGAGTGAAGCGTCACACGGAGGAATGTCCGCGCAGAGGGGAGGAGAGACGGAGGGGGAGTCACCGCTCCTCACACCCACGGCCATTAAAAACAAAGACGAACATGTTCGCCCGATTATTCTGATTCTTTCTGGGCGGAACCGACGAAGACACCAGTCACTCGAGAACAAAAACTCTCTCCTTCAGTAGGTTCTTACCACAATTATCTTTAGGAAGTCAGAAAAAAACACAATTATGAACTAATATCAAGTTTTATTATAGTTTCTATATATATATATATATATATATTTAATTTACTAATTAAATATTAAAAAATATATATATATATTTCCAGGGATTATAAAAAAAAAGTAGCTAATCTGAGGAAGTCACTAGATACATTTGTTACGACATGACACTTTAAATAATATTACATTTAAAATAATTTAAAATGAATTAGCAATAGCGCTAATATAAACTAGGTCACCCAAAGAGATCATTCACAACACTTGTAGTAGGGTTGTTAAAAGAAACATCGGTCAATTATATATCGTTTTATTTATTCCCCAATAATATCTTTATATTTAACAGCACTGTATAGATTTTTTGTCGCTTTTAAAACATATTATGTATATTATGTTATTTTTATGGTTTATATTTTAATGAACTGCAAAAAAAATATTTTAACGTTCACATTTTTACGAAGTTTGTTAATTTTTGTGTTGCAATTACACTTCATGTCCTGAACAGCTGAACGGACGGTGAAGGCCTGCCAGGACTGAGGACGAGAGGATGCAGTCTACTCCAACGGCACATTATTGTACATATTTTGGTTCCAGAACACATGAAAGCAGGGACGACTTTGTGAAGGGGTTACGGGAGAATAAATTACAAATATATTGTTGTTCGTACAGTATCGCAATATATCGTATCGTTGCCACTGTATCTTAAGTTAAGAATTTCCCGATTCTTGCCCGAATATTTTTTTATTTGGTCCAGGGAACTCCACTTTGGTTTAGGCTACTTTTTAATAAAAGTGAATTTAGATTTAAAGAAATGTTTTGGCCTTTAATAGGACCACTTTAATGAGCCACAGAACATTTTAGATTAAACAGTACTTCAGATTCATATCTCAGTTTTATATCCACAGACTGTTTGTTCGAGTTCAAACAAGCGTCGCACCAGCAGCTCCGCTCACGACGCATCAGCTCAGTGGTGCACGTCGGCGTTTGTTTGTGTTTGTTGGTCCGTTGTGAGTCGGGTCTTGGCAGAGACGGTCCAGCAGGTTGAGCGTGAGCGCCTCATCTGCTGACCGTCTGAACCGAAAACCATCCCCGAGGATCACCAGCAGGTGCTCGCCTCCATCTGACAGCTGACTCTCATGGATCCGCCAGAGTTTTTCCCTCTCGCACGATTTCCTCCGTTTCCAACTGAGCTGGCTTCGCTCGTCGAAGTCCTGCTCTTGAGATGGTTTTACCAGACGAGGAGGTGAAGGAGAGTCACGCACACTTGTTGATTCCGAGTTCACCTGTCGCCAGCGTCGTCGTTTTTTCTCCCCATCATCTCTAATAAGAGCGATCGGTCTCCACGCCGAGGGTCAGGCCGGAGCGAGGAGGGGGAGCGACAGGATTGGACACAGTGGCATGTGAAAGGCCGGAGAGCGGCGAGTCGACGGGGCGCAGGGTCGGCGCACAAAAGGGGCGAGGAGGGGCGAGCCGGGGAGAGGCCACGCTGGGAACCAAAGCTGACAGCACAAACGCTTCTCATCCGACGCGGGGTCCGGCTGTCTCGGCCCCCCTGGGGTTCCGTCCTCGAGGATCTGAGCCTGGGCTGCCAGAGTCGAGCGTGACCTCTGTGGCCCCTGCGACCCCTTCCAATCAACAGCCACATTATGTTTCTTTTGCGTTTGATCCATTAAAACTATTTGTTTCATCTCATGTTATTTATAGTCATGTTTTTTTTGTGCCAAAAAATCCACTGTTATTATAGTATTTTGGATTCACTTTAAGGATTTCTTTGTGAAACTGACAGAAACTAACAGTACATTTAGGATTTATCACCTGACAACTTCAGATTTTTGAACTTTTGCTCAAGTTGCAGGAATTTTTTCTCCCAATTCATATTGTAAAAAAAAGTGTACATTGATGGACTGTCAAAGTTTTGAAGCCCATGTTAATACAAATAATTTGCCTTGCATAACAAACAACCAAGTCTTCTTCAAAGTTTGGTTTGGAGTTTTAAATATTGATCAAACGCTTGCATTGTTTGTTAAGCTTGAAATCTATTCCCGCACGTTGTGAATCAACGTTCAATCCATTGATGTGTTGAGCTACACAGCGTCATAGCACTAGTGGTTACATTTATAAAAACATGATTTTAACTTTTATAAATATGACGATTCATCCCTGAAATGAAGTGAAAGTTGAGTCATTGGTTGTTTGTAATAACGGTCTGATGAAGCTTCATGAAGCAGTGTCATTATTTCAGAGTCCACTAGATGGCAGTCTCTGCACTATTTTCCTTTGTTTTGAACAAGTATTCTAATGAAACGAGGTGTTTGAGGTTGATGACAAAAACCCACATTTTTGTGTTGTTGTACAGTTTAACCTTTAATATTATTGTTTAAGATTGTGAAGAAATGCTCCTTGATTTATTTAAATTAACAGCGATATAGATTTAGAAAAATGTAAACCCTTTTTTCCACTAATTTGTGAAGCTAATACTGATAGCTTGTTAGCATCATTTTACACATTCAGTATTTTCAAATGTTTTTACATAGTTAAGCTGATTTATTTTCAACTAATCAGGATCATCCGTCAGCTTATCCAAGTTTAACACAAGGGCAGAAACTTCTCCTTCTGATGAAGCTTCATGAAGCAGTGTCATTATTTTCAGAGTCCACTAGATGGCAGTGTCTGCACTATTTTTCTTTGTTTTGATCAACTGTTCTAATGAAACATCACATCATTTTTAAACTGATGGCGCCACCTACTGACCTCTGAACAACATGACACTGTGTCATGAAGCTTCATCAGTTGTGACGACTACAGGAATTTTTAAGGATGTCATGGGGATTTTCCTTTGTTGTGTTTCACGTTAGACGATAAATGCTTTAAAGAAATATCCTACATTACATACACCTTATTCAACCCAGCAACCGACTGCTGTGCAACCATTTGGTTTGTTGGATTTGGACCTCTGGTCACTTCAGCAGAACCTCTGATACTAACCTAATGAGTCCACTGACCTTCTGAGCCACAAAGTTTACGCTCTGTTGTGTTGACTCTGCCAGCATGGGGCTGGATGGACCCGGGACCCCCTGCGGCTATTAAAAGACACTTGAAGATAACAGCAGTGGCTTGTTCTGTTTGTGGATTGCAGCTGCAGGACATCAATTTTAATCTCAATGGACGTTAGATTCGACTCCTTCTGGGGCGACGGCACCTGACCAGTCTCTTCTAGTTTGTTTTTTTTGTCACTTTTCACTATGTATTACAAATCTTTTCATCATGTTTTTGGTCTATTTCAGTGAAACATTGTACTAATACAACTTTCTGTAGTCAATATCTGATTAATTAGTAGTTAGTTAGAGTAATTAAGTCACTTTGTGATTCACATTTTATTTGTTTTAGTTGCATTTGTGTTTAAACTAGCATTTTACTGTTTTCTGCTCGGATTTCAATTATTAATTTTAAGGGGTTTTGTTGTTCTTTTGTCACTTCCTGTTATAGATTTAGCATAGATTTTGTTTGTTACATGAATATTAACTCCATTCCTTTATTTAAATAGTCCATCTTTTAATCTTTCATGATCTTCTTTAGCTGTATATTTCCCTTTAGTTTCAGTAACCTTTTGTTTTTGGCTATATTTGTAGTCTTTCTTTTATTTAATTTTGTCTTAGTATTTGATTTTTTGTTCGACTTATTTGCCTTTTGATGTGTAATTTGTTGCTGTAATTCCTTTCTCGTATTTTCAATTGTTCCATTTTTTTCTTCTTTCTGCATCAACTTTTTATGAAAAAGTAAAATCTAGCTCCACCTCCTATTGTGTATTCAACATGTTCAACGTGTGTTGTTCATTTCAGAATTTATTCACGGTCTATAAGTTTTCTTTTAAACATCTCACTGAGAAGTTTATTCAAGGAGAAAGTTGGACGCGGCCAAAGAAACTCACACCCGCGTGAAAGAAGTCAAGGAAACGAGCAACAGAAGTGATTTTCTCCGCTGAGCCCGGACGGCCTCTGGACAGGTGTGCGAACGCTCCTGCTCGCTCAGATATATAGTATGTCTTCATGTTTCCAGGAGGAGGCGGGTGACTGAAAATGAAGAGAGACTTCACCATCTGGTTTCTGCATCGAGGTGTTGCGATCACCTCATCCATCCTCTCTCTGGGAATTTCATCAGTCGGTAACATCTCACTTATTCTCACATCTCGGTCGTGTTCTCCCTGAACCGCCGCCTCCTCTTGTAAGTCGTCTCCGCGAGGACTGTACGGAGCATTAAACTGAATCAACAGAAGCCACTTTACCTTTTTAGCCGCTTCGTAATATGGCTTCACGGTCGTAAACAAGATGTGGAAAGATGGCTGACGCTTCTTTATGGCTGTACCAGTGATGGTGTCTCTGTCAATCCGTCACTCCAGGCTGCCTTAAATGAGTTTGTGGGGCGACATGAAGACTCAAAAAACCACGAATCATCTGTGAACAAGCGGTTTCAAACTCTCTGGCTTTCTTCAGAACATAAAGAAACTACTTTTCGCTTCACGTCAGTGTCGACGTTCCTCTTCTACCAGATGTCTTTTCTCCCTTATTTTCTTTTTAGATGTCTTTTTTTTTTTACAGGAAGACACACTCTACGTCCAGCAACGTTATCTGTCCTCTATGGACTCGGGGTCAATGGAGGCACCGATATTACAAACCAGGCCTACATTATGGCTATGAAAGGAGACAGTAGGTGGAGATGGATCCCTGCAGTGTTCTCAGTCCTCAGCTTCTGATATCCAGCATGTCACCGTGAGCTCTGCACATTCATGCTTGTTATGGGATGGATGGATGGATGGATGGATGGATGGATGGATGGATGGATGGATGGATGGATGGATGGATGCATGGATGGATGGATGGATGGATGGATGGATGGATGGATGGATGGATGGATGGATGGATTGATGGATGGATGGATGGATGGATGGATGGATGGATGGATGGATGGATGGATGGATGGATGGATGGATGGATGGATGGATGGATGGATGGATAAAAGCATAGATGGACGGATAGATGGATGGATGATAGATAAAGGTATAGATGGATGGATAGATGGATGGATGATGGATAAAAGCATAGATGGATGGATAGATGGATGGATGGATAGATAAAAGTATAGATGGATGGATAGATGGATAAAAGCATAGATGGATGGATGGATGGATGGATGGATAGATGGATGGATGATGGATAAAAACATAGATGGATGGATAGATGGATGGATGGATAGATAAAAGCATAGATGGATGGATAGATGGGTGGATGATGGATAAAAGTATAGATGGATGGATGGATACCAATAAGTCAAATTGTTGAAATCCATACAATAACAATCAACCGTCATAAACCTCAGTGTGATTCTTAAACGTAGCCATGAGCACAACAATGCTGTCTAAATGTCAAAGTGAAGCTGAATGGATAAGACAGACGACGGCGAGATGTCGATCCATATGTTTTTATTTTACGGTCGACGTCTCATAAACATCGACGCCCGAACATGTGTCATGACAGGAGGGTGTCTGAGGAGCGACGGAGCAGGAAGAAGTGATGATTCATGGGAGCTTCTCCAACATCTTGAATTTGAGTTTCTCGCTGGGATCATCCTCTTGTTGTGTCTCGCTAGCTTGTTTTCAAAGTGGAAAAAAAAACGAGCCGGATGATTATCACGTATCCATGGAAACAGGAAGTTGGAGCCAAGCGTCCAAGATGGCCACCGGCTTGTGAATGGACACATTCCTCACCGGCAGGGTGTCTGCAGCCGGGAGGAGGGGCCGCGAGCGTTGACTCCGCAGAGAACTGGACTATATAAATAGTAAGTGCTGCTGTTTTAAGGACTTCCTGTCACTGCGTATTCCATAAAAAGTCTACTTAAACAAACAATCGCTTTCCCATCGGGGTCTGCGGCGGGTTCATCCCGGGACCCCGGCGAGGGGACTGTTGAAGCCCCCAGACTGGAGTCAGGGAGCTGTTACAGGTCACCACGCTCTCTTTCACTCGCTCGCCCGGAGACTCTTCACACACAACATGAGTCTTCACTCAGAACGATGGCTTTGTTTCCTCCACGACTGCTCTTCAAAAGCCCGAAAACCAAAATCAACTACACTTTTTATTATCTAGTGCCTAATTAAATCACTAGTTTCTGCTTCTTTTTTTAAATATATTCTTCTTTTTAATTCGTATTTTGGTCCCTTTTTTATCGTTTTACTTAACTTTGTTCTTAGTTTTAAGTATTTATAGTGTTTTTTTGTAATATTTAACAGTCATATTGTCGGTCAGATAAATTTAATGACTGATTTTTAGATTTTTAAAATACCAAAATCATTTTTTTTGCCTTGACCAAATATTATATTGAACATGTTTTAGTTAAATTCTATGTTTAATCTATCATTTCTAATACATTCTATTGTGACTCTGTAGGTTTTTCATTTCCTCTTCTGTTCTTTTATTTTTATTAATTCTTTTGTTTGCTAGTGGGTGTTTTTTTTTTTTGGTTTTGATTAGTTTAATTTATTAACATTATTTAATTAAATTATTTCCTTACCTTGTCCTGCCATTCAGGAACATTCCAAATCTCACTTCAAGGACAACAAATATATCTGATATTTAAGTTTTATCAAGTGTGTTTCTCTCGTTTTTCTTTTTACCATTTAAAAAATGATTTTGCTACGTCTGAGAAGCTAAAAACTTCAGAGAGACACGTTGAGATGAGTTTAATTGTCCAAACATTTGGGGGCATCTGCTCTCCTCAGGGATGAAAAACAAAAAGACCATTCAGAGGAATGTTCACTGACAGCTTCATGGTCTCATCCCGACCAGAGCCGCAGTGATGGATGGCGTCCTTCTCGAGGAGGCCAGCTGGTGTGTTTGTGCGCTGACTGACAACTATATGTATCTGTGTGTGTGTGTGTGTGTGTGTGTGTGTGTGTGTGTGTGTGTGTGTGTGTGTGTGTGTGTGTGTGTGTGTGTGTGTGTGTGTGAGAGAGAGATTACCAGAGATTCCATTTCTTTTACACCCCTCGTCCTTGTCAGTGACCTCCTCTCAGCAGATATCTGAGGCATTCCAGAGCACTGAGCACAGAGAAAATATGTTTCACTCGGGATTGTTGCTTGAAAAGAAAAGGTCACTGGTTCTCTAAAGCTGCAGAAGGTTCTGATCCGATTCTACAAATCACCAAAATAAAACAACCTTTTTGGCTGAGAAAGATTGTTCGGCAGGATTTGCTAGATGTGTGTAAGTAAAGTAAATCCCAGAACAGTCACAACAAGTAGCTCCGGCCCAGGAGCCACAGTTGAAGGCATTCTTGTGGCCCCCAGGTGAGGGTAAACTTACTTTAACTTTAACTTTAAAATTAATATTTGAGTTTTGGTAAAAAATGTATCGGAAGAAAATTGACAATATTATAGTATTTTGTATTACGTATAGTAGGATGAAATTATAAATGAATAAAATAAGATAAAATAAATTAAAGGTCAACTAAGGCTTTAATTTAAGTGTCTGTTAAATGGATCTTGGACCTCTGTTGTACTTATCAGTATATGTTTGTAAAAAACTCTCTTTTCATTGAAATACTTACAGAAGAAAATGAGCTTAAGTCCCGCCCACTGAAAACTCTTATCATAACCACACCCACTGTGCTGTGATTGGTCGAGCATTGAGGTTTGTCGCAGGGTGTCATCAATCCAGGAAGTCTCCACCTCCAAGAGACTTGTTGTTTAAACAAAGCGGGCGTGATTACAGCTGGCTTGAGGAGAAGTGAAGCCATTATAATGTCATAATGGACTCGGCTCTCGTAACCTCTCGTTCGCCGTGATTTCAGACAGGGGAGAAGTTTATAAAGTAATAACTTCAAAACATCGTCACGATGATGGACCTCTTGGAGAGGAAGTTTTATGTTGAGGTGTACTGGTGTCCTTTTCCAGGGTGTCCCCCGCCTCACGCCCGAAAAAACTGGGACAGGCCCCAACAACCCGGGACCCCCATAAGAGAATAAGCGGCAGAATATTAAGTAAAAATGCATTTTATAATTCTGGATAAATGAGAACATACACAAGAATTTTACAAGTTCTCTCTACTACATTAAGGTAAGGTAAGGTAAGGTAAAACTTTATTGATCCCTCAGGAGGTCTCATTCGGGAAATTGTTTTTTACCAATAGCCAGCAATTTTTCATAAACAATACAAAGTAATAAATAAAAATAAAATAAGAAGAAGAACATAAAGACAAAGAACAAGATGACACAATCTAAGTCTAAAGATAAAAAACAAAGAACATAGGTCAAAGGTCATTATATTGACTTTATCAACAAAGACAACAATAGATTTGTAATAAAAAATATTTTCATGTTCCTAAGAACAAAAAGGGAGAAGGAGATTCAAAATTCTTGACACCGGGCTGGAGTGACCAAGAGTGATAAAGGTTCTGAGATCTGGCCTCGCTGGAAGAAACCGGTCGATCATCATTGTTTCTATTTCTTGTCTCACAATTGAGGTACAATTCGACTAAAAAACATTATTATGATCATTCCTCTACAGGTCGAAGTCTACAGTAAGAACTAGACCTAAAACAGCGGATCCACTTCACTTCTATAGATGGTCCCTCGGAACTAGTTTTCTCAACAGATCCTGGAAGTAGCTTCAAACGAGGAAGTCCAAACATTGCCTCTGTGTTCCGCCGCCAAACTGGTTGGAGTTAATCAGCCCGTGTTCCCTCAGAACAGGAAGCACTTTCGGGGAGTCTGTGGCAGATGTGATGTCTTCATAACAACCTGGACTCATCTTCACCCGGATGCCTCCCCCCTTCATGCCACAGAGAGCTCCGTGGACAATCCGCTCCGACCCGTCCGCACGCTTCCCTGCGCCCCATAAATCGTTGCTCCGCCGGGACAGCTGGAACGACAGCACAAGTGGGAGCCCGGATAGAGCTGTCCGCGCGGCTCCTGTTACAAATTAAGTCGGCCGGAAAAAAAAAAAACTGTCTCCCGAAATCCGTAGTATCCACTTCCTGCTCGGAGCGGCCCGGGGATGGTCTGGACGCTCTGCCTGTGGTCTCCCCCGATCGGCACAGAGTTTACAGGCCTGTTAAAGGCAGATAAAACCCACCGTCTCTTAAGAGGGATATGTTTCATGACCTGCAGTTAATGTCCAGGCGCGGCGGGGGATCGCCACACTTCCTCCCCGGCCCGGGCCCCGATGCAGCGAGGTCAACGCCGAGCTGAGTCCTCGCAGAAAGTCAAAACTGAGGGTTAGCCTCGGTTGGCTTGACTCGCTCTCATCACCAGAACAGATACTGTTCCATTAGTTTGTGTTATTAGTTTACCACTTTCCATCTGTTTTGTTTAACGCTCCTTGGTTCCCTTCATGAACGATCGGAAGCAGATCATAAAATGAGAGACCGTCAATAATATTCATTAATATTACGACAGCCCATAGCGAACAAATCAAACTATTGGTTTACCTAAAAAAATGAGTGGAATTTACGTCGCAAAACGTTGCCGTATGTTTACATTTCATTCTACCAGAAGCTAACACAAGGCTAGGCCGTGAGGCCGTGGCTTCAGTGGGAAAAAAAGGAGGTAAAAAAAAGAAAGGGGAGTGTCCAGCTTAGATTTATTTGACAGGTCAGTCTAGACCAGACCTGGGCAAAGTGCGGCCCTTTGACTGTATTTATGCGGCCCTCCTAATGTAAGTAAGTAAGTAAGTAATTTTTATTTGTATAGCGCTTTTCCAGACCAGGGTCACAAAACACTTAAACAATCAAAACAATATTCAATAAAGTATATACTTTAAAGGTCAAGATAAAACTGATAACACAACAGGAGTTCCAGAAAATCAAGGAAAAGCCTGAACAAATAAAAACGTCTTAAGATTGTCAAAGTATGATGAATGTATAAATGGTATAAATGTATAATGCATTAACAAATGTATTTTGTATGTATTATTCATTGACATTATCACATAACACTTACACTTAACATTTACTTTTGGTGTGTAATTTTTCAAGTATATATTAATCCCTCAATTAATTTTTTTTAAAGTTAGTTGAAGAAATTATTTGAATATATACAAGAATAAAATTGCAGCTTCTTTATATTACTAAAAGTCACTAATGACAAGTTTTTTTCATCTTTCTTTTTGCTTGACGGCCCCTAACAACATTCACAGAATTTAATGTGGCCCTTGAATAATTATAATTGCCCAGCCCCTGGTCTAGACAATCGAAACAGTTTGAGGTTCTAACCTTTGCAACCAGACCCCTCAGAAATCCATTTGAAGGCACCTGCTCTACAGTGTAGTATTGCTGTTTGCATCAACAAGTTTTCCACCCATGTTCGCATGGGGCGGCGCCCCCGGGTTCCACCTCACCCTCCGGGGCCAGCGAAGTCAGGAATTCTCAGGCCGTCTGCATTAATCTGTTCTATTTTAATCTGGCGTGGGGGGGATATTAAGAATGGCCTCTTTGGCCCTGGTCCCATCACCTCTGACCTCGCCTGTAATCCGCCTCTCCCATCGGCTCATTAAGGTTCCGGGAGTTCACACCTCTCGCCATGTTGGGCGCAGCTGCGTCGCCCCGGTGCCCGAGCCGGCGCGGGGTGTCAGGAAAGGCTGCCGGCTTCACAGGCGCTCCACAGGCCCACGCCTCTGATCTCCGCCCGGGAACGCTATAAATCACGACGTGGAGGTGACGCTCCAAAGTGCTCATTAAAGCCTTGCCATAATAAACGTGGCGAGAACGAAAGGCCTTCTCTACCTGTCAGACTGGGCTAATAAGAGAAGTCTGTGGCCGTTTGCTAACGACGATGATTAGGGAGAAGGTGGATGGAGTGTTAACAAACGTGTAACTGCAGCCACGCTCGTAAAAAGTTCTCGCAGGTACTATCGCCGGCCCGACGTGCCCTCGGAGAGTCTGAGAGCAGCCGGACGAGAACGAGAACAGGAAAGTATGACGTAGAGGTTTGACTAGATGACGCCTTTTTTATGTCCAATTCTGAGGTGAGAGTCTGGGTATCAGCCAAAACCAGATCGGTAATATTATTGATTTTCATAGTCCAACCTCTGTGTAACCTGCCACTAGTCCTTCAACGGCACCTAATACAGAGCTACAGTACCAAACAGGATGGTCCCTGACAGAGGCGTAAGAAACTAGGTCCGATCAGAGGATGATCTGTATGTAGGAAAACATGCGTTCAGACCGGTAGGTAAGACGATAATTGGGCAGATGGAGGTCCAGGCAGGAAGGTTACTATAAGGGCAGAAAGGAAGAAAGGTCCACAGGTTTGTAGGAGGTCGGCTAGACTGGCCTAAGGAAGGCTAGTTGGTAGGTAGTAAGGAAGGCAAGATAGAACTAATGGTTATGGTATGGTACTGGCAGCCAGACATATATGATGTTTGGTATGTAGCCAAAGCGATCGGTAAAGTGTCAGTTGGGTAGTTAGTCAGAAAGAAGATGAAGTTGGCAGTCTTGGAGTAAGGTAAGGGTTAGGGTTAGGGTTAGGGTTAGGGTTAGGGTTAGGGTTAGGGTTAGGGTTATGGTTAGGATTAGGATTAGGATTAGAATTAGGATTAGGGTTAGGGTTAGTGTTAGGGTTAGGGGTAGGGTTAGTGTTAGGGTTAGGGTAAGGGTTAGGGTTAGGGTTAGGGTTAGGATTGGTGTTAGGGTTAGGATGGTTAGGGTTAGGGTTAGGGTGAGGGTTAGGGTTAGGGTTAGGGTTAGGGTTAGGATTAGGGTTAGGGTTAGGATTAGGATTAGGATTAGGATTAGGATTAGGATTATGGTTAGGGTCAGGGTTAGGGTAAGGCAGTTGGGCAGTTAGGTTTGTAAGTAGTAAATCCGGCAAATAGGTATAAATTAGGAAGGTAGAGATTTTACCTGCAAAATCGTACTTAGAATCGCAGTTACATAGAAAGGAAAGAAAGGAAATCGGTTGCGGGTAGGTGAGCAGGCAGGTAGTAAGGTCATTTGGAAGGTAGGTAGGAAGGCCTGGCAAGGTAGAATTCAGACAAATACGCAAAAAACACTACCCTTTTGAGTTGGGTTCCACTGGTCCTGCTACCTATTCTTGGCCGAAAAACTTGGAGGCAATAGTGTACTTACAATTTAAAAAAAGCACTGAATCTTGTTCACAGACCAGGGAACAACTTTTCGTACCAAAATACTGTACGCCTTCTCGCTGTCTTTTAATTAAAAAGTTGGGTTTGTTTCCTGTGTTGGAATCCCACCAATGATCCGAAGTGACATCACTCTCGGTCGATGTCACCGTTTTGAGCGCATGCTTGGCTCGCTTTGAACCAGAGCGGAGCAGGTACTAAAAATAGTGTCTGCGATGGGTCCTCAACACACACCAGGTAGAGTCGAGTAAGACTGCGACGAGCCGGTCGAAAACAGCCATTGGTGACTGTGAGTTTGCGTCAGGCAGGAGCTGTGCAATGATACAACATCGTGGCGGCGGCCATCTTAGTATTTTGACAAGTTCGTCTTCGTGATCTCACTGGCACCAACTCTGCTGAATGTGAACAACGCTTTGATTACAACTTTCCTCTCTTGATATCTTCTACCAGTGAGCGAGAGGGGAAAGAAGTTTGAGATGGAGAAAGAAGACGGAGGGGGGAGAGAGAGAGAGAGGGAGAGAGGGAGAGAGGGAGAGGGGGAGGCTTGGATTAGACGATGGCCTGTTTTTGCTCTCCGTGTCAGTGCACTCCTGCAGCAGGATGGATAGATAGTGACGGCCTGCCAGTTGGTTTTCATTACCGCACTTCAGACCTCCTCCTCCTCCCTCGCTCGCTCACAGACTTCCCTCTGAAGAAAAGGTAGAAAGTGATTCCTGCGAGTGAAAAAAATATTGCCAGAGGGCAGTTTTTTCTTCTTTTTTTTCCTCTGCAATGTATTTTTCTAATATCCTCTTCAGACTCCGAGTCTCCCCCGCGCCTCTCAGCTTTTAAGTCAAACCCCTGTCATCTACCCTGTGGGGGCTCGGCTGGAATGCTGCTTCAATATAAGATCTGTACCTTTGCATTCTCAGTAATGTGTGTCCAAACGGGTCTCCACATGGGGGAGAGAGGGGAGCGGAGGGGGGAGGAGATATGGAAACAAGGTGGAACTGTGCTTTGTTTGTTGCCCTCTCACACTGGGGCAAAAACTCTACACCAATAAAATCAGCCACAGATGTGCACCGGTGGCTCGGGTCTGGTCACATGGTGCACAAGTTCAAAAACCCGCCAACGTATTTTTTAAGTGTTGTAGAAAAAATATAAAGACGATGTTTGACAAGTTAGACGACTTTCACGACTTTGGAGACAGAGTTAGGGAGGACAGATGTTTGGACAGGAGGGGAGAGATAGTGCTGAACAAAGAATGTTGGCGGCGAAGAAGAGGAAGACGACGGTGAGCTCGATGACGTGAAGGTGTCACGAGTGGCCGATGAAGACGATCTGCCGGGAATTGAAGGATTGTGGGAAAGGCAGCCTACTTATTAAAACTGACGTAGATAATCAAGGAATCTATCAAACAAGTAGATTAAAGAAATAAATGCTCATCATTTAATGAGAGAAAATAAATCAGTCTATATAATCCCCTTATTAAATTGAAGTTACTAAATTGAATGTCTCTTTATTACAATATTAAATGTTAATACATTATAAGTGTATTTTGTTTTTTAGAGAATATTTCATTTATAAATTGGGAAATTATAATATTATAATATAAATGTATTTTTATATAGAAAATAAATTTAAGAATAAAATAATAAAATTGTATTCTACATATTCAGACCAAAGAAATTCAAGAAAAAATCAATAGAATGGTTTTAAATATAAGATCAAAAGAAGTCAAACAAACAAACATACAAAAAAAAAACGTTTTGAAAGTTGATAGAATGAAGACAAAGGCAAAGAAGGAACATTTGTAATTTAAATTTAAAGCAAATATATATTTGAATACACATCATGTGACATTCCAAGATAAAAGTGATGGTTCTGCTGATGTGTGAACCTCATTTATGGATCAGCACATGCTGACACCACGATACGTGGTGCGTCAGAAAAGCAGAATTTGAGAGCTTTAGAGAGCGAACAGAGATAAGAACAGGCCACTGACCTCTGACCTCACTCCACTGATCGTTACTTCCATCCATCACAAATTCCTTCCTGGCTGCTCCAGGAGAATCAAAAACACACTTAAGTGAAAACACACACACAAGGTGGAACATTTCATATTCCACACAAAACAGATCTTTTTTTGAGAGCTGAAGGGGACGGGCTCTCACAGGTTCTGATGGACTGTAACTTCTGGAGCCAAACTGCTGCTCCTCATTTTTGGTGGCGCCGGTCCAGGATCAGCTCAATAAAGACTTCCTCTGCCACGGTGACGGACTCACATCTGGTTTGTTTCTGTTGCAGAAAAACCGACGCAGTAAATTGACTCATAAATCTCAAAGGACGCTCACATGAAGAATTCCGGACGGCGCTCCGAATGTTCTGAGTTGTGTTATGAACTCGGCACACTCAGGAATCACTCCCGCTTTGTTCCCGGCGATCTGTGACCCAAATTGTTTGAAACGCAAAAATGATTCCAATTTTCAAGCATCTGTTGTTAAGATGTGTTCGGGTTCGTGCGATAAAGTTTAAATTAAATCACTGGTTGTTTCTTTTGCTAAAATGTTTTATTATATTAACAGGCTTTTCCTTGATTTTCTGGAACTCCTGTGTTGTTCTCAGTATTATACTGACCTTTAAAGTATATATTTTATTATAGTATTGTTTTGATTGTTTAAGCGCTATATAAATACAAATTACTTACTTACTTACAAATAACTAAATGGTAAGTTAATAACAAACGACAAAATAACTGTTTAACCGTTTTAACTGTTTGTTTTAGAGAAAGAGAAAAGCCAGTTGTTTATAAAATACAGGTAAAAACATATAAACATAAATGACCGTTAAAGTAAAGTTCCTTTTTTTAAGTATAAACTAAACGTTTGCTAGCATGTTAGCTGTGCTAAACGGAGGCATTGTTTCTGTGTCATCAGATGGAAATGCTATGCTAACTTAGCATTTATGCTAATGTTAGCATAGCCCCGCCCTCTTCAAGAAACAAGCAGTCCGATTGGCTCTCAAATTTGTGCGTCAAATAAAAATGTTTTCTATGTATTGTAACAATTTGAATTACCCTAGTTACAATTTTGTCTTAAATGAACGTAAATTATTATATAAATAAATCGATAATAACAAAGAATATATACAATATTTAATCTCCGGAGTTCCAATGAGATTCAGAGAAAGTTACTTAAAAGGTTTAAAGTTTCAGTTTGTGAATATATGTTCTATTCCCACGATGTTGAGCCTGATCCCCTGCAAGACCTGATTTCTTCTGCAGGAACCTCAGCTCTGGATCAGAGTCAGTCGCCTCCATCAGCTCCTAAATCTGCCGCTATTTGTTGTATAAAAACACATGTCAGGAAGACAACTGGGATCCAAACAACCCTTTGCTCTGGAAAAAGCGGCCAAACCGGGCGGACGGACGGAGTGGGAACCGTTTTCCCAGATACCTTATCTGTCGGCTGAATGAGACCCAGACCCTTCAGAGCGCTGTAGATACAAAGCAGAGAGATTAGGATTTCGGCAGAACACGTCCAGCCTCGGGAGCGGGAGCTTGAATGGGTTTGATTTTGCTTCACAGGACCACTACAAACACGCCGTGGTCTTATCTGCTCCGGCAGAAGATGGAGATAAAGAGCGACACAGATACCGGGATGTGAAACAGGATCAACCTAATGACACGTAGACAAGTAATCGCTGCCCTAATCACCGCAATTACTCCAGCGAGGGGGGGGGGGTCCGGTCCAAATATGAGCATAAGGAATCTCTTATATCTCCAGCCGTTTGATCGCGGAAACAGAGCAGTTCCTGAGAGAGACTCACATCTTGGACTTGATGATATAAAGTGTCTTTAGGCAAGAAAACAGGAGGCATCAATCTTCCTCGTTTCTCAGAGTTGTTTAATGCAGAGTCTGTTATATTATCGTTAACGTTTTATTACAGGGAGTCAAACAGTTGTTTTGTAAGTTTTTATATATACTTTAAGTTTTTCCAACTTTGTGTCCACCAGAGGGCTCCCAACTAAGTTGGATCTGCTCACAAAGACTGGACAACACACACAGTTGATTTAATGTGTTTTCGTTCGTTAACAAATCAAAAATGTGCATCGCAGCGGCCAACACATCTAAGTGAGTCCCTGATAACTTAAAGTTAATGTGTTGGTTTAAGTGTGTCTTAAATAGATTGTGGACCTCTATTGTATCATCAGTATGTGTCTGTTTGGACAAAACTCTCTTTTCATTGAAATATTTACATTAGAAAATTATCTTAAGCCCCGCCCACTGAAAACACTCTTATTCTGGAGATTAAATCTTGTTTACCAGAACCACGCCCACTCTGCTGTGATAGTAAAACATCAGGGTTTGTCACCGCGCGTCATCAATCCCGGAAGTCTAGACCTCAAAGGGACTCACTGTATAAACAAAGCGGGGCATGATTACAGCTGGCTGGAGGAGGAGTGAAGGCCATTATAACATCAAAATTGACTCCGCTCTCGTAACCCCTCGTTCGCTGGGATTTCGGACGGGGGAGAACTTTATAAAGTAATAAGTTCAAAACATGGTCATGATGAGGGACTTACTGCATCTTGGAGAGACTTCAACATTTGAAACATGTCAGTCAGGAGAGTTGGATTTTAACATTAGTTGACCTCTAAGTCTATAGTGAATCAATAAGGTCTCGGACTTATACCCGTACCCTAATATCTGCCTAGTACCAAATGATTTGGTTCAAGAAGAAGGCCTGACTCATTAGCTCGCCAACCACATGACTGAGTCCACAGTACTTGAACATTTACACAGGACGTGACTTTGAACCATGGACTGGATCTTTAAAACTTCAGTCCCCAGATTGGAAGTGCTGTTACCACGTTAAGATAGTGAATTAACCCTTGTGTTATCTCTGGGTCAAGTTCACCCCGAGTACCCGAAAACAAATGTGTTTGTGTTTCGGGCCTCCGGGTCACCTTGACCCAGAGATAACACAAGGGTTAAGACACAACTCATGGAATCCTACACATGTTACCAAGTCCCTGTGACCTATACCAAAATAAAAGTACCATATACTTGCATGTTGACCAAGCTTAACCCCTCTCTAGTGGCACTATGATTCACTCTTCCCTGACTGTGGTAGGGTCAAGTTCTGGTGTTTACATGGGCAGAAAACCCCCCAAATAAGTTTTTGAATTTGAACATTAGTGATTATAAAAGAAACCAAGAGAATGTAATTGTAAAAGATCAGTGACTTTAACCGGAGTCAGTTGACTCGGACATGTAAGTCCCTCTTGAGGAAGGATCGTCTACTGTGTTTCCTCAGCCGAGGGCTGCGACCCTGCGACAAGTTGTTTGGTTTCCCTCGCCCGATAGCGAAGGATTAGCACATCGTCACTTCACACACACAATGCTTTCAGAAGCAAACACTCTTGCCCAGAGGCCGAGTGTTTATGTCCATCTTTGATATGAGACGCCGGAGCCAACAGCCGGAAGTGTGCGAGCCTCTTTGAGAATCACCCGAGCGGACGGCCCGGATCGTCGGGGGCCTCGGCTCCGGCAGGTTTTTTTTTTATGATACCCGGGGCAAAAGAGCTGGAATCATCCGAACCCCCTGCTGGAGATCCAACATCTGCTCTCCGGCCCCGGCCAATCGGACGCCCGAGCCTCGGCCGTGACGAATCCGCCTGCTCGCTGGTCTTTTCAGGGGATCCTGGTGGAGGAGTGGGAACAAAAGCTCCCCCCGCCAACCTAAAAAAAACCCTCCTCCTGCCTCCACCCTCATGGCTTTGATATTTTAGACCCCTGTGCGCACGAAAATCCCCCCTCCCCTCGACATACCCCCACACTCACCCCTGTGCAACACAAACACTCTCATGGATCATGACAGAAAAATGACAAGGGTTTAAGTTTTCTGTGCCGGGCCTGTCACGCGGATATAAAACCTGATTTGTGTCCCTTCTTTACTCACCTTTCACTGCATAAATTGAGATATTCCCCTGCTGGACCTCGAGGCCCTCGTCTGGAAATGTTTCTCATCCCAGAGCGGTCAAACTATCTCGTAACTCATCTCTTATCTCAGGCCGAGAGGAACTGAACCGTGAATCATTCGTTCGTTTTCCACCACTTACCAGGTACTGAGTCATGAGGGCAACTGTTCATGAGTCAATAGAGATTTAAGCGGTTTTACCTGTTGCTGGAAACAATCTCAACAAACATGTTGCAGGAGGCCGTCAAAGACCAGAGTTAGAGAGGCAACATAGAGTTGTAGTCAAGCTACAACTTTTTTACAACTACTTCATCTTTGATCTATGTTCTTTATCTTTATCTTTAGACTTAGATTTTATCATCTTGTTCTTTCTCTTTATTTCTCTTTGTTCTTGTTCTTATTTTATTTTGATTATTTTTTATGAAAAATTGCTGTATTTGCTGTGGCTAATTGGAAAAAAAACTATTTCCCAAAGGAAACCTCCTGAGGAATCAATAAAGTTCTACCTAACCTAACCTAAGACCACACCAACCGAGACCAAGCCCTTATTGGGATCGGAGAGTATCGACAACTTTAAACTCTTTTCAAACTACATATAAAAGGTTTTGATCGGGCGATTATATCCGAGAACTACGAAAGAAAACTCATCAGCATTCAATAAATCCAGCACGACTCAGTCTCTGTTACTGTAAATGTAAGTATTGATCGTTTAATGTATTGAAATTGTGTTTAAAACTGCGATCCTGAATGAAAGTTCAAAGGTGTCAACGTCGACATCAGACGACTCTGTTAGGTACATGGTCATTCAAAGGTAGTGACCCCGGGTAGTGTTTACCCAGTCGGTCTCACCTGCTCCTGAACAAAAATCCAAAGACCGCCCAGTCAGAAACAAGGCCCAGTGAAAATTAATTTGAGACCGAGACCCCAAAAAAGACTGATCTCATCAATGAAGCTTTGGTAGATTCCAGCGAAGTGACCCCATTTAAGGGGACAAGACAATGTATAAAATAATGTGCTTGATGTCATGGTGGCCAACAGAGGTACTAACCTTATGAAAGCGCTTGTATCGCACCACTGCTTACCTCCCAACTGTTGCCCTGTAAAACCACCACAAAAACACCTTTGTTGTTAATTTGTTTGTTCATTCAATCAAACAAGGATTGCAACATTACCCAGTATGGACAATTACAGGGAAAATGATACAGTCTGGTTATGACAGGAATCGCAGTGAAGCTTAGCTTTACATAAATAGCCTTAAGTGAAATTCTTAAACTAGGATTTCGTTCTTGAAATTCAGCTGAAGCATAGTTTGTTACCACAGCCTAGAATCAAAGCCCCGGAATATACGTTTTACTCTTGACTTCCTGCCCAAAGTGCGACATTGACGCTCCATCTTTACTTTGCATTACACAGGCAGAAGATCACCGTGAAATAGTGCTTATGTTGACTAATAAGACACGTGTGGGCAGAGTTAACGAAAGTCGATCAGTGTGTAAAACCTCTTGTTTGTTTTATTCGTGAAAACAGACCCACTGACTGCGGGAGCCCACAACCCGGTCCAGACAGTCAATAAGTAGGCCGGCCCCGGCTCCACGGGCTAATGACATGGCGAGCTCGGTACATCTGAGGAATTGGCAGAAGGGGCGAAGCGAGGATTGAGTTCACCCAGTGAATCGCGGAGAGTAATTATGGGATGTAGGATCTGAAAGACAGAAGGGACAATGGGAACCAGCGCCGGGATGACACCCACTCCGTGCGGGAAGATCGGCCGTGACCGGCTAGAATTACAGCGTGATGAAAAACGTTGGCGCTTTTTCCTTCTGTTGCCACTCTTCAAACAATCGAGCCGAGTTGACACTTATGGAGACATTACAGGACGTGAATTAGACTCAGTGGAAACACTATACGTCCACTTCTGCTCGTCTACGCTGATATTGCAGACACGAAAGTGGAGGGAGGCGAAAGATGAGCCGCTTGGGTTTGACAATTGAGTCAACCAGCTGAAGCTCAGTGTATGAGCAACAAGAAGCTTGTTTTCCCAACTCATTATGTTCAATAGCTGTAGCGACAGTACACTAAGATTCACTCGTTTATATGGAGGTTCTCTGCAACCTTGTTAAAATTCATGATCACACACTGTATGGTACATTAACTCTTGATATAAAAGACTATCTGACTTGATAAAACCCTTGACGACGACACCATTTTTGTATGATTCAACATCCCAACTTAAAACAAAACATCAGATAAGACACAAGCTGATTCAGAAGAAAAATATGACAAACTCACTGGTGTTTATTTTCTTGTCCCTTTCTCAGCACAGCAGAGACTTACAGTCTTACGACATAGACACACATTTCTAGCATTGCTCTATTTTTTAAGGAGTAGTTCACCCAAAAATTTTGATTCTGCAAATGTCCTACTCGCCCTCATGTTGAGTAAAAGTTGGGATTATTTTCCAAGTAATCGGTTCATTTAGTTCAGTTATAGACAAAAATGTATGTAATTTTTTAAGAACTGACTGGTTCTTAGTTGTCGTCATTTTCATTTTGTCCAAAAAGAAACTTAAAAAACATCTCAATACCTCCATACTGCTCGTCTGTAATCTTGTATTGACGCCTCGACATGAGGAGGAATTGTTACGAAAAGAAGTTAAATAAGTCTGTATTTTGTGCTTCTATATTTAGACCTTTTTTTTTTAAAGATCATCAGCATAAATCTTGGGCATCAGCACTGACACTAGCAATGTGTTACAGAATTAACTAGCTGTAGCTAAGATACCTGTAGCTTCCTCTAGAAACAAACTCAAAATATAAAGACCTTTAAAAAGAATTCTGAAATTTCTTCATGTCGAGGCTTCAATACAAGATGGACGTTACAGACGAGCAGTATGAAGTATATGTTTTTCATTTTGTCTTTTTGGACGAAGATCAAGAGAAAGCCAACTGAGCTCCAGTCGCTACATTAAAATGAACAAACATTTTGCATATTACTCTAAAAAGGAACAGGTTACTCTGAAGATAATCCCAACCCTTAGTCGACATGAGAGTGAATCAAAAATGGGAGAAGTTTAAATTTTGGTTGGCGTAAATTTTGAGGCATGTAAATTGGTTTGATACTTGTTGTCCTTGCTTAGAACCTCCATGATGGTTCATGCATTTCATCAAGTTGTCTTCAAGAGACTAATTAATAACAATATACAGAAGGTTTTGGTTATTGTGGGGAATAAGTTCTGAAAACCAACCGCAATAAATGCATTATTTCCTATTTAAATACATCCCTACTTTGCACTTTTTATAACCAATTCCAAAAAATTCCAAAACATTTTTTCACACTTTCGCACAGTTTTACACTTAAATTTCATTTTAAATACATGAACTGATTAATGATGACTCGTTCTGTAAAATATATTAAAGCTACTATGATTGTGCTGCATCCCAACCCCTTATCCTCTTGTTACCACCTTCTTTTTTATAAACTGAACTGAAAGTGAATATATTTCCAAGTGGTTAAGTTAATGGTTTTACACAGGTCAGTGAAGGTGTCATGAGACTGAGCAACTGACCGAATGGCTTCGGTGGAGGAAGTGTGTTTTGGTTTCCGGGGTTTCCGTTGGTCGTGGCCGACAGCAGTGGGTGTATTAGTTACAGAATAAAGTTACAAAAACTACCGTCTGTTTCATAGTCCCGTGGTACTGTATACCAGAAAAAGGTGAACATATAATAAAAGTGATCAAATAGTATCCCAGATTGGTCAGAGAACACTCTCAAGGAGCCTCTCTGAAAGACAAACATGTTTCCCAGAGACAACCATGGAGTCAGGATCCTGGGAAACTGAGATTCCAACAAAAATTTCTTGTCAATAATCTAATTTCATCTTGTCATGAATCAGATCTGATGTTACTGAAGGAGACCAGATTCCTGCTGTCTGGTCCACGTTAGGCACTGGGATCTGAGCCTCAAAGACGCCGCGTGGGTCTGGTTTCAGAGCAGATGTGCCCGGGTATCAGGATCACCTGGCAGGACCAGCTGCCCCTCTCGGACAGGTGCCTAATGGCTATAAAATCAAGTTCGCTCAGTTGATCGTTAGCACTTGAATTAGCGTATTAGCCGACGCGCTCCCTTTCATCCTCCGGGCTGTCGGATCATATTTATCTAATTGGTATTACTGGTGAGGAAGCACTCACCCACCGACCTAGACTTCCTACCCAGCCCCCTTTCACGAGGTCCTGCCCTGACCCGCTCTGAGACCCGAGAGTCCATACATGAAGGTGCTTTTATGCCGCTGTGAACATTGAACTCGCCGCAACCTTTGGCCATGATGAGCAGAGGCTCATCACCAGCGACAGGTTTGACTCGAGAAGATGGTCTCACCGCTGGGAGACGTGCAAGGGGGCCCCCCGACTCAAGCCCCTCTCGGCCATGTTTCGAAATGAAAGTAGGGCCTGCATTACAAAAACACAAGGGGGTGCATTCCTTCAGGTGCTGCTAAGAAGAAGAAATATAAACCAGGAAGCGGAGTCTGAAGGGCCCGTCAGCGGGGGGCCGGTGGGAGGAGGATGTTCGGACAATTCAGAAAGACCAACACTGACACGGACCTTCAAAACATATTAGAACACGATATCAAGCTCCCGGCGGTGACACAGAACCAGCCTCCAGGACAACCATTCAGCATTCTTTCACGATAATACGATCCAGATCTTTAGGTAGAAACGATCCAAAGCTCTGCTGGTTTAAAGTACAACTTAATAGATACGTTTCAAGCTAATATGTTAGTTGTTGTTATGGTGTTGGTATTTGCATCGGAAAAGTAGTTCAGGGTTTAAAACCTGTACTTTTTAAGCCAAATATTCTGACTATATATGGTATTACTATGGTATAGAGGGCAACTTTGGGTTGTTCTTGTAAGTACTCTGCAATGTCTCTTCTTTAGTTATCAAACCTTCTGACCAACATGGGACCATCATAACTGAATATATTCAATTCGACAACTCTAATTCAGGGAAGTGATATTTTAGACTGTCTTTTGGACCATTTTTTGGTTAAAAACTGTTAGTTTGGGGTGATTTTTATTGAAATATACGCAATGTTCAAATTTTGACGAATTCCAAAAGACATGTTTTTTAGCCCCCCCCCCATCCCCCCGCCCTCTGTTCTGACAGAATAATAACTATGGCCATGTGTTACGTCATGGGTGGAAGTTTCCTGCAATATCTCATTGACTCCTACGGTAATTAATAGTGAAAATACAGCTAAATCTGCGTGCAATTCATCACCTTTTTTTCTTTTACTTTGAATGAGTTACAGATGATGAAAAATAAAATAAAACAATGATTCGATAGATTTGCAGCTCTGCAAGAATCTGACAATGTTGAAAATACATTCATATCTTTTTACATTCGAAAGAGTCAAGTTTAGTGTTTCAGCTGTTTAGCTTTCACTATTTTCATACTCTATTGATATAAATAACATATAGAGGATTTTTATATATTTTTTTATAAATATGCTGCTGTTCCCAGTGTTATCTTGATCTTTTAAGTATATATTTGATTGAGTTTTGTTTTTGATTGTTTAAGCGCTTTGTGTCCCTGGTCTGGAAAAGCTCTCTATAAATATAAATTACTTAGTTACTTACCTGAAAATATTTTAAATAAAAACCCAGAGTCATATAGTGTCTACTCTCATCACTGGAACTACCATACAGCTCCATTGTGTCATTAGCAAATATGGAACATCAGAGCAAAAAAAACAGACGAAATAAACATCTTCTCCACTAAAATAATAAACAAAAAAGGGTCTAGATGTGCATAAAAGCTCAGCTATGCTGAACAGAGAGGATTTCAATGAACTTCAGGGCGATTATCTAAGCAGAGATTACAGCGGAGGTAACAGTCCTAACAATAAAAATGAAACAACTGATGATTTATGAAGCATATGATGTAGAAATAAACATATGAATTACATTTGTTTTTTCGGAACAAAAGAGAATAATGACGGGTAGAGGTTCTCATCTACACTTTTTTTTGTATGTAAGATCTGCCTGAGTTGACTGTTAACTTTTGCAGAAGCTATCTCAAATATGGCTCACCCATTTGAGTAATCGAGCTAATGGCTACACATATAGCTAAATATTCTAAGTAGTTTAGTCAGGTAAACTTGAATCAGATGTATATGTTTACGTCAGATTAAGGGGTAATAACTCATTTTATAAACTGCAACAGAAACCTGTTTCTCGAATTTTTTGGATAAAACGTTTTCTCTTTTTTTTCTTTCTTTTTTTTAACTAAATTGTCCTGACTTGACCATCTTTTCGTTTAAAACAAAGAAACAGAGAAGACGTCATGGTTTCACTCGTGCAAATATTCAGGTCAGTTGTCTGAACTAATGAAACGTATTTTCCAGAGTCAGAATCTTCGTCCACTAATCTGGTTCCACTGAAAGACTTTTTTTCTAAACTGGAAACAGAACAATGGAGGATCTGGTTTTTTAGACCTCAGCACTGAGGTCACTGATGAAACCCAAGCCAGGATCCAGTCTTTCTTTTTTGTGTTTGTTACCAAAACACCACACAAAAAAAAAATGGTGCGTTTTTTTTTCCTGACCACTGACTCACGACCGAGACGATGCAAGACGCAAACACACAGGAAAGCGTCTGAGGCTGGACTTTTAAAATGGAGAAAGAAGAGAGTGAGGAGGTGTGTCGGGTGGGGGGGTCCATGGGGGGGCGGGGGGGTTCATGTTGACTGCCTGAGAAACACAAACTCACTAAGAGAGTCTCAGTCAGGAAGGCACAGTGGCTGGTGGGTAATTTATAGCACAGAAAGGCTTGTAGGGTGAAAAACATTATTTTAGCGGCCCCCATGTCCCAATAGAAGCCAGATGTGGAGGGATTAACAAAGACCATTCCCCCCCCAACTCTCCACCGTCCACCCCGAACCCCTCCTCACTCCAGTCCCTACTGTCTCATTTTCCTCCACTCTCTCTTTCATTTCCAATCATTCACAGCTTTGGCATATTTTTCCTAAAGAGTGCGAGGTGCTCGGGGGACGGACGAGCCGTCAGCACTCTGGTTTTTGAGGCGAGACGCGGGGAAGCGACGCCTTCGGAAACACATCGTCCGTTCAGACGCCGCGTCCCGAGCGCTTCCTGGTCGTCGATGACGTTACAACAACGCTACAAAAGAAGCCTCGCCTTCACCTGCTTCGCGTTCTCTCGGCGAGGAAGACTCTGAAGTCGTGCCCAAAGGCGTTCAAACGCTCGCCCGGGCAGCAGCACAAAAGGTGGCGTTCTACCTGGCGTTTGAAACCGATCCCGACCCCAGAACCGGGGCGGAGAGACAGACAGATGTTTCAAGTCTGTTTCGGCAGCATTAATCACAAAAATGTGTGTGTTCCACGAGACGAGATCTGAGCTTTCGCCGCGGCCCACCACCGGTGTCGGTTCCAAAGTCAACACATTATGTAGATTCAATGAGATTGTTTTGGCTCGTCCCTTGACGCTCGCGTCACCGGCCCCGGGTATAAAAGGAGGTCGTGGTGGAAATCTGCATTCACAACCAGAGAGGACGTCGGAGATGAAAGCAGGCCCGGGCAGGTGCTTCTGGGAATGGTTCTGACCTGTTTTCTTCGTTTAACATGAGTCCAGATGTCTGAGCTTTCATCATCCATCCATCAGTTGTCAATCACTTCTGTCATTCAGTTTGTTTTAAATATCGTTCATTTGTTATTACCTACCAGGAGGGTTGAAGTACTGAGTCTGGTTGTTAAAGAGTTAAACCTGGTCAGAAGAATGAGCGACTCAGATCTGACGAGTACAATTATTATTTGATTTTATTTATTAAGTATAAACTTATATGAAAATTGAATTGTTTTCGTTTTTTATATTGTTTATTTTGTATTATCTTATTTTATTATTTTGTTCTGTACTGTCAACACAAAAAAAATCCTATGTTGTGTTTACAAAACTGGCAATAAAAGTTTCAGATTCTGACTCTGATTCTTACTTAAGCGAGAGATAAGTAGACAGAGTGACTAACAAACAAGAAATGAAGCAAACGAATCAGAAAACAATGGAATAAAGTAGCTAAATAGACGAGGTTACATACAAAAGTATTAAACTACTGAGCAATTTAACAAGGAAAAAAGGCAGTAATTCAAAAACGAACAAAGCAAAGAACAACAAAAAGTAGTAATAATGAATAATAATAATAGTAATAATGAAGATACAAAGAATTGATGAAGTAATGAACGCACATGAAAAAAAGTGAAGTTACATCAATTTAGCGACGTTAAAAAAACCCATAATATAACAGAAATACACAACAAATGAAACAGACAGTGAAAAATAAGTAAGAGACACGACATAGAACCAACAAAAGTAGCACACAAACTATCCTGACACTGTGAAGTCCATCATCATCTCCTCTATCACCGTGTGGTTCTGTGCTGCAACAGCAACTGACAAATTAAATGTAATGTATGTTGTGTCTACAACACTGGCAATGAAAGTTTCTGGATCTGATAATAAACAAACCTAATCATGCAGTGTCATTGTTGTGTTTACCATGTGTGTGTGTGTGTGTGTGTGTGTGTGTGTGTGTGTGTGTGTGTGTGTGTGTGTGTGTGTGTGTGCGAGCAACACGGCCCGGTGGCTCACACAGCGTCAGCAAGTCGTTGGCACTCAGAAACTAGAACCATCTGATGGGCTCTCCTGCCTTCCAGCTGTCACGCTGCCGCGCGCCGGCCCGCGGCCTCCTCCCGTCGCTTTGAAGACGCAGCAGGAAATTGAAGGCTGCTCTCAGACAAAGACGAGGGGGGGGACGGGGGGGACGGGGGAGCTGACTTTGATGGAGAAGTTTGTCGTGAAACGATCTGGTGACTTAAACAAACAAACGGCTCCTCTGCTGCTCTAACCTTTGACCTCTGGATTGTTTCACAATAAACTGCTGTCGGAAACTTCGTCAGCGCTTCGCGGACTTTGAACGATCAAGTACGACCGACGCCGTGACGGATGAAGTCTTGACGAGTGATTCTTATTGGCTGGTTTGTGAGTTGGTCGGTTAAGACGCAGCTATTTAAAATAAAGGTTGGTTTGTAATAAACTGTTGGTGTAGCAGGTAGAGAATGATTAGTCGTCACTTCTGAGGTTACCATGGTAACTAATTGACGCCTCCACTCTCGAGTCAGACGTTTGACTCGACCACGGTTTCTTCTTCTTCCTTCTTGTGACAGACGTTGCTGCTCGTGGCCGACCTTCTCTCCACGCTGGAGCTGCACCTTGGAGGGAGAACTTGTGTTCAGGAGTCGGAAGGCCAGAGACGGAAACTTGGGTCGCGTCCACACCTCAGCGCTCCATGTTTGTTTTGGCTTCCGCCCTAAGTTTTGGCAGATTTAAAACTGTGGAACTGAAGCGACTTGTAACTTTCCAAGTACCAGAAAAATCTGCAGCTTTAACCTCATGTTTTAATTTTTTTTTTTTTTAATAAAAATATAAATTTTCTTTGTTTAAATTATTTGGAAAAGACAGACGAGCTGTATTTGTATGTTTTAAGTGTCTTTTTGGACGAAAACAACTGAGCTTCAGTCGACACATTAAAATGAACAAACATTTTTGTCTATAACTCTAAAAAGGAACGGATTATACTCAAAATAATCCCGACCTTTAATCGAAATGAGGGCGAGTAGAAAAAAGTAAGTAAGTATTAAGTAAATGTAAAGCACTTTTCTAGACCAGGGTCACAAAGCACTTGAACAAGCAAAAGCTGCTCAAAATACCTACAAATTTAAAAACTCTAAAAGGCCAAGACAACACAAGAATGAAGAACACAGAATGAAAAGAATTAGTGAATTTCGGATTTGGACGAACATCGTTGTCAATTTATAAAATAAAGAAAATATAAATAACAATGGAAGCGGTTCTTCTCCAGGATATTTTATAAACATCAGTTTTATATTTGCTGAAAATCTGTGATATATTTGATCATAATTCACTTTATATCTGGGTTTTATGCTTTCTGGAAAACACAAATAACATAACCTGATATTTGAGAAGATTTCTGAATGTCTTTAATAAAAGAAAAATGTTGTTTTTATCTTTGAAAAAGCTTTAACCACCAAATGTTTCTAAAAACATATGCTGCAGATATATAACTATAAACCATTCTGTGGCTAAATTAATGTTTATTTCAGATACAACATTATTATAAAAGTGTAATTTGTACACATTTGTACTAAGACTTGCTGCTGGAGCTTCAGGTGTCTCCTCACCGTCGCTCCTCAGAGGAGGTTTCACAGCGTCGCCAGGTGTGGAGGTGAAAGGTGGAGCATTATAGCAGAGCGGGGGCGAGACCTCGCTGGAATTTGGGGTGTCACCATGGCGATCAGGACGGAGCGGCGAGCATGACAGGTAGCCCCGGGGCTGTAAATAACAGAGATGCTTGGCGGTTGCGGGGCAGGGGGTTTAAAAGCCTGCCACAGGAAATGAGTCCGAGAGGGATGAAGGGAAGGAAAAAAAATGAGAAAAAGATAATTGTGTTTGAGGAGCAAACGGACGACGGCGGCCGAAGGGCAAAGCTCACCATTGGCTCACGTCGACAGTGACAGTTGCCACGACTGTTATTTCGATAATCAAATGTATTCATCTGTATGATGTACAAACTTCTTCAAAAGATCAAAATTGACAATTCTTTGATTGTTTTTTTGAATGTGTTTTCGGTCGTCCGCAGTTACCTTGTGTTAACATGTGTTTTCAACTACTCCAGATGCGTTTGTCTCAGAAAAAGACCGAATAAAATCTCTTCAAACAAAGAGAAAATGCTGCAAACCCAAAGTTTAAGTCTGAGCAGACCTTGTGAACGTGAAGAAATGTCCCAGAAATTAAAAAAATATGATTTACTAAAGCCTCAAAAGTCCCTGAAAAAAAGGAAAATCTTCAAATTCGAGAATTTTATTTGGATTGAAGATGTTGCTGTCGCCTGAAGAGGACGTCATGAGGACACAATCAGAGTTCAGATAAAAAATTCTCTTAAATAAGTGAGGAACCGAGAAGATGATCAGTTTTTTTTTTGTCTTCAAACCAGAATCAACCAAGATGTTCAAATGTAGCTACAGCTTGTATCAGCTTCTACTAACTATGAAGATGCTAATAACTCACTAATAACTCACTAATAACTCACTAATAACTCACTAATAACTCACTAATAACTCACTAATCCAGACCTTGACAAGTGTGACGAGCAAACTCGATGGATTAACCACAAGTGTTAGGAAGTTGTGGGTTCCAATCCCAGTGAGTCACTAAAAGTACGGGCGACAAACGTTCTTCTACATCAGACATCTTTGTAAAGTGACAACGTTACACTATATTGCGATTCATGATGATGATACTGTAGGTACAAGGATATATTTGTAGTATAGTCGAGTACTTGACCCTTGACCTATTTGAAACTGCTTTAAGCTTCTGTATCCTCTCGTCCTCTGTCATGGCTACGGTCTCACAGGATCGTTGTTTCTTTAGCTGCGGGGGACGAAATGACCGCTGCCATCTAGCGGCAAGGAGTTTAACTGCAACACAAAAATGAACCGCGTAAATATTTGTATGTTAATTGTAAATTTAAAAAATCTTACCGTTATATTTTATTACAATTTATTGAAATATAAATTTGACAAAAAACAAACAAAAAAATACAATAGAATATTAAGTGTATCAACCTTTTCTTCCACCTTTTCTTCCAGCTTTGCTCGTCCGTCTTCCGAGAGATTCCGACGAGAACGAGAAGCGACGGCCAAAGTGGTCAGAGAAGAATTCCTGTGAAGTCGACACATGCTGGAGGAGGGACGCGGGAGGGAAGGGAGGGGAGGGAGGTCGAGGCGAGTCAGGAGGGTCAACATCAAAAACGTTGGGAGGCAGAGAAGTCGCTGGTGACGTTCTATTGCAGCAACGATCACCGACCACTTGACGGTTGTTATACAAACCTACTGTTATAGGAATAAAAACTCTCCAGCATTCCTGCTCCAATATCTTTCCAAACATCTGTCCTCCCGGACATTTGTCTCCAAAATTTCCCTCAAAATCAACATGGTTCTGATTGGACTCATATCTGAAGACGTGTAGCTATACTCCTTCTTCCTTCTAATATATCATTATGAGACTGAAGGCGACACCGAGACCCTAGAAGAACCTTTCGGGATGTACCGTAATGACTGTTATATGAGGGCAAGGCTTGTTTTCTCGGAGACGTTCATAATCATCTCAAGTCAAAGCTACAACTGTGACTTTATTTTCCGATCCAGCACAAAGAGCCCTCACAGTGATATTGAGGAAACCGGATCTGTCGTCTCTTTCTTCAGGTGACAGGAGAGACTCAGGTGTGTACAAAATAAAGGAGTGAGGGGGGGGGGGCAGAGAGACCTTCAACCTGCCCCCGAGGGAGGGCACCATCCATGACCTCTGACCTCTCCCTCAAAGACGGGAATGTTGGGGTCTGTGGGGGGGAGACATGTCTGAGCAGAGCGAGCCACAAAGACTCAACACAGTCGGAGCAGGATCTCTCACTGGCAGCGGGTTCGGTTCTGTCGACACCGTCCGACCCGATGCAGCCCCGGCCCTCGCTGCAGACGTTCCTCTTTGTTGTTTCTTCTCTTCTTTTTTTTGGTCTTTAATCTGTCTGGAAGGGCCCGGCTGACCCCTGACCCCACATCTGCGTGAAGATCCAGGTGCCGTCCAGATGTACTGGTCTGCAGCCAGTAGGAGGCAGCGCCGAGCTGAGTCGAGAGTTCGCAAAGTTATTGTTTATCATCAGAGGACTTCTGGTCTGCATTACAGGGACCGGACCCCCGTTGGCTCCTCTGTCGCTGGTACTGGTTAGACTTTTTGGATGATGTGGTTCTGTTGGCTCCGTCAGACCAAGGTGGGAATTGCACCGTCCGATTCTGAGACTCGTCGGCAAAGTGTGGCCTGAGGTGGTGTCGACCAATACGCTCTCTCTGCCAGATGTGCACAGGTTTGTGTTCTTCAAGGATTCTGGCAGCAGCTGTTCTGGAGAATGTTTTTTGTTTTTTCCTTTTAAAAGTGTGAATTAAATCGCCTCTTAAAAGAAACGTGTGATTTATTTTTTTTCATTTTTTATTGCAAGTCATTATTTCTGCACAGATGAGCGAAGTAAAACAAAGACGGTCACAAAGAGAGACAAATGATGCCCCGTGGTGGAAGCCAGGCATAAAAAATGGTTCAGGAATTAACTTGTAAAAAGAAGCTGGTGTGGATGAGTCGAGGAGAAAAAGTCCTGGAGAGTCGGAAATGGATTAGCAGCAGAAAATAAATGAGAAACAGTTGAAAAAAGGAGCCACAAAAAGTTAATTGTAGAAAAACATTTGACCATCAGCTCATTAAATAATTAAAAGATTATTAAATCCATTACTATTATTATTATTACAATATTATATATATACTGCAAACAAAAAATGTCTTATTATCAAAATAAATGTTTTTATTTAAGAAAAACACTTGTTTTACTGAACTTTTTTATTTTTTATTGGTGTAATATGCGGGCGATATTATGGGTTGGACATTTGTGACTTAATCCTTCAATCCTAAAAAAGTTCCTTCAATCCATGTTTGGGTTGAAGAGAAAACAAGTTTTTTAAATCGTCTTGTGTTAAAAAAATGTCAGTGTTTTTTTTAAAAGATGTTAAACGATAGAAGCTTTTTTTTTAGATTAAATAATAATAAAAAACAAACTTTATAAATAAGCAGCTAAAGACAAAAAAGCAATGACAATGTAGTTTATTGTGATACAAAAACCCTAACGAAAATGAAAAAGATCAGTCGACATCTTATGATATTCAATTACACTTTTTACTGTTAGCTCAATAGTTAGCATCCATGACATGCTAACAGTTATGACCGACTTCTAGTTGGACGAACTGTAGTGTTTATGACGCCAACAACGTTGTAGCTGATCAGATGTTGTCGTCATTATTCGTGTGATGTGCGATTAAAACACACTAACAAGCTGGAGCGTCTCGTAAAAGCTGATTTACGCCGCCAATTATCGGCAGAACACACTGTAGCCATTCTGCTTATAAAAGCACTCAGAGTCGGGTCACGGTCCACCTCCCCGCTGACCCCCCGAACCTCTGTCCTTCCTTCACACCCTCGCCTCCTCTGCAGCCTCCTCAGAGCGAACCTTCCAGCGGGGGCAGGAGTGCTGAGAACAAGTCTCGCTGAGAAAGGGGGCCATTGTAGGGGGCCGGCCCCGGGACAAGTCGGCCTTTCAGGCGCAGCCAGCCGTGTACAATGGCTAAACTAACATCGTTGACATTTGGAGTCGCCCGAGCTTTAGACTGGAGGGAGGAGGAGGAGTCGTGGGGAGGAGCCGGCTCGGAGAGAGGCTCCAGTGATTGATCAGAAATTCATGTCGCTGCCTGGGATCAGACCCCCGTGCCCTCTCGGCTTTCATCTCTGAGGGCCACTGAGCCCCATCTGTGATGTCATCGGCAGACTCCAGTGGTGAGGAGCTATAGGTGGTGAGGAGACATGGTGGCGAGGAGATAAAGGAGGCCATGTAGTGAGGAGATAGGTGGTGAGGAGACGACTTGGTGAGGAGGTGAACAAACAAGGTAGTGAGGAGACAAGAGGTGAGGAGATGAGACAGTCAGTTGATGAGGTGGTGAGGAGTTGAGGAAGTGATGTGGTGAGAAGATGAGGTGTTGAGGGGATGAGGTGGAGAGGAGATGAAATGGAGAGATGATGATGTGGTGAGAAGATGAGGTGTTGAGGGGATGAGGTGGATAGGAGATGAGATGGAATGATTATAAGGAGGTGAGGAGATCAGGTGCTGAGGAGATGAGGTGGTGAGGTGGTGAGTTGGTGAGGAGATGAGGTGGTGAGGAGATGAGTTGGTGAGGAGATGAGGAGATGAGGAGATGAGTTGGTGAGGAGATGAGGTGGTGAGGAGATGAGGTGGTGAGGAGATGAGGTGGTGAGGTGGTGAGGAGATGAGGTGGTGAGGAGATGAGTTGGTGAGGAGATGAGTTGGTGAGGAGATGAGGAGATGAGGTGGTGAGGAGATGAGGTGGTGAGGAGATGAGGTGGTGAGGTGGTGAAGAGATGAGGTGGTGAGGAGATGAGATGATGAGGTGGTGAGGAGATGAGGTGGTGAGGAGATGAGTTGGTGAGGAGATGAGATGATGAGGTGGTGAGGAGATGAGTTGGTGAGGAGATGAGATGATGAGGTGGTGAGGAGATGAGGTGGTGAGGAGATGAGATGATGGTGTGGTGAGGAGATGAGGTGGTGAGGAGATGAGTTGGTGAGGAGATGAGGTGGTGAGGTGGTGAGGAGATGAGGTGGTGAGGAGATGAGATGATGGTGTGGTGAGGAGATGAAATGGTGAGGAGATGAGATGATGGTGTGGTGAGGAGATGAGGTGGTGAGGAGATGAGTTGGTGAGGAGATGAGGTGGTGAGGTGGTGAGGAGATGAGGTGGTGAGGAGATGAGATGATGGTGTGGTGAGGAGATGAAATGGTGAGGAGATGAGATGATGGTGTGGTGAGGAGATTAGGTGGTGAGGAGACAACACGTTGAGGTAAAGATCAGGGAACTAACTCACAAAGAGTCTGACTCATGGAACTAAAACTCACTTCAATACAATCGTTGATTTGTGGATCTGACGTTTGGAGGCTGAGATGCTGGTCTGAAGGAAACGTGTTCTCTGAGCTGCTCTGGAGAATCTCACCTGCAGGAGTCGGCAGCAGGTGATGGACGAAGTGTCTGCTGATCGGTGGAAGAATGCTGAATGGCTGGCTAGGATCTTCTGCTCCGACCTCCAAATGTTAATCAGACGAGCCACTCGGCCAAGATCCTGATGTTCCACTGCTTTCTTGGCATCTCATCCCGGCCGTGCGAGCGAGCGGCGCGGCTGCTGGCGCCTCCTCCTGGAGTCCGGAGAGAGGACACGTCAACACGGGCCTGCCGGTGACGTCCACGCTCTGTTTGGACAGGCCTGTGCGTGCAGCTGGAGGGGTAAACAAGACCCGGACCACCTAGACCGCGCTGCCTCGCCGACAGAACCGCCTGATGATGCAGCCGCACCGGGGAGTCCCGCCCCCTGCGCAGGAATCCCACCCTTCTTCCAACAGCATCATGACCTTCAATGAGTCTCACTCTCACGGGTCACCGATCGAGATCAAAATCTCAAGTGTTGTTACTGGTGACTGTGAGTCCTACAACTCCAGGAAGAGAGCAGGACTCACATTCAACTGTATGGGTGAAAAGATTTGTATGTACAAGAATTTGGTCGGACTCCTGAAAGATTAATAAGTCATGCATTATAAAAATTGTACAATTCTGAGTGAGTCCTACAGGTGCAGGAGAATAAAGATGGGAACCACTTAAGACGATCATTATTGCTTTGCTTACTCTAGAGAGTTATGACTCAATAACCAGAGTCGTATCGACTCTGAGTCGGTATTGCAAAGTTATAACCTGATCCTGCTATTTTTACTTTCTCACTACTGAGTCCTACAGATGCAGAATGAGTTAAACATTTTTATTATCATGATCCTCTGTCTTGACGATTCACAAACAAGATGTTCATCTTCAGGAATCATAATATTTCTAGACAGAGACTACTCTATACTGAGGACTCGCCCGTCTGTACAGGAAGTGAGCATGACTCACAAATTCTGCTGTAATGGTAAGAAAATGATCCACAGGAAGTGGCTCCGAGTCAAGACGGATTCACAACTCGTGCACAATTCCGAGTGTGTCCAACAACTGCAGTGAGTTTCACATATGCTCTGAGTTTGGTTCAGAAAAGATCCTGTTGGACGTCTTGACTGAAGCTGGTCTCAATAATGGACTTTATTGAATTATTGAAATGGACTCTTGTTTTGAAAGCAGGAAGTACTGTTGTTCAGAATCAATTCAAGAGAGTTATCTTAATATTATTACTTTGCTGAATCCAAAATATTTGTGACTCATTAATTCGAGTCAGTTGAAGTCGAAAGGAATCCGGCCTAAGAGTCGAGTGTCTTTTCAATTCAATAAAGTGAGTAAATAATAATATATATATTTTTTAAACATTTTGTTTAACATGCAAATATTCACAGCGTTTTTGTGTTCATTTTTGTGTTGCAATTAAACCTCCGGCTGCTAGATGGCAGCAGTCATTAAATCCTCCCCACATAAGGAAACAATGACATCCCTCAGGATCCCAGCAATAACTGGGGACGAGAGGATACAGTCAACTTCAGCAGCTTTTAAAGCTGATGTTTGGACATATTTTGGTTTCAAACAAATAAAGAAGTTCCGTTCATGAAGAGTCATGTGGTCTGTAAATTCTGCAACTCCAGAGTCAAGTACTTGACAATACTACAAGTATATCATTGTTACTACAGTATCGCAATATATCGTATCATTGCCCGTGTATCGTGATGCGTATTGTATCACCAGATTCTTGCCAATACACAACCCCTGCCATTTTACAGTTGTACAGTATATGGACTCTCCAAACATCTCCAGCTCCCATGATGCACCACTCCCTCAGACAGCTGCTGGATTACGACTCTCTCCAGATACGAAACCACACGCAGGTTCTCCGGGACAAGGACGAGTTTGTCTTCGCCCGTCCTGGGAGATCCTGACACCACCTGAGCCGGACCACATGGCGGGTTTATCTGGGCCGGCGTCCAGCTCACCTTCTGTGTCCGGGGAGTCACCGACACAGGGGGGTGGGCGGGCGGGGGGGTTGATGTTACAATTAGAGCCGGATCAGGTGGGCCACCTCCTGGGCCGAGCCCACCCAACAGACTCATTAATGTGTTTTCCACTTGTTTGTGCATCCTGCGTGTGTCCCGGGACGTCAACGTGCATTTTTGCCTGAATATCAGAGACGGGAAATGAAGAAAACATCTCTGTCCTTCGATAGCCGCGGACGAGCTGCCAACACCTCCGTCCAGCTGGCGAAGACATCTCTGCAGCTCACATCAGTCCCGGGACTTCACCAGAGTCCTCGCTCTACGGCTCCCCCTGAAGGTCGGCGCTGACGGCAGGAAGGAAGTCCGACGTCCGACCGACAGACGAGGAGCAACTTGTTCACACGCCTGGATGTGGATGGACTCGCCAACCGCGGACCCTGGATCCAAGACCTTGAGTAGACGACGGCTTGTTGAAACTCACCGGTACTTAAAGGTCACGGGGGGCTGCAGTTACATGAGGTGAGACGGAGGGATCCGTGTCTTCAGTCATGACGACCGTGGAGGTGAAGAAAGATCTGAGCTAATACACTAATGGAATGAACACAACTGAACATAAGACATTAGGAAACATGAACAGTCAGCAGAATGAGTCACAGTGACTCACACATCACACAAGTTGCTGTCTCCTCATTATTTAAAATTCATGTAGTGAGACTTGACTTGTGCATCACAAGAGGGACCCAAATACCACAAGTATAAGTCATGTAACTTAACTATGACTGATGTAACACAATATTACCAATGCTACACAACGAGGACTCAAGCGATACAAGTGGGACTCGTGGCACACAAGTGAGACTCGTACAACGAAAGCGGGACTCTTGCAACACAAGCGGGACTCGTGCAACACAAGCGGGACTCGTGCAACACAAGTGTGACTCGTGCAACACAAGTGTGACTCGTGCAACACAAGTGGGATTCGTGCAACACAAGCGGGACTCGTGCAACACAAGCAGGAATCGTGCAACACTAGTGGGACTCGTGCAACACAAGCGGGACTCGTGCAACACAAGTGGGACTCGTGCAACACAAGCTGGACTCGTGCAGCACAAGAGGGACTTGTGCAACACAAGTGTGACTCGTGCAACACAAGTGGGACTCGTGCAACACAAGTGTGACTCGTGCAACACAAGTGGGACTTGTGCAACACAAGTGTGACTCGTGCAACACAAGTGGGACTCGTGCAACACAAGTGGGACTCGTGCAACACAAGTGTGACTCGTGCAACACAAGTGTGACTCGTGCAACACAAGTGTGACTCGTGCAACACAAGTGTGACTCGTGCAACACAAGTGTGACTCGTGCAACACAAGTGTGACTCGTGCAACACAAGTGGGACTTGTGCAACACAAGTGTGACTCGTGCAACACAAGTGGGACTTGTGCAACACAAGTGTGACTCGTGCAACACAAGTGGGACTTGTGCAACACAAGTGTGACTCGTGCAACACAAGTGTGACTCGTGCAACACAAGTGTGACTCGTGCAACACAAGAGGGACTTGTGCAACACAAGTGTGACTCGTGCAACACAAGTGGGACTTGTGCAACACAAGTGGGACTCGTGCAACACAAGTGTGACTCGTGCAACACAAGTGGGACTCGTGCAACACTAGCGGGATTCGTGCAACACAAGTGGGACTCGTGCAACACAAGTGTGACTCGTGCAACACAAGTGTGACTCGTGCAACACAAGTGGGACTCGTGCAACACAATTGTGACTCGTGCAACACAAGTGTGACTCGTGCAACACAAGTGTGACTCGTGCAACACAAGTGTGACTCGTGCAACACAAGTGTGACTCGTGCAACACAAGTGTGACTCGTGCAACACAAGTGTGACTCGTGCAACACAAGTGTGACTCGTGCAACACAAGTGGGACTTGTGCAACACAAGTGTGACTCGTGCAACACAAGTGGGACTCGTGCAACACAAGTGTGACTCGTGCAACACAAGTGTGACTCGTGCAACACAAGTGTGACTCGTGCAACACAAGTGTGACTCGTGCAACACAAGTGTGACTCGTGCAACACAAGTGTGACTCGTGCAACACAAGTGGGACTCGTGCAACACAAGTGGGACTCGTGCAACACAAGTGTGACTCGTGCAACACAAGTGTGACTCGTGCAACACAAGTGTGACTCGTGCAACACAAGTGTGACTCGTGCAACACAAGTGGGACTCGTGCAACACAAGTGGGACTCGTGCAACACAAGTGTGACTCGTGAAACACAAGTGTGACTCGTGAAACACAAGTGGGACTAGTGCAACACAAGTGGGACTCGTGCAACACAAGTGTGACTCGTGCAACACAAGTGTGACTCGTGCAACACAAGTGGGACTCGTGCAACACAAGTGTGACTCGTGCAACACAAGTGTGACTCGTGCAACACAAGTGTGACTCGTGCAACACAAGTGTGACTCGTGCAACACAAGTGTGACTCGTGCAACACAAGTGTGACTCGTGCAACACAAGTGTGACTCGTGCAACACAAGTGTGACTCGTGCAACACAAGTGTGACTCGTGCAACACAAGTGTGACTCGTGCAACACAAGTGTGACTCGTGCAACACAAGTGTGACTCGTGCAACACAAGTGTGACTCGTGCAACACAAGTGTAAAAAACTATGAATCATGTAAATCATAAATGAATCATGTAACACATAAATGAATCATGTAACACATAAATGAATCATGTAGTGCAACAACGACTCATGTAACTCAGCCATTATTTGTGTTTGCTGCTTTCATCTTATGTCACACGTCTCACCTCTATCTCAAGACACATTCTTTGACCTCTGACCTTGAACCTTCCGTCCTGATCCTCAACAGTTTTCCATCCATGTTGCAGCCACCGGGAGGATCAACGTTGTTGGCGATGTCACGTGCGTCCAGCCCCGGCTGCCCGGGCCCAACACACAATTCAATTGTCTTTGTGATGAACTGTGAATCTGAGCTGCAGAGTCTCAGGATCTGGGACGGGTCCACAGAGACAGGGGGGGGGGTGGGTGGGCAGGGTTCCACCTCCTGCTGGTACAAATCAAAATAAGAGCTCTGAAAGACTCAGCGTGTGCCCGAGTCACCCGAGGCCACGTCGGCAGAATATTCCTCCTTGATTCGTATCGACAGACGCGACAAAAGTGTCTCTGCTGGAGCGACTCGTCTGACGAGAGACGAGCAGACGAGCCGAGCCGTCGTTGATGCGCCGAGTGACGAGGAATCGTTAGATCGAGTCTGATATCTGAAAAGAGACGCTCGAAAATATATATATACGACAATAACTCGGAAGGTTTTTTCACACTGACTCAAGTCGATTCTCGTTTTATAAAAGATCAAATAAAATAAAAATGGTAAGATTGTAATCGTAGTCACATTAGATTATGATGCGTGTGCTCCAACAGGGGGCGCTGATGAGGAAATGCAGATTAAAACTTAAAGCTACGAACTTGAGACGAGACGTGCAGTCAGACAGGGGGCGCTACAACCGGATCACTGCGTCAGTCCCGATTTGTTTCCGTCTCGGCTGCAGCGACGTCGGCTCTTGGCTGAACTCGAACCCGTTTCCTTCGGTGAACAAACAGATTTTCTCCGTCGAAGCGTTAAGTGAACACAGGTGCCGCAGGAATGTGCCGCGACTGATCGTCCATGTCTTGCTCTTTCGCTGACATCTCGTCTGAGGCTTTTCTGTAAACTCAACGCAACATTTTTAACAAACACGCTACACGGGCCAAGAGTCCAAGAAAAGGGAACGACATTCATTAAAACACTGAATAATAACACGACAACCGATGAAACACAACAATGAATAATCAAACAAGGCAAACACAACACAAATGATTCAACAGAAGGAAAGATTTGGAAGCAAATAAAGCAGCAACCGACATAGACACAACACACAGTACAACAATGAATAACGTAACATGTGTCAACATCCTCATAGTTCAACTACGACTCATAAAACTCAACTATAACTCGTGTAACACAATTATGACTCGTGTAACAGTAGAATGTTACAAAACCACAACTGACGTTACACATCTTTGAAAGACCAGAATTAATGTAACACAACAATGATTTGTGTAACACAAGAAATTTAGATCAACTATGACTAATGTAACAGAAGTACTACCCTCACACAACTATGACTCATGTAATACAAGTACATATCATTTAACGCAACTATGACACATCTTACATAAGTAAGACTCTTGTACTCACAATTTGCATGACACAAGTATTACTCTTTTAACACAAGTAATACTCCTGTAACACAAGTACGACACACATTACACCAATGAGAATTATGTTACACTACAATGACTAAGTTAACACAAATAAAACCTGAGGTATCAGAAGTACTACTCATGAAACACAACTACAACTAGTGTTACACAATTGTGACTCATTAAATAACAATCACACAATATTAAATAGAACTAGAATGAGCTGAAGAAAATAAAATGAATAAACATAACCACAAAACCAAATTGCTTACATAACTAGAGTACAACACGAAAAAATTGAATACAAGTAAAAAGTCAACAGGACAACGATGTTGTGTAGTTAAAAACATGACAGTTCAGTGTCAATAATTGAGTGTAAACTGTGGTCAGTCACATGACGGGTCTGTCCCGGGTCATCTCTGGGAGTGGACTGGTGTTGGTCCCGTCAGTCGCTCCTCTGGCGGCGGCGCTGACGGGAATTTTCCAGCAGCCTTCAGTGGACGGGGACACACAGGCCCACCTTTGTCTCAGCGCTGCCTTTTCCCGTCAGACCCTGGAGCTCGCTCGCACACACCGGCTCTGCCATCTCGCGCACACACACACACGGTGACATCAAGCCCAGATGTTGGCATCTTTAATCCGCCATATTTTCTGAAACAACAAGTCGGCTGCAGCTGGTCATAAATACGCTGTAATGAGCACACGCCTGTGAATCACACGCAGCTGTCACTCTTCATCCCACACTTCAGTCCTGGACGGACGTGTCATCAAAAGCATATTTGAACTTTAAGTCATAAGGATCCATGTCTTCACTCAACATGCTGCATGAACGTCAGCCCAGGACAGGTTTAAGTAGAAGGAAAGGCAGCAAAAAACATGGACACACAAAAATAAATCAAATCTTAAAACACCAACATAGGCTCAAAAAGCTGCAACAAAACTACACTTCACATATTACAAGCATGAATCATGTAACACAATTATAACGCATGTAACAAAGTTATGAATTGAGTAACACAAGTACGACTCATGCAACACAATATGAATCATATAACACAACTAATCCTCATGCAACACAAGTAGGAGTCGTTTAACAATACTGTGACTCATGTAACACGACAATGACTCCTGTAACACAACTATGACTCACGTAACACAAGTATGAATCCTGTAACAAAAGTACAAATCATGTATCACAACTATGACTCATGTAACACAATTATGTTTCTTGTAACACAATTAGGACTCTTGTAACATAAGTGTGACTTGTGTAAAATAAGAATGACTCGTGTATCACAACTATGACTCATGTAACACAATTATGACTCTTGTAACACAATTAGGACTCTTGTAACATAAGTGTGACTTGTGTAAAATAAGAATGACTCATCTAACACGACTTTGAATTAGGTAACACAATTATGAATCAAACAATCAAGCTATGACTCATGTAACACAACTATGGCTGTAAAAGTAGGACTTTTGGAAAATAAGAACGTCTCATGTAACACCAACAATTAGGTAACACTCACGTAACACAACTACGACTAGTGTTACACAAATATGACTAATGTAACACACCTTAGTCTCATGCAACACAAGTAGGACTCTTGTAACATAAGTATGACTTGTGTTAAATAAGACTGACTCATGTAACACAACTATGACTCTTTTGACAAAAGTAGGACTTTCGGAAAATAAGAATGTCTCATGTAACACCAACAAATAGGTAACACTTGCGTAACACAACTACGACTTGTGTTACACAAACATGACTAATGTAACACACCTTAGTCTCATGCAACACAAGTAGGACTCTTGTAACACAACTATGACTCATTTAACACAACAACGACGAGTAGGTTCCATGTACATGAACTCTTAAATAAATAACGATGTTCGTAACATTTAGTTCATCTAAAAAAGTAGACGCGGCGATGACTTCTGAACTGGAACGTGTATGAACTGTGTCCCTGTGTTATCGTAGAATTTGTGTAGTTACTGACAAGGAGTCGTCACATCACACCAAAGCTCTTCGTTGACCTCGGAACCCTCGTAACGTACGACGTCTCTTATTGTTTCCAGGTTATAATCACTGGTGGTGTTCAGCAGGAGTCGACCCGCGAGAGGCGTCTCAGGGATTATTCCCATGTTCGGGCGGAAACCTCCCCCCCGACCCGCCCCTGCCCACTACCTGCCGGGCGGCTCCGAGGCCCCCTGGTGGTGAGGTAATTAAAGCGGCGTTGCTCAGCCGAGCCGCAGTAACCTCCAGAGAATGAAGGAACTGTGGGCGCTCGCTAATCCTGTTTGTGGCCGTCGAGGACGACTCCGGCTCCCAGCCGGCGGACGAGGAGGTCCCACCGGCGGGACAATGGCGAGGGGGTCAGGAGGAGGGAGGCGCAGGAGCGACGGTGGAAACTTCTCTCAGCGGCGTCTCGGGTTTTCTACTCTCTCGGGTCAGCACACAAGAAAAGAAGGAGGAAGTAAACAACAAAACGGCGAGGTCACATGATTTGTTCGACATTCCAGATAACAGGGTTCACTCCGACCTTTCACGTCCTGGAGCTGAACACTCGTCTGACGATGATGACATCATCAAAGTTTGAAAGTACCTCACAGGTGTGGAGCAGGGGTTTTGAAGGTGTTTTTAAGATGACGCTCATGTCGACCTGACCCCTCCTCCTCCGCCCTGACCTTCTCTGGACATCATCAACAAGCCTTCAGCTCTCACTCTGGTGCACCTGTGAGATCTCACTCTGGACGTCTCCTCCGGCCTCTGCTGGCTTTTCCATGATGTGATGTCCTCGGCAGACAGACGTGTGTGTGTGTGTGTGTGTGTGTGTGGGGGTGTGTGTGTGTGTGTGTGTGTGTGTGTGTGTGTGTGTGTGTGTGTCTGTGAACATTGCACACAAACACGCACAGAACACAACCTTGACCTGTCGAGCAGCAGTCGACTTTAGTGGGAAGCTGCAGCTCTTGAGCTCCCCCTACAGTCTTTGACCATCAAACTCTGCAGGTTTACAACAGTTCCAGTTGTTGTTTGAAGCAGATGAAAGTGTGAGAGTCTCCTACCAAGATGTATGTCCTCATCTTCATCATCATCACATTTAAAGTTGGTGTCATTACGGTCATTGTTACTGTCACCGTTGTTGTCTTCGCCATCGTCATCGCCGTCGTTGTCGTCGTCATCATCACCACCATCACCATCATCATCATCACCATCACCATTACCTTCATCATCATCATCATCATCATCATCATCACCGTCATCACCGTCATCTACATCACCATCACCATTACCTTCATCATCATCATCATAACCATCATCATCATCATCATCATCATCATCACCATCACCATCATCTACATCACCATCACCATTACCTTCATCATCATAACCATCATCATCATAACCATCATCATCATCATCACATCACCTTCATCACCATCACCATCATCATCATCATCATCATCATCATCATCATCATCATCATCATCATCATCATCACCATCACCATCATCTACATCACCATCACCATTACCTTCATCATCATAACCATCATCATCATAACCATCATCATCATCATCACTTCACCTTCATCACCATCACCGTCATCATCATCATCATCATCATCATCATCATCATCATCATCATCATCATCACCATCACCATCATCTACATCACCATCACCATTACCTTCATCATCATCTTTATCATCATCATAACCATCATCATCATCATCATCATCTACATCAGCATCATCATCTTCATCATCATCATCATCATCATCATCATCATCATCATCTACATCACCATCATTACCATCATCAACATCATCATCATCACCATCATCATCATCATCATCATCACCATCACCATCACCTTCATCATCATCTTCATTATCATCATAACCATCATCATCATCATCACCTTCATCACAATCATCATCATCAATATCATCATCATCATCATCACCATCATCTACATCCCCATCCCCATTACCTTCATCATCATCATAACCATCATCATAACCATCATCATCACCATCACCTTCATCACTATCCTCATTATCACCATCATCATCTTCATCTTCATCACCGTCATCATAACCATCACCATTACCTTCATCACCATCATCTACATCACCATCACCATTACCTTCATCTTCATCATCATCATCATCATAACCATCATCATCACTATCATCTTCATCACCGTCATCACCATCATCGTCACCATTACCTTCATCACCATCATCTACATCACCATCACCATTACCTTCATCTTCATCATCATCATAACCATCATCATCACTATCATCTTCATCACCGTCATCACCATCATCTTCATCTTCATCACCATCATCTTCATCACCGCCATCACCATCATCACCATCATCATCATCATCATCATCATCATCATCATCATCATCATCATCATCTTCATCACCGTCATCATAACCATCACCATTACCTTCATCACCATCATCTACATCACCATCACCATTACCTTCATCTTCATCATCATCATCATCATCATAACCATCATCATCACTATCATCTTCATCACCGTCATCACCATCATCGTCACCATTACCTTCATCACCATCATCTACATCACCATCACCATTACCTTCATCTTCATCATCATCATAACCATCATCATCACTATCATCTTCATCACCGTCATCACCATCATCTTCATCTTCATCACCATCATCTTCATCACCGCCATCACCATCATCATCATCATCATCATCATCATCATCATCATCATCATCATCATCATCATCATCACCATCATCACCATCATCATCACCATCATCATCATCATCACCATCATCATCATCATCATCATCATCATCACCATCATCACCATCACCACCATTTTCTTCTTCACCATCACCATCATCACCACCATCACAACCATCATCATCACCATCATCATCATCATCATCATCACCATTACCTTCATCATCACCATCATCATCATCATCATCATCATCATCATCACCATCACCATCATCATCATCATTACCATTACCATTGCCTTCACCATCATCATCATCATCATCATCATCATCATCATCATCATCATAACCATAACAAAAAACAACGATCACGGTCACTTTGACCATCATAATCACCGTCATTATCTTTATCATTTTCATCACTGAAGTCTCCCTAATAGAAATCATACCTACCCAGACATGAGTCAGCTAACAGTTGTCACATGACCTCCATGATTACATTTTCAACGATGACTGTGGTGTCTGTTGAGGACCAGCTCAGGATAAACACACAGCAGAGATACACATGAATACACAATTAGTCACACAAGTGTTTCCAAGACTTTCTGTTGACATTATGGAAGACTCCAGAACCGGAGATCTTGCAGGAGAAACACTCCTCTCTCACACACGCACATGCACACACACACACACACACACACACACACACACACACACACACACACACACACACACACACACACACACACACACACACACACACACACACACACACACACACACACACGCACACACACACACACGCACACACACACACACATTCCAGGAAAAATTGCAGACTCAACAGGCATGAAATTCATTTCTCACATGGTCGCATCTGCACCTTCTGATCATAACCTGGACTGACAAGTCAATCCTGCAGTCCATCACCTGCTCACTCCTCCCACTCACTCACACACACATGGAAAACTTACACCAACACACTCATATACACACACACACAGACACACACACACACTTTTATCAACACACTCATACACACACACTTACATCAACACACGCACACACTTCTTTAATTGCCCCCCCCCCTTCTTTCTGCTGCAGAGAAAACAATTGCGGGTGTCGAGTGAGATTACTGTAATGGTCCTAACAGAGTTAGTGACCCGGTTCTACTCTAGTTGGATCCTCCCAGCGGTGGACCCACCTTGTGGCCCGAGCCCCGGGGAGCCATGTCGGGGAACCGGACGTGGTGTTGTGGGGTGAGGTCAGGTGATGTTGTCATGTGTGATGAGTGAGTAACGCCTTCATGTGGACTTATTACAGTGTGATGTCCAGAAATAGATCAACACTACATGTCTCTCGCTCCTCCACACTCAGACATGTTCTCATATCTCAGAGTGTGCTGTGACAACCACACACTACTGATCATCTCTCGAGGAAATAAGTGCTCGCTGATCGGCTCTGTGACCCGCTGGTTATATTGGTTAAGCATTTGTTTTTGTGTTTTGTTGTTGTGGTGTGCCTTGTGTTTGCATTGTTTTTACGCTGTGTTACATTTGAGGTGTGTTGTGGTGAGCTGTGTTGAGTTTGAGCTGCGTTGCTTTTGCGTTTGTGCTTGCTTTGCTTTTGCATTGCGTTGTGTTTGCGTTGCATTTGCATTGTGTTGCGTTTGTGTTGCATTGCGTTGCGTTTGTGTTGCGTTGCCTTGCATTTTTGTTGTGTTGCGTTTGCATTTGGGTTTGCGTTGTGTTTGTATTGCACTTTGTGTTGCACTTTGCGTTGCACATTGCTTGTGCTTTGCGTTGAAATTCCCTTGGCACTATGCGTAGCACTTTGTGTTGCGTTGTACTTTGTGTTGTATTGTACATTGCTTTGCGTTGCACTTTGCGTTGCGTTGCACTTTGCGTTATGTTGTGCTTGCGGTTCACTTGAAGTGCGCTTGTTGCAGTTGTGTCCAATTATTGTTGTATTTGGAGTGCTTTTGTGTTGCATACGACTTTAACCATGTTTCTGAGAACCCTGTGCAAGGAATTCCAACCATGAACCTTGAACATTGTATTGCTTTGCATTTTTGTTGCTTTTGTTTTGCGATCTTGTTGCATTTGTTTTTCATTTGTGTTGCATTTGTGTTGCACATACATTTGTGGTCATTGCTGTTTCTGGTTCTCCACCCTCTCAGCTATGATCTATATGCTGGTCTTGACAACTTCGGGCCTCAAGTCTCTGGATTACTGCAGCTTGTTTGGGAATGAGTCGGAGCTCTGACCACACAAGACGAGTGTGTGTGTGTGTGTGTGTGTGTGTGTGTGTGTGTGTGTGTGTGTGTGTGTGTGTGTGTGTGTGTGTGTGTGTGTAAGGGGGGTTCACTTCTCTGACGTATCTCACCTGCAGCAGGATGTGGAGGTCCCAGTTTAGGATTCAGAACCAAGGACGTCCCAGAACAGGGACTGGAGACACAACATTAAAGCAACACAACTTTGACTTTGTTATCCTAGTTGACCCCGCCCCCCCCGCCCCCCCCCCGCACGTGACTCCTCCCCCTCCCCCACCGCCGCCTCTGCCAGAACGACGGCCGGCGAGCTGCTGAACTCACTGTGTTTATTTAATATTCAGTCAGCTGTGGGAGTGAGGTTAGCCGCAGCTTATAAAAGTCAGTCAGCACGACCAACATGTAACCTCAACACACGCAGACGATGACATAACCTGCTTCATGTCACATGTGTCGCACACTAATCCAAATAATCTCATTAATAATTTGTCAAGATTGTTTTACTCCTTTACACACATACACACACAATACTTTTAGACACACACACACTCTCTCTCTCTCTCTCTCTCATACACATAAACACACAACCTTTCTCACACACACAAAAACACACAACCTCTTTCACATACACACACCAACACACAACCTATATCACATATTTAAAAACATACATCCTTTCACACACACACACACAACTTCTCTTAGAAGGTCAAAACCATACACAGACTTTCTCACACAAACAAAAATACATGAACACATAACCACACACCCTCTCAAACACGCGGAAAAACACAAAACATCTCTAACACACACAAAAACATATAAACACATAACCACACACCCTCTCAAACACAGGGAAAAACACAAAACATCTCTTACAAAAAAAATGCATAAACATAAACACACAGACACAACCTCTCTCATATACACACAACCTCTCACACACACAAACACACACACATAAACACACAGACACAACCTCTCTCACATACACACAACCTCTCACACACACAAACACACACACAAAAACATGCATACACATAAACACACAGACACAACCTCTCTCACATACACACAACCTCTCACACACACAAAAACATGCATACACATAAACACACAGACACAAACTCTCTTACATACACACAACGTCTCTCACACACACAAACGCATAAACATAAACACACAAACACAACCTCTCTTACATACACACAACCTCTCTCACATACACACAACCTCTCACACACACAAACACACACACAAAAACATGCATACACATACCCACACAGACACAAACTCTCTTACATACACACAACGTCTCTCACACACACAAACGCATAAACATAAACACACAAACACAACCTCTCTTACATACACACAACCTCTCTCACATACACACAACCTCTCTCTCACACACACACACAAAAAAAAACGCATAAACATAAACACACAAACACAACCTCTCTTACATACACACAACCTCTCTCACATACACACAACCTCTCTCTCACACACACACACACACACACAAAAACACGCATACACATAAACACACAGACACAACCTCTCACACACACACACACATTAAGAGTCATCAGTGTGTATGTCCAGGGACACTGAGGAAATCACAGTGTTTTCTGAAGCTCTAGACAGAGAAGAACATTCGTGACCTTCGTGCTGTGAGGACCGAACACCTGAGGAGCAGATGTGACTCAGAGCGAGCGTCGCCATGTTGCCGCGCGACTACACACAACTTCTGTGGAGGTAAGAAACCAGGAAGTTCTCTTCACGCCGATGTAAACAAGACTTTTCTTTTCTCGCCGCACTTCAAAGTGAACCCGTGAGCTTAAGTCTTCCCCCCGCATGAGGACCACTGAGCAGAAACAAAGGGAGACGAGTTGCTCATGAGCTCCGGCACGACGTTCACAAGCGAGTTCAGGAGAGCATTGAGAGGGCGAGAGTGGATTTGAACGTGTGTGTGTGTGTGTGTGTGTAGGGGGGTTAATAATTCTCACAGCAGCACACATGTGCTCCAGCAATCACACGCCGCGACTGGAAGGCTCCATAGCAACCTCTGGGATCAGGGGTCACGAGGAAAGGTTGCTTTTATCTGCTAATGAGGTCGGTATCTGCGGCACTGTGGACGGGTGAGGGCGACCAATGACACCGATGCCCTCCTCACTCGTCTTCCTTCATGGCCAAGTGTCTGGTTCTGCCTTACAGGGATGGGTGCCATCTTTGTGCCGCAACGGGTTCACATGCAAATCCGTGGCACAAGAGGGCTCGATGGCGCCGCCCTGCAGGTGGTGCCGAAGAATGCAAAGAGGTGAACTCACTCTGGGAGCATCGGTCGTTGATAAGGTAAAATCCTGGAAGCAGGTGACTTGCCACGCTACAGAAAAGTAGCATGACGTTGTATGAACCTGCCATAGATCTCAGAGTGACATGGGAGGTAGAAAACGAGGCACCAGACGCAAGTCGAGCTGTGGTAAGAGGCAAATAAAAAGTTGGACGTAGGGTTCTGACAAGTGAGTCATGAGAGTGTCAGGTAGATGAAAAGCCACAACGTGTTGTTGGCTCGATGAAATAATACCGGAGTGCGGCATGAGACAGAAGAAGATGGCATTTAAACTCGTGGTAGGTGCCGCAGCATGCCAAGAAGACATGTCTTCGGGGTGTTTTGTCGGTGGTATGCTACTTAGACAAGTCATGGTTCCCGTCAAGATTCAGGAATGTAGAGTAGAACAAGGTGTACCGAGGATTCCCTTCTTGGTGATGTGGCATGTATGCCGCAGGTGTGCCGATGACACATGTGGTAGCGAGTCATTTGGGACATGTCATAAAGAAATGACAGTGGCATCGATGGACATGATGACGACTAAGTACATTGAAGGTGACGCACAGTTAAGGAACAGGTCGTCAGTGATGCCACAAGGGAATGAGGCATCGAATTATCTGCAATTATATCACCACTGAGTCAAATGTCGGATTCTAGAAAGGGGAAGACAAATAAGGAAAAGGCCTCAGTTCAACAGCTACCATGCCGCAATTTGAAGGCATGCGGTTTAAACGTCCGTCAAGAGGTTTCTGTGTGGGGATGGGTGCCGATACATGGAACTTTTATGGCACCAGTTCCTTACCTTAAGGGTAGTAACTTAAACTTAACGTAAATGTGACTGATGTCCTCCAACAATTACGTCAGTTGGTGTGATCAATGGATTATTGTTGCCTTTATCAGAGATCAGCGTAGCGAGGTGACTCTCGAAAACCAAACCACCACATGAACCCGGTTCCAACCCCCCCCCCCCTCGAAGTCACGATCCTCAATCCTTCCACACACACACACGCCCCCTGTCATGTTCTCAGGACTGAGAAAGGAGTCCATTAACTCTGATTTAGTGGCTGTGTCATGCGGTCCCCTTTGTGAGGTGGTGACATTCGGTGAATAGGAATCAGAATCTCCCCCCTTTCGGCCTCCCTCGACTCCCTCTCTCCCCCAACCTGGGGACGCCAGTGGCTCGGAGGGGAGCGCGAGTGTTTGCGGCTGGAGGGTGTGGATCGAGAGGGGTTCTGGTGCCACATGTCCGTGAGTGGCGGACTCCTTTGTCACGAAGGCCTGTTTGTTTAGACCCTCTTCGAGAGGAGCGCCGCACACATCGCTCATGCGTCAGCTCACAAACTGCAGTTTTCCTAAAAGGTGTTTTCACCTTTTAAAAGTTCTTCACCTCCTGTCGTCGACTACATCCAACACCACGAGTCATTTTCGTGAAATATTTAGTTCGAACGATACGACTTTATGCCGCAACAATCGTCACGGTTTACAGATAAAACAATTGAAGATGATTCCAGTCGGCGTCCAATAGTCATGAGAGAGAAGTTTGATCTATTCCGGTCTCTACAGCTGTAAGCCATTGTTGGCTGCGGGTGGTGACCTTCAGAAGACTCCTCAGTTCCTCGCCAGACTGTGATTTGGCGACAAAACAGGAGGTCACAAGGTCGTCGTTGATTGTTTAAGGCTGCAAAAAACATTTCCTTCTTTTCGTCTGAAGTCAACAGCTGAAGTAAAGACGGCCTCTAAACTTCATTGGGTGTCTCCGCCGCTAAAGGAACAATGAAATCCTGGTGACGACTGAGGATGAGAGGATACAGTCAACTCCAGAATATAAAACAAAAAAAAGCAGAAAGCAGTTACGACTTCGTCAAGAGTCACAAGGTCTGTAAACTCTGCAACGCCAGAGTCAACTACTCGGACGATACTACAAATATATCCTTGTTACTTTAATATCGCAAAAAAACTTTTCCTTCTTTTCGTCTGAAGTCAGGTCGCAGAGGCAGCAGCTGAAATAAAGACGGCCCAGACTCCCCTAAACTTCATTGGGTGACTCCGCCGCTAAAGGAACAATGAAATCCTGGCGATGACTGGGTATGGGAGGATACAGTCAACTCCATTATATAAAAAAAAACAGAAAACAGTTTGTCAAGAGTCAGGTGGTCTGTAAACTCTGCAACGCCAGAGTCAACTACTGGGACGATACTACAAATATATCCTTGTTACTTAAAATCGCAAAAAAACTTTTCCTTCTTTTCGTCTGAAGTCAGGTCGCAGAGGCAGCAGCCCGAAGTAAAGACGGCCCAGACTCCCCTATACTTCATTGGGTGTCTCCGACGCTAAAGGAACAATGAAATCCTTGCGATGACTGAGTATGAGAGGATACAGTCAACTCAAGAATATTAAAAAAAAGCAGAAAGCAGTTACGACTTCGTCAAGAGTCACGTGGTGAGTCAACTACTGGGACGATACTACAAATATATCCACGTTACTTTAATATCGCAATATACCGTATCGTTGCCCCTTTATCGTGACACGTATTGTATCTCCAAAATTCTTGCCGATACTACAGCGCTCCTGACAAGACGCCACATCAACCGTGTGAGAGCCAGTTCTTGTCTTTGGTCATGTGAGATAAACTGTAGGAATGCGGGCGTCTACGAAGCCCTCTCGCTCCAAATCTCTACCATGTTGCTAATTGCGTACATGTGCGCTAAAGGTTTGATGTTTCGGTCTCGGCGCGCAGATGTCCGACATCCTTCCAACTGCCTGCGGCGGAACAGCGTCTCCGCACCAGACCCTGGCCCAGGTGTGCCCGGGATATGATTCATAGATGAGAAGAAGATCAGGACTGGGAAGGTCCTCCTCCTCCTCCTCCGGCCCGGCTCCCGTCCTCCACAGATGTTACAGTACCAGCGAGGAATGGAGAGTTGGCCGAGGAGCTGTGTTTGGAGAGTGTTCCTTCAGCTGCAGGGCTGATTGAATCCGGATCAAAGGCGCTTCGGTTTTTAGTAATAACAGAAACGCTTCCGGCGCTGACCCCGGCCGACCCCCTCACCACCTTGCGCCCCGAGAGCTCGGCTTTGAAGCGGCCCGAGGCATCGCGGTCGCCTCGTCTGATGCCGGGGACGATGGAGAGCGATGGAGTCCGGGGTCGTTTGAACTCCTGACCTCTGGGCAAGAGTTTTGCACTGATGGCGGAGAGTCAAGAAACTGTATCAAGACTTTAGGTCAATAGAACGAGCAAAGAATGTGACACTTCCTTTGCAAAGGAACCAGAAACCGACAAAAATCCAAAATAAATAAGTTTATTATCTTTAAAATGAAAGTGTTGATTATTATCTTATCTTGAAGTTTGTTATCACAGTATTACAAACACCAACATTGTATTCACTTCTCTTTTCCATCCTTTACTACGACGAGGCTTAGCATGTTACCGGATTGTTAGCATAACTGTCAGCTTGTTGCGAGTCATTTTGTTAGATGTAGCTTTCAAAGAATTGAGAGTCAAAAATTATATTTTAGCATCAAATTCACAAGCAGTTAAAGTTCATCACATTTGTGAAAATAAATATGTTATAAAAACGTATTTGTATGAAAATGAAATATTTCAAGTCAATGCAAATTTGTCTAATGTTTTTTTGTATTTGTGAAGTCTGTATCTACTTTTCTTTACATCTAGTTTTAGACATAAAAGTTGATTTATTCTTGCGATTCTTGTGTTTTACAAAACTAAATATCTTGTATTTTTTCTTAAATCTGATCAAACTCATGAGAAAAAAGGACTTAAAAACGTGTTTGTCACTTATAAGCTAACGTAGCTTCAGTGCTACATCGACATTCATGTTGTTAGAAAATGTAAGATTCTCCTTTATTCCTACCATAGTGGGGAACGTTTTTTTCCTTTTCTTTTTTTTAACCTTTGAACATCATCCTTTAAAACAAACATTTCATCCAAAGAACATTAAAACACTTTACTGTCTCTGCGGGTCACGCAGCTGGAATATTGTTGCACTCCGCCATCTTGTGGTTTTCTCAATGCACTTCACTCTTATGCACGGAAAAAAAACATTATTATTTCGTTAAAAATAGAGTTTTACATAAAAAAACCCCGTATATTTCCAATAATGTTAATAAAACGGTTTTGTCAGTATAATTTGGTTTTCTAGGTTTTGTTGTAGTAATTTATGTTTTCAGTTTTTTTTTTTTAATGTCTTCCTATATTTCTTCTGTTCTTCCAAGTATTATTTTTCCTTAATTATCGAAACCCTTTGAGAACCTCCAACAAGCAGATCACTCCCATGGGTGTGTGTGTGGACTCGTGTCCCAGCTCGCAGGATTTTGAAACAAATGGTCGTTTCGAGAAAAAGATTACTCAGAAAAACAGGGTGGAAAAAATAAAGAAGACGTTTCAAGAACTTCAAAAGAAAAACACAGAAACAAAAGTTTAAATAAATAATAATATTATCACAACATGAAAAACCAAGTTGTCCAATCAGAGCAACAAAATGACTTAAAAATACATGAAATAAAAAAACATAGAAAGTAACAATAAAAGCAGATTCTTCAAAATGTTCGTTAGCATTGCTAGCAAAGCTAACATCAGGACGCGAAAAATCTGAACTGAACTGTTGACTCGACACATCTGCCACCAACATCGTCGCACAACTGGACACTGAAATGACGACTCAAGGTCAAATGTGGCCACGATGCGAGTCCATCCTCCAGAGGGAACTGATGCCGTCTGACTTCTGCTCGGTGAGGCTTCGGAGCACGAGTGGAACGAGTGTCTACGAGTCGTTGTGATGAATGACACGACTCACTTCACTTCTTCTTCCAGCTTGTCCTGCGCAGTCGCTCGTACAGCGACAGGATGCCGTCCATCTCCGATCGTCTCTCAGGTGGAGGAGAGGAGTTGTGGGAAGGGTTGGGACTCGAGGACACCAGACTGTCCTGGTGGACTTTCCCGAGTCCCTGCAGATGAGCTTGGAACGTGGACGTCTGCTGCTCCAGAGACAGGAAGTTCTCCTGCACCTTGTCAAACTGAACACAAGAGATGATGTACGACAGGTTGCTTACCAGGAGTCTGACTCGTCAATCACTCATTAATGACTCGTCATTCACTCATCACTGACTCATCGATGACTCGTCACTGACTCGTCACTGACTCATCGATGACTCGTCACTCACCTGCTCCATGTTGGACTGCAGCAGCAGTTCAGGCCAAACAGACTCACTGTTGCTGCTCATGTGACTGTGACTCCAGGTCAGCTCCTGTCAGGACAAACTCAGTCAGTGTGTTTATCTGTGTGTGTGTGTCTGTGTGTGTCTGTGTGTGTCTGTGTGTGTGTGTCTGTGTGTTTGTCTCGTGTGTATGTCTCTGTGTGTGATTATCTATGTGTGTGTCTGTGCTTCTACTGTATGTATGTAAGAGTGTGTGTGTGTCTGTTACTGTGTGTGTGTCTGTAGCTGCGTGTATCTGAGTGTATGTGGATGTGTGTGTCTCTGTATGTATGTGTGTCAGTATCTGAGTGTGTGTCTGTAGCTGCGTGCATCTGAGAGTATGTGTATGTGTGTGTCTCTGTATGTATGTGTGTCAGTATCTGTGTGTGTGTCTGTAGCTGTGTGTATCTGAGTCTATGTGTGTGTCTCTGTATGTATGTGTGTCAGTATCTGTGTGTGTGTCTGTAGCTGTGTGTATCTGAGTGTATGTGGATGTGTGTGTCTCTGTATGTATGTGTGTCAGTATCTGTGTGTATCTGAGTGTATGTGTATGTGTGTGTCTCTGTATGTATGTGTGTCAGTATCTGTGTGTGTGTCTGAAGCTGTGTGTATCTGAGTGTATGTGGATGTGTGTGTCTCTGTATGTATGTGTGTCAGTATCTGTGTGTATCTGAGAGTATGTGTATGTGTGTGTCTCTGTATGTATGTGTGTCAGTATCTGTGTGTGTGTCTGAAGCTGTGTGTATCTGAGAGTATGTGTATGTGTGTGTCTCTGTATGTATGTGTGTCAGTATCTGTGTGTGTGTCTGTAGCTGCGTGTATCTGAGAGTATGTGTATGTGTGTGTCTCTGTATGTATGTGTGTCAGTATCTGTGTGTGTGCCTGTAGCTGCGTGTATCTGAGTGTATGTGTATGTGTGTGTCTCTGTATGTATGTGTGTCAGTATCTGTGTGTGTGCCTGTAGCTGCGTGTATCTGAGAGTATGTGTATGTGTGTGTCTCTGTATGTATGTGTGTCAGTATCTGTGTGTGTGTCTGTAGCTGTGTGTATCTGAGTGTATGTGTGTGTCTCTGTATGTATGTGTGTCAGTATCTGTGTGTGTGTCTGTAGCTGTGTGTATCTGAGAGTATGTGTATGTGTGTGTCTCTGTATGTATGTGTGTCAGTATCTGTGTGTGTGTCTGAAGCTGTGTGTATCTGAGAGTATGTGTATGTGTGTGTCTCTGTATGTATGTGTGTCAGTATCTGTGTGTGTGTCTGTAGCTGTGTGTATCTGAGTGTATGTGGATGTGTGTGTCTCTGTATGTATGTGTGTCAGTATCTGTGTCAGTGTGTGTCTGTAGCTGTGTGTATCTGAGTGTATGTGTATGTGTGTGTCTCTGTATGCATGTGTGTCAGTATGTGTGTGTGTGTCTGTGTCTGTGCCTCTGTGTGTGATTCTGATAGTTTGTGCGTGTCTGTTACTGTGTTTTTTTGTGTAAGTGCATGTGTGTGTCTGTGTAAGTGCCTCGGTGTATTTTTTGTGTATATGTGAGAGCATGTTTTTTTTGTGTATGTTTGAGTGCATGTATGTGTATGTGTGTGTTTTGTGTCTCTGTGTAAGTGCCTATCTGTGTTTTTGTGTATGTTTGAGTGCGTGTGTGTCTGTGTAAGTGCCTATCTGTCTTTTTGTGTATGTGTGAGTGCACGTGTGTATGTGTAATTGCATGTGTGTATGTGTTAATGCATGTGTGTATGTGTAAGTGCATGTACGTGCAAGTGTAGGTGCATGTGAGTATATGTTAGTGCATGTGTGTGCGTGTGTGTGCGTGTGTGTGCGTGTGTGTGTTCTCACCTGCAGGAGTTGTGTGCTGTCCTTCAGGTGGTTCTGACAGAGGTCCAGTCTGCTGCGGTACTGACCCAGAACATTAAACAAAGTCTAGAAGTGAAAGGTTTGTCAGTTCTCTGTGCTTCCTGAAGGTGGCGCCAGAGCTTCACCTCAGCTCGGGTCAGAGCAGAACCCAGGTCCCCTTTGTCGGCGCTGCCCTCCCTGGTGAGCGTGACCCCGGCATGAAGCTCCTCCAGCTGCAGCCAGAGACCCTCCAGTCCGTCCAGCATGACCTTCACACTCCCCTCAAGGTCGCCCTGCGCCCGGATCAGACGGTGCAGTGTCCCAATCCTGCCACCAGAGGGAGGCCTCAACGACAGTGCCACCAGAGGGGCAGGGGTTGGGAGCTCACCTGTCCTGCAGGTAGGCGAGGATACGCTTCACTCTGTCACACACAGCAGCGTCCGGGTCGTCCGCCTCCGAGCCAAGGTCGGCCAGCTCCAGACCGCGGACCACAGCCTGGAGACCAGAGAAGAGTCAGTCAGCAGGTCGTCTTGTCTACAGGAGGTTTTCTCACCGTGAGTCTGGAGAGCAGGGTGAGGATCTGGGGGATGTTGGGGTCCTGGAGGGGCTCCTGCAGGACACACAGCAGCAGACTGTCAGCCAGGGCCAGACCTGGGGAGACCCTGCAAGAAGACCCTCTGGACTTGGACGCCCTGGAGGAGCAGCCTGGTTAGAGGAGCGTTCCACTTGTATTCACTGACATGCTAATCTCATTTTATTGCAGTATTATTACAGCAGTCTAGACCATTTTTAACTATAAAATGAAACCATTACTATGTCCCTTTATTTGTATTCAAGCAACATTGTATTACTTACATAAACCTTTACATAATTTAATATTGGATATTATGTAAATTTGAACTGAAACTTTAGAATAGTATTTTCCGTAATGTCATTCTATTTTTCAAGACTTTTTTCATTAAATTATTGTTTTTTTTTTTAAGTATTAATTGAATTCCTAATTATATTTATATTTAATTTTTATATTTTTATTGTATTTACGCGTTTATTTATTGTATTTATGTATTTATTTGGTTTGATTTTTGTTTTTCTCCATATGCAATATTTTTTAATCTTGAGTCAAACTCTTTGTTTTAATTCAAGTTCAAAGTTCAAGCGCATCTATAATAAAAAGTGCTGACTCACCATGTGTAGGTGACTTTCCTCCTCTCGGGCCTCACCTGGTGTTTGGACCTCACAACATTTTTCTGCAAAAACAACAAGTTTAGCTAAAATAAACACAAACATCTCTCCAAAGTGACGTCATCGTCTCACCTGTGCGTCAGGCGGCAGCAGGTGAGTCTTCAGCGCGCTCAGACCGGCTCCCATCAGGACCCACAGGACGCAGACCAGCACGACCCTCCAGCACAAGTCCCTTAGGGCCAGAGTGTTGAGCAGCAGCGGCGCCTCCTGCTGGCACACCGCCCACACTGCAGCCACCGGGGCCAGACTGCACCATCCTCCCCAGGAGTAGAACTTCCTCAGAGACCAGGATGGGGACGGATGTGGAGCGGAGCTGCTTGAAATTATTAAACAAAATCGTGTCATTAAAATGTCTCAATTTGATATTAAAAATTATAACATGTTCATTTTAGATTCACACAATTTCCATTCCAATCTTCAACAAAGATAAAAAGTGTTAAGGGGTTTTCCCAGCATCTTCTCCATGTCAAGGCCCCTGAAAAAAAACATTAGTCTATGAACAGGGACCCCCTTAAAACACAGCAAATTCTTCAAGAATATATAAATAACCTTGTAAAGTGTCTTTTATTCACCTTTCAATATATTTATTTGTTAAGCATTTCAGGAAGTTGTGGCCATTTTTAAATTGACATTTGCTGACTTATATTATTTTATTCTATATACCATGAGATCTTAGGTTTGTCAGCAGTAGAATCTTCCACATAAGTCAGTTCACCTGCTACTTTGGTTTTGTTTTTCCAGTCAGAAACATGTGTTTCATGCTTACAAGCACATACAGGTTTAAAAACCACTGGGCTAAGCTAGCAAGTACATCAAATTCAATTTAAAACGTCTTTCACTTAAAATTCAAAGTTACAATTTCTATCTACTGTGTTACAGCCTGTGTCAATCTCTAGCCCGGGACCAAGTCTAACCTGTATGTTAAACAACCTAAAACAACAGTGTCTTTGTAAAAGAACATGTAAGAGAAACAAGGTGGTATGAAAAAAAAGAAGTAAATACATTCAACATTATTTTTAAGTATAGTATTGAGATCATTATTTTAATAATCAAAAGGTAAATCTTGTCAATAATTCCATGTGTGATTTCTATTAGTTGTAGACTGTAATCCTGGCAACAGGTGATCTGACACGTACCTCTGCTCCTCTCCCTTCAGCTCCGATCCCTCCTTCACTCCCTCCTTCACTCCCTCCATCCACCGATGAGTCGTGTCGAGGTCGACCTTCTCACCTCGTCCCATGTCCCCTCCTGGACTCCTCGTCCGAGGTCATGCCGCTGCAAGGAAATTGAAACATCGTCGAGTTTTTTGAGGACGAACTCGTCCGACCGGATCCACCGGTTCCGGTCGATCAACGTTGGGAGGCGCCTTTCTTTTTTTTTCCACATTCCATCCTCGAGAGTCCGAGTCCGTGCTGCACCTCGCCCTGGAGTGGCCCAGACGTGGAGTGAACTTCAGTCGCTGGAATGTTGCTGCTCAAGAAAACATGGAGGTGAGAGGATGACGACTGAGAGCCTTTGCTCGACGACATGATGCTGAATGGAACCATCGACCGATAACCACCACTTGAGAACCAAATATTGACGTGCAAGATTATCCATTGAACAATCACCTCAGATAACTTTCCTTAGATTTAACCAGTGGGAGGAAAACAAAGTTTCTACTCTCCTCAGGCACATAAACATCTCAATGATTTCACACACGTGCACACAAACATGCGCACAAAGATGCTTCAACCATGACAAATACATTAGACACACCAAAACATTTTCTGCTACACAAAATAAGAAGCAAAACACACACAAAACTCCACAATGAACAATAAAACACAGAGACACACACTGATGTCTACTGATACACAACTCAAACACAAACTCTCACACATCAAAATACACAACTTTACTCCTGCAAACTCACAATGACACCAAACCAAACAAACAAAACAACTCACACATGGGCAGAACATCAAACACAAAATACACAAATGACAATAATGCACACTTACACAACTCGTATGACCACCTCAGAGCAACACTAAAGAAGCAGATAAACACACGTCTACTTACCTACACAAAAACCCTTTAGACACATTAAAACAAACAGCAAACACACACCTCAAAAACAAACAAGCCTACACAAAAACATGAAGATGCTCATTTAAACTTTTAATTTTTTTATAAAAATATTCTTTAAGCATTGCATTATTTTTTTTTCAATGAAACGCACAAAATCGCCGCACATTTCTAAGACATGGATGGACAGACACACACTTTAAAACACACACGTCATGTTTGTAGCGAAAAAGGTTCTTTAGTTTATTCACCAGGAGTTTCTTTACTTTACAAAACACTGCGAGGTTCTGACAACACATCGTCCATGTCGTTACAACAACACTTTACAAATAATGACAATGATTTACAACGGAAAAGGAAGACAACATGATGGTCATTATTTACACACTCGGGTCGACACGGGGTCACGACCTTCTTCATCGTCCAGGAAAGAGTCACAATAGAATCTGGTTTAAAATCCTTCCTGAGTTGTAGCAGCAGTGGAGGAAACACGTGGACACGACACTGGACTCGTGCACATAAAACTGTGCTGGTCTTCAAGTCTTCCTTCAGGGTTTGCTGATGTGGACCTCGCCGGCGCCGCCGCCGTTAGCGTTGGTGGTGATGATGAACTGTGCGTTCTGACCCGCCGCCTGCGGCTCCAGCGCTTGTCCGTGGTTCTGGGCGGAGCTCTGAGGAGTGGACTGCTTGTCGTCCAGCTCCGTCTGACCCTCGGAGATCACGTAGTGCGTGGCCTGAGGGAGGTCAACACAGCTGAGTCCTGAAACTGTCACTTGGACATAGAAGCTCCTTCAAACTGGTGAGTCACTGCTAGCATCACACAAGCAGTGTTTTCTGCATCTTCTCTCAGTTTTCTTCCACCTGTATGGCCTCCCTACCGTAGGACCTCTTCCCTCTCTCACGAGCAGAAGTCGTTGTTAGCCAGGATGCTAACGGTTAGGATCAGGAAAGTCCTTCTGTGTGTCACGAGCGATTTATCCTGATCTTTTCCACGTTTGGCAAAGAATGAAAATGTAATATTGCGATCAGATTCATACTGACTGATGGTAAATATTTATTTATTTGGCTATTTTTTGTGTGATTGAGTTTGAAACCTCTATCTTAAAAGGTCCAAAACCAACATCTAGCTTCTACAGCAGATGTTGTTTATATTTTAGCGAGTTATCGAGCTTTGTTTGCGACACTTTGTACCTTTTCTGTCCCAGCATGCCTTAGACTGGTACTCTAAGAAAAGCAACATAAAGTTCATGATGACTATGATAATATTATATTATAGGAAAATAGCATAGATAAGAAAACAACCAAAAAGGAAAATATGGAAGTAAGTTAGTGCCAACAGAATATTAAAATGGTTGAATTAAATTGTATTTCAAATGTTAAAACTTTAAATCTTTTCTTTAAGGCATTCAATTACTCGAATAAATAATGTCTTTATTAATGTAAAGTAGCACGCGATATAAAAATACGGCACTATTATAACAATATTGCATATTTAATTCAAAATTAATTCAAAATATTACATTTTTATTATAAAAACAAACCAATTTAACCTTTCAATAAACAATTTATTGGATTGGAATAAATCCATCGAAAAACAAAATACGTTAAACTGAATAAACTGAAATGTGAAATTATGAAATTGTACAATTGATGACAAACATAAAATGTAAAAACTGTAACTAAAAAAAAAAAGATTTAAGTATTTCTTGTCATTATAACCACATAAAACATTGGATCAGTTGAAGTGAAGCATAACTTATTGATGGACAGACAGACTCACTGTTTTCACCGGGCTGCTGTTGACGCCACTGACCGGCGTGCTGGCTTCAGCGATCACGTACTGAGTGTGAGGCAGCGCCATCATCTGGATCTCGGACGCTGTGGACACGCAGAGTTTCGGGTCAGAACCAGAGCGGAGGCTGAGGTCTGGCCGGCGTTCACTCACAGTAACCTCGGTAGTTCCAGTTCCCGGGGATGTAGGTGTGCTGCACCGCCCCCTGCTGCTGGCCGCTGCTCGTCTGGAGGCTGCTGTTCTGGGAGAGGGTGACCGGGGTCAGCTGGGCCGGACTCAGCTCCTGATTGGGCTGCTGGGAGTTCGGGCTGAGAGGCTGATCTGGGTTCTAGCAGAGGAGAAGAATCTTGTGAGAAGATGCAACTTATTTATAAAAATATAACCATCTTTATAACTTAAAAGTCTCACCTGGTTTGTCGTCTCTTCGGCACCGATGGGTTCTCCCACCTGGACCTGCTGCACCTGGATGGTGTGTTGGCTGTAGGTGTGGGGGTCGTGGAGGTGACTCACGTCCACGGTGGGATGTTGTGAACTTGGTGATGACGCCTGAGGGACCGAAGGTTTTGAACAACCGCCTTCAGTGGGATCTAGGATTTTTTAAAACTCACCGGCGCCACCTGGACCACCTGCAGCTGGATGTGCTGCGGCTGCGACATTCCTCCTCCTGCCTGCGACACCGGGATGTACTGGATCCTCTGGAAGTCTCCCTGGGCGGTCCGGAAGTCCGTGGTGAGCGTCTGGGAGAGCTCCGTCATGGCCTGGGTCAACAGGTCGGTGGTCTGCGGCGACACCGACAGTTTATTAAGATCATGGATGCCAACAGGAAGTTCATGTGAACCGTTTCCAAAAGTAGAAAATGAACGATGTTTAATGAAATTAATGAGTGTTGGTAAATGGCTGTGGGTGTCAAACTGGTCCAGAAAAAGGCCGAGACGGTGCAGGTTTTTGTTCCAACCAGTTAAGCACACATGAGTTAACGAATCAGATGCGGCGTAAATAAGCAACACCTGACTGACAATCAATTGATTACTGTATCCAGACGCCTGATTGGTTCAACTATATGTGCCTGAATGGTTGGATCCAAAACCTGCACCGTCTCGGCCCTTTTCTGGACCAGTTTGACACCTGAGTGAGTTCTAGAACATTTATTATCCATGAAGTGAGTCTTAAAGTGATTTTATTTTCAGTTAAAAGACTAGTTTAGTTTCACATTGAGTCAAAACCATCATAAATACTTAAACAAGTGAATAATTAGTCCAGCAGTGAAAGTTTGTTCTTGTAAATACAGTATTTTAGTTCAAATAAATCGCCTCGGTTTGATTATTCATTTAATGAAATTGCTCGATTCCCTGTCAACACCCGAACGCAACTCACCACGACGGACTCCGCTGTGGTTCCATCGGCGCTGATGACCGCGGGAGCACTGCTGACCACTCCTGCGGCCAGAGGAGTCTGGATGCGGTTGGTGAGCTGGGCCAGCTCCGGGTGCTTCTTCCTGATGTGCTGCACCATCTTGGTCTGAAACCCAGACTTTGGTTATGAAGTCGCCATCAGTGAGGAAAAAAAACATCCCATAAGCGTGAGCGGCTGACCTTGCTGCTGTACTGTTTGGCGCAGTGAGGGCAGCAGACGGGCGCCGAGGCGATGGTGCCGGTCAGCTGGGTGTGGGTGCTGAGCATCGGATCGGGCTCCCCGGGCGCCGCCGGTCTCAGTTTCCGTATGCTGGGAGGAAGTTCTGCCCCCGGGTGGTTCTTCAGGATGTGGGCTTTCCTCTTGCTGGCACTTTTGTACACCTGATCGGAGAAGAAGAAGAAGATGATGCAGGAAACTGTCGCCGGAACTACAGGATCCTGACGAACCTTATCGCAGTACTGGCAGAAGTAATCTCTGTTGGGCTTGATGATCGGCAGCGTCAGCTCCGGAACGTCGTCGATCCTCATGTCCGGGTGACGCTTGGACAAGTGATTCACCTGCGGGTCCAAACATTGACTTGACTCCGAACACCACCATGGTCATGTGGATGGAGCAAAGAGAGGGTTCTCACCAGCATCCCTCGGCGTCGGAATCCCATCATACACACTCGGCACTTGAAGACGAAGCTCTCGAAGTCGCTGCTGTGAACCTTCAGCTTCAGAGCTTTGGTCCGTTGGATCCGATCCGCCTTCTTTGCCTCTCGGTCGGGATTGTGCATCCGCTGCATGTGCTCTCGCAGCTTATCTTTGCGCTGAAGGTCAAATCGTGTGACAAAATTTGTAAAAATGGTGGCCACTAGGGGAGTGTATCAACAAGTATCTGGCGATACAGTACGCATCTCAATATTGTTATAATGTCGCACAGAATTCACAGATTACTCTTGGTGAAGTTGTAACTGCCTTTATTTATTTGTTTTGAAACCAAAATCAGCTTTAAAAGCTGCTGTATCCTCTCGTCCTCAGTCATTGCCGGGATCTCGCAGGACATCATTGTTCCTTTTATTGCAGAGGATATCAATCTAGTGGCAGGAAGTCGCCATAATTGCCACATATTAAAAATAAAATAAAGGAAGATCGAATTATTTTATATACAATTTATTGAATAAACCATAAAAGAACTTTGATAAATAATAAAATATGATTTGAAAGCAGCTCTTTTGCTGTGTAGAAATAATCAGAATACGATGTCATTTTGGTCTCTAGCTTCTCCTGTGTGAGTTGCTGATCTGAGGCAAATCCAAAAGTGTAAAAACATAACTGTGTGTTCAGTTCTCTACAACTTCCCACCTTGAACTGTTTGCCGCACGTGGAGCACAGGAAGTCCTTCTGATCCGAATGTCGCAGCATGTGCAGTCGCAGCTTATCCGGTCGACAGAAGGCCTTTTCGCACTCGCAGCAGCGGAATATCTTCTCCGAGTGGAAGCACCGGATGTGTTTCTTCACCTGAACACAACAGTTGAAGGATGACATGTTTGATCAGAAATCTTATTTTCACAAATATGAGCTAATTAGAACTGTCAAATACATTTGTCAAACTGAAAGCTGGTGGGCCAAATGTGGCTCTTCAATTCATTTAATGTGATCTGAGAAAATGAAGGTAGATAAACGTTCATGTAGATGCGTGAAAATAAACAAAGGAACAGAGAGAATTGATGATTTAGCAAAAACAACAATAAAATAATGCCTGATCAATCCGCGGAAAACAAAATTATCAACAACATAACCAAATGAAGATGGTGAAATACAACTAAACACGCGCAGTTGCAAAGATGAGTTCACTGAGAGTGAGTGAGCCGCAGAACATTAATCAAGTGTGGAGTGAGTTGAAGAGTGTTTGTTAAGTTAGAAAGTGAGTCTGAAAGGGATTTTATTTGAGTTAAGAGACTTTTAAATCGACGCGCTTTATTCTTTATACTCTTACTTCTATACATTTAATTCATTTCTTATTCATGATCTTATTGATCTGTGTGTACTTTGTTCTCCTGCTGGCTGCTGTGTGGTGACTAGGACACTAATCTGAGGGAATTTTCACAATGCATTAAAAATCTTAATAAATATAAATCTAAGAATATCTAGACACTAACTGGCCAACAAGTGTAAAAGTCAAAATGTAAAGATATAAACGATGACATATTTACTATAACAAAGTCATCATTTTGGTCATTTATGTCTGTCTAGACTTCTTGGAAACACACACAAAAAATCTCACTCAAAACAAATTCCACAGATACTCCGACAATATGTGTAGAACTGCAGATATAAAAGTGTTAATATTTAATCTCCATTAAAATCTTAGTCCACAAACCTGGATGAAGTCATTGAAGTGTTTCTTACAGGTGGGACACGTGAAGTGTCCGTCGATGGCGTGCACCCCCACATGCTCTTTGAGCAGATCCAGCCTCTCGAAGGACTCGGGGCACAGCAGACACGCGTAGCTGCGGCTCTCCGTGTGCACCAGCAGGTGGTCCTCCAGAGCCGAGTCGCTGGGGAAGTTCTTGGTGCAGATGTGGCAGGTGAAGGCGAACGCGTCCCGGCCATGCATCCGCAGGTGCTGGTCCAGCTTGTCCTTCTCTCTGAAGGCTTTCCCGCAGTCGGCGCACTTGAACGGCCGGAAGCTTTTCCGGATGAAGAGGTGCTGCAGAGCTGCGTTCTGAGAGAGAGGAGGAGGAAATCATCAGTGGAGCTTTGTCAGGAGGAACAAGAGGCATGGAAGCATTTGACCCGACCTACCTGCACGTCCATCTTTGAGGGCATTGAGAAAGAGACACACATAGAATCAGACAAATGTATTTTTTGAGTCTGAATTTTCTGCTGTCTCAAAAGATTAAACTTCAGCTTATTAAACTAAAACTGAACTAAATTCTGAATTGTTTTTTAAGTCATTACCTTGTGTGGGAAAGTAAAGAATCACCTCTCACTCTTTCCTCAGTCAGTGGTCAGTTGTTTGTTTAAAATACTCTTTATTATATTTGAAGAACTATTTTAGTTGAGTCTTCGGCAGACCGACGTGTTTTCAACATTCAGAATATAATTCCAAACAAAAGTGGACCATGTACATGAGTCTCTCAGAAGGTTGACCAGGTTTAAAGTACACAAAGGTAAAAGGCCATACTAGTTTATCAACCTTCTTTTCAGTGTCTAAACACAAATGATCCTGTTTGTGTGTGTGAACAATGCCATTGATTCTATGGTTTGAGTTGATTATTAATGACTAGATTTGTTTCATTCAGTTTTTTTTAATTTTGTTAACAACACTAAGAAGGTTCCATGCATGTCAGAAAAAGAACTCAAGCAACAGTTTTCTATGAAAAAGTGTAGACGACCATATCTCAGACAAGTAGGTGCTAGCTGTGCTCCTAAGATATTTGGGTTTTGAAAAAATGTCCGCAGGAGAAACGCTGAAGCTGAAAGCTACGGTGGGTTTGACTACAGGATTGATGATCATTTGTACTTCGTCTCACCCGTATCCTCTTTGCACGCCGCAGGTCCTGAGCGGTGAGGTGTGAGTCCGATTGGCTGCTCACTGTGGGATCCTCCTTCAGAGGCGCCTCCATGTGACCTGGAGCAGGAGCATCTAACTCCATTTCCTCTGCTGGAGTCACGACCGGGTCTTCCGAGTCGGCGTCATTGACCGGTTCTGACTCCTTGTGGCCGTTCTGAGCCGTTTCTGCTGCTCCTTCTTCTTCTTCCTCCTCTGGCTGCTCCGGAGGCTTCTCCGTCAGCTCCAACATCTGCTCCTGAGAATTCATTTGTGAAGTTTATAATCAAGACATCTTATGCTACTGTAGATTTAGTTAGTAGATACACATTAATACACTTGTGGTGTATGCTACATTAGAATAACATTCTTAATATGGATACAGATCAGTGAAGTGTGGACCAATGAGGAGGTTTAACTGGTGTTACGAGACAATGCTAAACAAAATCGAAAAACAAAAAACATATAAATGGAGAAGACACTTTATGCTTTAAGTAACTGAGTGTAGTGGTGAAAACTACACCTCAAGTTCAACTGCACTCAGAGCCGTCAGAGGACTAAAATTAGGATGTATTTATGACAGTTAACTTAATCCACTTAATATTAACTATATAGGGTGTCGCAGAAATGAACCAATCATTTTGGCATTTTCTCTTTCTTTATTCAGATTGACAGAGAATGTGTCGACACAAATCTATATTTGATATTAAATAAAAGAAAATGTTTTTTCTGTTTTCAGGATAAGCTTTGCACAAAACAAAGAGATGTCGTGGGGGAATTTCACAAACTGGCTGGACCTTATTATGGTGAAATTGAAATCTTGTCTGAAAGTGATGTTTTCAGACTGAGAGGAGATGTTTTCTGATGTTGCTGTAAATCTGCAGAGCAGATAAATAAAGGGTTTATTTAGCTACAAACATCAATTACCACCTCTAATAAACATAGGAAACACTTATTTTTTTGATATTGACAATATTCTACCAGATGCTTTAGTCCTCATTAGCACCCCTTCTCTTTGGGTTCCAAGCCCAAATTTGTTTGGAGGCCGATCAATAGTGTTGAAGGTTTACTCTAAGGAAGATTAGGTTGTGTGTGTGAGTGATGTTTCTTACTGTTGTCTTATCTTCACTAACTTCTTCTGGAGCATCCGGTCGTATATATTTTGGTGGGCGGCCATGTCTTCTCCCGATGCCGAATCTTTTTCTTCCTCTTCCTCTGCCTCGACTTCTTGGCCTGTGGAGCAGTGACGAAAGCTCTTACTTACTCTAGTACGCAGGGCTGAACATATTAGTTTCTGGCGCCCCCTAGCGTTATAACAGCGTAATTACAATGTCGTGAAAACTTGTATTCTGAACAAGTGTGGAAGAGAATTGCCACTTTCTCGCTTTATCATCCGGGAAAAAGTACTTCAGCCATGATGGAAATCAATAAAAATGTTGTCTCAAGTGCACTAGAGCGTGTACGTGGCCACATCAATGCACCAATAACATTGTAGTTACACGATTCTATTTCTTGAGTCATGATATACATAAAGACACCTGCATAATAGGAAATGTGAAAATAGAATTATAATGTGAAAAAAACAAACAGGAGGAAACTTTACCTCACAGGAAAACTCAGTTTGTCGTCGTGCATGTTGAGATGCAGTTGCAACTGTTCGGAACTCATGAAGCGTCGGTTGCACTCGTAACACGGCCAGTTCTTCTCCTGCTCACGCAGCACTGAAGGAGCGACACAAAGTTTTTGACAATCAATTTTGACTACATGCATCTCTGCCTTAGTGTCAGAACTGAGGCTTCACAAAGTGTCACCAGAACTTATTTACAGTTGAAACGAAAATATCTGATAAAAAGAATCTGATCCTGGATTTAAGAAAACATGATCATGATCTGATGAAGCAGTGTCATGTTGTTTAGAGGTCAGTAGGTGGCGACATCAGTTTTAAAATGTGATGTTTCATTAGAACAGTTGTTTAAAACAAAAGTAAATAGTGCAGAGACCGCCATCTAGTGGACTCTGAAGATAATTACACTGCTCCACCAGACCATCACTATTAACTGCTGCAATCCAGCGTTGGAATTAAATGCAACACAAATACACCCTGAATATTTGCATGTTAGTTGTACATTTTAAGATCGAATTATTTTGAATTATACACCATTTATGGAAATATTGTGTGCTAAAAGTGCTGTTGAATTATTATTATGGTATCATGGAAAGATACTATGCAATACTTGAGTGTATCAATATTTTCTTACACCCCTACATATCACCCTCCAATAATAACTTATAATGGTACATTTAGATTGGGCACCTGTATGTAAAAAACCCTAATGTATCATTATATAAAGTACAAATGTGTAAAATGTACGTATATTTGCAGTTTAACAATAAATAAAGTTCTACCTAACCTAAATAAAGATTTGACATTGAATCTTACAATTTCTGAGATTGCAAATAAATGTAAAATTGTAATTTTCCTGTTTTTTTAATGTCGTCATTTACTTTGTAATCACGCCTAATTTCAAGGCAACCGTTGCCATCAACTCGTCATTTCAATTTCATCAATCTGGCTCTTGTAGAAACATGTCTCACCTTTTCTCTCTTCCTCTGTCACGCTGTGGATCTTCTGGTTCACAAACTCAGCGTATGACGCTGCGTACCACACCTGTGGAGAGATCCACCAAATGTGTTGGATTAAGGTTAGGGTTAGGTCCATTAAAGCCCAGACAACAAAAGCAGCATCAACCAATAACTTTAGCATCGTGTTAGCATGAGCAAGAAGCTAGATCACTCTTCTCTTGACCGAACATTTTCTCTCTAAGCACTGGACAACACAACCAGATGGACAGTGAGAACTCACCTTCAACTCTTGTTTGGGTTGTATGTTCTTGATGGTTGTGTAGAAGATCTCTGTTCCAAACTGATATGCCACCAGGTTCTGCTCCAGGTAGTTCTGTGCCGGCCTGACGAACATCATCCAGTTGCAGCTCTCCTCGTCCGAGAGGTCAAACCAGGCGTCATCAGACTTCACTGCCTCTTTTTCTGTGTCCAGCGTGCAGAGCTGGTGCAGAAATCAGAGTCAATAAACAAAAAAAACTTTGATTTATCGTCAAACAGGTGTGTTCTGTCGTCGACTCACTTTGAGGTGCATATAGTGATCCTGCAGTTGACTGCGGGGAACCAGAGGGCCCTCCACGGGGCCGAACTGAGTGCGTTTGGGGATGCGTCTCTTGCAGAAGACTCCGCCGAGGAAGCGGTCTTGGTACAGGACCAGCGGGAGACTGGCGTGGGCTCTGGACATCACGGGTCGGTTGGGGACGGGGGTCAGAGGGCCATGTTTTAAACAGACGGAAGGGTTGGTGTTGTTGCACTCCTCGCACCCTGAGAGAAATCAGATTTGAAGATTGTTACAAACGATCTAGTGCAGGGGTCTCAAACTCTACTGACTAGAGGTAAATTCTTGTGGAGACTGGACCACAGGTTGGGATTTTTTCCACCATTTTTTGGGTTAAAGTCTGTCAATTTTTTCGTGTATTCAATTTTATAAATCTTCTTTCTATCTTAACTATTTAATTAAAGCTTTATAAATGATTACATTTGATGTGATGATCTTCATTTCTTAACCACCAGATATTAAACAAAGTAAACTACTGTCCATCATGGATGAACACTGTCATCAGTGAGCAGAGAAGCAGATTGAGTGAACGAATGCTCCTTCCCATGATGCAACACTAATAGACTCAGGGACTAATTTGTTCCTTGTGCCATTTGATTGTACAATTCTTAGTGTATAGTATGATTCTATTCAATGTTAATCTTTGTATCTTTTTTTCTGTTATTTTTCATTGATCTATGTTCTTTATTCTTAGATGTATGTCTTGTTATATTTGTCTTTTTGTTCTTTTATTGCACTTTGTTCTTGTTCTTGTTTTAGGAATCTATCATCTGTGTGGCTGTGTGCTGTAAAACAATTTCCCAAAGGAGATCTCCAGAGGGATCAATAAAGTTTATCTATACATCCATCTATCTACAGGGTAAAGTCCCTCACTTTGCCTGCACTAATAACTCAACCAATCAATGGAGGGCCACAGATTATCATGTCATGAGTCGCAAATGAACCCTGGTCAGGAGTCATCCGACACTCACAAAGGTTCAGAGGGTTGAAGGGTTCATGTGGACGCGGGTCCCAGTCTTCCATGTCGGAGTCTTCATCCTCTTCTTCCTCCGAATCTTCGGCAGAGTCTGTAGCTCCGAGTGGGCTGATCGGGGCTTCACCCATGTCTGTCAGGGACGTCAGCTGCTCCTGTGGGAGAGCCATGGATGATAAACTCAACAAACAGGATCTTAAATCATATTGAAGTGTGCATTTGGATGAGTTATTAGTTGGAAATGGGTCTGCCCTGGTGCCTCCTAAAGGTTCAACACTATTCCAGGAGCAGAAATTCTTTCAAAAGTCTTTCCTGGATGACTGAGTTTCTTTCTAAGAGAGTCCAAAGAGAGTCCTATGATCCCGTTTTTGAGTCACTGTCAAATCTGCTGAAGGCAGCAGATCCTAATTTAGCAGATCGACAGAGGTTGTTCCAGGTGCGTCTGGAGTCGTGTCATCACCTGAGGAACTGGCTCCAGGATGGCTTGTGGTCCCTCCGCTACGTTACTGAGAACATGCAGGTTGGCGGCGTTCATGTTTTGTCCAGTGGGCAGCAGGACTGTGACCTGTGATTAAACACATTTAAGACTTAAACAGAACAAAACTTCAGCTGGGGACCAACACACCTGTTGAGTTGTTCCATCTTGCTGGATGTACGCCACCTGAGGCTGATCCGTAAACACGGCCTAGATGGAACGAAAAACAACCTATGGTTAAACATCTTCCTTTTATCTGGATCGGGTCAGTTTGTTGTACCTGGGATCCATCGGCAGGATGTATGTAGACCAGCGTGTGCTCGGCCGACTCCACCGAGGTATATGAGCTGCCATCTGCTGTGTAAACCACCTGCTGCTGCCCGCGGTCGGCCTGATCGCCACTGTAGACTATCTGGGCCACAGCGCCACCTTCAAAATGAACCTGAGTCACAGGTAAAAACAGTTAAAGATAGACTGGATTGTGCTTGTCTTTACTCACTACTGAAATCAAAGATTTACAAGATTAAGAAAGAAATAATTATATCAGTATTATTATTAATCACCTATAATTATTTTAAGTAATCTATTACTATTTCATTATTACAAACATACATCTTTAAAGCCATGTTTAAAGCTACATTATTATTATTTGTTATAATAATAATTATAATAATATAATTAATTATTATTTGTATCCTTTGTCTTTGTTATTTGTCTTTGAGCTGTTCTTTATCTTTAGACTTAGATTGTGTTATCTTGTACTTTCTTTTTATAGAAACTTTTTTTTTAATGAAAAAGTCTGTATTGCTGTGTTCTAATTGGAAAAACAATTTGATCTGGTCAATCAGATATTTCTATCTATTAATATTATTATTAGATTTCATACCATTTTTGAATCATTTAAAAAAATAGTTTTTTTCATCTACAAAGTCCATCCAACTTTCAAAATGATTATGTGTTCATCTACCCTTTATTGTTTTAAAATCACCATTACATGTTTGTTTTTTTTACTATATATTCATTTCTTGATTTTTATTTTAATCATTTTATAAATATTTGTAGTTTGTTATTTCTTAAGCTATATATGTATATGTATATTTACTTCTTATTTTATCTTTTCAAATGTATAATATATGACTTTTTAAAGTTTATTTTAACAATTATATTTTATTTTTCATGTATGCCTATATTACTGAAATTTGATAATTTGTAGTCTATGGCGCTACTTTTATTAATCATTCTTGTGTCCTTCTGACAGAAGGTAACATCACAAAACATTGTCATCAGTACAGAGGCGGATACGAGTTTGAAACCAAACACTTTTAGAGAAGTGCTTTGATTAAGCTTTTTTTTTTAACTTTTGCATGTTTTTACAAACAACGCTTTACTCCTGAATATCAAAGCCATACACGAGCCCAATAAAGACAACAACAGCGATAAAAGTGACACATTGACTCTCACCTGTGTGGCAGTGGTTTGGTCAGTGCTTGAGTCTTGACTCCAGACAGCTGAGGGTTCCTGTTTGGTTTCCATGGCAGCCACGTACCATGGACCCTTACCACTTCATCCCAGGCACCTGTGGATCACAGGGACAAACGTTTGTCACAATGCTGTCCAAGTTGGTAAATTGTCTGATAGTAGTTGTGGATGTTGATATTTTAAATATATCTATTATAGATTGTTCTACTTTTACATAAATAACACGGAAATATCCCTCAAGTAAATTGACTTCATGGTGTATCAGTTTGAAATAAATTCTTCATTATTACTATTTATATATCAAATATTGTTGTTATTGTATACAGAAGAGACAATTATTTGATTTCGTTTTTTTTCCTTTATTCAACCACGGTGACAACATTTCCTCTCAGACGAGATTTAAATCATCGTAAATGTTTATATTTTTGCAGGACGCGTCCGTGCGGATCGTCAGCAAAAATAAACCCGCGTGTCATTCGGTTCCGTTCACGCCACTCTCAGCGGGGGTACGAGGCTCATGGAGCGGCTACGGTTCGCTCCGCAGGCCGCCTCAAAAACACATTTAAAAACCTCCCTCTGCTCAAAACTAGTTCACGAATATGACTTTTAATGCGTTCACAAAAGCGGGGTTGATATAATCCATTTCTTGATCTATTCCCCCCCTATTCGAGCCGACAGGTTCTCAGTCCCAGCCGGACCATACCATAAGAACCAGCGCCACAGAAACCCGGGCACACACCGCTCCGCTACGGTAGCATTTCTGCTATTTTGCTCCACTAGCGACCGGTATGGGTGACAAACAAAACTCTAAAAAGCCTTATATCTGTTATAACCGTTTCGGGTTTATTATTAAAACCGGATTGGGATCCGCTAAGAGCCGAGACGGTCGACGCGATCCACCCGTTCCTCCTCTCACTTGAGCACGGCCCTCGCAGGCGGCTGTGGAGCCAGGAAGAAGCGACTCCATTTTGGGTGGGACTACGACGCGATCCACACCGACGACACTCGGAAGATTCTAACCCGCTTTCATCGGCGCAGCGACACGAAAGACGCGCTTTTTTTATTCCAACTACCTACATAGACGCAGAGGAATCAAGCTCGCTGTTTAATCGAGGCGCCATGGTTGTTTTTGAGGGTTGTTTTGGAGGCCATCTGCTCGGTCTTACCTCAGAATGGTAGCAGCAGAGATGGCCGCCTTGCATGTTTTAACATAATCTGCCTGGCAACCGACAGAAGCGGAGCGTCCGATTGGTAGAATTAAACCTGCGCGGAAAGTAGTTTTATTTATTAGCTTAGAAAGACTTATTAAAACAATTAAACGTAGTAAACGTAAATGTGTTTGCTCAGAAATTACATGCGGGGTATTTTTTTTTCTTCTTAAAACTAACTTCGTCTGTGTTTTCCCCAACAACTTAACGTAAATAATAATAATAATGAAAACATAAATAAACAGTAAAAATGGACTTGTCAACATTTTGCCTTTTATTTATTTAATAATCTGGATGTTTTAAGAAACATTTTTAATGTAATGTTCATTAATTGTGAAAAGATAGTATAGGTTTTTTTTAAGTAAATCCATTATATAGTCAGAAAATATTTCCATTAAAAGTATATTTTTATGAGGGTTACCTTAGCGATTAACATGTTGGTGTTTAACCTTTTTACTCGATAGATACTAAGATGTACAAAAAGAAATCGTGAGACGCAGTGTGAAAACTTGTATCATAAATGTATGTTTACAAAGTGAAAAAATAACGCTAACTCTGCTCAAAGGAACTATATCAGCATGATGATCACGTGACTATAGGTCTCGTTATTAGTTGATAATTATTTTTAAAGCAATTGAAATATGTTTGTTAAATTATATTTCGGTACATAAATGTATTCATATTAAATACATAAGTGCGTTTTAGTTTCAGTTTTATACAGGTTGTCTCACAGATCCTTCAAGCTGTCGTTTTTCTTTTACTTTTATTTTTTTTTCATTGCAATTCCTGAAGTTTCGTTTAATATACTTTAAATAGTTTAAAAGTTAATTTTATTTTTGTTCACCGTCAAGTATATTTTGGTACTGTATCACACAAGCACACTGATGTATGCATATCCGTTATCGTTGTTTCAGAATAAAGTACCCATTTAATTTTTTTTGTCCCAAAATCAATTGATAAAAAATTACTTTTTAACAATTAAAAATACACTTTTTAACTATATTACGATCGGTTGCTATTGTCTTGTTCTCTGTTGTGGGTTCTTAATAAAAACACTCTTTTATGAAGAAAGGTACTTTTATCATCAGTGTTCGGCAGAATGTAAACACCAACAGTCAAGCATGTCCAACTTAACTTGCTCTGGTCACGGACTCACAGCGACCTCTAGTGTCCGGAGTTACAAACAACATAAACATCAACCATTAAAACCAGGCAAACATACATTTGGTGATATCATTACAGCTATTAAAAGCATTTCCGGGAAAAGTACTCCCAGAATTTCATTTCAAAATAAAAAGAGACAAGAGAAAAAAAATACTCTCATTAACAATTCAACTGAGTGGATGAGAAATAATTACCAATAACAGTGATTCCCAACCGTGGGTCGCCGCCCACCAGAGAGTTAATGCAAGTGGGCAGCAAAATGGTTTCCATAATAATGTTTTAAATGTTGAAACTCATTAAGTTTAAAAGGGTATTAAACATTTTCAAATATTCTCCTCATTATATTGTTTTTATAATATTGTTATGATAAGTAAGTAAGTAATTTTTATTTATATAGCGCTTTTCCAGACCAGGGTCACAAAGCGCTTAAACAATCAAAACAATACTAAAAAAAAATAAGATAATATTATTTGTCTAATACTGAAGGTGTTGCAACATGTTACAGATGCTGTGTTGTTAGTGACTGCGGAGCATCCAATATGTTTCTTCTCTATTGATTTCAGTCCTTTATGTTCAATCTTCAATAAAAAAAAGAGCTCTGAGAACGCATTATAATGCCTTCATATTTATGGGGTCGGAGGTGGGCCTCAAAGGTTTTTGAGACTTAAAAGTGGGCCCTGAGTCGGAAAAGGTTGGGGACCACTGACCTATAATATAAACAAAGTGGCTTTTAAATTTATTTTACTTTATTTTTCATATTTGTGAGAAAATAATAATGTTCTCTTGTGCTTGTCTTAAACATGTGAATCAGTTTAGGTTTTTATTTTAATGAAGAAAATCTTATTAATATGATAAAATAGAGAAAATGTTTATTTTTCTTTTCACTTTGTTCTTACTTTTAGGAACTTGCTGTACCTTCTATCGTCTTCTGTGTACTGGAAATCGAATTTCCTGATGGAGATCTCCAGAGAGATTAATAAAGTCTATATAATCTAATATAAGTGTCTTTGGGTCTTTTTCACAATCGAGGAAAGGATGAGATGGATATTTGGAGCGATGCAACGTCCTCAGTGACGGTCTGTAAACTAGTGAAGGTCTGATGAAACTTCATGAAGCAGTGTCATTATTTTCAGAGTCCACCAGATGGCGGTCTCTGCACTATTATCCTTTGTTTTAAAAAACTGTTTAATGACGCATCATTTTTAAACTGATGGCGCCACCTACTGACCTCTAAACAACATGACCCTGCTTCATGAAGCTTCATCAGTCCATCAGTACTTTAAAAATTTTCCCCTGCATATATGTGGACTTTGCAGGAGTGAGAGAAAGACAAGTCATCCAAGAGAGACTCAGAGAAGGTCCACAGGAAGACAGTTAAGTTGGTTCATGTCTGGACGTCCCCTGGACTTTGGAGTTCATGTCTCTCAGGTTACCCTGCAAGTTATCATCAATGTAATAGTTGTAAAAGCGTTATAACTTTTACTTTTCATTAACACAGCTAACGAATTTTGACTTGACTAATAATGACAAATGTGTTATATAAAATATTATATTATTAATATCAACGATACAAAAAGTATTCAATGACAAAATCAAGTTTTTGTTTTATTTTACACTCCAAATGTTTAAATCTCCTATTTATCTAGACATTAGACTTTAGACTTTCTTTTATTGTCATTGCACAGAAAACACAGCAGTGAAACTGGCCACAAAATGTCGTTGCTTGGCAACCGTTTAAAAAAAACAGCAGAGTGAATGTATATACTGTATAAATAGTCTAAATAGAAAGTTAATAATAGTGCAATATAGTATAAACAGAATAAATAACGTTTTAAATATTGCATATAATAATTAATGTATATACAAGTATAAATATAAATAAGTTGCAATATGTTATGAATAGAATAAATACATTATATATGAAATATTGCGTAGCTCAAGTTATATTTCATTCAGCAGTGTGATGGCCAGAGGAAAGAAGCTGTTTCTAACTGTACATCCTCTGATAAATACAAGTTTATATTGAGGAGAAGCTTTTTTTTCATGCTTATTTCGAGTGTTATCTTATTTCATTCTTTTAATCTGTAATACCACAAAAAAATCCAATGTTGTGTTTTCAAAACTGACTAAATGTTTCTGTTTCTGAAGAAACGTAAATATTGTAGTTCTCAAAAATGGCCGTTAGATGTCGCACTTTCTCGGTTAATTAAAAGTCGACCGCCGCTCTGTTGCCGCCACACTCGGTGGGATTTTGCCCTCCATACAAAGATTTGGTACTGTCAACGCCGAACAAAATATCACACGTTTATTCCCCCCCGTCGACTGAAATAAAAAGCAAACATATACGTGTGTCGCTCTTGAGTTCATCCCAAACACAGCAGAAGAATCAACTCTCGCTGTGGCCTCTATTCCCGTTAGAGACTCGCTCTGAGAAAGATCCGTTTGCTAAACTCGACTCGTCGACAGACGACTCTTCCCTCCTCTCCAACATTCCCTCTCTCAGCTCCAGACTGGAAACAGGCGCCGCAGGACTGTGGAGACTAAACTGATCTTTCCCGGGACTTGTTTGATTCTCTCAACATTCACCTCGTGTGTTTCTGAAGTATACGGACGAGCGGAGATCGTGGCTCAGAGATGGGTTCCGTGCCCGCGATAACAGCCCTGATTCTGGGTGTCGTGGTCCCTGCGCTCGCCGGATACATTGAGGTTCGTAATCCGCTTTAATCCCTGACACGCTGCTGGGTCAACTCCATGTGGAGCACCTTGAGTTTAGATCTCGAGATCCCAACTTTTTTTTCTCCAAAAATCTGATGTGGTGTGTGTTAGAAGCTCTTGAGTCCCGACCCTTTGGTCTTGGTTCTGGTCCAGGTTCTAAAGGCTGGATCGCTGGACTTTTAATGGTCTGCTGCAGAGATCAGATGGAAGACAAGTGGAGCTTTGTCAGGCCTCCTGGGAAACACTGCAATGGATCGTCAACAACACGCCGCTTCTGCGTGTAAATATAGAGCAGATATTTGAGTCCAGTCTTCCTCAGGATGTCCCCTCCATGAACCTGCTTTATGGACCCCTCTCTCCAGCATGACTCACACCTGGCTAGAAGTTCCAGTGTGTAGTATGTCAGCAGAGACTCCCAACATGAAGTCCCCCCGTGGTTCATGACCATAGATCAGGAGGTCGTGGGTTTAAAAACCCAGCAAGTGGTCCAAAGGCCAGACCTGTGGTCCTTCATGTGTGGTGGAACACTAGTGTCTTCTGATGTCCTGTAGTTTGATAAGATGGACGGACTCGACTCACAGTCATTGATCTCTCAAGGTTGAAGGTCACAATCCGACCTGAAGGTCAAAAAACCACCAACAAGTAACAATGTCGGTATGTTGGACGTGAAGTGAACATGTCTTGCTTTCATCACATCCACAATCCTGGATGTTGACCTCATATGATTCTAAAATTCTTCTTCCCAACGTTCCTCCTTCCACAATTATCTACAGTTCTGGATGGTTTTTATGAAATAAGAGCAGAGCATGTAATGGAATAGTGTTGAGCCGTTTAGCATAGTGTTCAGTTGCAAATTGTTCTTTACGTGGTTAGCGCTGTGCGTAGTTTGTTACATTGTGTAGCGTAACGGTGTGTGACTTAACATAGTGTGGCATTACCTAGTGTGGCGTTACGTAGTGTGGCGTTACGTGGTGTGGCGTTACGTGGTGTGGCGTTACATAGTTTGGCGTTACGTAGTGTCGCGTTACGTGGTGTGGCGTTACGTGGTGTGGCGTTACGTGATTTGGCGTTACATATTGTGGCGTTACATATTGTGGTGTTACATATTGTGGTGTTACATATTGTGGTGTTACGTGGTGTGGCATTACGTTGTGTGGCGTTACCTGGTGTGGCATTACGTTGTGTGGCGTTACCTGGTGTGGTGTTATGTGGTGTGTCGTTACGTGGTGTGGCGTTACGTGGTGTGGCGTTACGTGGTGTGGCGTTACGTGGTGTGGCGTTACGGGGTGTGGCGTTAAGGGGTGTGGTGTTACATAGTGTGTCGTTATACGGTGTGGCGTTACGGGGTGTGGCGTTAAGGGGTGTGGTGTTACATAGTGTGTCGTTACACAGTGTGTCGTTACACAGTGTGTCGTTACACAGTGTGTCGTTACACGGTGTGGCGTTACGTGGTGTGGCGTTACGTGGTGTGGCGTTACGTGGTGTGGCGTTACGGGGTGTGGCGTTAAGGGGTGTGGTGTTACATAGTGTGTCGTTACACAGTGTGTCGTTACACAGTGTGTCGTTACACAGTGTGTCGTTACACGGTGTGGCGTTACACGGTGTGGCGTTACGTGGTGTGGCGTTACGGGGTGTGGCGTTACATAGTGTGTCGTTACATAGTGTGTCGTTACACAGTGTGTCGTTACACAGTGTGTCGTTACACAGTGTGTCGTTACACAGTGTGGCGTTACACAGTGTGGCGTTACTTAGTGTGGCGTTACATAGTGTGGCGTTACACAGTGTGGCGTTACACAGTGTGGCGTTACTTAGTGTGGCGTTACTTAGTGTGGCGTTACTTAGTGTGAAGTTACTTAGGGTGGCGTTACATGGTGTGGCGTTACACTGTGTGGCGTTACACAGTGTGGCGTTACTTAGTGTGGCGTTACTTAGTGTGAAGTTACTTAGGGTGGCGTTACATGGTGTGGCGTTACACTGTGTGGCGTTACACAGTGTGTCGTTACACAGTGTGGCGTTACTTAGTGTGGCGTTACATAGTGTGGCGTTACACTGTGTGGCGTTACACAGTGTGTTGTTACACAGTGTGGCGTTACTTAGTGTGGCGTTACACAGTGTGGCGTTACACAGTGTGTTGTTACACAGTGTGGCGTTACACAGTGTGTCGTTACACAGTGTGGCGTTACACAGTGTGGCGTTACACAGTGTGGCGTTACACAGTGTGGCGTTACACAGTGTGGCGTTACACAGTGTGGCGTTACTTAGTGTGGCGTTACACAGTGTGGCGTTACACAGTGTGGCGTTACACAGTGTGGCGTTACACAGTGTGGCGTTACTTAGTGTGGCGTTACACAGTGTGGTGTTACTTAGTGTGGCGTTACTTAGTGTGGCGTTACTTAGTGTGGCGTTACTTAGTGTGGCGTTACTTAGTGTGGCGTTACACAGTGTCGCGTTACTTAGTGTGGCGTTACACAGTGTGGCGTTACACAGTGTGGCGTTACACAGTGTGGCGTTACACAGTGTCGCGTTACTTAGTGTGGCGTTACTTAGTGTGGCGTTACACAGTGTCGCGTTACTTAGTGTGGCGTTACACAGTGTGGCGTTACACAGTGTGGCGTTACACAGTGTGGCGTTACACAGTGTGGCGTTACACAGTGTGGCGTTACACAGTGTGGCGTTACACAGTGTGGCGTTACACAGTGTGGCGTTACACAGTGTGGCGTTACTTAGTGTGGCGTTACACAGTGTCGCGTTACTTAGTGTGGCGTTACACAGTGTGGCGTTACACAGTGTGGCGTTACACAGTGTGGCGTAACACAGTGTGGCGTTACTTAGTGTGGCGTTACACAGTGTGGCGTTACTTAGTGTGGCGTTACACAGTGTGGCGTTACTTAGTGTGGCGTTACTTAGTGTGGCGTTACACAGTGTCGCGTTACACTGTGTGGCTTTACTTAGTCTGGCATTACATAATCTGGCGTTACATAGTGTGGCGTTGCGTTGTGTGGCGTTATGTAGTGTGGCGTCACAAAGTGTGGCGTTACGCTGTGCGACGTAACACTGTGCGACGTTACGCTGTGCGACGTAACACTGTGCATCGTTACCTTGCATACGTTACGCTGTGTAGTCTTGGGGAGTGATTTATGATCTTATAGTCATACCATGTTACAGTATAATACGACAAAGTACAGTATAGTAAAACTGTAGAATGGTGCAGTACAGTGTAGTGTCTTATAATGATACTATATATTTTCTGGTGCTACACAATTGATCAATTATGAGAATGTAATTTTGATGTTACACTTGTATAAGTATATTGTGCTCAATAGCGGTGGAGAGAGAAGCTCACAGAAGGTTCTGTGCGTCTGTCTGCTGCCGACTCCACCGTTGTTGTTGTTATCAGGAAACGTTCCGCTCCGGCATGTGTAGGTCAGCTCGACTCTATTGTTGGAGGGAATAATGGATATTGGGTCTCTACATAATCCACGCCGCTGCACCAGCGATTCGCCCTTCCTCGCCGTTAATCGATGAAGTGCAGACTGTCCAGACGACGGATGGATCGAGTCCACTTTCCTGATCACTCACTCCAATTAAAAAGAGAACCTCGACAATGAAAGCTTCCTGGGCTCCACTGTGTGCGAGGCAGGAAGAGACTCCTCTGGTGTCGAAGTCATTCTCAACACTGAGGAAGTTTAGCTGAAACTCTGATCCGATATTTGACTGCCAAGTTTACAGTGTTAAGATAACGGTGAATTAAAAAAAGCTAGTTGGGCAAAGAGAAAAAAGAGTAGAGTAAACAAAACCCCAGAAACTTAAACTACTGTTTTCATAAAATAGAATTATCAACGCACCTGAAAATTTCATGAAAAAATGACCATCAGAGGAGCATTAAATAATAGTATAATTTAATTAGCAAAATAGTAACTTTTCCATAGGAAAAAAAGAGTCTGGGGAAACCCATAATAATAATAAAAAAAATAAATAAATGAAAGAAATGAAATCAAAACCTGATCATCAGAGAAAAATAATAAAATAAAATCTATAAAAACGTTCAAAAACCTTAGTAATATTCCGAAGTTGTTAGCCAAAAAAAAAGGCCATAAACAATCAAGACATAAAAAGAAAGGTGTTAAATTGTTACATTAAATCAAAGAAAATAACAAATAAAGTCACAGATAGAAAAAAAATGGTGATTATGTGGGAGAAACTAGTTGATCAGCAACATAAATTAAATTTAAAAGTCTAAAAATGCAGAATTAACCTGAGTGGAAAATAAAACTCCTTTACTGTTCGTCAATAAAAAAGGTTTCAATGGTCAGAAAGATAAGAATATTATGAGTCAGTATTATTATCATGTCAGAAAATTCAAAACAACAATAATGAAATTATAAAAGGTTTAGCCAGTAGAAAACTAGGACAAAAATAACAAAGAAATTAAATAGAAATTAGAATAGAATTGATACAGAAACTCCGAAGTCATTAAAATAACAATTATAATGAAAAATACAAACAAAAGTAACCAATAAAACTAGTGAAGTAAACTAGTTAAAGATGACACAATAGTAAATTTGAAAAAATTAAATGGAAGTAAAAGATCACTAATAAAATAAAATACATTTTCTGAACGTTTTTTTCTTAAATAATAAGAAACTTTGTTGAAGTGATTTAAATTGAGTATAAAAAAAGCTGACTAGAAAGCCTTATAACAATATTACATAATACAGTGATTTATATTTACTAAACCCAACAGGAAGTATGATTGTAATGGTGTTTTTTTATTTCAATTATCCTTTCTTAATTATCTGGTTTTTTTTTCCTCCTTCAAAAACTACACAGTCCTGTCCTTCAACATCAGTTTTACTTTTATTCGAGGTCTCAATAGAATTGCAACTAACTCAGAAGCCGCTAAAAGTATCTTCAGACTTCTTTTGTAATCTTGACTTCTTTTTTTTTTTTTAATACATTTTCTGAAATCCAACTCCGTCGGCATCAGCTTGAAGAGGTCACTGAGAGTGACATGACTAGCTAGACTGGTTTGGTGTGAGGAATAAAATAAAAAACGGTTCCTCCTGTTGAGTCGTCGTCTATTACTGCTGCGACCTCGTCTTCGCCGCTTTGTCGATCTGAACCTTGAGCTCAGATTTATTATCACGTTTCATGTCCCTCGGTCTATCAGGTTTATATATCCGGCCTCCATTGTTGCTGCCGTGTTGTGACTGTCCGTGGACCAGCTGCGTCAACGTGCAGAAGACTTTCTTCTTGTTTCTTCAGCTGCGTCACATGACCCTGCTGGCTCTGTGCAGCCGAGCCGAGCTCCTGGTGAATCTGCAACAACACCAGATTGTTAAGAACCTCCAGAGTTGGTTCTTTCCAGACGTCCACAAATAGATGGATGTGGCACTCGTGGTCAGCTCTGGAGCTAATGCCTATATTTAAAAAACCCATAGTGGTTTTTTTTTTGCCGTCTTGTTTACTGTTGTGTGGCATCCAAAACAAAAATGTAATATAAAGACGTGCATCTCTTCTGATCCTGGTTATGATGGATGGTCTGGTCCTGATCCTGATCCCTTCCACATGTGGTGGTGCGTCCCTGCTTCTTCACTTTAGCTTCAGAGCCAGAATTCCATGTCGACACACACAAAGGCCTGGAAACAAACGCACAATCTCTACACAAACTAAGGGGTGGGCTGCTTCTGACGCTACCGAGCCAATCAGAACGCAGGATACTAAACACATGCTCATGTTGTTGCGTAAAACCATCGCACAGTTAAAATGTATCTTATTTATTAATAAATTCCATACATCAATCAGAATTAAATGATGCGATAATAGATCTGTGGTAAGATTTTTATTAAATTCTTACAAGAAATTCAGTATAAACAAGAAATTAATTTAAGAAAGTCAACTCTTTCATTTACTTTCCAACCTTTTTATCGTTCTTATCGCCCCGGATGATTGTTACAGTCAAAGTCTTGGTCCTTTTATGGTGTTGTTTATACTCTGGGTGTGGCCCTGGTGTTGTGTTTGGGTGTTTGCATTTGTTTTGACCTTTCTCAGCCACCGTTGGATCTACAGATCATCTGGAAATTGTACTTATTTCTCGATGTTATTGGAAAATTTCCTTTAAACGTCTCACAGAGATCATGTGATACATTCTGTGTCGTGATAGCCAATCAGAGAGCAGGAAATCCCGATTGAAGACGGACGGACGGCTTTAGCTTTTTTTGTAAAACTAGCTTCTCTCAGGACTAGCATTAGCACATTGTGAGCAAATCTTAAAGTCAAACAAGCTGTTGATTCTATAATGAAATGTCAAACAAGTGTTCAAACATGGCCACGAGTGCTCAGGTGTCGGTTCAATGAGAAAGTGACTCATTTTAAAAAGTCCCGTGACTCTTAAGAAGTTCACGCACGTCATGTGATCCGTGTGTTTCCTCGGCAAACGTTAAGCGCTTCTGTTGGTTTCGTCGCTGACCTTTTTGCGAGGGAAGGAAGGAAGAGTTTGGTCTTCATCACCGTGTCCTTCCTCGCTCTGCAGGAAACAGGAAGTCCCGGTCGGCCTCTGAATAAACAACGTTTGATCTGCCTTCGTTGGCATTAGTTGTTCTAAAGATCGAGTTATATTTACTGTCGAGAGGTTTTTTTTGTTGTTTCAGCGAGTAATGGGATGTACGGAATAAAGGTCGGCGGAAAGATGAAAGGTCACGAAAAGGTTCTACATCACATGAAAGGTTGCTGGGGAAAGAAAGAGAAAATAAATCTTGACAAGTCACCAAAGAGAAACTAAACGAACTCATCGACCCGTCAGGTCTGACTCTCACTGGCTTTTATACAATTTGGTGAATCTTTGGAGTCAAACTCCTGGACGACCCTGAGCCGAGGCCCCGAGACGCTCCCTCAGACATGATGGATGTCTCTCTCTCTCTCTCGTCGGCCCTTTTTCTTTTATCCTCTCGCTGCCGTAAAGAGTTCACCTTTGACCCCCCCGGTGTGGCGTGTCAATCATGTTGACGGGGCATGTGTCGCCTCCACCTCCGCTCGCCCTTGAAGTTGAAGATTAGCACGTAAAACCTCGCGCTCGGCGGTGGAACGGCCCGGGAAATCCTCTTAAGGACCAGACACACCGTGGGTGTTTATTGGAAGGTTCTAATCCCACCGCCTGCACTCAGCCATCGATTCAAGGGAACCAGAAGCACACTTACGGAGCTGCAAACATTTTTTTTACAATCTAACAATTGAAAATATAACATTTTACTGATAAATATAAAATAAGATGGTAGAATAATAATTTTAAAAAAAAGCATAACGTGTAAATATAAACTGTATCTCAAATATGGCCCATTAATCCCATCTATCAAATATGAGCTTTTTCTCACCTTTATTTATTTTTGCTAAACCAATAGACAAAAGAGTTGAAATGTTGTTTTTGGAAAAGTTTATTTTGCGCTATTTAATCATGTTATACCATGATAACATCATGAAATAATGTGATGCGTATCAAGACAGAACGTGATAGTTTTATAAAATAACATGATTGGTAGTAAGAATTAACATGACACTATCAATAATTTACATGATTTTATCAACAATTAATGTGATAAGTATCAGAAAATAAAGTGATGGTAATATGAAATAATGTGATTGGTATTAAAAAATAACATGACACTATCAAAAATTGACGTGATACTATCAAGAATTTACATGATACTATCAACACTTAATGTGATAAGTATCACAAAATAACATGACAGTTTTATGAAATAACATGATTGGTATTAAGAATTAACATGACACTATCAAAAATGAACGTGATACTATCAAGAATTTACATGATACTATCAACAATTAATGTGATAAGTATCAGAAAATAAAGTGATGGTAATATGAAATAATGTGATTGGTATTAACAAATAACATGACACTATCAAAAATGAACGTGATACTATAAAGAATTTACATGATACTATCAACACTTAATGTGATGAGTATCACAAAATAACGTGACAGTTTTATGAAATAACATGATTGGTATTAAGAATTAACATGACACTATCAAAAATTAACGTGATACTATAAATAATGTACATGATACTATCAACAATTAATGTGATAAGTATCACAAAATAACGTGATAGTTTTATGAAATAACATGATTGGTATTAAGAATTAACATGACACTATCAAAAATTAACGTGATACTATAAAGAATTTACATGATACTATCAACACTTAATGTGATGAGTATCACAAAATATCGTGATAGTTTTATGAAATAACATGATTGGTATTAAGAATTAACATGACACTATCAAAAATGAACGTGATACTATAAAGAATTTACATGATACTATCAACACTTAATGTGATGAGTATCACAAAATAACGTGACGTTATTATGAAATAACATGATTAGTAAGCAAGTCATTTTTATTCTTAAAGTGCCTTTTTTTCGCAGACCAGGGTTACAACAACAGCTTTTAAACAACTAAACAGTACACATTTGAAAAGCATACAAATTAAAAAACTTTAGAAGGTGAAGACAACACTTGGAAATAACGTGGTAATATCAAGAATTTACGTGATACTATCATAAAAATGAAGGAAGGGAAGGAGACCTCCTGAGGGATCAATAAAGTTCTACCTTACCTAACCTAAAAAATAACGTGACAATATAATTAAATAATGCAATAAGTAATACGAATAATTGTGATAATATCCTAAAATAACATGATTAGTGTCATGAATTCACTTATTTAGTATCGAAAAAAAAGTGATAATGTCATGAAATAATGTGACAGTATTGTGCAATAACACGATTAGTAAGCAAGTAATTCAACAAAACTATACACAGTTAAAATACATACACAAATTTAAAAACAGGAGGTCAAGACAACACTAAGAAATAACATGCTACTATCAAGAAATGCCATGATACTATCAAGACATAACATGGTACTATCAAGGAATAACATAATACTATCAAGACATAACATCATACTATCAAGAAATACCATGATACTATCAAGATATTACATGGTTCTATCATGGAATAACATAAAACTATCAAGACATAACATGATACTATCAAGGAATAACATAATACTATCAAGACATAACATGGTACTATCAAGGAATAACATAATACTATCAAGACATAACATGATACTATCAAGAAATACCATGATACTATCAAGATATTACATGGTTCTATCATGGAATAACATAAAACTATCAAGACATAACATGATACTATCAAGGAATAACATAATACTATCAAGGAATTACATGATACTATCAAAACGTGATAAGTATCACAAAATAACGTGACAAAATAATGAAATAATGTGATAAGTTATACAAAATAGTGTGATAATATCATAAAATAACATGAATAGTGTAATAAATTAACGTGATTGGTATCGAAATAACTTGATAATATGAAATAAGTCTTGATAATATCACGCAAATAACATGACGATGCCATGAAATAACGCGATAATCTCAGGAAACAACCCCATTAGTATCAAGAAATGACGTGATACTATCATAAAATAATTGTGTAAGCCTGCTGGCAGCTCTGAACCTCCGTAGGGAAACATCTCCAACAACCCATTAAAAAGAAATCGTAATAAACGATGAGTCATGGTCGTGATTCCAGACCTGGAGGTTTGCAGTTCAAGTGCAGCACCGACTCAAAAGAACATCAATCGACTTGTGTCGTCGACTTGGATTTATTTGTCATAAAAACCCCGTTTGTATTTGTAACGTTTCTAGAGTCCAATTTGAGATTCCGGATGTTGCGATGAATCTTCTGATCGTTGGAGCTCCACCTGAGCCGCCGGCGGCCAACGATAACCGCGGCCAGGATTTTTTTTTGTGCTCAGGAATCCATGGCCTGGAGTGTGAACGGCTCATTGCCACCACACCGCTACTCGCCCTCCTCCCCGTGATGGCGCCGGAGCCTCTGCTCGACTTTATTTTTTAATGCATTTCCGTGTGAGACGAGCGGTCCGGGGCGATGCAGGGGCTTTAAACCCCGTCACCCCACCACTCATGTGACTCACTGCCGCCTCCTCTTCTTCTTCTTCTTCTTCTTCTTCTTCTGCTGCGCATCAATAAAACATCTTTATCTGTGGTTGGAGTCCCCCCACCCCACACGTGGAGCATCGTGCCCCCTCGGCTCGTCTGCTCAGGTGAAACGGCTCTCATTCTTGCAGCCTCAGTGACTCATCCTCCTCCTGCTCTGATTTCCCTGCAGCTGAGACACAGAGTCGGTTCGACGGCGACAGACGGCGGCTTCTCTTCGGATTCTCTCGGCAAGAACCGGCGCGTCGAACAAAAGGCTTCAAAGAGAAACCGAGCGTCGTGGCTGCAGCGAAAAAAAACAAAAAAAAACGGGTCGGATTTGTTCTTCGGTCCAAGTTGTCTGGCTGAAGAAATACGATTTTTCTGGATGTTTTGAAGCTTGTTTCGGTGACCACGGGGATGCTACTGTTGGTTGTCGTTTGAGTCCGACTAGTCGGCCCTTTGTTTTCAGCCATTTTAAATTCAGAAAAAAACCCTCGATGAAAGTCCAAATATAGTCTTCAACATGTTTGTTGGTGACAAACTGCAGCTGCCGATTCATTTCATGAGGCCTACTGGGTTAATGGAGGTAAATGAAGGTAGAATATGGCGATGTTGATGTGGTAGACGTCCAACAAGAGATGAATTGAAAGGAAAGAACCGTTTTGGTATCAGTAGATCAGTAAAAGTGAGTTTACAGGTCGATCTTGTAACAAGACATTACGGGAAACAAGCGAGTTCCTGGTTTATGTTATTTCAAGAGATGAAGCGTCCGTTTGTTTTCAAAACAAAACGATTTCCCCACGGTTATAATCCGTAGATCAGTACATTCTATGAATTGTTTTTTCTTTCTCTGCGAGCGATATTTCAAGTTGAATTTAAATTACAAATACATACGAGGAAACATAAGATTGCATTTGATAACTACCACTAAAGCATTTAACTTAATTTTTTTTCCCCTGCATTGGATCATCATATGAAACTGCTTGAGACCTTGGCTCCTGCATCTGTCTGTTGTAAATATCACAATGTCAATAATAATTTGTATACTAAATAATTGAACTTTTATTTTTTTAAAAACATTAGTTCAAAGAGTCTAATTTCTTACACGAAACGATGAAAATTTGGTTAAAGAAATTGGATTTTAAAAGAATGTATTTGCTGATCATTTGTTAATTTAAAAAGCACAGTTTGCAACATCAACAGCACTTGAAGTGGTGCGTTCAAGGACTGGTACGAGGCAGTTTTGCAAGAACGTTTGAAGCTCCGTGACTGAGGTCGAAGCTCTTGGATCCTCTCGTCCTCCCTCTCCTTGACAAAGTGCTACAGTTGCTAACAGGGACGCCACATAACTGCAGCTTCCTCCATCTCTCTCTCTCTCTCTCTCTCTCCCTCGTTCTTTCTCTCCCTCGGGATCTACAGTTACACTGCGCTGCTTCTATCTCTTTCACTTCTGACATTTCAATTTAATGGCTCCTCTGGAGAACAGAGAGCCACGTCGAGGAGGAGACAGGAGGGTGTCCTGGTCCCGGCCTCGGAGGAGACCAAATGAAAGTTACATGGCTTGACTTGCTGCGGATCCGGTCCTTGTGGTGGTTTAATTGTGTCCATAGCGGGGCCACATGTGCACCTTTTTGATGAAAAGAGTGTCTTTTTTTGTCCTAGTTTATTCCTCAGTTTATACTGGCGATCTTTTGACTGGTTATAAAATAAATCAAATCATAGAATATTTTATGAATAACAATTCAGACATATTTTCTTAACTTGCTAATTTTCAAGATTAGTTTTATTTAATCACATAATAACTGAAGATGAGTTCCCTTTGCATTTTGATAAAAATGGCATTCTTTAACTTCAAATGATGAATAAATCTAATATATTTTATACTTGTTAATTTAACATGCAACCCCTTGCATTTTGAACAACAATTTCACGTTTTTTTTTTCTTCGAACTGATATTTTTCATAATTTATTATTTTAATACATAATAATGTTTTGAAGCAGGAACCTTGTTTTAACAAGGGACCGGTTTAATGTTGGCGTTATATTCACAGATCGACCTTCAGATGCAAAAAGTAAAATCACTTTCACTAGTTAACATATTTTTACTTAACTTTTAACTAAACTTTGATAATGTTACTTCGAAGATAATGCGTCTTTTTCTCTCCAAAACACATTTTCTCCTAAACTAATAATCAATAGAACAGAGGTTGGAGACCTGCAAACTATTTATCAAATAATAATAATTCAAATGATAAAATATTTTATTAACTAAAATAAAACTGTCCATTTTTCATGATTTACTATTTAAACACATAATCACTAATAGTTCATAAGGGCACATACAAACTAATGAGATGCTAACAATATCAACCACATCAAACTACTGTAAATGGATGTATTATTATAATAATAACATCATAATAACATAACATTAATGTAAAAAAAACAAAAAAACAAAAAATTAACAACATCAACAATAACACCCGGATAAGGGGTAAGCAGAAGAAGATGAGTAAATAAAAAACAATATAATTAATATAATAATTGGCTTTTTTAATTGACTAGTGATGGTCTGATGAAGCTTCATGAAACAGTGTCATTATTTTCAGAGGCCACTAGATGGCGGTCTCTGCACTATTTTCCTTTGTTTTTATCAACTGTTGTAATGAAACATCACATCATTTTAAACCACCTATGGTCATGAAGCTTCATCACACCGTCGCTAATATTTACGGCATCTCACCACAGTGTCAGTGTGTGGCCCCTCTTAAGAATAAATGGTGCACCCTCTTTTCCACCCATGTGACCCCCACACCAAAGATTATAATTTGGCCCTTCCACCTTAAAAACATCCCTTTTAAGTACAGCCTTCATTTTGGATTTAGTCGACACGAGGAACATTTTAAAAGACTCCTCCTGAAATGGACTTTTGAAGATGTGATAATGGTTGAGCCTCGCTTGTGAACTGGTCCCACGTCTGTACTCGTCAGGAATATTAAACACTTCGTTCTCACTCACACACACACACACACACACCCCCCCCCACACACACACACACACACACACACACACGCTCATTAATTCTTCTACCTGCTGCACGGACTGATTATAAAGCCATTAGCGCGGGGCTCCTGTGGGACCCCTCCTCTGTAACGGAGGTGCGAGTGTTAAACCCGGTCCCTCAGCCTCGGGAACGCCGAGCGCCTCCTTCATCCATAATGAAAACGAATCAAGCGCCCGCGAGAGTTCCATTAGTTTGATGAGATATGAATATCGCTGCGAGCGCAAAATCTGAAATAGTCGTCTTGTTTTTTTCGACAAGCCCATTAAAAGTCATTTGATCTTCCGGCTAATTATAGAGTTTCCGCCGCTTCCTCCCGTTCTCGTCGTTCACTCCTGACATGTCTTCGCTGCGAGTGAAGAGAAGACGAGGAGAGATGAAGACAAGAACACAGATTCACCTGATCTCATAAAAAACATGCCTCTCAGTGCAATACGTCCTGAACGATGCATGCTTTTAAAATGGAATCCGTAGCTTTTTAATGGTGTAGGAAAATAACTTGTATTAATGATGTTTAAAACCTATTCAGCTGCAGCGATGAGTTCACTGAGAGGGAGAGAGACAGATGATGAAATCAGAATAGGCCTGTAGATGAAGTGGTAGTTCAAGGGTCATGGGTTTTTATTGTGATCTGAAGGTTCAGTGCAGGACTTGTGAGTTAGAAAATGACTCATTTAGTCGGTGAAGGATTCATAATATGTAGAAGATTCCGTAGACTCTTTAATGCTCTTAGATCCAGATTATTGACCGGTTCTTAAACTCAAATAAAGAGGTTGGTTTGTGTTGTAGACACGGTATAACTGTGACTCAGAGAAAAGTACTGGATTCCATAAAAAGACTCACGTGAGTGAGACTCATGCCAAAAAGTTTAGAGATAGGACTAGGATTGATTCCTACTCAATGTAAGAAATAAAAATTACTTATTTAGTCCTAATGAGAGTCACTAGTTTAAAAAACAAGACTCATTTTAATGAAATATCGCTCATTGCTTAGCTATTGCTAATTCATCTGAAAATGACCAAAATGATCAGCTATTATATTGAGAAGGAGCTGCCTCGCCTGCTGTTAATACAAAACTCTGCAGCGAGAATTCTGACCTGCTCTAGTAGAAGAACTTACATTTCTCCGATCCTTAAATCTCTTCACTGGCTTCCAGTTTTTTTCAGGATCAATTTTAAAATTCTGGTTCTTACTTTCAGATCTATTCATGGTCAGACTCCTCCTTACATCAGTGATCTGATCCAGACTAACACCCCAGCTCGGGCTCTTAGGTCTTTGGATCAGAATCTACTTATGGTTCTAGGCACCAGTTCAGGACCAGAGGAGAGAAATCCTTCCAGGCTGTTAAAACATCTTAAGACATTTGTATTTGTTCAGGCTTTTCCTTGATTTTCTGAGACTCCTGTGTTGTTCTCTGTGTTATCTTGACCTTTTAAGTATATATTTTATTGAGTATTGTTTAATTGTTTAAGCGCTTCGTGACCCTGGTCTGGAAAAGTGCTCTATAAATATAAATAACTTACTTACGTACAGTTGCTATAGAGCTAATGGAGACCAAGCATTAGCAGCTATCGTGGACTTCAATAGCGTAGGATTCCTGGTGAGAACACACTCACCACACACTTATTCTGACTGTTAGCAGAAAATCCGCCAGATTGTTTCCTCTGGTCGAAAAAACCCAAGTGCATGTGGAGAGCAGAGATCGATGTTGTATTCAGCGCTAAAGTGAGACGTGCTAATGGTAACAAGGTCAGGGCCTCCTCCTCCTCCAAGCGTCTGTCACTGGCTTTAGATCTATGGGGTCCTTGATCTTCAGCCTGTCATGATGCTCCGACCCTCAAATAATGGAACTCCTGGAGTCGCCCTCGAGACTCTTTATAGTGGAGTCCTTCAGATGCAGACGGTCCGTTCGTGACATCTGTGTCAAGATGTTGTTCACTCAACGGCTCTGTGGTTCATCCAGTCCGAGGTTGTTTGGACGTTAAATGACATTAACAAACAGATACTGTTAATATATTCTTTATCACGTCATTGTTCCGTCATTGTTTTGACTTTTTACAAGGAAAACAAGTACGGCTATGTTTCCCTGCCAGAAATGTTTTTAAAACTATTGCTGAATGAAAGTCAACAAGGAAAGATTGTGTTTTTCAAAATGTTGTTTACGCTTATTCCTCCTTATATAAGTTTGGTTTAAAGTCAAATTGTAATTTTATATGTCATTTTAAGTACCAATTTCATGTTTTAAAAGTTATTAGGCAATAGCTATCAACTAATTATCAATTTAACACTTTATGTCCTTTGTTTTGATTTTTTTATTCACAATTTGTTTTTAATGTGCATTTTTGTTATTTAATTATTATTTGTCTGAGAGGCTTTTACAGTTGAGAACAAATAGTTTTTTCCTGTATATTTTCTTTACATTTTATTTAAGTACAAAGTATGACGTGAAATTAAATCAAATGAAATGAACAAAAACAAAACAAAACGACAATGAACCAGAAAATGAATCTGAATCTTGGAATAGTAAAAAATATTTTTTTTCTATGGTAGATTGATGGATGGATGGATGGATATATAGATGGATAGACTTTATGGATCCCTCTTCAAGATCTTTGTTTTTCCAGCATACTGAAACACAGACGATAGATTCATAAAGGAAGAACAAAGTGCAATAAAATCAAAGTGCAAGATGACACGATCTAAAGATAAAGAACGTAGATCAAAATAAGATAACAAAGATAAAAGATACAAAGACTAACGTCAACTCCTGCCCCCAGACTCAGAATTAAACAGCCTAATAATATATAATATAATAATAATAATCTCTATTTATATAGCGCCTTTCTAGACCAGCACGAGGAATGAATGAGTCCCTGAGTCTATTAGTGTTGCATCATAGGAAGAAGCATTCGTGCATTAATGAAGCATGTCTACATTGTTTTGATTATTGTTTTAAAGTTTTTAATTTTGGGGAAATCTTGGAATTTCATCCAAATATACCTTATGTGAAACGACTTATCCTACTTTACTTTGAACCACTAAAACTGCGAGGGGAAACTCGGTTGTGGTGACTTTTGTAGCCACTTATATTGAACTTTATCTCCACGGACGAATAGTTTGGGTTGGTTTTCCTCTCTGAACAATTAGCTGCTCATGAGCCGAGGCGGGTCGAGGCTGTGGGTCGTCGGCGAGATCCCTCTGTTAGTTTATCGACGGCTGCGATAGCGCCGGCGCTGCATTCCGATGAGAGGGAATGTGGGAGTGACGGATGGAGGGACGGACGGAGGAGAGGAAGCAGGGGATGCTGCGAGCAGAGGTCACGTCTCCTAAATCCCTTCGTCTCAGCCCGAGAGATTAGTCGGCTGTTTTTCCAGCGAGAGGGAGAGGGCGCCGGCGAGGGCACACTCCTGCTTCTAATCCTGCTCTTCAGAAGTGCTGACGCAGCAGAACAGCAGGGAGTCTTCCACAGAAAACAAGCTAAACAAGCTGAACCCCGGGGCAGTCAAAACCGTCCGACCCGGGTCTGTCTCGCCCGCCAGACTTTTTTTTCCTTCATGGCTTCAGAGCAACAGTCAGATGATGGCGTTTGAAGTTTTAAGTGGTGAAAGCTTTTAGGCTGATTTATCGTGTCGGCCATGAACGGAACTTTTTGGTCCATTTTATGATCACCGGAAACTACAAAACTTGTTTATTCTCACATTATTCTTTAACGTCAATGTAAAATTATTTTTTGTAATTTTTTACATTTACTTTAAGTACTTTAAGCATGACCTGAAATAAAATCAAATACAAAATTGTTATAATTTTAAAAAAAACCACATAAAACATAGGAAGCAAACATTTCTGAATCTAGGAAAAAGTAAAATATTTTATACATTTTTTCAGGGAAAATAAGGAAAATAAAACAACTTAAAATTAAATTGTTTCTAATAGGTGTCACATATTCAGTCCATTTGGTCATAAACAAACACATTTTTACATTTTTTTTAAACCAAATTAAACAATTTGAATTATTCTTTTAATACATACTAAACCACATGTTTTTCCAAAATAAAAGTTTAACTTCTTATATTAAAATAATTATTTATGCAGTTTAACATACAACTATCTGATCTATCTGTTAAAAAGACACTGTTTTTTTTTTGCCAATACAGGAGCCACAATCTCAAGAAGGCATATATTTCTTTATTTTTGGTTTAGATAGTGGTAAAATTAAAATATGTTATTCTCAAGAAAGAGTTTAAAAAAATGTCTACCATAATGTAAAGTGATCGACATATTCTAACAGAATGCTATCCTTGCTAGCTCAGCTGGAGGCTAACAGTGCTAGCTGTCGATGATGTTAAAGAATAGAAATTATATTCTGTAAATCTAAAATAATAATAATAATTAATAATAAATAATTTCCCGATTTATTTTGACAGAAAATGTTGGCTGTGGTGAAAATAAATGTATCCATAAAATGTTGGAAATTCTATACAGAATTGTAACTTAGCTTCTGAATTTAATGTGAGATTCTATCTTTCCAGGTCACACAACATAGACCCAATTATATATTATCGGATCAAGTAAAAAATGCTGTTCTTCATCCATCAGATCTAGAACTTGACATCCGGGAGGTGTTCTGGGGGGTATGTGGGGGGGGTACATTCCGAACATGTCGGCGATAGAGTCACACCGACCTCCCACGTCGTACAACAGCTTTTAATAAATGATCTCGCCAGAGCTAATTTGATCTCGCTAATGTGTTCGGTTCCAGCTGGCAACTCATCGCCTCCTCGCAGAAGGAGGAACCAGGAACGAGGGCAGACTGTGGAGGGGTCGGGGGGGGGGAGGCGGGGGTGAGGAGACGGGGGAGTGTGAGTTCTGGAGGAAGTCAATTTACTTCCCTGAACAAGGTAATGAAGGCAGCTGCCTCTGTTTCCAGCGAAGAACATCAGAGACCAGAAGTCTTCGTGTAAATCTGCCCAATTAAACGGTGAAGAGGCGACGGCTGTGTCCAGATCAGTCTGGTCTGGACTCTGAAGTCAGAGCGTCACGGGTTCAAACACGTTGATAACCTTAACAAAGATGCAGAATTTAGTTCGATGTGTGTAGAATTTGTGTTATAGTTTTGTCATGGCTCTCTATTGTTGTTGTTGTTGTTGTTGTTGTTGATCTCTCGATACGATTCAAGATGTTTCGGTACATGTGCACAATTTTACTGACATTTTGGGATTGTCCCACTCGCATAAAAGCAGCTGGAGACGCACGTATCCTCTAGTCCTCAGCCATCACTGGGATCTCTTGGGATTTCATTGTTCCTTCAGCTGAGGACCATGTAACATTTTCGTCCATCTAGCAGCCAAAACTTAAGAAACTGAATAAAAGCTGCAAATAGTTTGCAAGATAATTGTAAAAAATAAAAAGAAACATTTAATTAAAATTGATTTTATTGAGAATAAATCAACCCCCAAAAAATAATACACATAACTTTAAGGCCAAAAATAAATACAATTGATACAGTGCTGTTATATATTGATACAGTATGGTGAAAAAAACTGTATAGTGAATGTAAGGAAAGATTAAAAAGTAGCAATTCTGCCAGAAGGTCAACCCAATTATACCGTATTACTGGTGTTTTGAAAGTTATTTGGTGAATTTATACCATGACATTTTTGTTTATTTGGTCGAAGGTTGAGCTTTTTGTAGCTTTGTTAGCCATCGACATTTTAAAACTAGTGTAGATGTTGATGTTTGTTTGTGAATCATCTTGACTAGTGGCTCGATACAACTGCTAAAAGATATTTAGAGACCTGACCTCGGAGAAATAATGAATATTCTTAATGTGTTTTATTTTGAAAAACTACTTTCTCCAATTTGGATTTGCCCTTTGAAACATCAAATAAGTAGCAAACACCAGGTCGGACCATCTTGTTGCAGAGGAAAAGGTCTATTAAGTTGTCTTTTTCAAGCATTTGACATCAGTTTTAATGTCGTGTTATTTTGTTTTTGCAACAATTTCAAAGACATACGTATGTATTAGTCATTAAACTTTAAATATAACTTTTTTCCAACACTTCCAAAAGTAGGGCAAGTACTTTTTATGTAGCCATTAGAGCAAGGGTACTATCTAGCCAAAACAGAATGCTAGCAGGTGAACATCTGGCGCGGTGATGTCAAGAATAAATCCGAGCCTCTTGGACTGGCACATGTGTGTAGGACTCGGACGCAGCATCAGATGGAAGCGACGGGTCCGTTTAGATGAAAGTAGAAAGTGGTCTTCGAAAGTGCGTTGAGATGACAGTCGCTCTCTCGCTCACGGCGCTTCGATTGTGCAGGAGAAGCGAGAGCAGCCGTCAAACCCGTCAACCCCGCGACGGACCCGCGACGTCTCGACCCTCGAAAGATGAGAAAATCTCCCATTATCGTCGTCGCACAGCTGTGTTACCGTGGAAACCGGAGGCACCGCTAATTATCTCTCCATCACTGAGTCCATCTTCCGCATCTCTTAGAGTCTCACAGACGGAGAGCCATAACATTATGACCACCTTTGCGTTTGATTTACAATCTCAATGATTGTTAATCCTGCCAAGGAGGTTTTGTCTTGTCACTAAATTCCTTTTTTTTTTTATGAAATTTTCTTAATTTGGGAAATAGATACAAATATTTAATTCTAATTGATAAAAACACATGTCTTTGAGTTTAAGAAAAAACAAACAAACAATCTTTTTTAATAATTAATTAAAAATATATTAATATTATTATTTTGTGTATTCTTCATTCTTCTAAACAACTCCGTAACCACGGAAACCTGAGTAAAGGCTGTTTATCTTTTTTCCCCCTCTTTTACATCTCTAATGATTGATCAATCACAGACAGAGAACCATAACTTTATGACCACCTCTGTGATTGATCTACATTTGTGTTTATTATTAACTCAGTTGAGCTTTTTTTTGTTGTTGATTTTTAACAGTTTATATCTATTATATATATTGTATTGATGGTCTGATGAAGCTTCATGAAGCAGTGTCATGTTGTTTAAAGGTCAGTAGGTGGCGCCATCAATTTAAAATGATGTTTCATTAGAACAGTTGTTCAAAACAAAGGAAAATAGTCATGAGGTTTGATGCTCGTTCACTTGTGTGGCCTCTCACTGCTGCTGATGCTGTCGTCACATCAAACAGGCTCGCGGATCGAAAACATTATTGAAGGCAAACGGTTTCAATTACGGAGATTACTTTCTTTTCCGCTCCAAGTCCTCCTTTCAACAAAAGCCAGAGAAGAGGATCAATATTTAATTATAGCTCATCTCCATGATGATAAGAGTTCATGATTTAGTGAATAATGCTTTCACCTTCCCGAGAGTTTTTACCGACGTGTTTCTTTAGAAAGAATAATAGAAACTCCAGGGTCATGTGTGGCTTGCGGACCACATTTGGCCCTTCGACTGTATATATGTGGCCCTCATGAGACACTGAAACTATAAAATGATCAAAAAGAAAGATCCCTGACAGTAACAGGTGTTATAAATACACTAGAAAAGCCTTTCTTTTCATTTATGTCGTCATTTATTTCCATTAAAATTGATAACTTATCTTTCTTGGATTCAATTTCTCTGTGTTTCAATTTAAAAATGAATTAAAGAACGAAATATTGTACAATTGTTTTGGTTGGTTATTATGTCTCATCTTATCAGTTACCTTAAGTTAAGATATGCTATAATTTTCAACGTATTTATTTAATGTATTTCTAGTTAAGTTTGTAACTGTCTAAATTAATTGTTTCATTTTCTTTAGAAAGTTATTTATATTTTTGACTTTTACTAAGATTCTCACCATGTAAGTCATTTTCATTAGCATTTAATTAAGAATAATTTGCTCTTTATATTTATGTATTATATTTTACATGTATTTATGTGTAATATTCTTATGATTTTATGATAAATATATGTTCCTCTTTCTATTTTATTGGTTCCAAATGTCCAAATAATTTCACAGACTACTTCATATTATCAAGAACAAAACTGAAAGTAAACCATCAAACGACTAATGACAATAAAAACAAAGATAACAAACGATGAAGTCAATATTCCATTGAAATAGTAAAAGTGTAACCAAGTGACAGATATAAAAATAATGTATTTTTCTAAATTGATTTACTTTATATAAGCTGTACAATTTTATTTTAATCTCAAGTAGATGAGATTGCAATAGTTAATTTGTTTTGTACGTCTTCTGGTTGCCGACGGTAACGGTGTAAAATGTCTCCCCTGATGGAAATATAATGGCCGGGGCTCCTGATGTAAAAGTCGTTGCGGCTCGGGTCGAGTCCATTATCGCAGCTCGGTACAAAGAGTTCTTATGAACCCGGGTGATGAACGAGTGGTCGAGCGAGGACAGAGACAATGGACTCCACTTCAGACGCACACACACACACACACACACGGACACACACCAGGGACCAAAGGTCGGTCACTCGCAGTGAAAACCGAGATCTAAGCGTATTCTCTGACATGAGAGGGCGAAGGTTCTGCAGCCCTCGCTATTTTAATCTCCGCGTGTCCGACTGCCGTCTCCTCGCGGCGGCCATCTTTGGCGTGTCAGACAGATGCTTCCTGGACGCGTGCCAGCCGGCGCACGCCCGGCGGTCGAACATCAGGACGTCCTGATGCATCTTTTATGTCGTTTCTCTTTCATTCGGAGGCAGGCGAGGGGAAGCTGGCGAGGGCGAGGCGAACGCTTCTCTGCCTCCCGGCCCGCCTTGACACAGATTCGCAAACAACCTGCAGATGATTGATAAGTCGTGTCGTTCGGTGGCGAGCCGGCGCTGAGCCTCGGGGGCGCTCGTGTGTTCCACACTTACAGACTGGAAGATGTTTCCCTGGACGCCCTCAGAAAACTGCAGATTGTGGCAGTTTTTGTCCTACAGTGGCTGTTGTACGACTGGATCCCAGACCAGGAACGTCAAGATTCTATCACATGCTTGTTTGACGGGAATATTTTTGGAAAACTGTCAAAAGATGCATAAGATAGATACCGCCCTGAATCCGGTAAAATATGAAACTATGTCTTTATCTTTCACTGTAATAGTGTAGTCGTCTGTTACAAGCCAGTATTGTGTCGTCTTCATGGACAAAAAACCTTGTTCAGTAATACTACGAAGCTCCAAGCAGAATACTACGGTGTCTTGTGGAGTTATACCTAAGAGCGTACTAGAGTTATAGTAAATAGCCTCGTGGAATAATACTACAGAGCCTCAAGGAGTAATTTTACAAAGCCTTGTTGCGTAATATATCGAACACTCTCTAAGGCTCTCTAAATAATACTAAGAAGCCTCTTACAACATTACTACAAAGCCTCTTACAATATTACTACAAAGCCGCTTACAATATTACTACAAAGGCTCTCGGAATAATACTACGAAGCCTCTAGCAATTATACTACAAAGGTTCTCTGAATAATACTACAAAGCCTCTAGCAATAATACTACAAAGACTCTCGGAATAATACTACGAAGCCTCTTACAATATTACTACAAAGGCTCTCGGAATAATACTACGAAGCCTCTAGCAATAATACTACAAAGGCTCTCGGAATAATACTACGAAGCCTCTTACAATATTACTACAAAGGCTCTCGGAATAATACTACGAAGCCCCTAGCAATAATACTACAAAGGCTCTCGGAATAATACTACGAAGCCTCTTACAATATTACTACAAAGGCTCTCGGAATAATACTATGAAGCCTCTTACAATATTGCTACAAAGGCTCTCGGAATAATACTACGAAGCCTCTTACAATATTACTAAGAACGCTCTCTGAATAATACTACGAAGCCTCTTACAATATTACTACAAAGGCTCTCGGAATTATACTACGAAGCCTCTTACAATATTGCTACGAAGGCTCTCGGAATATTACTATGAAGCCTCTTACAATATTGCTACAAAGGCTCTCGGAATAATACTATGAAGCCTCTAGCAATAATACTACAAAGGCTCTCCGAATAATTCTACGAAGCTTCTTACAATATTACTACAAAGGCTCTCGGAATAATACTACGAAGCCTCTAGCAATAATACTACAAAGGCTCTTGGAATAATACTACGAAGCCTCTAGCAATAATAATACAAAGGCTCTCGGTATAATACTACGGCACCTCGCTGTACAACCAGAAAGCATCGGATAATATGGTGCACTGTCAACATCTGAGAAAGTTAAAGAATTTTAAGTACGTGTTATTCTCTGAAAGTGTTGGTAAAAGTTTACCTGAGCTCCTGCCCTGTGTAGCTGGGAAAAGCTCAGAGAACAGCATCGTGTTCGTCTGACTCTCTGGCGCCTCCTGGTTACATCACAGCGCTGACTTTCTTTGTCCTTCATTCTACTCGAGCCGAGGCCAGTGTTTGGGGTGAACTTCTCGGCGTCCGTCCTCACTCGTGACGTGACACGGTGGACGCCCTCACTCGTGACGGTCATTAGCTCTTTGTCGGCCGAGACAGAAGCGCTGTATGTGCCGGACGACGCTGGAGTCAGAAGTGGCGATGAAGGCGGCGTCTGGTGTCGTCTTCATCCTGCTCCTCTTCCTCACCACTTTTTTCAATCAGCATCACCCGCTTCCTTACTCCTTTTTCTCCCCTCTTCTATCTTTCCTTCGCAGCATGAATGTGTCTCTGTGAATAGCTGCTCGGTTTCCATGGAGACGGGTCAATTGGACGACTTCTCATTTGCGACTGAGAGAGATTCTCTCGTTTTTTTCCCGACCTCCACGAAAACCCATGAAAATCTTTATCCGCCCCACAGGAGCCCATAAACAAGACGGCACTTTTGGTAGTTACCAAGCCGTTTGGAATCATATCAGCATAACGTCTACTTTAGTGCCGTCCGTGACAGTCATGGTGACAAGTTGTCCAGGAACAGGAGGAGATGCTCAAAAGAAAAACAATGTTTTTGTCTTCCATGTGAATAGAGTTTGGATTGTCGGATCGCAAACATGCTAACGCTAGCGACACCCCCCCCCCCCCAATGTTTCCGCAGCACCTCGACTAGGATTTCTGGTGACGCAACACAAAAGATTAAATTCGTCAAATCTGCTGATTCATCGTCAGATATGTTTTCTTTTGTTGTTTGAATGAAAGTAGAACGTGGTTGCGTCACGAAGGCTCTCGTCTTTCGCCCTTTTGGACCGTCTTCGCATGCTCTTGTTTCCCCCGGATTTTAACTGGGAGGCCTGGAAACTAACTTAAAAGTCTGATCCCCATTGTCTTGGATGAGATTGTGAGTCAGTGTGTGTGTGTGTGTGTGTGTGTGTGTGTGTGTGTGTGTGTGTGTGTGTGAGCGGCTGGGTGAGTGTGTGTGATTTTATGATCTCAGTGTTGGTTCTCCTCCTTGTAAATTTTTAACTTGTGAATTGTTGGCGCTTTAGTCAGTGATTCACGGCAACTTCTTTGAAAGAGAAACAAAGGAGGTGCCAGGAGAGCGAAGCGGAAAAAAACGGTTTAACTCTAATTTGAATATAACGGATGAAAATAATCCGAAGATAAACGGTGAATAAAAGAATACATTTTTAAAATCTTTTTAAATAAAAAAGGGACAAAATGTATTATAGAACAATAATAAAAACACAAATAAATGGTAAACTGCCCCCCCAAAAAATGTAAATATATTAAATATAAAGAACAATATTGTGAAATTATTGGTAGAAACATAGGCATTAAAATTGGGAAAAGAAAATGTAAATGTGATAAAAATAATACAAAAAAAGCTGATTTTAGGAAAAAACAACAAATATGCTTATAACCTGACGGTCACAATATGTATTAAAAACAAGAAAAGAAATAACATTTAAAAAAATCAACCATGAAGTATTTTCTATACGAAAATACATTTAACAAAAAAAATAAAACAAAAGCTGATATTTAGAAAGAAAACTAAAAGTATGCTTCAGTCAGAAATGCTGAAAATGGGGAAAAAATATTTCGTAAAACAATCGATAAAATGGAAGAAAAAAAATAAACAAGGAAGCATTTTGGAGATAAATACTTTTAAAGGGAAAATACAAAATTTAAAGCAAAAGCTTTTATAGGGAAAAAAAATACACATTTGCCTGGAGGGTCAAAAATGGGGAAAAATAGAAATTGAAAATAAAATAGCAGGCCAGAAAATATGTCAATGAAATAATAATTAATTAAAAAAAAAAGTATACACATAGAGCGACTGTTTCAGTCTGAGTTGTGACATCTTGAGAAGTCTTGTGGGCTCGAGTGGTGACTCATCCCGAGAAGATTCCGGAGAAGACAAAAGCCTGTGTTCGCGTGGACGACCGACCTTTAGAGTCGAGGGCACGACGCCTCCTTTCTTCTCCCTGTGAGGCCTTTCAGGGTGTGAGGTGGCGGAGGTGTGTGGTCAGCAGGGAAATGTCAACGTCACACACAAACACACACACACACACACGTGTGTGGTCACTGGTGTGAGTCACAACTTCATCTCTGGCCGGTCGTGTTGACCGTCAGTGGAGTGTTAATGAAATCTTTGTGGTGAGAATTGCGGCAGCTTCTTGTGAGTCCTCTGCCCTGATGTGTGTTTTCAGCAAGTCACGATGAACACACAATATTTACTCTCCTAAATGTTTGATCTGTCCCAGATCAGAGAATGCCAAACACACAACTGTTCTTTTCAAAGGTCACATCCGCTGTTATGTCAAGCGACCTAAGTTTTAAGCAACGATTTTCCCAAATTCACAAATTGTGCGACCAATTCGACTGACTTACTTGTGGAGTCATTGTGTTCTTCAGCGCGAGTTGTTGCAATACAATATGGTGCTGGCTTTACGACATCTTCCTCATTAAAGACTTAAAGTATATTAACTTTTGCGCCAATTAAATGTTATATTTAAAGCTCTTCATTACACCATTTTGACTTTTCACTAACTTTAGACCCCCCAGAAGCCTTAGCTGTTTTTTTCTGGTGACTCTTTTTTTATACCAGTTTAATAGCGATTGTTTTTTTTAAGCATTTTATTACTTTTTTTTTAATAATTGAATTCAAAAATTACTTTATTAAAATGTTACTTTATAAATAAATAATAATAATTGGATTTATTTATTTTCAAATTAAATATTTTTTACCACTAGTTTGATATTCTAATTAAAATAATAATAATACAACATATTTTGTCTAAATGTTATATTTAAAAAGCATTACATTTAAAAATGTATGTCTAATTGATAGATTTCTTTATATACACAGTTTAATATTGTAAGGCTCAAAATTATCTTTCGAAATTTTAATATATATTTTTTTATTTGTAGCTTTTTAAATTCTACATAAAATGTTGGTTTAATAGTGCCAACATTTTTAATGTAGAGTTTAATTAAACCAGGCTACAAATAAAGAAAGTTTAAGAAAGTTTCTAAAATTTAGAGATTTTATTTTAGAATCATGTGTTTAAACATTTTGAAGGTTCTAATTTTTTTTAAAAAACCAACTGATTTAATCAAAACAAATATAATCTATTGTATGAACACATTATAATTAAATTACTAAAAATATAATTCAATGCTAGAAAAAAATGTTTCAGCATTTGACTCATTGTAATCAAGCGTGTAATATTCTGATGGCACTGATATACTTTCATACTTTATCCTAGTATATTCAGGACTAGAAGACTTTCACAAATAGAATGAGACTCTCTGTTGCATCAACTACACAACAGTAAGTTCCTCTTCAATGCAGGATCGTTGTCACGACGATTGGCTCAAGTTTTTGTTCAGACAAAAAAGCGTTTTTACATTTTTTATAGATCCTTTTTTTTCCTTCACTCGTAAAGTTCGCTACAATCTCCTCCTTCTATTCAAGCACAGTTGTGCAGTTTGAGCGTGTTGTCGCAGCGACAGACAACACAAAAGTTGTCGTCGTAAATCTGGACAGTAAAAGGGTAATAAAGGGGTCGTGGCCCCCAAACCTCACACCCCTCATGAGAGCGTCATCCCCGGTTAGGTATTAAGTCACCGCGTGGACGGATTAGCCAGATTAGCGGTGCCAGGCGTTTCTGCCGTCACATGGACACTAAGCATTCTGGGAATCTGTGGGTCCGACCCGCGGCTGGTTCCGGATCCGCGTTAAAGTGAAGCCGTGACTTTTGTGTAGAAATGTGTAGCTTCTTCTACACACTAGAACTAACACAGCAGGTTAGCATCTATGTGCAGACGCACACTGATTAAACAAACCTACAACAACACACTGTCATACAAATGCTAACACAAATGTGACAACACGACAAGACACAAGAGAAAGACAAACATACAGAAATTATTAATATACACAACACACATTTATATGCTGTGGATAGAACTCACATATTTTAGTGTGTGCTGGAAGGATACACACGAATGCAAATGAAGATTAACAGGAAAGCACTGAATATATTATGGTTGTACACAAATAAACACAACCAGAGGCTCACATAGACGCACATGTAGCTAACACAGGTATATACATAGATATTCGTGGAATATACTTACTAGCACAAAACAGTTGTACACACAGATTGCAGACACAAATGCTAAGAAACACATGTACCACAGACGCACACAGATGAACACACACAGATACATGAACACACACACAGACATAAACACACACACAGATATGAGAACACACACAAACACACAGACATAAACACACAAACAGATACATGTACACATACAAACACAAAGACATGAACACACTCACACAAAGACAGATGAACACACACAGATACGTAAACACACTCACACAGACATGAACACACACACAGATACGTGAACACACACACACAGAGACAGACGAACACACACAGATACATGAACACACACACACAGACATAAACACACACACAGATACGTGAACACACACACACACAAAGACAGATGAACAAACACAGATACGTGAACACACACACACAGACACATGAACACACACAGAAGACACTCACACAAAGACGGATGAACACACACAGATACGTGAACAAACACACACAGACATGAACACACAGACGCATGAACACACACACACAGACATAAACACACACAGATACGTGAACACACACTCACACAAAGACGGATGAACACACACAGATACGTGAACAAACACACACAGACACATGAACACACACACAGAAGACACACACACAGAGACAGATGAAAACACACAGATACGTGAACACACACACACAGACACGTGAACACAGACACATGAACACACACACATAAGACACTCACACAGAGACAGATGAACACACACAGACACATGGACACACACACACACAGACATGAAAACACACACACAGAAACGTGAACACACACACAGACACACACACATAATACTGAACACATTTGAGCACCAAAACATTATTTTCAAGTCGACTGATACGACTTTGATATCGACGACGGCAAAAGTGTGTAGTTGTGTCGTTCAGTGACATTCCTGTCGGTGCTTGTTGTAGTTCGTGCTGAAGTAGAGAATCAGACAAAGTCAAGGAGGACAGTTGAGGACGAGGAGAGAAGAGACAGAACCGAGAATGTTGGAGATGAAGAAAGACAACGATAACACAAAGATGCAGGACGACCCATTATTATCACACCTTTGAAATAACTTTATTAACACAAACAAGAGCAGCAGAAAAACAAAGATCAATGACGTGTTGTTGGAGCTGCTCTGCTGTGGAACCAGCTCCGTCCAGAACGAGTCGCTGAAGCAAAAGTTATCGTCGGCCGCGTTTCTCTCGACCTGCGACGACCTCTCGACTCAAGTCGAAACACCAGCGATCACGCACACGCACACGCACACGCACGCCATCACGAGGAAACTTTACTCACAGCGCTCGCATACCATTACAGATATAAAAACACATGAATTCCAAGCATTTGCTTGAATAAATATTGAGTTTATTTTATTATAATGAATCTGAAGTAACCAAATAATAACATAAAAGTAATAAACAATTAACATATTTGTATTTTGTTGATACTGTTTTGTATTTTAAAAGCTTTTAATAAACAAAATAAAGGGATAAAAAACATATCTTGAATAAGCTCCAGTATTATTGATCAAAACTCTATGGTCCAGTCAGGATATCTAGCGCCCCCTATCTGCACACAGCATCATCAGACCCCCTTTTACGTAAACAAGTTAATGGTGGCAGATCCAGGGCGGAGGTATTTAGCGCCTCCTTCCTGTCGCCGTCCTTTTGTCGGGCCCCCGACAATTAAGACTTTATCACTTTGTGCCAAAAGAGGAGCAGGACCCGCCCGACGCGCCACCGTCACACAGGCTGGCTGTGGTCGCACACACACACTCACACAGACTCACACACACACACACACATAGAATCTCACAAAGGAACGGGAGCAGCAGAGTAAACAAGCCTGTGGTGGTGGAGAGAGCGAGAAGTGAAGCAGGACGGAGGGAAAAATTGAGTTACAGCCGAGGACTGAGAGCCAACGTCCATTGTGGAAACAGTGTGTGTTTGTGTGTGTGTGTGTGTCTGCTCTTCACACGAGTCAGTTGTTGACGCAGCAGTCGTTTTGTTGTTGATCCTTTCTGTTATCATTTAGCTTTGTCTGGAACACGAGCGTTCTCATCCGCTCGCATCCAGTTAAAAGCCGCCCTCCTGCTCCGACGGTGTCGAAATCCAAAAACAACAAAAGGTTTTTAGTGGAGTCATGTACTGGCAATCTGGATCCAGGGATGTTTTTGAAGGATGTTTTGCTTTTATATGTGAACACCACAACTGAACATGAAGAAAATAAGCCTGAACTTTTTTTCATTTTTTTCTTTCATGATTAAAATCGACATCACGATGTAGTAGAATCACAAAAGAGAAAATAAAAAAAGGCGACGGTAGGGGGCGCTATGCACCGTCAAAGTCAGCAGCCCGTCAATAGAGGAAGGAGAAGACGGGGATGCTAGTGTGACACATGACACACGAGCAAGTTGTGGCGGAGAAAGTCGGTACAGTTACATGGAAATCTGTGCGATTTTTTTTGACGCAATGGCTCGTCTCGATACGGCGTGTTTCTATGGCAACGTGATCTGGTCAAAAAAATGGAGTATGTAGTGGTTGTCGGTACAAGATCTGAGAAAATGATCCATTGGCGCATGTGTGTTGTATTGTGTGTATTGTCAATACGATTCGTATCACGTTACAGGGGCAACGATAAGTATGTTGCCAAAATATGTCCCAAAGTTCAGCGTTAAAAACTGCTGGAGTCGACTGTATCCTCTCGTCCTTGGTCATCACCAGTATCTCTCTGGATTTCAGTGGTTACCGCTGCCATCTAGTGGCCGGGCATTTAACTGCAACACTAACATGAAAAACCCTGTGAACAAATCCATGTTAATGTTAAGTGAAAAAACTAGATCATTTTTTTGTGAACAAAATCTATTAAACTATAAAACCATAAAAGAGTTTTGGTAAAAACTGAATAAAACATCTTGCAAAAGAAGAGGTAATCGATACATTGCGGCTCGATTTTCGGTACAGTATGACGGAGATAAATTTGCTGTATTGATATTTTTTCAACCTTATTGCGTTAGAAAAACGTATTTATATAGCGGACAATGCAATGCACATGCGCAAATTGATCAAACGTTTTTTAAATGTTATTTTGACTTCTTTTTTTGTTCTTTTCTCCATCTGAACCACTACTCTACCACAGCACTCATTTACGCCATCAAGTGGAGGCTTGAAGTAGTGACTCAATTTCAGCAGAATAGTTTTAGATCTTCTTTTATCGTTTATTTATTTAAATATCCATACGTGACACAATGTATCGATAATATACAGCAATATTTTGGCATACTAATGTTGAATTTGTCAAATGTTGTATTTATAGTATATTTTGATTTATTGTTGTTGTTTTTTTCATAAAATAATAATAACATTATAACCCCCCCTTGCAAAAAAAACCCCATTAACTAAAAAAAGATAAATACAGGCAATGAGGATTTTATTTCAATAATACAAGAAAACTTTATTAACACAGCACATTGATCACTTAAATAAATCAACCTTAATGAGACTTTGGTGATGAAAATTCTGTTGTTCATTCATAATTGATGATGTTGCTGTTTTTTTTAATACTCTAACTATAATATTAATCCTATCACCATATTATTTAGATTTTTGTAGACTTTTCTCTATGATATTTGTCTGTTTTTAAACTGGCATCACTTCAGTGCTGCAGCTTTTCACTGAAACACATTTCGTGTCCAGTCATGGAGTCATTTCCTCCGTCTTTGTTTGACAATGAGTCGGATCATTCAGCTCGGCAGCTCCGACAGACCATGTTATCTTCACGTTTCACTTCCTTCCGCGGAGACTCCCTGCTGTGTCGAGATCTCGGCGGCGTCTCCAGGTGACTCTCCTCACGGATCGACGGTCGACGCCGATAACACTGTTCGCTCGCCAGCGAACATCTTGTTGCCGTCTCTGGTCCGGACAGGAAGCGCATGACAGGAGGAGCCTTTCCTTCCTCTGCTCCAGGAACAATCACATGTTGTTTCAGGGTTTTTCCTCCAAAGTCTGAGCTCAGGAGATTAAAAACCCGAAATCTGAGCACCAACAAGAATGAGTCTTTTATTCCCAATAATGATAAATACATTATTTCCTTTCTCTGGACAAGATCAGGAAACTAGAAACAATGTCGGTCATAAATGGCGTCAGAAGAAGGATTGTAACCTACTATGTTTACAAAATCATAGTGAGTCCAGTGTACGTCAGACTTGTATTTCTTGCGATTTTGAGTCACTCCAAATGTGTTTAAGGTTTAATAAACTCAATATCTATCTTAAACGATGCTTCAAGATACAGCATTATTGACGGGAAAAGCACTGAGAAGGCGCATACCTCTGCCAAGGCAGCTCATTCATCATTTCAGGCTTATCAATTTAAATTAACATATGAACTAAAAACGTTTTTGTACATTTAATTCTCAATATAAATGACAAAAACAGCTTTATTGTGTTGTATTCATACCTCATGAATCCAGCACATTGACCGACGTAGAATACTAACAGGAAGTGATGCGTAGAAGACAGTATTTAACTGTGTCAAGCTAACGCTTGACAAAGTTAATGCCCAAAAAAAACAATTAAAACTATTTACTCTCTTATTGACATCGACTCAAAAGATCACAGTGAGTCACAGATCAAGTGTGTAGTCGCTGCAGTTGTGTTGTTGCATCAGACTCGATGAGTTGTCGTCGAGAGGGAAGAGCATGGGGGACGATCAATGTTTAGCTCGAGCAGTAACTGATATGTCCGCCGCTCAAAAGCTCTTCGGCAGGATGACACGAGAAAAGCTTCCGTCCGGAATGTCACGGCCTGTTGAACACAACTCTGTGTGTGTGTGAGTGTGTGTGTGTGTGTGTATGTGTGTGCGTGTGTGTGTTCTGTCAATCACTAACAAGAGGTCATTAGATCCTAAACTGAAGGTCATTATGGTCCACACGAGGGGGTTTCATTGGCAAGAGTCTAGTGATCCGATACGTATCATGATACCGGGGTAACAATACGACATATTGCGATATATTACGATACCGTAGTAACAACAAAGTATTTGTAGTTACAATTTTGTAACCGCTTGAATTCGTTTTTAGACCAAAATACCAAATTGTACTTTTGTAGCTCTGTTTTAGATTTTATTCTTTCAAATGTATATATAGTTATTTATATATGTATGTATATATATTTAGATATATATGTTTATACTGTGCACTTTTGTTGGGGGTACAAAGTAAGAATTTCATGGTACGTAGTACCTATGACAATAAACGCTTTGAATCTTGAATCTTGAAAATATGTCCAAACATCAGCTTTAAAAGCTGCTGTAGTCGACAGTATCCTCTCGTCCTCAGTTACCGCCGCAACCTCGTGGGAAAATGGCAGCTGAAATTTACTGCAACACTTTTCATGTTAATTGTAATCGAAGATTCAATAAAGTGCTGAATATCGATTCGTCCTTCATGTCTGACTCCACTCTCTGTCTCCCCCTTCAGGCGCTGGCAGCCAATGCGGGGACAGGCTTCGCCGTCGCCGAACCGCAGGTGGCGATGTTCTGCGGCAAACTCAACATGCACGTCAACATCCAGACCGGCCGCTGGGAGCCCGACCCGTCCGGGACCGAGAGCTGCGTGGGAACCAAAGAGGGAGTTCTGCAGTACTGCCAGGAGGTGAGTCTCTTGTGTCTGAGAGAAGCCAGAGGAAAGTTACACATCTGTCGCAGACTCACACACAGTCACACAACATGGTGATGAACACAAACGTGTGTGTAACAATGATGTTGCGTGGGATCTATGACTGTGTGTGGGTGTGTGTTGTTAATGACAACGGTCATTTTTGTTCCTGTGTGTGTTTTCACAAGTGGGTGAAGTATTTGTGGTTTTCATTTGCACACGTGTGTTTGTTTCAAGGTCTTTGTGTAGTGCTTGTGTGAAAGTGTGTGTGTGTTCTTGTCACAAAGATAGTAAGAAGTCATTGACATGCAACATGATAATATAGTTTGTGTTTTTGTTTGTAAAACAAATACTTAAAATTATTTTTGTGAAGTATTTGTCATTTGTGTGTTTCTGCATCTTCACTGTGTAGTGTTTTTGCAAGAGTCTTTGTGTCTTTTTAACACAAATATTATAGAATGATTTTTATTATGTATTATATATGTGTGCGCGCATTTTTGTTTGTCTATATCACTGATAGTGTTTGTTGTTTGTTTGTTTGAAACACAAATAATATAAAATGGTTTAGATTATGCCTGTTTTTGTGTTTGGGTTGTGTGTCTTATGACACTGGTGCGATTGGTTGTTTAGGTGTTTGTTACACAAACATTATAGAAAATATATAAATGCGTCTGTTAGTGTGTGTTTATGTGTGTCCATGCCACTGGTAGTTATTGTTTGTGTATTTTTAACACTTATATTATAAACTATGTCATAAACTTACATTACGACTGTTTGTGTGTGTCCATGCCACTAATAGTTTTTGTGTTCTTTTTGTTTGTAACACAAATATTATGAAATTGTTTTATTGTGTGTGTGTGTCCATGCCACAGTTAGTGATTGTTGTTGTTGTGTTTGTAACATAAATATTACTAAAAGTGTGTGTGTGTGTGTGTGTGTGTGTGTGTGTGTGTGTGTGTGTGTGTGTTTGTGTCCATGCTTCTAGTCTGATTGTTGTTTTGTGTCAAGAAAAGTGTTTGATTCTGTTTGTGTGTGTTTATATGTATGTATGTGTGCGTTTGTGTGTCCATACCACTAGAAGTGATTGTTTTTTTTGTGTTAAGAAAAGTGTTTGATTCTGTTTGTTTGTGTTTATATGTATGCATGTGTGGATTTGTGTGTCCATGCCACTGGGGGTGTTTATTACACAAATTAAGATTTATTTTTATTATGCTTGTTTTTGTATGTTTTAATAATTATAACAAATAATAATGTTCGTGAAGTGTGTCTTTTGGTGTGTGTTTACGAAAGATCTTAACTGTTGGTCTTTGTTTATTTGTGCCCCCACTTTGTTTTAATATTAATATTGAGATTTTAATATTACATTTTGTGTGTGTGTGTGTGTGTTTGCCTGTGTGTGTTGATTGACAGCAGCTTAAACATTGAGACAAACATGGAGACGACTGTTGTTGTTTTGTGTCTGAACAGGAAAGTCATGATGAACAAACAGAAGCATCAGACGAGGATGATTCATACATTTGTTCATCTTCAGTCAAAATAGTTTCCACAGCCGCGACTGAACTTCCCTCAAAGACCATGTTTTTTTGCGTCTGAAGACGATTTGATGAATTAGCTCTGCTCTCCTGGTGAATCATTGCCGCCGCCGCCGCTCGCCGTGGATTTCCTCGTCTCCAGCCCGATAACACAGTCACGCTTTATTATGCCGAGAACAAAACAAGAAAAAACGAGACGTTAAATTGCTCGTCCTCGCGCTTCACTCTCATTCTCCTGATGACGCCGCGATGGCTTTTGTTGCTGCTCGTGTAAATCTTCTCTTTCACGACCCGCCTTTCCAGGATTCAACCTTCACTTATCTTCCTCCTCCATCCTTTCATGGGTTTTAATCTCTCTCTCTCTTTCTCTCCTTGCAACAGATGTACCCCGAGCTCCAGATCACAAACGTGGTGGAGGCCAACCAGCCAATCCGCATCGAGAACTGGTGCAGGAAGGAGAAGAAGTTGTGCAAAGGACACGCCCACGTCGTGGTGCCGTACAAATGTCTGGGTGAGAACACAACTTTATTTCACGTTTTCGACTGTAATAACAGATGGTAAAAATCCGAAATGTAAACTGACCTGAATAATCAACTGAGGCGATGATTTAAAACCATTTGGCATATTTAAAAATAACTTTTTTTTATCATTACATTTCGTCTCAAGTCAGTTTCCAGGCGTTTTTTCAGTGGCTTTGTTGGACTTGAAGCTGAAACTAAACTAATATTTCCTCATGATGTGTTTGAGCGAGACAACACTTCTCCAAACTCCAACAGAATCACTTTCTAACTCAACAAACAACTCCCTCACACACACTCGCCGACTCACTCCCTCTCAGTGAACTCATCACCTGAGCTATTTGTTCAGAATTTTTCTTGATTTTCTGGAACTCCTGTTGTGTTATCAGTTTTATCTTGACCTTTAAAGTATATACTTTATTGAATATTGTTTTGATTGTTTAAGCGCTTTTTGACCCTGGTCTGGAAAAGCACTATATGAATAAAAATTACTTACTTACTTACTTACTAAGCTGATTTCTCACAACAATGCTCAGCCGAAATTATTTCCCTTCTCTTTCATTATAATGAGCAGCAAATCTGTGTGTGTGTTTAAAACAACTTGCAAATCCCAGAAGCAATTGTCATCACACACATCCAGATACACTTAAATCTAACCTGGGTTTCGAACCAGCAACCTCCCATTATATTATCATTGTTGATGCAGTTTTTTACGCTGCCATCTCCTGCTTGAGTCCCGCACCGGTCGACAACAGTCCACTTGTGTTGCGTGTTGATTCGGTTTGTTGTCCAACTGTGTGACTCGTGACCATGGGACGTGTTCTCGATACAGATGATGATGACGATTCGCGGTGATGACACTTCGCAATATCGCAGTCCAAGTCATCTGATTCATTCGGGCCTCCAGCGCCCGTCTCCGTGAGCGAGGTCATTAAAATAAAGTGGGGGCTCTATAAAGACACGTCCTCTTCAGCGACGGTTGTACTCGTAGAAGGTCGTCGGCTTTATTGCCGCTCACTTCCTGTTGCTCCCCCGGGTCGAACCGTCGCCGCCGTCCACCGTTTCAATATTCTTGCTTTATTAAATGTCAGATGAAAGTGTGACGTTGTTTCCCCTTTAAGTCGCCGGTGAGTGTGAACACAGATTCAAATGAGTCAGCAGGAAATGAGTCGTTCCTAAGTTTAATTCTTTGATCCATGCAGGTATGGTTTTATAGACTGGTATTAATAATTGTTTTTACAATTATAAAAATAAATCAGTACCATCAGAATATTGAAGTGTTGGATTTGGGTTTTCTTTATTAAACGTTTGTCTTTTAATAATGTTTTTCATATCAATTGAGTCTTTTTTTTTAATTTAAATAGATGGATTTGTTTTTTATTTAATCATTTAATTTCCAATAATTCACATATAGAAATGTTTGCACTATTAACATTTATGTATTGATATTAAAAGGAAAGAAATTCAAAATAATGTTAAATTTAGATTTTCTTTTAGTATTTATTGTGATTACAATATAAAAAACTTCAAACAAAACACAAAGTCAATCTTATAATTTAAAAACTATTAAATTATAATATCCATTTAAACAAAGTCAACCTTTCAAAATAGAAATATTGAATTTAATGATTTAAAAATAAATGGTTATAAAAAAACAACGAAAGAATTCCGATTATTATTATTTCATTATATAAATTATATAAAATACAAATGAAAATATTCTGATGGCACTTAGATACTTCTATACAGAAATCATTGTCACAAATGGGTATAATAATTTAAAAAAGTATAAAATATTAATTGTTTGGAACATATATTGTTCACATAATAGGGGTAATACTGTAAATCCCTATGATATATATATATATATATATATATATATGAATATATGCAGTATATTCAAAAATATATATTTATATACATAGAATTTCTTTATTTTTAGCCAAGTTTAGGGCAATGGTCCCAGTTTAAATCTCTTCTGCTCAGTCTAGATGTTGAGTTACAGGAAGAAAAAAAAAACTATTTCACCACAAAAGCTTCATCTGAATCCTGCTGTGAAGAAGCTTCCAGTTCTCCATCTCTTTCATCAGAAGATATTTTTGGATCGTCACTGAAAAACAAATTCATTTTTTTTTATTCGATAAAACTTTGTAGTCGAACTGAAGGACCACAAACATTGTGCTGAGTCATCGTTGACATCATCCCGGAGCAGCAGGAGAAGCTTCTCTTTGCTGATGAAGTCGTGCGACTCTGTGGGATGAAAATGTCATTAGCGACTGCACTGGACTGTGAAACGGGCCTCAGTTCTGAAGCCGGTTCTGGCAAGTGCAGAGTTGTTTTTTTTCTCCCCCTGAGACAGCGACTGGGGTGGTCTCCTGACAGTCGCTTGGACGCCCAGTCCCTGATTTTCAGATTCTCGCTAACTAGCGACTTTTTAAAAACCTTCAGAACCCGCGACAGGTGTGGACGTGACTGAGAAGCTGTCGGCTTAATCATGTAATGGGGTGTGTTGGGGTGTTTAATTGAGGGGTTACGATCGCGCCGCCGCCGAGTCTTGACGTGTCATGGCCGCCCCCTCGACTCGGCGCTCCTTTATCAGCTCGTCTTCTCTTTTAATTATCCCCGAATCAGAGAGACGCTAACACGGCTCAGACCGAGGCTCAGTGGCTTGAAAGATGAAAAGGCGGCAGATCAGCGTCATGTCGGGCTAATAGGTTTTTATGAATAATGCAAGCGCTGGAGGAGGAGACGAGTCGCGGTCGTTCGTCTCCACGAGTCGAACAGCTCGCCGTGTTCCCTCGTCTGCAAACAACTGTGACTCGTCTAATCCCTAAGACTGGAATATTGAAGACACGGTCCTTATTATTTTGTCAGTATTTTGACTTCTACAATGTTATAGCTTCATCAAAGCCTAAAAACCTAAACTATATACTGCTATACTTTGTATGCTAATGCTAATTATGCTACAAAACTAATTATACTAATATCACTTTAACTGATCACTTCTATACTTACCTTGTATGCTAATGCTAATATGCTATACTTCGACTACAAAACCACTTATAACTCATCAAATGAACTAATTACTTCTATACTTACCTTGTATGCTAATGCTTATATACTATACTTCTGCTACAAAACCACTTATAATACAACACATGAACTAATTACTTTTATACTTACCATGTATGCTAATGCTAATATGCTATACTTCTGCTACAAAACCATTTATAATACATCACATGAACTAATTACTTCTATAATTACCGTGTCGGCTAATGCTAATATGCTATACTTCTGCTACAAAACAACTTATATACATCACATGAACTAATTACTTCTATACTTACCTTGTATGTTAATGCTTATATGCTATACTTCTGCTACAAAACTACTTATAATACATCACATGAAATAATTACTTCTATATTTACCATGTATGTTAATGCTTATATGCTGTACTTCTGCTACAAAACCACTTATAATACATCACATGAACTAATTACTCCTATACTTACCTTGTATGCTAATACTAATATACTATACTTCTGCTACAAAACTACTTATAATACATCACATTAACTAATTACTTACTCTGCTCCAAAAATATCTGCTAATACTGAACTACTAATACGTTTATAAATACATTGTATGAACGCATGCTAATACTTCACTTCTTACTAATAACTAATACTTTAACTAGAATGTGCTACAGATATTTTTACATTCTAATGCTCATGACTATGAAAAAATATATACTAGTAATTTCACATGTTTGCCAATTTACTACTACACTAATCACATTAAAAATATTGTCAAAACTACTTCCAATTTAAGAATTAAATATTAATTCATATATCTCATAAGCTAATGCTAATGCATGGTAGGGTTGGAAACAAAACCGCCAACAATACTGTGTGCCATTACTACTATAACTTCTTTTTTTTGTGAGATATATATTTTTCAATATATTATGTTATCATCATCGTCTACAACAACAAACAGCTGGAAAAAAAAAGAAAAATAAAAGACAAACTTAAATACTGCAAATAAAGAAAAAAACGTATAAATATAGAAATAAAACTGCATCATAGAAATAAAAAATACTGTCACTAAAAGTAAAAAACTCATAAAGAATTACCAAAAGTAACAGACGTCGTGACTCAAACGCTGTCAAAGAAATCCGACGAAGGATATGAGTCACATGTTCTGGTTTCATTACTTGGGAAATACGAAAAACGCGCCTGAGGATATAAACTTGGTCAACAAGGGTCGTGAGTCAGAACACCACACCTTCATGTGTCCACAATCTGCTGCCGTCTTTCATTCGCTCTGATTTACTGAGACTTATTCAGCAGTTTGTAATCCAGCAGACATGTTGGGATCTGATCCGAGGTCTTCGTTTCTCTCCGACTCAACAACATCTCTGTGTCGACGTGCTCTCATGTGTAGCTGCTGCTACTGAATCACGACAGAACCGTCACGCAACACAAACCACAGAAAGCTCCATCTGGACTCCAACCATCTGCAGTATTTAAGACCAAACTTTGTTTTTGAACACAACATGGTTGTCTCTGATTTTACAGATCGTTGATGACACTTCACGATACGGTCTCATCGTTTTTAACGGCCACTAGATGGCACTCTATTCTAAATCTTCTTTGAACCATCAATTCAATGACACATGTTTGAACTGAGAGCGCCACCTAGTGAGGTCTGAAAACAACGACAGTGTTTCATCAACAAATACTGAAATATTATCTGATCTTTTTACATGTTTCACTCTTATGTAGCATAATTAGTCATTTATTTTATTTTTTTCATGGTTGATTTTGGTTTAAAAATACAGATATTGACACATCAGTTTACAAACCAAAAACTAATTTGTAAAATTTAGTTTGTAAAATGTATTATCTAAATTGTATTTTTTCTACAAATGATTGGACACAAACAGGACATTTTTTCTGAAGATAATTGAATTAAATCACAATAAAATATATATTAGATTTATATTGCTAAAAACATTTTTAAAGAAACAAATGCATTTTTCAAATATATTGACAATTGAATAGTACTTAAAAGGGCCAGTGTTATTACCGAATTTTAGATTTAATTGATGTCTTTGAAAATCGTCTTTTACATGAACAGGAACAGGAAGAAGTATCCACAAAATAAAACCAAAATAAGAGCCTCTTTCGTTTGTTTTTCTTTCGTGGATGTAGTTTTTGTTCTGAAGGGTGAAAATAAAGGACAAAAAAAAGAGAAGTTGGAGTTCAAACACACTCACCTACACACACACACACTCACACACACTCTCACACACACAGATGCTCTACCGGCGCTGCCATCCATCACCCACTGCGGTGTGACCATGCAGCCTCTTTTTCTCTCCAGCAGCACCTGTGAGTGTGATGGAGGAGAAACAAGTGTGGACAGATAGGTCTGAGCTTCCACTGCAGCTCCCTTAATTGCTGTACGATGATGATGTTGGCTTGTCGCGCTGCATCACTCCGGCCCGGCGTCGGTGGAAAACCTCCCTAATGAAAGGAGGATTTAACGACGGCGCTCCTCCTCTGATGAGAGATCCTGCGGGGAAGTAAATCCTGCTGTCACCTCGTCATGGAGCGCTTCTGCTTCCCAAGTTACACCACATCATTGAGAACTTTTTCAAGGACTGCTGTGTAGTCTGAACCCGGAGTTGTATTCATGGAAGTCCTGGTCCTCTTTTGTGGGACTTCAGGACCTTCAAGGTTCTAACTAAATGTTTTTTTTTAAACAATAAGATTCAGTTTCTCACGTTGATGGATGTTATTAGCCATTATAATAGTGATGATGCTGATTCCTGTGGTTTTGACCCAAATGCTTATTAGAACCGAGGAAAAAATATGATGATGATGATGAAGATGCGGATGAAGATGATGATGATGATGACAAAGATGATGAAGATGATGATGACGTTGAAGATTATGGGGATAAAAACGATGATAATGATGATGACAAGGATGATTATGATGATGGAGATGAAGATGAAGATGATGATAAAGATAGGGATGAAGATGATGAAGATGTAGATGATGATGACAAGGATGATGATAATGATGATGATGACGATGATGACAAGGATGATGACGATGATGATGATGATGAAGATGATGTTGATGAAGATGATGACAAGGATGATGATGATGAAGATGATGATGAAGATGATGTTGATAAAGATGATGATGAAGATGATGATGACAAGGATGATGACGATGATGATGATGATGAAGATGATGATGACAAGGATGATGACGATGATGATGATGAAGATGATGTTGATGAAGATGATGATGACAAGGATGAAGATGATGATGATGATGATAAAGATGATGATTATGAAGATGATGATGACAAGGATGATGACGATGATGATGATGAAGATGATGTTGATATAGATGATGATGACAAGGATGATGATGATGAAGATGATGTTGATGAAGATGATGATGACAAGGATGATGACGACGATGATGATGATGATGAAGATGATGTTGATATAGATGATGATGACAAGGATGATGATGATGAAGATGATGTTGATGAAGATGATGATGACAAGGATGATGACGACGATGATGATGATGAAGATGATGTTGATATAGATGATGATGACAAGGATGATGATGATGAAGATGATGATGACAAGGATGATGAAGATGATGATGACAAGGATGATGACGATGATGATGATGAAGATGATGTTGATGAAGATGATGATGACAAGGATGATGAAGATGATGATGACAAGGATGATGACGATGATGATGATGAAGATGATGTTGATGAAGATGATGATGACAAGGATGATGAAGATGATGATGATGAAGATGATGATTATGAAGATGATGATGACAAGGATGATGACTATGATGATGATGAAGATGATGTTGATGAAGATGATGATGACAAGGATGATGATGATGATGAAGATGATGATTATGAAGATGATGATGACAAGGATGATGATGATTATGAAGATGATGATTATGAAGATGATGATTATGAAGATGATGATGACAAGGATGATGATGATTATGAAGATGATGATGACAAGAATGATGATGATGATTATGAAGATGATGATGACAAGAATGATGATGATGATGAGGAATATGATGATTATGAAGATGATGACAAGGATTGATGATGAAAAGGCTACAGCTGATGTACATGATGATTATGAAGATTATGATGAATATAAAGAAAAGGATGATGTTGTGTGGTGCTGGTGTGAGTAGGACTACATGTTGTATGTGCTAATAATGTGTGTGCGTGCTTAGTTTTCAGATATGTCATCATTAAACCACGTGTCGGTGTGTATTTGTGTGCATTTCTTTCTTGAACATGTCACTATTATATCAATGTGTGCGTTATTTCTTAGACATGTCACTATTATATCAGTGTGTGTGTGTGTGTGTTCACGTGTGTGTGTGTGCATGTGTGTGTGTGTTCACCTCCTGGGTGGTGCCAAGAAGCAGCGGCTATTTCCAGCTCTCTCTTCCATCCAACCCTCTTATTTTCCCAAACAGTCTATTTTCCTCCTATAGACTCCAGTAGGGATCCAGCTGCTTTGACTCGGGTCAAGTCGGACCACGACACAGTCATCGTGGCAAACCTCTGCGGTGTTTGAATCTCTCTCTGTGGTTCCACTGACAAACGTTTGTCCAGATGTTTGTTTGTTTCAGCCGTTAAATATGTGCGACGTCATCTCCGCTCGTGTCTGATTGGACGAGAGAAATGGTCTTTATATCAGCTGAAAATCACACACACACAAACACAAACGCACACAAAAGCACACAAAAGCGAGTTTATACAAAAACACGTATAAATAGACGTTCAAATACACACACTTAAACATATACAAGCATAAATACACACACTTTGATAAAATCATGGCATGTCTAAAAAACAAGCATACACGCACAAAAACACACACACAAACACACAAATAGTCGCACAAACACAAACGACATGTATATGACAATGCCCTCTTGAAAAAAAAACGTATACAAAAAAACAATCACACACAAGTAAACACAAAAATACACAAACACATTTACACACAAATATTGATGTATTAAGATGTGAAAAATAAGCACACACATACTAAACGTAAAGACACACAAGCACACGCACACAAGTTGATTTAATTATGACACACAAAACACTAACACACACATGGTGTAATGATTACATTTCTGAAAAACAAAGGACTCACACACACACTTTTAACACATAAAACTAGAAAACTTGGAAAGTTGTACACAAAAAACTGGAAGAAACACAAAGGGAAAGACAAAAAATAACACAAACTATATAAGAGCAATAAAACACAGAGACACAAACTTGGAAAGTTGCACACAAAAAACTGGAACACACGGAAACACAGAAAATAACAAAAATTATATAACAGCGACACAAACACACACGGAGACACAAAAACAGAAGGAAAAACACTTCATAAAACATTATGTTGCGCAACAACATAATGGTTCAGAAAGAGTCACACATCTGATGATACACAACCACAAATACAAAATATCACAAATGTAGTACAAGAATGACACACACCAACACCAAGAAAAACAAACAAAGTAGCATAATTACACAAGGCAAAAACACACACAATTACACGACTGACACCAGTGATTTTTTAGCTCCGCTCATGAACCCACACACACACACACACACACACCACTGCGATCGGTGTTGATGGACAGACATTGTGTGTGTTGTTCAAAGGGCATGAATAATTGAGTGATGCGCTCGCATCTGCAATTCCGTTTTTTTTCGTTTTGTTCTCTCGCGCCTGTGAAGCGTCGCCCAGACTCACGTCCGCCGTGTTGTGTTGTTGTTGCAGTGGGAGAGTTCGTCAGCGACGTGCTGCTGGTGCCAGAGAAGTGCAAGTTCTTCCACAAGGAGAGGATGGACATGTGCATCAGTCACCAGCAGTGGCACGCCGTGGCCAAGGAGGTGAGGCGTCGATCTAACCCCCGACAACACAAAAACGTCACGATAACATCAAACCCATTTATTCTTTTACATCTCTTTTTTGTTGCTTCATTATTTATTTCATCGCCTGATTTAAAATGCTTTTTATTTCATTTTTCATGGGTTTCCACAATATCCGCTCGTAGGAATAAACTCAACTCATCTTAGCTCATTAACTTCAGCTCAAATGTATTTTAATATAAGTAAATAATTAAACAAATATATGATAATTTGAGGTCATTTTTAAATATGTCTGCATTTATCTCGGCGCTTATAAGTGAATGACTTGGTTGATGGTATCATGAGTGAGTAAACGGGAGCGAAAATAGTCACGAAAAAAAGTGTTTAATCACAATTTTTAGAATAAATACAATAAATAAAACAACAACATAAAAAAGGACACACATGAGTAACTAAAAACGCTGACAATGTCAGAAACTGTAAGTAAGTAAGAAAGTAATTTTTATTTATATAGCGCTTTTCCAGACCGGGGTCACAAAAGTGCTTAAACAATCAAAACAATATTCAATAAAGTATATATTTTAAAGATCAAGATAAAACTGATAACACAACAGGAGTTCCAGAAAATCAAGGAAAAGCCTGAACAAATAGAAACGTCTTAAGATGTTTCTTAAAGGAGTCAGTAGATCCATCAAGCGCAAAGAGAGAGGAAGATTGTTCCAAAGTTTAGGAGCAACAGCCTGGAAGGATTTCTCTCCTCTGGTCCTGAACCGTGTTCAGGAACCATAAGTAGATTCTGATCCACAGACCTCAGAGCCCGAGCTGGGGTGTAAGGCTGGATCAGATCACTGATGTAAGGAGGAGTCTGACCTAGAATAGATCTGAAAGTAAGAACCAGAATTTTAAAGTTGATCCTGAAAGAAACTGGAAGCCAGTGAAGAGTTTTAAGGATCGGAGAAATGTGAGTTCTTCTACTTGAGCGGGTCAGAATTCTGAATCAACACGAAACACTGAAACGATCCAGGATAAAACGGGTACAGATGAGAAGAACCATCACCACTAAATCATCTCCCCGTCTGTCAAGAGAAAAACACAACAGAAAACAGGAAACACAAAAACAAAATAAAACAAAAACATTGGAAACATAACATGGTTAACTACTTTAATGTAGCAGATAATTGTTGCTAATAATAATTCATCTTGTGTCGGTTCTAATCTCTAAAAATAGAACTAGCTTTCCCTTTAAACTGATTTAAAGATTCATCAGAGATTCATCTCTATTATATTATATTATATATTATATATATATTTTTTTTTCACATGTTAACACTGAGTAATCATGAGAAAATATACTTTAAATCATAGAACCATAGAATCTTAATCCGGTGCAGCAGACAGATGGACAAGTCCGTCGAGCACCCGGAGTGAGACGTCAAAACACCTGGACGTCTCCGTCGCTCGATAAGTATCACGTCAGTTCAGGAGCTGCGTGACTTTCTGGAAGTTCATAAATCGTCCTCCGGCAGCAGCAGCTGAGCGATGGATGGTCTCTCAGGTGAGGAGATGGATCACCGTCCGGGAGCGAGAGGGTCTCGACGCTACGACTGTTGCAGCCGTCTTCTCACTCCTGATGAAAGATTTTTTAAAATATATATAAATAAATCAATTATTTTCAACAATTATTTGCAAAGGGTTTGTGTTCTAAATTTTAGTGTTCTCTTACATTGGGAAAAAAGAAATGGAAATACTAATTTAAACAATTATTTATGATCTCTGTTGCATGCTAACACTAGCTTTATTAGCTAGCTTGTCAGGAAGATTCTCTAATGATCATTAGCCACCTGTTGTATTAGCGTCGTTGCTAAGCTACTTCTGCATTATCGTTTAAAACTCTGGTAACACTTTTTCAGGAGGTTTTTTTAAGGTTCATTGTTTTCGTTTCATTTTTCATTTATTTAAGCTAGTAATGGTCCTTTTTACAATTGAATATTGTCAGTGTGTTGCTGACACATTAGCTAAGCTATGTTAGCAATGTTGGAATGTTTTGCTCACAGCTAACTAGCTGGTAAAGGTTATTCCAGTAGAATTGAGGCTCAACTACTTGACTCCTTTAAGAAACATCTTAAGACATTTCTATTTGTTCAGGCTTTTCCTTGATTTTCTGGAACTCCTGTTGTGTTATCAGTTTTTTCTTGATCTTTAAAGTATATACTTTATTGAGTATTGTTTTGATTGTTTAAGCGCTTTGTGACCCTGGTCTGGAAAAGCGCTATACAAATAAAAATTACTCACTTACTTACTTACTAGTTATTATCCAGAAGTGAGTTCACTCCAACACTTTTTTTCAAACTTGGAATAAAATTCCTCGTCCTCTATTTTCGTCTCCCAGGCTTGTTCCAAGACGTCCTCCGTCCTCCACAGCTACGGCATGTTGCTGCCCTGCGGCATCGACAAGTTCCACGGCACGGAGTACGTCTGCTGCCCCTCGTCCAGCCCGGCCAGCCAGAGTGGACTTCCTTCCCTGCCGTCCCAGGAGGATGACCGCGAGGAGGACGTGGAGGACGAGGAGATCAACATGGATGAAATGAACGAGGAGGACCACATCGTGGAGAGGTTGGAAATCTTTCAAAGTCTATTTTGATCATATGTCTGAAGCTTTAAGACAACATAAATAATTAACGTCTATACACTCTATAGAACTTTTACCTAAAATAACCTCAGACACCAGCAGTTGTCTTAAATTAAAATGTTTTTAACAAAATTTAAAAGGCCTCTCATGCATTTAGATAAATAAATATAATTTAAAAAAAATGCAACTTTTACAGCAGAGGCAACGTAGCAGACAACGTCTGCCAAGTTTTTAAACATGTTTGAGAAAAGATGGCTTTATTATTTATTATTACTACCTTTAAAATCATGAAAGTTGTGTTTTAGATTGTTTTTTTTGTAGTTTTCAAATAAATTAATTTGAAAAGCCATGAATGAAAAAATATTGAATTTAGGAAGTAGAAAATCAAATTCTAATATATAAATATTGCACTTTGGTATATTCATTTATTTTAAATCAAAACATTTCATTAAACAACTTATTCAATTAAATTATTCAAGAAAAGCTTATTTAACCTTTTGATGAAAACATATTTTGAATTCCATTCCTCAAAACAAATATGAATTGTCTATAAAACATTTCAATAAATAAAGTTTAAACATTTCAAATTCAACAAATGGCACAGATATTACCAAAATACTTTTTTTTTTTTTTATACCAGATGAGTGTAAACATGATATTTTTAGAAGAATTGTGATCGTAGTAAAGATGGAATGGAAAAGAAACTGCAGAAGAAATTAAATAAAATTGTAAGATGTTGTATAGTTGATATGCCATAAAAAACATAAACAATATGAGATAAATAAATGTAAGGAAATGAGTTGTATGAAGACTAAAGAAATAAGTAAGTAATTAAGTAATTTTTATTTTAATAGCGCTTTTCCAGACCAGGGTCACAAAGCGCTTAAACAATCAAAACAATATTCAATAAAGTATATATTTTAAAGATCAAGATAAAACTGATAACACAACAGGAGTTCCAGAAAATCAAGGAAAAGCCTGAACAAATAGAAACGTCTTAAGATGTTTCTTGAAGGAGTCAGTAGATCCATCAAACACAGAGGGAGAGGAAGATTCAAATACGCAAACAGGAAGTGTCCAAACAAAATAGGATGAGCAGAAGAATAGAGAACATTTCAAGAGAATATCATCAAAAAGGTTGAATAAGTTAAAAACATGTCAAACTAAAAGCCTATCCGTCAAAACATTGAGTACATTCATGACAACACTGTGGCTCACTGGCCTCAATAATGCAAGAGAGGAGAAGACATGACCTTCTTCTTCTCTGACCTTCTGTCTGCTGTGATGAACTACTCCTCCTCTGTGCTTCACCACCTTCACTCCATCATCTGCTCCCTGTCACCAGCGAGTCGCCTGCAGACGAGGAGCCCACACTGAAGGAGGACCACGAAGACGAGGACGAGGACGAGGTGGACTGGGAGGAGGACGAGTATGAATACGTCTACGGGGACGAGGAGGTCCGAGGGGAGGAGGAGGAGGAAGAGAAGAAGGAGGAGGAGGAGAAGAAGGAGGACAGCAGCAGGTTGTTGGGGAGTCCTGATGAAGACAAGACATTACAGGAAGTGAAAGGTTGGTGAAGACATTTGTCACAGTTAGCTTCCTGTCCAACTGTAGCTGACCATCACAGACAAGATGTGAATGCTTCTGGCTCAGCTCTTTTTGTGCAGCATTAACAGTTCTTAACGTACAGTTTCAACGTATACAACCATCTTCATTATCTTTCAGTAGTATAAAGTTATACCTAACCTAACCTAATATAACAGATATTCAACTGAAAGTGTGATACTATAATTTTTCTGCAATTTCAAATGCTCTCGAGGTTAACTTTTAGTAACGTGAAGGTAACCATGGCAACATGCACCAGTAGACCCTGTGTTCGCAGCTCATCTGTCAGTGATGTTTGCCTTAGAAACGCACAGATGCGCGAACACAGACGTGATGAAGAGGGCTGACATGTGTTGTTGTTGTGCCTCCTCTCACAGCCGTGTGCTCCCTGGAGGCTGAGACGGGTCCCTGCCGGGCCTCCATGCCCCGCTGGCACTTCGACGTGAGCCAGAAGAAGTGTGTGCGCTTCATCTACGGGGGCTGCGGCGGCAACCGCAACAACTTCCAATTCGAGGAATACTGCATGTCCGTGTGCAAGCGCCTGAGTAAGTGTCACCTCGACAACACCTGCTGGAACACTCTGGTGTTACTGTGAGATCACATGACCTTCATAAAACACTCTTCACATGACCTCTACCTCAAACTAATCACATGACCTCCACTTTTCACTGATCACATGACCTCGACTTTGAACTGATCATATGACCTCCACTTTACACTGATCACATGACCTCCACTTTACACTGATCACATGACCTCCACTTTACACTGATCACATGACCTCCGCTTTTCACTGATCACATGACCTCCACTTTACACTGATCACATGACCTCCACTTTAAACTGATCACATGACCTCCACTTTACACTGATCACATGACCTCCACTTTTCACTGATCACATGACCTCCACTTTACACTGATCACATGACCTCCACTTTAAACTGATCACATGACCTCCACTTTACACTGATCACATGACCTCCACTTTACACTGATCACATGACCTCCACTTTACACTGATCACATGACCTCTACTTTACACTGATCACATGACCTCCACTTTACACTGATCACATGACCTTCACTTTAGACTGATCACATGACCTCCACTTTACACTGATCACATGACCTTCACTTTACACTGATCACATGACCTCCACTTTACACTGATCACATGACCTCCACTTTACACTGATCACATGACCTCCACTTTACACTGATCACATGACCTCCACTTTACACTGATCACATGACCTCCACTTTACACTGATCACATGACCTCCACTTTACACTGATCACATGACCTCCACTTTACACTGATCACATGACCTCCACTTTACACTGATCACATGACCTCCACTTTACACTGATCACGTGACCTCCACTTTACACTGATCACATGACCTCCACTTTACACTGATCACATGACCTCCACTTTACACTGATCACATGACCTCCACAAAATACAGGTTCTTCTTTAAAAAACTACCAAAGATTGTTTACTACAATTGTTACTACTGTGGCGGATACATTTACTACCAAGTACATAAAAATTCAAATATCGGTTCTGTTACTTTGACCAACATAACTTCTGTAGAAGTAGCTGACAGTATTCATGGAGTATTCTTCATGACACGAGGGCCAGTCTGACCTCAGTTGTCCAGCACAGCAGAGATACCAACATATTCTGGAGATGTTTCTGGAAGTGTGTCACATTGTGTTAGTGGAGAGGAGGAGGAGGAAGATGGGAGGACGTGGAGGAGAAGATATTTTTTCTCCCAAATTGAATCTGTCTGACAGCATCTGTCCTCGCCTTGTTGTGACCACGCAGCCGTGCCGCCGACCCCTCAGCCCACTGACGACGTCGATATCTACTTCGAGACTCCGGCCGACGACAAGGAGCACACTCGCTTCCAGATGGCCAAGGAGCAGCTGGAGATCAGGCACCGCAACCGCATGGAGAGGGTGAGAGAATCAGAATCCTCTTTAGTGTTCCACCAACTAGGAATTTATTTTAATAAAGTTGTGCGCCATTAAACATTATACATTATACAGGGAAAACTCTTAAACATTATTAAAAATGCACCAAACTAAAATTTTTCCTAACCTTATATTTGTAAAGTAAAAGGTGATTCTATAATTAATATATAAAAAAAAACAATAGTATTTATTACATTAAAAAATATATATTATTTTTTAATTTATTATAACTATTTTGTACTTGAAAACCTGGAAGAATGAACTGACGTGACTGATGTGTATAATATCCTCCAAAAAACAGTACTAAATATTATAAATACATTTACATTAAATTACTAATAATGAAATTCAAATTATTATTTAATAGAAAAGTTGATGATATTGTTTTGATTTATTATGTTGGGGTTTTGAAAATATGTTTTTTATATTTTTACATGTACAATAAACTTTTTCTACTAAATAAATAAACAACAAATAATAGCAAAATGATATTACTTTACTTATAAAATATTAAAAAACAGATATGTTTCCAGGGTTAAATGGTGAATCGTTGTTTTTTTTTGTTTTTTTTTTACAAAAGTCTTACAAAGTACACTATATTTTCCGAAATAATGAAATCTTTTTTTTTTTTAACAATTATATTAATAACAGATCAATCTTATTAGGTCAAAAGTTAATTTAAGTCATGTGCATGTGTTTCCCCCTCAGGTGAGGAAGGAGTGGGAGGAGGCAGACCGCCAGGCCAAGAACCTGCCGAAGGCCGAGAGACAAACCCTGATCCAGGTGAGACCCTTAAGCTCGGGCTGCTGCCTTCACCACTTTGGGTCTAAATAAGTCTGAGGACAGACCCTCTTGACCACCTGTCTCCGCCGCAGCACTTCCAGGCCATGGTGGAGTCTCTGGAGGAGGAGGCAGCCAGTGAGAAGCAGCAGCTGGTGGAGACACACCTGGCCAGAGTGGAGGCCATGTTGAACGACCGCCGCCGTCTGGCCCTGGAGAACTACCTGGCTGCCCTGCAGGCCGACCCACCGAGGGTGAATACACACAATTACACACAGACATATTATATATATCTCTATATATATATATACATATATATATATATATATTCTAGTGATGGTCTGATGAAGCTTCATCAAGCAGTGTCATTATTGTCAGAGTCCACTAGATGGCGGTCTCTGCACTATTTTCCTTTGTTTTGAATTACTGTTCTAATGAAACATCACATCATTTTTAAACTGATGGCGCCACCTACTGACCTCTAAACAACATGACACTGCTTCATGAAGCTTCATCAGACCATCACTAATGTAGACACGCAGATACACACACATGTATACAAACAAACACACACATACACACCTTTATTAACATTCATGCACACACTCTTATACACATATTTGTGCACACACAAATACACACCACCACCCAAACACTTACCAACAATCTCTCACCCACAAACCTATAGATGCATACATACAAACACACACATTCTGGTGACAAACACACACACACATGAAAACATTCGCAGTCTCTTACACAGACAAATACACAAACACACTTAGATACATATACAAACACATGCATTCTCATAGGCTACCACACACATGCAAACACATGCAAACACTCAACACACCCATTCCACTTTGCACACAATTGCCCATACAAACTCACACAAAAATACTTAGATACAAGGGCACACATTTTCTCACATGCTGCCCCACACAACTATGAATAAGCAAACACACACTCTCACATATACGTGAACACACATGTGCTTAAATGCAACGTACAAACACACACAAACAAACACGAACTTAGATACACATGCACACATACAAAAACACACTTTCTAAAATGCACCACACACACACAAACTAATGCACACTCTCTCACACACGCATGACTCTGAATACATAAACAAACACAAATTCAAGTACAGTATCGAAGTATAGGAATATCCACACAGTTTTTTATGTTAGAAATGCTTCACTACATTTTACTACTTAACTTTAGTGCTTCAACTGACAACTGTTGTTCCTTCAGCCTCACCGCATCCTGCAGGCCCTGCGAAGATACGTCCGAGCTGAGAACAAAGACCGTCAACACACCATCAGACACTACCAACACGTGCTGGTCGTGGACCCTGAGAAGGCCGCGCAGATGAAGTCTCAGGTCGGTCGCAGTTGGATGAACATAATCACTGGAAACAAAGCGGTTCACGGAAGAAACAAAATGTAGAATATAATGAAGGAAGAGGGTTAAAAAAAACATACAAAACTAACAGGAAATTTATTTTTGAATATTATTGTTGATCGAAATGTTGCTGGCAAAATGTAAAAAAAAAATCAACATGTATAATTATATATAAATACATTTTAATCATTAAAAAAAATTAAATTAAAAAAACACCAGCTACACAAAATAATTCTGTCAGAGAAAAGAATAGACAAATAAATACAAAAACACGGATTCATGATAATTTAAAATGCAGATTAAAAAAGTTTGTTGTTTGTTGTTGTTGTTTTTTAATCAACATTAGACATAAAAAACTGATATAAATAAATGTACAAATATGGAAGAGAATTTAGAAAAAGAAGCACGAGACATGGAATAAAATAAAAATCGAAAGTAGCTAAATATAATAAATAATTCAAAACCTTAAAAAAAAGATGACCAACAGTTTGACTGGACTATAAAGAAATAATCAAAAATAAATGAAAAAAGCACAGCCAGCAAAATTACAGGGTTTAGATTTCAGTTCCGTAGAATCAATTCTGCCTCAAAGAGGTTTAAGAGAACGTCGAAACATTTAAAATGTAAATGAAACTTCATCATCATCGATCACTCCGCCAGTGACTGAGCAGTAAAATAAACCGCTCGACCGACTTCCCTCCATCATCCTCCATCCAACACTCAGACTGTCGTTGCTGCTGCGACGTGGGAGGAAATCTGAGCGTGAGGAGGAGGGTTTTTCATTGACTCCAGGCTGCAGATTAACACCACGCTGCACTTGTTCTGGGCTGAAGTCTGGGCTGCTGCTCGGGGGATCTGGCTGGAAGCTTTTCAGTTAAACGTTATTCTCTCAGCCTCTGACTCGTCAACAACGATCCGCAGCAGCAGCAGCAGCAGACGCCGCCTCACGGTGACCAGCAGTGCAGCTTCTCGTCCAGACAGAGCTGATGTTCAGACCCTTTGTGTCTCCTGCACATTCCACCTGCTCTTTCTCAAATGTGACCCACATTGAAGTGGGAGTGTGAAGCCTGCTGGGAACGAAAAACTGGGATACATCATCCAGACGTTGTTTTTTTTTTAAAGATGAAGTCCACACTCATGCGCATTGAGTTTCCTGTGAGGCCACATTACTGTATATATACTGGCGTTACAGAGGCGTCACATAATTAGAAAATGTATTTTAATTTTCATGACGATTTGTTGAGGAAAATATATATTTAAAATGTATCTTGATGCAGTTTAAAGAGTACCAGTATAAATTCAAAAATATTATCTTTCTTTTAACGCATGAGGATTTTATATGTGCAAATGATATGAAATCAATATTCTAGTTTGACACTAAATATGAATACTTTATGTATAACAACATTTGTTATTCTGAAAGATAAAATACAGTAAATCAAAAACTTGTTAGCATTTTTTTTTTCTCTGTAAAAATATGTTTTAACATAATTTAATTAATTATATAAATCACAAAAAGTAAAATAATAATGTAAGCTTGAAATAATAAATTAAAAAAATAATTAAAATCGTTATAAAGTTGAGAGAAATATTTGCGTGATTGTGTAGATTCGGTTCTAAACACGTCAACGCAGGCTTCTGTTCAAACAACTATCATCACTCGCTTATGTTGCGTAATAACGTTTGATGTATTAAGTCAACAACTGAAACAGCTGTCTCGATCAGCACAGCGGTGCAACAGCGCCACCTGCTGCCGTTTTTAGTGAACTGCAGCAAAAAGTCTTGAGCCGTGCAGAGATGAAAGTAAATCTTAATGATGACGGTTTAGATTTTTATGTTTGTACAATTATTTTTGAATTAAAGACTAAAAATAAGAGAGGGATTTTTGTCTCTTTTTAAATTTAACTTGCTCAGTATTTCCTTCACTAATAAGCTAGAAGATACTTGCATTTCTCCACCTGCTATCATCTGGGACTTGAGCTGATCTGAACCTGAATGAATCTTTCTTCCTCAAGGCAGAGACTTGAGTAGAGCCTTCTGTCACCGGTTCTGACGAGTGTGTTCTTCCAGGTGATGACCCACCTTCGAGTGATCGAGGAGAGGATGAACCAGAGTCTGTCGCTGCTCTACAAAGTCCCCTACGTGGCCGAGGAGATCCAGGAGGAAATTGGTGAGCGACGGGGCGAAGTGTAAATGGCGTCTCCGGGGTGAACGGATCAAAAGAAAAAAGACTTGTTATAGAAGCTCAGTCAGAACTCTCGTCTCCACTAACAAGCCCCTCGTTTGCTCTCAGCGGTGCCGTGGAAATTATTATTGAGCTGAATTACAAAGCCATGTATGATGTTTCGAGATAAAAAAAAAAAAAGCCAGCCGTTTGACGGAACTGGGTCACGCTTCTTCCTGCCGCTCTGCTGGGAAACGTTTCACATTTACTCTCCAAATATCTCCTGGAAAGATGCTAATTGCTCATTAAGAGGACGAGGAAAACGGACGAGTCGTTCAGAGACGTCACCGTCGGCGAGCTGAGCTGAGCTGAAGCTCTCGGGGCCCTCGAGTCCACAGTGGACAGTTTCTTAAAATGACTCTGTTCACTAATTGGAGACAGAAACGGCTTGTGTGGTTTCCTGGTCGTCATCGCGGACGCTCGGTAGTTCTGGGATGGAACATCTTTTTCATGCTTGTCGGCACATATTTATCAAATGATGATTTAAATATGGAGAAAATCTTTTTTGATTACATTTCTCTTTATCTTATATCGTTGTGAGTCCCTCCAGTACATGGAAAGCCTATTAACAAGAAAAAAAGAACATTTTAAGACAAAAATAGTAGTTTAAAACATGATATTTAACGCATCATATTTAGTTCTTTGTGATTATGAAAAAAAAACAAGATGACTGACAGCTCTTGGCTCACGCTTTGGTGTTCCTCGACAGACGAGCTGCTGCAGGAGCAGAAGGCCGACATGGATCAGTTCCTGTCGTCCATCTCGGAGTCGCAGCCGGACCTCACCGTGTCATCGTCGGAGGAAGAGGAGAGCGTGGAGGTCCTGGTGCCCGAGGGGAAACCCTACCGGCCCTTCAAGGTCAACTCTCTGGGGTCACCTGCAGAACCTGAAGGTACGACCGACAGATTAGGTGTCTGAGCGTCAGGGTCAGAGGTCAAAGGTAGTTCAAGTTCGCTCATGAGAGTTCTACCAGGTGTGGTGTCATTGATGGTGCTCCTGGTGTGTTGCGTCCATGTTAGCAGAAGCATTTGTGCTGACACACAGAATTGTAGTTTTTTTTATTAACTTCTGTCAGTGTGTGAGAGATTTGAAGCTTTCTATTTGAAGGTTTTTAATCCAGAAAGATGTTGTTTGTTAGCTGACGCTAGCTAATACTGATTTGCTTTTTTTTCCACTTTTAAATCAATTTATTTAGTAATACAAATTTACAAATGACCCAAAGGATCAAGAAAACCAGGAAAATGTCCAGACCAAGTTCTGTTTGTCTTCCCTCCAGCTAACCAGTGCTAGCTAGCATCAGCTAACAAACACTGAATCTCAGAAAGAGGGTTTTTTTACCTCTGCGTTTCTATTATTTTTATATTTATTATTTCTATTTCTGTTGTTCGACTCAGTTGAATAATTTCTCCCGTTCAAACCTGAATTTAAACTTAAAAACAGTGACAGTGTGAAGCACAGAAGCCGGGGCTAGGGAACACTTGAATAAACACAAAAAAAAATCACCTTTTTTTTCCACCTGTTTTTAATTTCTCCTTTTATTACACGATTAACAGTTTTTTCTCTTTTTCCTGTTTCTGTTGCTCATTTTCTAACACGATGAAGGAGATTTATCAGACTCCCCACGTGCCTTCAAGAAAGGTTGGTGCCTCTGCTGCGTCTCGTACTCTCCTCATCTGACAAAAATCCCGTCAGCTTTTTCCCTTCCTCTGTTGCCGTTTCTTTCCTCCTCCCTCTCTTTCATTACCCTTTACTTTTCCCGTCACTCGTTCAAATTCTAAGTTCAGATCACCACGTCATCCGCAGACATCATGGTCCGTGTTTTATTCAAGCCTACCGAGGCAGCTGTGGTTTTCTCCACCTCTCAGTGGTCGTTCTGTTAAAGCCGATTGTGTGTTCAAATGGTTAGTGAGTCGGTTGTGTTAGAGGAGCATGAGATGTGTGTAGTTGCTCCTCAAGTTTTGTAATCAAGTATGGAGGTGCCACGCCATCGTGGGCAACCAGCACATTCACAGACAGTTGACATGTTTTACTCCATTTTTCATTTTGACCCTCATCCCTGCTGCTATTCTTAAATGAAAAAAAAAGATGCTGTGTTGTGATTATGTTTGTGTGTGTTTGTGTGTTTGTGTGTCCGCCCCCTGCTGTACCATCAGAGAACTCGTCGGAGCGTTCAGGACTATAGCTGAAACACAAACATTATTCTTTCACAGCAGGGGGTCAGCTGACTGCACCGTACAATAAACCGATTGTGTGTGTTTAGAAGGGAGGGGAGAGTGTGAATGTGTTTAGAAACATGTTTTTTCCAACATTATTCAATAATAATAATAAGAAACTATGTGTTTATGAAACACTAGTATATGTGTAACAGTAGTGTAGCAGCAAAAATAATTTTTGTGTAACAGTAGTTTAGGTGTAACGACTTTAGGTGTAACAGTAGTGTAGGTGCTGAAGTAGTTTGTGTGTTTTAGTATTGTAGATGTAACTACTGGAAAAGTAACAATAGTTTAGGTGTAAAAGTTGTATTTGTGCGAGAAGAGTAGTGTAGCTATAACAGTAGTATTTTTGTAATTGTTGTGTAGGTGTAACAATAATGTAGGTGTAACAGTTGTGTAGGTGTAACAATAATGTAGGTGTAACAGTAGTATTTGTGTAACAGTTGTGTAGGTGTAACAATAATTTAGGTGTAAGAGTAGTGTAGGTATAACGGTAGTATTTTTGTAACAGTTGTGTAGGTGTAACAATAATGTAGGTGTAACAGTAGTATTTGTGTAACAGTTGTGTAGGTGTAACAATAATGTAGGTGTAACAGTAGTATTTGTGTAACAGTTGTGTAGGTGTAACAATAATGTAGGTGTAAGAGTAGTGTAGGTGTAACAGTAGTATTTTTGTAACAGTTGTGTAGGTGTAACAATAATGTAGGTGTAACAGTAGTATTTGTGTAACAGTTGTGTAGGTGTAACAATAATGTAGGTGTAAGAGTAGTGTAGGTGTAACAGTAGTATTTTTGTAACAGTTGTGTAGGTGTAACAATAATGTGGGTGTAACAGTTGTGTAAGTGTAACAATAATGTAGGTGTAACAGTAGTATTTTTGTAACAGTTGTGTAGGTGTAACAATAATGTAGGTGTAACAGTGGTGTAGGTTTAACAGTAGTATTTTTTTTAACAGTTGTGTAGGTGTAACAATAATGTAGGTGTAACAGTGGTGTAGGTGTAACAGTAGTATTTGTGTAACAGTTGTGTAGGTGTAACTGCTATAAAAGTAACATTAGTTTAGTAAGTAAGTAAGTAATATTTATTTATATAGCGTTTTTACTTACTTACTTACTTACTATTAGTTTAGTTGTAAAAGTAGTATTTGTGAAACAGTGGTGAAGAAGGTTTTTGTAGTTTTGTAGTTTTTGATGTTTGTTCTTTGATGCCATGTTGTATCAGGATGTTCTCACTGATAGACAATCGTTTGTGTTGTAGAAGTTTCAATGGTAATGAGAGTGAATCCTAAAACAGAAATGACAAGAACTGTTTCCTTCTGATTTATTCAAAGGTGTGTGTTTGTGTTTGTGTGTCTGTGTATTTGTCCTCAAAACCCCCCACATTCATATTTGACTTGATGACCTAGTTCTGGTTGGTTTTTGTCTTAACGGTATAACTCAGGTTCTACACTTGCGTCTAACTGTCACTTGCTCGATAACTGAAGTCAAAACCGTGTGTGTGAACAAAAGCTTGTTGTTGTCGTTAGACAGATGGATGTTTGTGTGCAGCTGCTTCAGCTTGTTTGTTTGTGTGCGGCCCACCTCGTGACTCCTCCCCCTTACTGTCCTCGCAGGCTCCGCCATGTCGGGTCTGGAGGGTCTGATCGGCGCCGAGGAGAGGATCATCAACAGCAAACCCAAGATGAGCAACAACGTGGTGAGAACCTCCTCGTTTATCACCTTTATCTGTGGTCGGACTGTGTGCTGCCCCCTGCTGGTGTTTGCATGAATCCTGCGCGTGATGGAGCATGTGTTCATGAGACTGTTTCAGAGTTTTGTATCTGGACTCATCCTGCACTGCTGCACCTGTGTCTGTCATGAACTCTGGTTTGTGTTGAACCTGCACGACAATATTGTGTAGCTGACGACAACCGAGACGACGAAACCTTTAGTTGCTTTAATTCACCGCAGTAGTTGGCTTCCTGCAGATTGGTGGCCACTAGAGGGCATCCTATTTTCAGCACACCCTAAAAACTAGTGCTGGTCTGATGAAGCTTCATTAAGCAGTGTCATGTTGTTTAGAGGTCAGTAGGTGGCGCCATCAGTTTAAAAGATGACGTGATGATTCATTAAAACAGTTGTTCAAAACAAAGGAAAACAGTGCAGAGACCGCCATCTAGTGGACTCTGAAGATAATGACACTGTTTCATGAAGCTTCATCAGACCGTCAGTAGTACAAACTACGTTGTTTTTAACTCAACTTCTATTAAGTACTGCCACCAAAATCGGCTCTTTAGAAACTTGGACATTGCCAAAAATTCAATTGTGAATCTTGTTCTTGTTCTTGTAACCTAACTTAACTTTGAGTCCTACACACTCCCTAAAGAATAAGGCAGACCTAAGTCCCTCTGATTGTTGACCGGGTTTAACTTCCTTCTGGAACTTGAGCTTCTCTTCTAAATTATTTTCAAAAACGTAATTTACAAACTGCTATGATCTATTTATTTTTTTGAGTTAATCACCAACACAGTTATAAACAGATGATTTATTTGAACAGCGAATAAACTTCAACACAGAACTTGGGAAGTACTTAAAACCAAATTTAGGTTACTTGAAACAAAATGGCGAACTGCCGTGTCCTCTTTCTTCACACTGCTCTATATAGTGTCGGAGGGTTGGACGCTCTTTGGTCGTATTTAAATTCTAAGTCTATGTTGCTTAGTCGGCTGTTATTTTGTTGGATCATTAGCATCATTAGCATTATGGAAGCTGTTCAGGAGAGATGGCACCTAAAAAGCAACGTTGAGTTTGGTTTGAATGAATGTTGTCAAATCAATGTTGTTTATAAGAACCTTTGTCTATTGTCCATCTACTCGTCCAACTGCTAATAATTCCCCGTTGTTAAAACGACGGAGATTGTCGAGAGAGTATAAGCTGTGTGAGAATGTAAAAAATGTTAATGACAGTTTGCAAAGAATGCAAGGAGGGATTGTGAGGCCTCAACATGTATTTGAATAGTTACACATTAAATGGTCTCTACTTTGATTTTGTTGGATGCAGGAGGTTTTCATAGCGTAACCCGGCAATGAATTAGTTACCATTGTGTAGTAAAAACTGTTCCGGGAAAAATACCTAAACTTAAATTTGCAAATGAACTTTTTTAACTCGTTAAATATTATATTCAGTTTAGAAGACTCGTCAGCCATGAACGGGTCAAAGTCACCCTCTAGACAATCTTCAACCGACGGCCTGTCAACGACACACACTCTCACTCTCACACTCACACACACACACTCACACACACACACAGTCGGTAAGTGTAACCTGGACCCCCGTCTGTGTTGACAGGTGATTGATGAGTCTCTGGATGTTAAAGAAGTGGTTTACAGTGCGGAGAGAGTCCGCGTTGTACACGAGGAAGAGCTGGTGAGTACAGCAGTGCCCCCCTGTGGCCTCTCCACGAAATGACAACATGATAAGTCACCCTCGAGCTCAGCTGCGGTTTGATCCTGCATGAAAGCATGTTTGTTCTTTGAATGTGTCACCGACACCTGTGATGACAACATGTGATAAGTTTTGTGTCGTACGTGAAGATTGTGTGTACCAGTGTGTGTGTGTGTTGATAATGTTTAAAATCTCTTTTCCTCTCTAATGTTGCGTTTCCTGCTCTCCCGGGCGCTCAGGAGGCCTTCCGCCCTCTCAGGGAGGACTTCAGCTTCGGCAGCAGCGCTCTCATTGGCTTGCTGGTGATCGCCATCGCCATAGCAACAGTAATTGTGATCAGCCTGGTGCTGCTGAGGAAGAGACAGTACGGCACCATCAGTCACGGAATCGTGGAGGTGAGTGAAGAAGAAGAAGCTCTTCAAACAGGAGTTTTGAATGGAACGGTTGTTAAAGAAGACGATGATGTTAACATAGTTAAAAGAGAGCAAATTGTCAGAGAACAAAGGAGACCCAGGAGCGGAAGACGATGCACTAACAACGTTAAATGATCAAATATACAATTTGTTTTAAAAACATAGTCTACCCTTATAAGAAAGTCCACAAGATGGCGGCACAATACATCCAAATAATCTCGAATAAGGGAGTCCAGATCGTTAGCCAGACACAGAACCACTAAAGAAAAAGATCAAGAGAAAGTTAATAATCAAAATAAAACGTACTGTATCACGTAATTAGAGGCGTTGTCATTCAAAGACAAAAAGTCAAAGAGTCCTGAAAATCACAAATCTAATAGGTCAAGCTCTGTAAAAAGGGATCGGTCATACCAGGCAGGACTGTAAAACGAGCTGACGCCCGCCTGTGGAAAGTCTTGCGTATAAGAAGGAAGGATGATTGCCAGTATCCACCTGTCTGCTATCACATATGTTCCAGATGTAATTTGACAAAAAAAAAGTTTTTTTATTGTATTTTATTTCATTTTTTAAATACTTGTATTCAAAATTTTAACTTCAAATTATTTTGAGGATCAAAAAATACTCAAGATTGAAGAAAGAACAAATGAAAATAAAAGTAAAACTGTAGAACTTGCTAAGTTACATTAAGAGCTGTACCTGTAATGAATAATTTTAAGATATGTGTCTGACCTTGAACTCTGACCTCATAATTGCAGTTATATGGCCGAATGTGACCCCCGGTTCCTCCACAATTTTTGAACAACTTCATACTTAAAAACTTAATGACAAAGAATCCCTACAATCTTACATCATTTTCAATCCACCTACTGAGATCTGACATTCACACTGTATCATGACGCCTCTTCAACTGTTTCATGAAACCTTCAAAATAAAAGGGTATTTAGTCGTGACAAATTTGTCGTCGTAAACCACTTTAAAGCCGGTTTAATGTCTCCAGCTGCTCAATGACATCAGTGTTCCATCCTCCCTCAGGTGGACCCCATGCTGTCACCAGAGGAGCGTCACCTCAACAAGATGCAGAACCACGGCTACGAGAACCCCACCTACAAATACCTGGAGCAGATGCAGATCTAACCAGGAGCACCGGGCGGGGGGACGGAGGACAGCAGCAGAGGGGGAACATACTACTGACCAATAACACATGATGCTTTTGTTCAAATGGTTTGCGAGCATCTCAAATCTTCTACTGGTTTTTTGGTGCAACGATCCTGAATAACGCTTCTACTACTACTCTTCATGTTTTTATTTTAAAGGTGTCGAGGAAAAAAACACTTCTGTAATTACCAATCGATCAAGATGTAAAACTTTCTTCAGGTGTTTTTATTCGCTTTTTTGCTAACGGAAGCTAAATCTAAGTGTTTTTACAGCAAAACCATCTTTTTCTCCTCTTGAGACGGCTTGTATATGAAGGTTCTTTGTACGACTCGGATGTACAGCGGAAGCAGAGATGAGTACAAATCATGATTTATTTGTAACAATGGTTTAAATATATATATATAAATATAATAGATGTTTTTACTCCTCATTTCTGGAGCGAGAACGGACTTAAAAGATGTTTGTTTGAGAGCGGCGAGGGAGCGTGTGCACAGGTCGCCAGCTGGAAAAAAAACGAATCCAGATTATCGTTTTTGTCGTCGAGTATTCGCAAGACAGGAAGACGCTCACCGCCATCCTAACTCTGACGCTCATAAACAATTAGTTCGACCACGCTGACGTCTCTGCGGTGAATCGGTTTTTTGAGGAGCTGGCGGTCTGTGTTCGACACAAAGTGAACGACTGGTTTGTAAAGAAAAAAAAAAAAAAGCTTGTGTGTTTTCTCTAGAGAAAGTGAAGAATCCTCTCTCGTATCGTCTTTGCCTGTATAGTCGCAATCATGGCGTCGTCTCTCCTGGACGCCCATCTGTGGTGCGTGTTGTTCTCCTATGAAAATGATACACATATAAATATATATTTTCAGTTGTGTTTTTCTAATTTTCTTTCCCGTGACAGTATCTCTGTATGTGACTGTCTCACTATGCACCGATCGGCTTCAATCTCGTGACTGCCTGCTTGATTTTCGGGGGGAGGGGACGAATATAATCTGCTTATTAGTGATTTAATAAAAAAAACAATAAAATGAGTGACAGTGGAAAGAGATTTATGGTTGCAGGAGGAAACACGTCAATAAAAAAAAACACGACCTCCATCTACATGTGTACTGTCGTCAATCTTTACTGTGTGGTCCGTGTCGCTGGAAAATGTCTTGGAGATATTTTGCCTTTGTTACAACAACATGAAGAGTTTTCAAAATAAAATGCCAAACCTTATATTAAGAAAACTTAAATATTCTATCACAAAGTGACAGAAGATGATATCATTCAAACACTAGCAGGAGCCAAGGTCATAAGCAGTTTGATCTGATTTGTTTGTACTTTTTTCGTTGTTTTATAGTAGTGAATTTAACATACCACCCCGAAACACATGATTAACAGTATGACTGTAGTACTAAAGGTCAATTAATGTGTTGATTTAAGTGTGTCTTAAATAGATGTTGGACTCTATTGTACTCATTAGTATGTGTCTGTTTTTAAAACTCTCTTTTCATTGAAGTATTTACATTAGAAAATGTGCTTAAGCCCCGCCCAATGAAAACTCTTCTGGAGATTAAATCTTGTTTAACATGACCACGGCCACTCCTCTGTGATTGGTCAAGCTTCAAGGTGTGTCACTATGTGTCATCAATCCTCAAAGTCCCCACCACCAAGTGACTGGTAGTATGACCAACAAATAAAGCAGGGTGTGATTACAACTTGCTGGATAACGACTGAAGCCATTATTACGCCATAATGGACTCCGCTCTCGTAACCTCTTGTTCGCTAAGATTTTGGACTTCATAAAGTAATAAGTTCAAAACATGGTCGTGATGAGGGACTTACTGCATCTTGGAGAGGACAACTTTAACGTTTGAAGCATGAGAGTGAGTCAGGAGAATAAGGTTTTCAAATGAGTTACCCTTTAACTGAAGGATAGTTCAAGTGAATGCTATACTTGCTAGTGGCTAACAATCCTAGCTGACGTCAAGTGAAACCCCACTTTGTATACGTTTAACATTTGAATTTTTAAAATCAACAAATACAAAACTATATATATATATATATATATATATATATATATATATAGTTTTGTGTTTGTTTTGTATTAAAAAATTCAATATATATATTATATCAAATGAGACATTCTTATGACAGAAAACCAAAATTGTATTTTATACATTGTTGTGAAATTACAACACGTGACTAGCTCATAATAATCAAAAGGTATATAAATTGGTTTAATACAAATATATGGAAATATAAACAGAATTAAACATCTCAACATATATAAGGAATATACTAATATACTTATATATTAAACATTGCATTGATTTTAGTTAAACAATTAGTTAAAACATAACGTATATTTGAAACATATTGGTTTAAATAAAGTAAGATAACAATAGTTGTTTATCTTCCTTAGTTTCTTGTTTTGTCTGAAAGAGTCGGAATGTTTAACATTTCGACATCCTTATTGTAAATGAGTCAATCACGCCCCGCTGGTTTCTTCTCTCTCTCTCTAAAAAAAAGTTTATTTTCCGCCAGGTAAAAATACACCTGCGTGACGTCACGTGCCGGCGGGGTTTCTCCAATTTCCAGAGCAGAAACTGAGGTGAATCAGCGCGTGAGTCATCGTCGCGTGTGCCTCTTTCTCAACAAACAAAAAATGATTTAATCCACATAAACATCTCAAACATATTTTCTCTACATTAATCTGAGTCATGAGTTCAAACAAAGTCCCTTCAATGTTTTTTTTTTAATTCCTTGTTCGTCAAAAGTGTGACGAAAGGTTCGCGCAGGTAAACAGGAAGTGGGTTCAGGTGTGCTCTGACAGGTACACTCCCTTCCACAGAAACCTGACTTCCGGCTTCATTTGGTTTCGTTGCTTCCACTGCAGAGGTCGACTCGTCCAGACGTCCGTGGATTCTTCTTATTCTTCTTCTGTCCAGACGCGACAGGTGGAGCAGCTCAGGTGTTCTTCTTCTTCTTCTACGCTCCCCGCTGATGGACTACATGGACAGCGGACTCAAGTACACACCCAAGGCTGTGAGTTATTTCTGTTTATTTCACTTGTATCCAAGTGTCCACCTGCGGACAGGAAGTAGCTGCTGCTGCAGAAGAAACCTGCGTCAAAATTAGGTCAAACGCGATAAGGTGGTTTATCTCGCGTGGAGAATGTTATTTGCGCAGGATTTGACTTTCTTTAGACAAACACTTGGAAATAGGATAAAGAATCGTTTTAAACTTATCTAAACTAAACGCGGTTTGAACGCTATCATCGGAAACGGAAAATATTCAGTGTAATGCTAATGTTTAAATAGCTTGGTTAGCATGCTAATATTTACAGTTTCCACTCAAACGCACTTAAAACGTAATAATTCGATTTAAAATTGTACATTAAGGGTTAAAAATAAATGTTCTACAAATGTTTTCACTTTTTATTTCTGTATTCCTAATACATAGACAAGTTTTTAATGTTAAAACTAGTCTTGTCACAATGCTAATATTTCATGATTTAGCTCAAGGTAGTTAGCATTTTCAGTAGTAGCATTTTCAGTGTTAAAAGTATACATTTAAAAATACATTAACGAAAAAAACGGACCTGCTTTACTAGTTGCCTGATGATATCGCCCTTTAAACTCTTATTTCTTTTTAATGTGATCCACACGATTAAGAAGTTTAAACTTCGGTAATTGAAATCGTATAAATCTTGCCCACTTGTGTTGTTTTAATATTTGGTTTTAAATATAACTTATTGTAATGTTTGAGTTGTTGTGTTGAAGCATTTAATATCGAAACCAAAAGATCCTTTTCGATAGTGTTAGACTAGCTAATAGTTGACTAGCAAACTCACAATAAGAAAAAAAGGAATATATATATAATCATTGTATTTTTACCGCTAACCGTTTATTATTAAATCTGTCAATTATCGGTGGCATAGTAAAAAAGACGAACATTTGTATCTTCAAAACTGTGCTGTAGTTGTGTTAGGTCAGATATTATTGTAACAAGCCTCTTAACCATGCTATCCTCAGGAGAGGTGCGCACACAATACGGAGTGTCTGTAAATATAGGCTTATCTGATCTCTCACCCATTAAACTGCTACAACCAGTTTGGAAGGTAAACATGAAGAATCCAAGCACGAGGAGGAGTTGAGAAGGAAAGTTTAAAACATTTTGTTTATTTTGTTCAGATTGAAAATGTCTTCCTTGGATAAAGGTGTCGATCATTCATCCATCAGATACTCGGAGTAGAGCTCTCAATTGATCTCTAGAGATACTTTATTTTTGCTCAGCTATACTTTACCCATGTTTTACGATGACCTATTTAACTACTTGAACCTTGCTGTTGTGACAACATTTCTCCCATGTTGGTGAAAACTCAATGATTCCTAGCAAAAGATGCCTTTAGCAACGACGAAATGGAAAGAAAATCGTTAAGTGAATTAAAGAAGCAAACTATGAAAATTATGTTAGTACATTAATGAAAGAAACGCGTGTCAAACCCTTATATACAGTAATTTTAATCTATTCAAACATGATGTGGAAACCCAGCAGGGTTTTTCGAGACGTTGCTTAAGACAACGATGATGATGATGTAAACACATCCGTCGGTGGACCAGCACCCCTGTTCACTCCCTTCACCGGCTTGAATCATCTTTAGGGTCACAGTCCCATTGTGGACACTTGAATTCCTTTACTTTGTCCTGACTTGTTCTCTTCTTCAGGGGGCTTAGATTGTGGTGATTGTTGTGCTACACATCAGCTATATTGTAGACACGGTAGTGAAAGTTTTAAAGAGACACGTTTAGTAGTTCATGTAAACCTGGTAGACTCATTTTTATGTTGCCTTCTGTTTATTGTTTAGAAAGTTATGAAAACATTTTTGGAAGTTTTGAATGAGTTGTAAAGGTTAGGAAGCCATTACATGGTCAACATCGTAAATCTTCTTTCTGAATTTGTCTCTGGCTGTTGCTCTGCAAAACGACTTGAAAACGGATCAACAGATTTTCAAGAAAAAAAAAACAGAAGTGCCAAACCATTTTTGTGATAGTTTGCATTGTTTTTTTCATGGCCATGCTATGACTTTGCTGTGACTCTGGTCAACGTTGGAGTCCCGGAGGCTTCATTCTGTTGAAGCTTCTGATTGAAGATTCAATGGAAGGTCATCTCAAAGATTTGACAGTTTATCCAATAAAACTAACTCGACAGTTACTCCATATTGTTATGTTGTTTCTGTCAATACTCTAACTCATGACAGTCTGAGGTTATTTGACCAAGTTTTTCAGGAACAAGAACCGGTCCGGACCAGTTCACTAGACTTGAAGTTTAGGTACAAAACTATGCCTGTGTTACACACACTTTTATAAACACACCAGTGCATTTATTGCGTGTTTCAGAGCCTCATTGTCGAGCCAGCTGTTGCGGTTTTGAAACTAAAAAAGTGGTGTCAGAAGTGGGATGCTCATGAGGCCATCAGAAACGGATCGATTTATTAAATTATAGTCGGTCCTTGAAGTGTTGTGATGAAGGAATTCAAAATATTTTACATGGCCACGGGTCAACAAAGATGGATGAAAATGTTGAACAGAAGAAAAGACTTATTTTCGACAAAAAAAGTGCCCTCCTTTATATCGCAAAAATATTATATATTGCATTTCTGAGGGGGATCTTGGTATATATAGGAATGGGTAAAGGTGTAGGTAAACTGAGTTAAACTGAACACCTTTGTATTTCGAGCAAATTTAGGTGATATGTTTTTAAAAATAAAACCCAGGGAGCTCATAGATCCTCTGAAGGATCGCATGGACCACAGAGGTCCCAGAGAGTGGAGACCATTTTGAATTAATGACTTCAATCCTCCTCCTTTAAATTAACTACAGAGAGAGGATAGGAAAAAAAAAAATCTATTTCTACCATCACAAAATATTTTTCCAACAAAGTCCCATTTATGGATGAATTGGGTCAAAATCCTGGTCTGACCAAAAAGGAACTTTTGGTTGAAGTAGCAGGTCAAATGTATATTAAAAAAACGTCCTAGCAGCGATTTTTAGGCTGTTTTCCAAGTCATGATTACAGGTCGTGTCGTTGCCAGGTTTGTGTTCTAGCAGGTTTGACCAGATTTTGCTGCTGAAACCTTTGTGCTTCCCCCACCTTTTGCCGACTGTAGACAACAACCAACGCTCTCACCAACACTTCCCTCTTCACTTCAGACACAAACTCATTTACAGATTTAAAACTTTCCTATATTTAGTCCAGAAATCAAGGTGCAGTTTATTTTTAGTGAGTACTGCAAAGTTGTTGCTTTGACCTGGCTCTGTGGGTTTGTACTCACTGAAGCATTCCTAAATACACAAGTATCAACTTGTTGTCTGCTGCTGTCACTCATGATTATGCAATGAACCCTGCAACAAATCCTGCTTTTACGCTCTTGATTTTAAGCAGAAAGGAAACCGACGATTTACTTTGGATTATTCGAAAAAGAAAGTCGTCCAAAAGTGTGGTTGCAAGAAAGAATAACGATAGTCTAGTGGATCATTCATCAGACGTCATAAAGACATCTAAACCAACAATATGTCAATATAATTATGAATATTTTCATTGTGTACAGTATTAGTTTTCATTCAGTCAAATCTAATTTAGTTCTATTATAAATTGCACATATGGGCTGTGGTCATGTTGTTTTGTCTCACTTGTGTAAATGCATGGTCTGTGCATCCTCCAGGGCAAGGACTGGGACTCGTCGGTACAGTTCCTTCCCGCCTCGGACAACAAGAAGCTAGAGAAGAAAAAAGGTCCGGGGAAGATCGGAGCTGTGATCGGAGTGCTGATCTTCGCCGCCGTCGTGGCTCTGATGGCTGGACTGCTGGTTTGGCACTTCCACTGTGAGTGTGTTGACATGCCATTGTTGTATGTGTGTGTGGATTTATTATAATGTAATGTTAATACCAATGATTTGTTTATTTGGAATAGACGGACACATTAAATGTACTGTTTTGAAAGCTTTCGCCAGATGAAATTTAGGATAAAATTGAAAGGTTTTTATTTCATCTTATTTTGATCTGCATCGGCTTCCTGTGTCTTTCACACTTCACTCATTTTCTACTCACTCTCATGTCGACTACGGGTTGGTTTTATTTTCAGAGTAATCTGTTCCTTTTAAGCCTGTTTTAGCAGAAGTTTAAACAATAACATGCCACACTACCAGGAAGTACTTGGTGGTTTATATCCCAAGCGATTCAAGTAGAAGGAAGCGATGGCGATATTTATTCAGTAGCATGTTATTCTTTAAGGTGGTCTCAATACAAGAGGGACGTTACAGACCAGCAGTATTGAGGTATTTAGATGTTTTTAAGTTTGTCTTTTTGGAGGAATATGAAGATGAAGACAACTGAGCTCCAGTCGCTACATTGTAATGAACAAACATTTTTGTATAAACTCCAAAAAGGAACCGATTACTCGGAAAATAATCTTAACCCTTAGTCGTCATGATCACTTAAAGAACATTTTACTGGTTTATAAATACTAAAACATCAACATTCAAACCCTCTAGGAATAAATGACAAATTAAAGACCAGAGTAAGAATAAAAAGATGGAAAAGCGTTTTAGTTATCACGGCCCTTACCTGTGGATGCGACTGAGTAAAGGGCCTCCTGTTCACTAATGGTATAAATATTTGTCACGCCTCAGATCGTAAAGATGTGCGCACCAAGCAGCTGTTCAGCGGCTCCATGCGCATCACCAACCAAGGCTTCGTGGACGCTTACGAGGATTCGAACAGCACGGAGTTCAAAGCGCTGGCGAAGCAGGTGACGGCGCAGGTGAGTTCAACGCAACATCCACCTGCAGACGCCACTTGACTTGAACGGCTGTTTCCCCCGTCCAGCTTAAAGTGCTGTACAGCAAGAGTCCACAGCTCGCCAAGTACTACGTGGGCTCGTCGGTTCAGGCATTCAGGTCAGTCTGATCCCTTTTGCATATGCTCATGTTACATAGGGCGGTTCATTGAACGCATCATATACAAGCTCTTGAATTGGTTACTGTTGTTCAAGGCCAGCGTACACTGCTAAGGAAGTCGACCGGAAACATGCTCTGTACTTGCTACGCTTCCATCAATGGCCTTTTTTTTATTACTAAATGCCATTTAAAGAAACAGTGCATTTGAAAAAAAGCTTATAAAATGGACCAGACACACAAAGTGTTGCTTTCATAGGCCGACCCGTGAACCGTTGTTGTGTCTTTGTGTGTCAGTGAAGGCAGCGTCATCGCCTACTACCTGTCAGAGTTCAGTGTCCCGTCCGGCCAGGAGACGGCGGTGACCAACGCCATGTCTGACATGGACAAGCTGGTGGACAAATTCCAGCGTAGCTTCAGGAAAGGAAACTCGCTGGTGATGGAGGACGTCACGTCCTCGGGTAAGAAAAGGAAACCCGCAGCCAGATGAAGGTCATGTTTGTTGCACTCACTGTGTTGTGTTTGTCTCGTCATCACAGCCGTGGACCAGCGTCTGGTGTCTTCCTCGTTCAGCAGTAAGTCTTCACTTCTTCTGTGAAGTCAATAGTTTTACATGATTGAAAATACTTCATATAATCTTCAGTCTTTGATATTAGTAATATTTAATCTAATAGTTGTTGTGACAGAAATGTCAAATATTAAAGCTGAACATTTAATCCTATAAATCCGTCTTAAATGCGTGGTCTTCTTCAGGGTTCTTCAGGTACGCCGAACACACCAGACAGAACCACCTGGGTCAGATCCAGTCGCCCGGCTTCCCCAACCGTCCGTACGAGCCCAACACCTTCGTCCAGTGGCAGCTCAGGGCCGACCCCGGCTACGTCATCAAGCTGGACTTCGACACCATGAACCTGGAGGAGAACTGCAAGAACGACTTTGTCAAGATCTACGACTCTCTGGTCGCCATCGAGAGCAGGGTCCTTCACGAGTGAGTGTGACCTTCACACTCGTTTATTTGAATTTATTTTAATATCGTCACCACTGGTGATGAGTTCTGGTCCTGTTTTTGCTGCCACGATCACTAGCAATGATATTTCAAATGCTAAAAATGCTACAGTAAATGCCACAAAACAAATTTACAGGAAAACACCTTTACTTTATAAACTCCTTCAAGAAAACGATTACAAAAACTTTCTGTCACAATGCGAACAAACCCAAATGATGGAAAACCATCAGAGCATGATTGTAAAAACAAATCTGCGGTCATTAAGAATCAACATTTTCTTCTTCGCAGGCTCTGTGGTTATTACTCTCCCAGCGAACCTCTGACTTTTCTGTCGTCACGCAACGTCATGCTGGTCACCATGGCAACCAACGACCGACTGAACTACCCTGGTTTTCGGGCTCAAATCTCACAAGTTCCACGAGCAACTAGAGGTTAGTCTGATGGTGTCGGAGGTCGTACAGTCAAGACTTATTGTTCTAATGGCGCTGATGGAATTCTGTTTGTTTTGAAAATTTCAAACGTTGAAAATTTGAATTAAAAAAGAAAGTTTCTTTAAGCATTGAATGTTTTGAATTAAATAGTTTCAATGTTTTTGCACATAGTTTGATACTATAATTGCAAATGTATGTATTAATTTGTAGCATTCTAAATCCAATATTACATTTTGTATAAATTGTACAAACATATCTATATTTAATTTAAAAGGCCATGAATTAAAAAAAACAATTTCTTTGGGGAAAATTATTTTTTCAGTTAATCAAACTCCATTTGTAAAATAATAAAGATAATAATTTTATTCAGTTATTAATAAGAATATTTCAACTTTCAGTTCAAATTATTGAATTGAATTATTCCAAAAATAAAACTATGCTTAAAAAAAAAAAGATTACATTTTCATTTTAAATATTAAACACAACCATCCAATATTCTGATGGCGCTGATAAACTTCCATATCAAGCTGATGCTGATGATTTAATGGTTTGTTTCAGCCTCGGCTTGTGGAGGACAACTTTCTGGCGACAAAGGAAAGTTTTCATCCCCAAACTTCCCCAACTACTACCCTCCCAACATCAGGTGTGAGTGGACCATCAAGGTGAGAGTCCCTGTGTTTAGACTGACAGCTGGACACAGATACTAAAACGTGTGATACTTAGGTTTCAGCTGGAAAGGCGGTGAAGGTGACGTTCAAAAGGTTTCTGCTGCCCGTCCTGGACGAGCGCTGCCGCAAGGATTACGTGGAGATCAAGGGGAAGAGGTGAGGATTTGCTTAGGTGCGAGTCTGGACGAGAGTCTCACCAAGTGTGTGTGTTCCAGGATCTGTGGAGAAAAGCCTGACCGGACCGAGACGGAGACCAGCAGCAGCAACACCATGGAGGTGCTGTTTGTGTCCGACGCCTCCTACGTGGATCAAGGGTTCGAAGCCGAGTACGAAGCCATCGACGTCAAGAACCGTGAGAAGCAGCAGCAGCAGCAGGACACACACCTGGACATGTTGACGTCACTCACCTGGTTATTTTAATTTTTATTGACAGCGTGTCCGGGGCAGTTCCAGTGCGGGAACCAGCGCTGCATCAAAACCAGCCTCAGGTGCGACGGCTGGAACGACTGTGGAGACATGACCGACGAGCTCAAGTGCAGTAAGTTCAGTTTGACATGTATTCGTAAGGACACACTTGGTGATCGTGAATTTAATTTTTTTCACAATACCATATCGATGTATTCTACAGTACCTAATAGATATATATAGATATATATATCTATATATATATATATATATATATTATTTACAATTAACATTAAATTCCTTGCGTCATTTTCGTCCTTCGCAACTAAATGAGTCCATTCCCCTATGATCTTAGCAATGACTGAGGACAAGAGGATACAGTCAACTCCAGCAGCCTTTAAAGCTGATGTTATGACGTATTTTGGTTTCTAAACAAATAAAAGTAGCTACGAATTTGTCAAGAGTTGTCATCTGTAAATTTCGCATCACCAGAGTCAAGTACTCGAACGATACTACAAATCCTACATCTTGTTTCTACAGTATTACAATGTATAGTATATCGTGATGCGTATCGCAGATACTCGCCCATAATATGCTTGCGCTATAAATGCCTTATTCTTGTGACAATGGTGGAGAAGGCTATGACAACATGAACCCTTCTTTCCTCCAGCGTGTAAGAGCACAGACGTCACGTGTAGAAACGGACTCTGTAAACCCGCCTTCTGGAAATGCGACAACGTGGACGACTGCGGCGACGGAACGGACGAGCTAAACTGCGGTAAGAACTTTGACCGATCGACCGACCGACCCCTTCAAACGTGGCGTCTAAGAGTGTCGATCTACAGGCTGCAACTCCGGTCAGATCAAGTGTATGAACGAGAAATGCGTCTCCGAGAAGAGTCGCTGCGACGGACGGGACGACTGCGGAGATGGATCCGACGAGCTGGACTGTGGAAGAAGTGAGTCCGACCCGCTTTATTCAAGTCGTCAATGATGTAACCCGTCCGTGTGCGCCCCCCACAGGCACCGGTGTGGCCTGCACCGATCTGACTTACAAATGTAAAAACAACAAGTGCATCAACAAAGTCAACCCCGAGTGCGACGGAGACCAGGACTGTGAGGACGGATCAGACGAGAACGACTGCGGTATGTGCCGTCTACGCATGCATGTGTGTGTCACGTGACTTCCTGTCTTTGATGTTGACTTTCTCCTCGTCAGACTGTGGGCAGAGTAAGTTCAAGACGTCACGAATCGTGGGCGGTCAGGACTCCGAACCGGGAGAGTTTCCCTGGCAGGTCAGCCTGCAGGTCAAGAGCTTCGGGCACGTGTGCGGCGCCTCCATCATCGGCCCTAAGTGGCTGGTCACGGCTGCCCACTGCGTGCAGGACGACGGCAAAACAAGGTTAATGTCTACGTTGAACTGGCTGCGTTTACTTGTGAAAGTGCCAACATTAGGGCTTTGACGGTTGAATAACGAATTACAAATTTATTTTCAATAAGATTTACAGTTTAAAACGGGCGTTTTTGATGAGCTACTGTATTTCAGGGGCACCTAAAGTACTTGAATTTCTTGAAAATCGACACCACGACTTAGATCAGTTGCATCACCCACATCGCAGCTTAAAGATTTGACAAACTATAATATTTATCTAGAATTATTTTGGTAATCTGCTGGATGATTAAAGGAAAAATAGTCAAAACTGATTCCAATAATCAACGTCAAAAGTTTAATCAAGTCAGACTTTATTCAGCCAATTGTACCATTTTGTCAGTCAGAAATTTCAAAGGTTAGAAGACTGGACTTTAGTGGACAGCAGGGGGCGCTCACACCACACGTTTGCAATCTCTCCAATTTGACATGGGTCATCCTTTGCACCAGGTCATCCTTTCATCCAAACATTTTCCACAGATGTCCTGAGGGTCATGAAGCTTCTCTAAATGTGAAAGAATATTTGTTTAAATTAAAGAAAAGGTAGAAGTATATTGCAGTGACTCAAGATCAGAGCGTTTCTCAGAGGCTCAGTGATGCAGGAGAGACCCGCGGTAGAACCTGAGGATGATGATGACGATTTAACTTCATCTTACGTACCAGACTTTCAAATGTTTTTAAAACTGCGGGTGTCAACGCTGAGGTCGTTTTCTCCGGTCCTGAAGGTTCTCGCAGCCGCAGACGTGGCAGGCTCAGATGGGTCTGCACACCCAGAAGGCGGTGGGCAAGACCGTGGTGACGAGGAACCTGAGGCGGATCATCCCTCACCCCAACTACAACGAGTACACCTTCGACAACGACATCGCCCTGATGGAGCTGGACAGTCCGGTCACCTTCACCGACTACATCCAGCCCATCTGCCTGCCGGCACAGCAGCACGTCTTCCCCGCCGGGAACACGGTCTGGATCACCGGCTGGGGCGCCACGAGGGAGGGAGGTGAGGGCTCGAGAAGAAAAACCCCAATATATAGTGTTAAAAAATGTACACATTCCTGTGAACGTTTCCTCGTACTGTTTGTGTCATGTGACGACCAAGAGCCAATCGGAACAGGTGGTTTAACGCCCGGACTCTTGTCCTCAGGGTTCGCCGCCACGGTCATGCAGAAGGCTCAAGTCCGGATCATAAACCACACCGTGTGCGACAAACTGATGGGAGGTCAGATCACGTCCAGGATGTTGTGCGCCGGCGTGCTGAGCGGAGGAGTCGACGCCTGTCAGGTGAGTCCACCATTCATAGCGGCAGAATAGATCGACCCGTTTTTAGTTTCTACTGTTGATGCCAATGATTTTGTACTTTTATCATGTATCCATAATGTTTTTAGCTATTTACTACTTCTTGTGACTTGATGGAAACATTTCTTTTTTTTTTTTGTATTATTTTATTTAGATTTTTCAGAGAACAAGACAAAACGCACAAACAAGAAAAATACAAAACAAAACAGAAACCACATCACCCCCCCTCAAAAAAGACAAAATAAAAGAAACGGCACTTACAAAACAATATTTGGCAATCCAGTCAAACACTTGCATATTGTACACAAAAGAAAAATATAACATTTTAGGAGTCCATTCTTTGCCGAAATATAGTCCAAGAAAGGCTGCCATATCCGTCGAAACTCTTCGCTTTTCCTGTCCGTTCATAGCGGATCGCCTCCATATAAAGAGTCTTTGAAAGTTCCATGAGCCACATATCAAAACTAGGAGGTACTTCTTTGTTCCAACACCTGAAGAATAACTTTTTTCGCTAAAACCATTCCAAACAAAATCGCCTTTGTCTCAGAATCATTTAAACGCTCCAGTTGTTGTGAGCAGCCCAAAATGGCTGTCCCGGGATCAGGAGCCAAATTTCTCCCCAAAACTGCAGAATAAGTGAGCTAAAGTTCTCACTGATTGTTTGCATTTGATGCATATTGGGGATTTGGATGGATAAAAGGAGTGTAGTTTTTCTCTGGAGTAATGAAGTCTGTTTATGACCTTGAATTGCATCAATTGGTGCCTGGAATTTATTGAACAAGTGTAGATTTTTTATTCAGGCAAGTTTTTAGCCATTTACTACATCTTGTATCTTGATGAAAACATTTCCACTTCAGCCACAAGTTTCCACTTAATTCCGTCAGTTTCTATTCATCATCTTCAACGTCATTCATATGTTGCTTGAAGACTTGACTATGAAGTGCATGTTTTGCCTGAGACCCGGTGCAGTAACGAGACCCGCTTTCCTTCAGGGGGACTCGGGCGGTCCCCTGTCCAGTCCCGGCAAGGGCCACATGTTCCTGGCCGGGGTGGTGAGCTGGGGCGACGGCTGCGCTCGCAGGAACAAGCCGGGCATCTACACGACCACCACCAAGTTCCGCGGCTGGATCAAAGAGAAGACCGGACTGTAGGAGGAGAGACTAGGGGGCGCTCACGCCCACAGACTTTTGCTGCACAGCTGTGATGTACAGACTTTAGTTTTAGTGCCAGTGATGGAGGACCCCGGCTGTTACACGTGAAGCAACCTGACAGACTCTGAGGCGTGTGACCCACACCAGGCCCCGGTTCGCCCACTCTGGAGTTCCTGTTGACGATGTTGGTTTTTAAATGTCTCCTTTTAAACTGTAAATGAATTTTATAGGTTTTTAATAAAATATTTCTTATATAATCACGCTGGTCTTTAATTTAAGTTTTTCTAGTAATGAGTAATTAAACTTGATGAAATTCCTTCAATAATCCACAACCATGTCGACACCTGTTGAGTTAAAAAAAGTAGTGACTAATTTGGTCACAAGTTTTATGAAGTCATCACTGTAGATCAGTCACCAGACTGGACTCTGTACACTCACCCCTTTTGCAATCTGTTCTGGGTCTGCCCGAGGTCCTCCTCCTTGCTAACATTTGTCATCCTGAGCTGCTACAAATCCAACCAGTGAAGCACAGTTGAACCAGGTGATCTGGAGACTAATCAGTTGATAGTCAGGTGCTGCTTGCTCAAGACTAGTGATGATCTGAAGCTTCATGAAGCAGTGTCATGTTGTTTAGGTCAGTAGGTGGCACCATCAGTTAAAGTGATGTTTCATTAGAACAGTTCAAAACAAAGAAATAGTGCAGAGACCGCCATCTAGTGGACTCTAAAAATGACTGCTTCATGAAGCTTCATCAGACCATCACTACTCAAGACACCCGATTGGTTCCACTATGTGCTTGACTAAAACAAAGACCTGGACCATCTCAGCCCTTCTCTGGACCAGTTTGACACCCCGTGCTAGAGCTTCAAGGAAAATATTGAATACAGTTTAGTAAAACGGTTGTCGATGACCTCACAAGCTCAGTCACCCAGACGTTACTCTGCAGAACCACTGCCTCCATTAAGAGTCAATCGTCAGGATGTCAACTGGACTGATGAGTGAGAAGACCTGGGTCAGAATAATTGACTTCTAACCAAATAACAAGCCAACAGTGACACACTTCAACTTTTATTAAGTTATTATTAATTTCTGCACATTTAAAAAAAAAAAAAAGAATATATATAATAATATCAAAGGTTAACAGAAGATCTTTCAGCTTTAGCCTTCAGGTTTCCTATCAGCATCTGCAACACAAGTTTCAGGAGAAGTTAAACATACAAGTACGACTGCACTATTTAAAATATTATGTATTTATTCTATTTATAACATTAGCACCATTGTTAACTTATTTGTATTTATACTTTACTATACACATTAATTATATGCAATATTTATAATGTTATTTATTTATTCTGTTTATACTATATTGCACTATTTTAAATGTATTAATATTTATACTTTTTATACATACACATCTCTCTGCTGTGTTTTTTAACGGTTGCCAAGCAATGAAATTTCATTGCCAGTGTCACTGCTGTGTTTTCTGTGCAATGACAATAAAAGTCTAAAAGACAGTCACTTCATTTAAAAGCTACAAAATGTTGTCGAAACCTTTACTGCTGTAAAATAAATCATCTTATTCATCCAAAAGGTTTTTGATTATTTTTATTTCATTATTTTCGTTGATTCATTGCGAAATAATTTACTTCATTCTCTTCACAAGTTCTGACTTGATTTAACTCCTGCGCCACAAATGAGCGGCACCAAGAGTGAGAAGTCTAAATTAAATTTAACATTAAGTACTTTTGTCATACGAGCGCCGTGTTGGTAACTTAAGACAAATCCACGTCGCACAGGCGAATCATCATCACATGATCACATACGGAAACATTCTTACCGCCAGACTCTGGATCTGGACGATGGCCACGGCGTCCAGGAGATCCACGTCGATGTCGTCTTTGGTCTCTTCAGAGATGCAGACGGTCTAGAACAAGGGTCGGCAACCTTTACCACTCAAAGAGCCATTTGGACCATTTTCTTACAGTAAAGAAAACCCTGAAAACCCTTTTTGACCTTTAAAATTAAATATAATCTTCACTTGCTTTGCCTTTTCATGCCAATTAAAAACAAAATTTAAATAAAACGTTGATAGTTTACCAAAATTCAAACTTCACTAATATTCTACCCTTATGTCGACTAAGGGTTAGAATTATTTTCAGAGTAATCTGTTCTTTTTAGCGTTATAGACAAATATGTGTTCATTTTAAAGTAGTGATTGGAGCTCAGTTGTCTTTGTATTAATTAAAAAAGACACTTAAAAACATCAAAATATGAGGCATTGTTCCCCCAACAAAACCTACACAAGACTATATTTTAGGCTTGTTTTAGTGGATAATAATACTAGGGAGAACACAAGATGGACTTTACAGTCGAGCAGTATGAAGGTATTTGGATATTGTCTTTTTGGACAAAGATGAAGACAACTGACCTCCAGTCGCTACACTAAAATGAAAAAACATTTTTGTCTATAACTCTAAAAGAAACTGATTACTCAAATGATCTGAACCCTTAGTCGACATGAGTTTCACTAAGTAATGATAATTATCATAATGTGTTGCATATTTACTGCAGTTTGTCCTCTTGAATCGACTTGTGTTTATTTTTAACCATTTGTATGTAAAGCACTAAGAATGGCATCATCATCATTATAATTATCATCATATCAACAATGCAGAAAACTAAAAAAGGAAATTTGAAATTATATTTTTGAACAAACAATACTATAAAGCTCGTTGTTTTGCGTGTTACCGTTCCTTTAAGAGTGAGATGGGTAAGGGAGGGGAAAGCAAAGAGTGCTGTGCTGACGATCTTCATGTTGTTCTCATGTCTTACAGTAACAGTTTTTGTTGAATAAAAAGGTAAAGTGAAGGAGAGAGCTGCTCGTTTATGAATACATCATTGGAAAAACGCTAGGAAAATGTAAATGAAATACCTACATTTATATTGATAATCATTTTCAAAGTACTCAGAGGCAGGTGGCCGACTCCCTGACTAGAAAGACACCGGCAGCAGTCACGGAGCCTGAGGAGACCCAGAACCTAGACCAGTACCTGTCCGAGCGCAGTGGTGAAGCTGATGTGAGCCATGGATCCTTCAGCCGTGCAGTGGAGGTCACCAGTCGACACGGTGGATCTGCAAGGTCACAGGCAGGTCAACAGGAAATCAGGGGGAGTCAACATTTGGACACAATTCATATTTGAGGCGAATGAATGTGGAGTAAATATTACCCCTCAAAAATCTGCTAATTTACATTAAACGTGGAACAAACAGACATTCTGTGATTTAAGCGAAAGACACTTTACTATATTTTGCACATTTAAACATTTTTCATATACTTAAAGGCTGCTTATATACACCGTCTGAATATACAATAGTTTTTTTCCACTTTAGCGAAAATACAGTCGTAGTATTGTCATCATAACTGATGTTTGGACATATTTTGGCTTCCAAACAAATGAAATCAGCTTTAAAAGATGCTGGAGTCGACTGTATCCTCTCATCCCGAGTTAATCGCTAGGTTCTCGTGGGATTTTCCTTGTTCATTTAGCAGTGGAGCTCATAATGACTGCTGCCATCTAGTGGCCGCAGGTTTAAATGCAACACACCCTTAATATTTGCTTGTTAATCACACAATAAAATTAAACTATTTTATAATTTCTTTTAACACACCACTTCAATATAAACCTGAAAAACTGATAAAAAAAATATGATTTTAAAGCAGAAATACAATTGATAGAGATAGAGATGTAGATATATATTTATTTATTTTTACTGTGCACTTTTTTTGGGGGTATAAAGTAAGAATTTCATGGTACGTAGTACCCATGACAATAAACGCTTTGAATCTTGAATTATTGATATAGTACTTTAAAAAAAAAATTGATATTTTCTTAAATCACTAGTCCTCACATTAGGTTGCAGCCTAAACTAGTTTCACACAGAGAAGAGTCATGAACACACCTGAGTTTGGGTTTCCCCTGGACGTGATCACAGTTCCCCATCTTCTGCCGGCTGGAACCCACATGGATCAAGGTCACTACAATTGAAAGACTCACCAGAGCAGACCCTCACCCGATGTTCCCGCTGCTGACGCTGCTGGTGAGGCCTTTCCGTCCTCCTCTGGCCACCTGGGAAAACAAAACATCAACAACTTTTACCAGCATCCGTCGACTGTCTGGAGGACTCACCGAGGTCTTCTTGCTGGAGGGTCTCGGCGTCACCGTGGGCCGACCTGGAACCAGAGAGAATTGATAGTCGCCAGTCTTTCCTCCTCAGGGGTCTGAGCGACTCACCCTTGGTGCGTGTCCTCCGAAGCTTCTGCAAACCCATGGACTCCACCTGCGCTCTCAGACACTCGTCATCACTAGTCACCGCTAGAGGGCAGCAGAGTGAAGCTCACTTACCTTCTCGTCCACGGCAGCTTCACGCTCTGTTAGAGAGAGACACAGTTTTGACATGTTTGGTGACAGTTGCTGAGAGGAGATCACTGGACAAACTACTGTCCATCATGGATGATGACAGTCTTCCTCTGAACACTGTCATCAGTGAGCAGAGAAGCAGATGCTCCTCCCATGATGCAACACTAATAGACACAGGGGCACATTCTTTCCTCGTGCTATTAGATTGTACAATTCTGAGTTTAGAGACAGGAGTGAAGTGAAAAGATAATTCTATTACATGTTGATCTTTGTATCCTATTTCTTTTAGCTATGTTCTTTACCTTTAGATTGTGTCATCTTGCACTTCGTTCTTGTTTTATGAATCCATCGTCCGTTTTGCTGTGTGCTGGAAAAACTATTTCCCGAAGGAGATCTCCAGAGGAATCAATAATTATCCATCCATCTATTGATATACACATTATATAGAGACAGAGCACACATTATAAATAAAGATAATAGATTAGTTAAATTAATAAATAATTGATAATTGTAGAAACAACAACAGTATTATCCTTACTGGTTCAACTCTTTATATAATTTAATATTTCAGTAAGATTCATCTTATTTGTCACATTAGTACACTTATATATCATTTTTTTTAATTTTTTTTATTAAATAACCTGACGGACATCAGAGTGAAACTAGTTAACCAATCATGTGGAAATGTTCCTCAACGACAACTTTTTGTCCTTTTTTTAAATGATGGTTTACTCTTTAAACTCTATATGACCTCCATTATTTTAACATGTTTTGTCCCTGGTTCTTTTTGCAGCTCACTTAAATAATACTTCTTAAATTACATATTAAAATCATAGCATTTTGTCCTTCAGTATTTGAACATTGCCTTATAACGTCAATGTAAAACACAGATACATATGACATTAATGAGAAGTTAAATGCTTATTTAATGGAACATGATCAGGCTATAGATTTGTTTTAAACTACATTTGCAGGCTTTGTTTGAAATCACGGTTTTGAAAAGGGCTATATAAATAAAAATTACTTACTTACAGTAGTTATTATCAATATTATTTATCAGAATCAGATACTTCTACTGTACACACTTTATGTGTTTGTGGTGTGATTATACAAAATAAAAATGAGTGAATGTTTATTTAGAAGTCAAAGGTCACCTCCCACGTGGTCCAGGATGGAGCTCTTCTGAATGGCCTGCGGGATCTTCAGCAGCTCCACCTCGAACACTCGATCGACTCCCGCCAGCAGGTCCTCCAGACGACCCTTGACCTCGGCGACCCGCTGCTGGGCTGCGGGTGAACCGGTCACTCCGGCTTCACAGGAGGTCCAGAAATAAAAACACGCACCTTCTGTCTCGTACTGTTGGATCAGCAGCTTCAGGCGCTGCGCGCGCATCTGTCGCGCTTGTTCCTCCGCGCTCGCCGCGTTTTTCTTCCTCCTCACCGGCATCTTGTCTGTCGTGGACCCGCGCCGAGACCCTCCCTTAAGACGGTGACGTCAGCAGGTGGGCGCACCTGTGGCTTCACCTGTCATTAAACACCTGTGTATACTCTTTACCTTTATAATATGATGACAGATGAAGAAAAGCACATGACTTAATTCTAAGAATGTGTGTCAATTGATTTTGCTTGTATGTCCCAATTAAAAAAAAACAGACAGGTTGAAAATAGACAATTTTTATCAAATGTTTATTGTGTCCGTCTGTGATGTGTTGCTGCCCTCTTCAGTCCACTGTGTGTATTGCATCCTTAACCGAGGACAGCTGCGTGTAGATATTCTCACAGATCCTATTAAAATACACGCAATACGATTTTTATTTTTATTTTAGTTTCTCTTTTGCATTCACTCGGGTTGAATACGGGATTATAACTGGAAAAATATACAACAACAATCCAAATAAATAAGGATTCAACTTTGCTTCCATAAAAAAAAAAAATCTTTGAACCCACACTTTGTTGTGGATATTTGAAACTATCATAGAGTTAAACACTAAACTATAAACATAAACTATCGTCAGTGGTTCAACACATGACATCTGTGTTTCATCTCTTCATTCATCCATCTATCCAGCTGCTCCACCTAATCTTTACCCTCGCTATAAATCACCACGTCATCCTCAAACATCATGGTCAACAGATTAGAGCCTTAGAGTCTTTTTTTATTGTTTTTCTTTTTGTCATGGTTTCAAGTCGGGGGTCTAAGAAAATATAAATATACTAATCTTTTTCACGATACCGTATTGATTTTCAACAGCAACAACGGAAAAAAAGCAATAGTTAGCAGCCATTACATCCTCCACAGCTAAAAGAACAATGAAATCCCAGCGATGACTGGGGACGAGAGGATACAGTCGACTCCCGCGGCTTTTTTAAGTAGATGTTTGGACATGTTTTGGTTTTAAAGCAAATGTGGTCGGTAAATTCATCATTGCCAGAGTCAACTACTCCGATATAATACTACAAATATATCCTTGCTATAGTATCACAATATATCGTATTGTTTCCACTGTATCGTGATACGTATCGTATCGCCAGATACTCGCGAACACACAGAGAATATTTTTCGGCTTCGATTACCTAGAATAATCTTAGCAGAAAGCAGAATATTTCTTGGCTATTCATTTATGCTCCTGCATGTCAAACACAGAACCCAATTTGTACATTTCGTGAGGTTTTATTGTTTAAAGTACAGTTTTAAAAAAAAGCTAAATATATGTCACTTTTTAATTGAACCTGCTCTTTATGTCTCAGAGGTGATGATAAGAAATAGTCCTTTGTTTAGACCTCGACACCCTGTGTGCTCAGGCTGGTTGTTTTTTTATCACGACTTAAAAACAAGCGGGACAGTGATAAAATAAAAAAGACACAAGTTGTGAAAACCGAGACTCAAAAGTGCAACTGAATCTGAGCGTTGATTAAAAAAGCAAATCAGCTGATGCTCCGGTGGGGGCGGGTACAAGTAGGAGCGGCCGCCATCTTGAAGCGCTAGTTGACAAGCTTCGTTCGCAGTCAGCTAAACATTGAGTTCAAACACCGTGAAAAGAACCTCAAAAATCGACACCCTTAACGGTAACACGGCGTCTAACCGAACTCGGTATCTTTCTGAAAGCGTATTCTTCTCATGGGTGTTTTTCCATTGGTAATACTGTTTTTGTAGCGTCCTGGACATTTCGTTATGGTTTGTTCGCAGGTTAGCTTGCTAGCTAGCTAGCGTGCTAGTTGCTAACTGCTTTTCCACGATAACACTAAAGCTACGCTTTTAAAAATGTATTTAATTGGATTGTAAAGATGTTACATGTATGTTCTACGATATAACGGTTGTAAAGCAAAACTAGGTTGTTTATTTCGTTAACGCAAACGGTCCAGGACCTACAGTAACTGGAAGCTAACTAGATGTCGTCACTCTAAGAAGTCAAACGTCTATTGGGTATATAGTTTAATATATTTTTGCAGTTTTTTTTCCCTCTACTCATACCATATCGGTCCGTTTGTCCATTTTTTTTTTCGTTTCAACTGTCTAGACTATAACAAAAACAACCGCTTTGGCCTACGCAGTTATCCACCGCTAGCTGGTGCGTAAGTGGCTGCAAACGTTGCCGAACAAAGTTCTTCCTTTGAACTTTAAAATCCCTGAAGTTGTATGTTTTTGTTACAGGATCATTTTACTGAGAAGAAAGACGCCAGTTAAACTACTCAAGATGGCTAGCTGAACCACCGGCCAACATTCTAGCTAACTTGAGCGAAACCCGCCCGGAGTTTCGTTTACCCCGCAGCAGTTCCAGCTCACCCCCTCTTTGCTAAGGATTTAATGCTCACAACAAGTGTACACATAAAAAGGAAGTTGCACACTGAACGCCACTTTAGACTTTCCAAGGTGAAAATATTGCAATACCCGCTGAGACAAAAGACAATTTACAAGTAAGTCTCAACAGGGGAGGACAATCTGTTATTGAGCAACACTTGGGAGCGTTTTCTGCCGTTGGAAACAACAGAAGGTTATTGAAGCATAATGAGCACCGCCAGGACCGAGAACCCGGTAATCCTGGGGTTGTCCAGTCAGAATGGGCAGCTCCGCGGCCCAGTAAAGACCACAGGACCGCCAGGTGGAGGACAACAGCCGCAAAACCCAATGAAAGGCACAATCAACAATGGCAACTCTCTGTTGGCCACCACAACAAATTCTGTCATCAAGTGAGTCATTTGTTCTAAGAGTATCACCTCTCGATCAACACGGTTTTGCTCAATGCTTAGATGTGACTCTTTTGAATGTGATTTCAGACCTGGAGATGACTGGAAGAAAAGTTTGAAACTGCCCCCAAAGGACATACGAATGAAAACCTCGGTTCGTATAAATTGCACAATTTTAATAAAAAATCTCATTAAGCAGTTATTCAAACGTTATAGTTAGGCAAACTGTCTTACAAAGGTTACAGTGACGTTTACAAAATGTCTCCTGTATTTTTTTTGTCTTCAATATAGCCAGTGTTTATTTTCTGTGTTGAACTGAATGTCAAAGTACACATTTATGAAAGTAGGAAGCCTTGTAAACCTCAATTCTCTTGTGCCACAATGTTTAGTTCTTAAACTTCTTAAAGCGGACATTTTAATAGTTGATCTGCATTTTAAAGGTTGGTAACTAAAATGCATATTTGAAATAAAAAAAACGTGTTTCCATAACATTGTACTTGAAAGTTCCAGATGGTTGCTAAAAATGTCAAAAAGAAATATTTATGGTAACAAAAGTTCATAGCCAAAATGTCCTGTTAATAAATGCAGTTGTTGTGATTATGTCGGTGGAGAATTACTAGATTCTAGACTTTTTATTGAGTCAATAAATTACTTCCTCATTCGATAGTGAATCACCGTGTCATGGGTTTGGTATTGCGCATTGTATCAAAACTGTATACAAGTATTATACTTTAGCTAGCTTTATTAGCTTGTGATACCCATCACTTTGGACAGTTTAAAATATGAAATGAGTTTGCAAAGCATCAGATGCCGTAAGCATTTTTTGTCTTCTGTCAACTCGATAACTAAAATTTCCGAAACTTTAATTGCAAGTTTTGTTAATTCAACATGGGTGGCAGTACATGGTAATATAATAAAATAAAACGAAGTGAATAATTCACAGTAGATAACCGGCACAAGGGCAAGTAGAATGCACAAAATTAAAGACGCTGGGGTGCATTTGAATAAAATTGCAGTTAAACGCCATACAATACGTATCATTTAAAAAATATCTATTAGAAATGTAATTTTTTATTTTTTTCCTTCTGCAGGATGTGACTGCAACCAAAGGCAATGAATTTGAAGATTACTGCCTAAAGAGGGAGCTGCTCATGGGAATCTTTGAGATGGGCTGGGAAAAGCCATCTCCAATTCAGGTGAAGTTTATTCAACTGTACTTTTTTATTTTTTTTCTCAACTCGGTTTGCCTTGTTAAAAAATATTTCAACTATCACTGAAGCAGGCGTCACCTTGTTTAATTTTGCACCGGCTTTCTTTCGATGTGTACTTCCATGTTTGTTCTAACATTCATTCTAATGTAGGAGGAGAGTATTCCGATTGCACTTTCTGGAAGGGACATCTTAGCCAGAGCCAAGAACGGCACAGGGAAGAGTGGCGCCTACCTCATTCCCTTACTTGAAAGAATTGACCTGAAAAGGGACTGCATACAAGGTGAGCCTGGCTGGAGGGGGCGATCCCTAACAAGGCAACATTCACCTTGTGTTGAATGTTGACAATACTCATTAGCTTTAAAATGCACATTACTTATCTAGTGTTGGGATGCTTTAAAAACTCCTCTGCACCATCCTGAACTTTTTTTTTTCTCCTTATTTCTGTCCAGCTATGGTCATAGTTCCCACCAGAGAGTTGGCTCTTCAAGTCAGTCAAATATGTATCCAGGTCAGCAAACATATGGGTGGAGTGAAGGTGATGGCAACTACAGGAGGCACAAACCTTCGTGATGACATTATGAGACTGGATGAAACTGGTAAGCTGCTCCACTAAAGGGTTTTGAGTAAAATCAATTTTGTTCTGATGATTATGGCACGTGTTCTCACTCTCTTGAGGGAGATTTGGGTAAATTACATTTCCTGTGACTGTTATGTTGGCTCGCTAAGCCAAATGAAAAAAAACGGGGACAAATCAAAAAATGTAAATGATAGGAAAACTTTCTTATTAAAAACATAATTGCTTATACTAAAATAAACACTGGTCTAAATTTGGTTTTATATAATTTTAAAATGTGTATATATAAATGCAATATTCCTAAATAAAATATTAAATTTAACTACATCAAATGCAAGAAAGGTTTAATACAGTTGTAATTAATTTTGTATACATTTAATTAAAAATATATAACTTGTAATGTGAATGCCCATAAAAAGGACAAACATTTTTTTTTCACATTGTTTTACCCCAAAAAGTCATCTGTAGCTTTGAACTAGTAATAAAGTTATGAGATGGCCGTCAGTAAAATTTCTAGTGGTCAGTTTTATATCATTTACCTTGTGCAGACCGCTGGGGTCCATTTTGGGGGTCTATTGGGGCTGTTTACTAGATGATTTCTCGAAGAAAAATTGGGCTTGGTTTTGGGGGCTTAGTGAGACAATTAGATTTATTTGTTTTAACTAAACTGATATTATTTGATGCTTCTTTCAGTACATGTAGTTATTGCTACTCCTGGAAGAATTTTAGATCTTATTAAGAAAGGAGTGGCCAAGGTCAACCAAGTGCAGATGACCGTTCTAGATGAGGTGAGTTTGATGGCTTGTCTTTTTGGATTGCAAAGTTTTCAGTGCCAAGTCCGTCTAAAGTCCTAAACTCTTGTGTCAACAGGCAGACAAACTCTTGTCTCAAGACTTTGTAGTGATGATGGAGGAGATGCTGGGTTTCCTTCCCAAACAGAGGCAAATCCTGCTATACTCTGCCACCTTCCCCCTCAGTGTGCAGAAGTTTATGGTATGTGTATGAGTGCCCTTTAAGGTTTTATTGTATGTTTCAATACAATCTTTTTTTAAATATAAAAGTAATAGTGACTTTGTTTTTGCTTTTTTATAACCAATAAGAAAACTCTTTATTAATTTCTGTATGTAATTTTCTAATGATTGTTGTTGTTCCATAGAGCTCTCATCTGCAGAAGCCCTATGAGATCAACCTGATGGAGGAACTCACACTGAAGGGTGTGACTCAGTACTATGCTTATGTAACTGAGAAACAGAAGGTCCACTGCCTCAACACCCTCTTCTCCAAGGTATGCATTTGAGTTTGTACTTGTGTGGACTTCGGTCTGTTTGTGTAGCGTTTTATTTGCTGTAAAGTCCCAACCTGTTTTAAAACGTACTATGTGTCTTGCAGCTTCAAATCAATCAATCCATAATCTTCTGCAACTCGTCTAAGAGAGTCGAACTTCTCGCCAAGAAGATCTCCCAGCTCGGCTATTCCTGTTTCTACATTCATGCCAAGATGAGACAGGTTGGCCCAGAATTCAGAACGATTGCACAAATGGTGTTGAATTGCATTTTTGGATTATGAAGCAATGCTTCGAGTGTACAGATGAACTTTAAACGTGACCTCGAGTCATTAGGGATGTACTGTATATCTAGCCCAATAATCAGAATCATTCCAAACACTCTAAATGAGCTGAATATTCCTTATACGTGCTTTGTGACCCTGGTCTGGAAAAGTGAATTACTTATCTGTAGCCATGATGGTAGTACCTTTATCTTAAATGTTTGACTCTTGCTCTCCCCAGGAGCATCGTAACAGAGTATTCCATGACTTCAGAAATGGTCTCTGCCGGAATCTTGTCTGCACTGGTGAGTGAAGCCATTTTGGAACAAAAGCTAAATGGTTTCTTGTGATGTCAAAGTTTTGAATCTGGATGTTGTAGTCCATCTTCATCGTATTACTCAACACAGCCCATTTCTATGTAGCCTCACAGAGTAATGCTTCTAGAATCTGAAATGATGCTACTCGCGGTGCAGCCTCGTAGTTTACTGACATGTTGACAGATTAAACATGTACAATTACTTCCACGTCAAAAGGTACATCTACTATATATGTATGTGTGTATGGCTTTAAGGGTATTAACTCAAACTATTTTTGGTTTAGGTTGGCATTAAAATCTAAAATGTACATAAAATGGTAATTTTGAATTTAATACTTTTTTTGACATGGGTCTACAAGAATAAATCTGTTTAACTTCAGTACAACTGTAATGGGATTTGGAGGCGGAACAAGCTAGTGTTTATATAGCGCAACTGCATGTGAACAGTTACAAGCCTCAGCTACACGTGTAGAAAAAATGTTTAATCTTCCATATTAAATGTCTTGTAAGAAGATCGGCAGCGGAATTACTTGTAATTCGGATTTCTGCATCTTTTAGACCTTTTCACAAGAGGAATTGACATTCAGGCAGTGAATGTTGTCATCAACTTTGACTTTCCAAAGCTGGGAGAGACGTACCTTCATCGTATAGGTCGATCAGGTAGGAACTCGTCTCACTCTTCAGTGCCAACTCATCGACTAGCTTTTTTTTTTAACTTGACCCTCTTGATTTTCAGGCCGCTTTGGACACCTGGGTCTCGCCATCAACCTGATAACCTACGACGATCGCTTCAACCTTAAAGGCATCGAGGAGCAGCTCGGAACAGAGATCAAACCCATCCCCTGCATCATCGACAAGAGCCTGTACGTGGCAGAGTACCACAGCGAGAGTGGCGAAGAACTCAAGCCATGAGCCAGTAAGTACCGCAGCTTAATCCTGTAGATTGATTGGTTCTGTTTGACAGTGAGGTCAGGAGGAAATGAATGGGCTTGAAAGACGGGAGTGAAATATTAGTTGTCTGGGCAAGTAAAAATGTGTGCTCTTTCTTTTTCAGGTCAGTCCACCCACATCCTCCCCTCATCCCTGCCCTCTTCCCTGGATTTTCTTTTAATGTACAGTTTGTCATCATTTTGAAGGCCACCGGAGGAAAGTGATATTCCCTGGACTGTGATTTGAAATGACTCTTAAGCCTTTTCGACGAGGCTCGATGCTGCATCAACACGACCCAAAGGAGGCAAACCACGGAGGAAACGAAGGGCGTAGTGACGGACTTCTGTGCACGTCGTAGAGATTCATATCAACCGAGACCCGTAAGCCAGCCCTGCACCCTCCACGCTTCAGTTTTGTTTCCCAAAAAAACGATCTCACCAATTTGTATCAAGTGCCTTAACAAGCAGCTCAACTTGTTCTGAAGTAATAACCCGCTTCGTGTCAGCTCGCTCACGTCACATTCACCTGAAGGCAACGTTTGATATACAACCGCAGAGGTGAACTTTATTTTTATTTTATTTTTTGGTTCATCCATTGGCAACATTTTAAGGCGGGAGGATGGTATGAGTCATCAAACTTGATGTTTGCATTGCTGTGTTCGAGTCTGGCCAATCATTTGTGGACACACTTCCACGGACAGTTTTGTTTTCGTTTCAAAGGAAAGCCAGTAACTCTGCAGGAATCTCGTGCACCCAAAAGAACCCCACATCCTTTCCTCCGTCATCATCTTGACACTAAAAATAAACTCGCCGCAGCGACTTGACACCAGAGTCACAAGGATTCCTGTTCCTGGGTTCTCATCTTCCTACGGATGGCTAAACTTAAGACGTCTGCGACTCCTCGCAGAGTTGTGTGTGTGTATATACCTTAATTTTAAGATTGTTTTAGACCAGTTCTATAGGCCGGCTGACAACAGATATGCCCCCGTCCCCTTTTCACAGCCGCACTGGACCATTGACTGCCACGCCTGTGTGGATCAGCAATATTGCCCCATTAATTTATAAATCCAGACGTTGCAAAGTTGAAAACCAAAACTTGTCTCTGCATGATCAGACTTTAAGTTGAAGAAGCCGCAAAATTTTCCCATTTGAGTGGCCCGTTAAAGTTATTCCCCTCCCCTGGCTGATGCCAACTTGTGCGTTTTATCAATTGTGTTGTCGTCAGCCTTAACTTGTGCAACTGACCCGAGGTTCTGCTGGACCTCCTTTTGTCGCTGTTTGTGAAGAGAAATACTATCATGTTGTACTTGCTGCAGTGCAGCTCGACTGGCAGAGTTTTTTTTTTTTTCCCTTTTGGTTCTTGTGGACTGACGCGCTGTTACAAGGAACCCTCGAGTTCGGAAGGACGGACATTTTCGCTCACCACTTTGTTTTGGCCCACTGGGCTCACCGGAGCATTGCGTCCGACCCAAAAATGTAGCAGCAATGTCGATCTCTGTTCATTGCACGTTGGCGGACTTGACTGAAAATGGCTAACGAAAAAATGCAACAACGTGAGCTGCAGAGATGACTTCAGGCAATAACATGGACTGCAACGCTTTTTTCTTTTTGAACCCAGAAAAGCCCAAAACGAGAATGGAACATGTTGAGCTTAAAAAAAAATGGGCATAACTATGTGAAGGATGTTGACGGTCGGACTTTCAACTCCGATAACGTTTGGGATTGTTTCTCTGCCATTTTTCTTTTATTTGTTTAGGGTGGGGGGGGTTACTGTTTAATGTCTTGTTTTCATTGGGGGCCCTTGACTATGTCAGCGTGGGCCCTTAATGAAAACAAGATTCCCCTGATGAGTGTGAGATGCTTTTCATGCCGTTTCTAAACGGACGAGTGTATTGCACGCTTGAAATTTGAAGTGTAACATTGTGCATCGTCCCTCTCGTCCTTTAGAGCGGCGGTCCCTGCTCTTGTGCCTCTACTGTGGCCCCTGATGTTCTCAAACCAATCCGGAATATTCGTGTATTTTACTTTAATGCTTCAATCTAAATTAAATATTAAGTAGAGGAGCGAGCAGGGACCTTTAACAGACCTGGCAGCCGTCTGTTTCCCCGCCTGTCACCAGCAGCGCCTCGTTGTTTCGTTTCCAGACCAAAGCCATCGATCTGTCGGGAATCGGCGCTGCTGGTGGTGGAAGGCGGGGAGAACCTTAAAGACTGACGCGGTGGCATCTCGCATCGGAATCGTTCAATTGGAAAAATTCAACCTGAGAATTTGCTTCAGTCTTTAAGGTCTTTAAACTAAATTTGGGAGGTTAATTTGGCGAAGGACTGCCCTGATGCCGACGTGGATCTTCTTGAGTTTGGCAACTCGAGAGGATCTGATTCTGCATCAGTGGGGAAGGGGTGGGAAGCCAACTACAGGATTGTCTGGAAAAATTGAAGGGTTTAAAATGGGTAATGAAGTTGCCCTTGTATTTGGATTCTTTTCTTTCCAATGTCCACATTGCAGGCTCCAAATTTAGGTGAAGTAAAATCCTGATTTCAATTTTATCTGACGTAAAAAAAAAAAAATCCTTATTCAATTGGCAGTTTGTTTTTCAGTGATGCTCATTTTAAGGTGGGAGTTCTGTTGGAGCGTTCAAAAGTCTATTTGGAAAATCTAAAGTTCTGTTGGAAATAAAAGCTCACTGAATTTATCTGGCCTTCCGGTGTGTTTCGTCATTTTCACGCCGAGCTCCGACCTCAACTGCTTCAGTGTCTCTTGGGTTTACAGCCGTGAAGAGAACCGTTCTGCTCGTCTGCCGCCGCGTGACGGGTGAGCCATGGTTTAATGAATCAATCTTCTGGTTTATCGTCTTGAATGATAACATTTGTTTTCTCCCTCTACCCCAATTCTTTATTTTTATTCCCCCCCCCCCCTTAGTACAACACTTGTTAATGAAATGGTCTTCAGATTTTTGACCTCCGTAAGTTAAAGTGCTCTTTTTGTAAATTGTTTCGATCATCTTAAAATTTCTTGAGGTCAGTAAATGCGTTGTTGCCGCAGAATAATTTAAGGTTAAACTGGCTAATTTTTTTTTTTTTTTGAAATGCAACTGACAAACTAATCCAACCTACATTTTTCTCCTTATTCCCTTTTCATTTTCACATCCTTGTGGGTCTTTCGATTTAACAATATCAAAATGACTAACGAGCAGGGGCTGACGATGGCAACGGCTGCATCATGAACGCATGTTAAATGATTGTTAACTTCTGAAATCATTTGTTACCTGAACTATAAAGTAAATTAATGGATGTTGGTCAGATTACATCTTCATTAGGGCCTCAAATGTCCCCTCATCTGAGTTTTTACATGCTAACTTTAGACAAAACTACACTGGAATGGGAGTCCAATGAAACATTTGTATTTGATGGTGTTGGTCAGGGTTACTGACGAGTCGTTACAAATTCACAAGAAATTCAATGTATTCATATAAAATGTATTTCAAGCTAGGTAGGTAGAACTTTATTGATCCCTCAGGAGGTCTCCTTAGAGACATTGTGTCTTTTTTATTCCAATAAGCAATTATTCATATAAAAAATAAAATGGGAAGGGGAAATGAAGAGAACAAGATGATACAATCGAAGTCTTAAGATAAGGTAAATGATGTATATCAAAGACGAACATGGAATAGAACATCATGATACTTTTACTTCACTCCTGCCCCCAAACTCAGAATTGTACAATCTAATAGCACGAGGAGTGAATGAGTCCTTGAGTCTATTAGTGTTGCATCGTGGGAGGTGCATTTGTGCTCCATCTGCTTCTCTGCTCACTGACAGTGTTGAGAGGATGACTGTCATCATCCATGATGGACAGTAGTTTGTCCAGTGATCTCCTCTTAGCAACTGTCACCAGTGAGTCCAGCTTCAACCACAGAGAGAAAACACTCAAGATAAAAGTAGTCTTTCCCATATGCAGATTAACTGACTAGATTCACTACATTTGTAGACGGTAGTGATGCTCTGAAGCTTCATGAAACAGTGTCATGTTGTTTAGAGGTCAGTAGGTGGCGCCATCAGTTTAACAATCATGTGATGTTTCATTAGAAGCTGTTCAAAACAAGGATTGCAGAGACACCATCTAGTGGACTCTGAAGATAATGACACTGTATCATGAAGCTTCATCAGACCATCACTAGTAGATGGTCGTGTATTTGCCGTTTGACAGTTTTTGCCGCTCGAACCGCTCGAAAGGAAGGACGAGTCCATTTCACACGTTTATTCACTTTTTGTCTTTGTTATCCGTGTTCAACAAATTCATTGTTTTCAAAACCAGTTTGACTCCGTTGCCTTCTGTCAGCTTTACTTTCTTATCTTAAACACACATCTTTTGAGGTCACAGACGTGATCAAACATTAGTTTGCTGCAAGTGATGCGTTTCTTTTAAAATGGTATTTTGTGCCAGCTCTGGTGTTTAGTGGAACACTAGTGTTTAATGAGTCTAGGTGTCGCCTGGTGCTCACACTTGTCGTGTCCTTGTGTTTAACTGCACAGTGTCTTGTTTGAATTAATGGTCTATTGTGTTTAAATGTCTGGCAAGAATAATGTCCGTAGTAAAGTGTGCTCCCCAGTGAGTCTTTTTATGTAGGTGTGTGACGCTTTTGTGTTCAGCGTGCATCAATCATTGAGGCTCACAAGTTGTTGCCATTTGTATTTTTGTCTATTTTAGTGCGTTTTTTTGTGCGTTTGACCATGTGTACATTCACGTGCTAGTTGTGTAGCATTAAATGTACACTTTCAGTTGTTTTTTTTAGGTTTAAGCTGAAGAAGGTTCTTGGTCATTGATGAGGTAAAACAAATATTCTGGTAATATGGACCATCTGCTGTGAAGGTATCATGGTTGACCATGTGGTGGCGCTGTGGTTGGTGTTTCTAATACAAATCCATTTTCTCAGGTTCCTCCTCCAGCTGCTCAGAGCTGGACCTAAACTCTCATCAGCAGGTTCAACTCCGGCGGTCGATCGGGGGGAAAAAAAGCCTCGATCGCCGATCAATTCCACGGAGCTCTGAAGATCTGGAGGCCTCCAGGGTTTTTGGCAAATCTGCAGGTTTGGAGGTCGAACCATGGAAGGTAAACATTCAGAGGATTTTAAGCAGATGGTTCTGAGGAGCTGATAATGATCGAAGAAACCTTTAACTAGTTATTGATGGAAGTCAGTGACGTCCAGATCTTCTTCTGCTTTTTTGTTGTTTCTACCTTTGTCAGGTGAAGACACTGTTAAAATAAAGCTTTATTAAATTATTCTATTATATTTTTCTCAGAGCTCAGTCATGATGCGATGCCTCTGTTTGCCACCAGGAGGCGACACAGCTCCACACGCCTCGCTCTCCCTCCAGAGACTCCACGTGAAGGATGAGTGATCGATGAAGTGGACCAGCAGCGTGTCCTTGTCGAGTCCTCGACAAAGATTCAACAACAAACTTCACTCAGGAAGACTTTTTTTTTTTTTTTTTCCTCTACGGTTTGCTTTCGACCAGAGTTCTGACCGGCTGTCTTAAATATTTATCAAATAAACCATTTCTAAAGCGGAAGAACTCGATCGATTGAGCGTCTGAAAGTCCTTTTTAAGAGACTAACGACAAACCGTGTAATCGCTTACAATGAAACACTTTATTATTTTGTTTCTGGTTCCTGGAAAGTTCTTAAGGGCAAACATTGGTGAAACTGCTCATGTTTCTATGTTTTCTCAACGGTTCTCTTTTGAATTTAAATTAAATATAGATATACATTGCAAGTCATGTTGCTACTTAAAGTGATAGTTCACTCATTTTCTACTCATGTTGACTAAGGGTTGGGATTGTATTCAGAGTAATCGGTTTCCTTTAAGAGTTATAGGCAAAAATGTTTGTTCATTTTAATGTAGATCTGTCGTCTTCACTTTCCTCCAAAGACACTTGAAAACGTCCAAATACTTCTCGTCTGTAACATCAAAAGTGTCATCAAACATGAAAGTCACTTGGAGATCAAGCTGAAAAAAGTGCAGTTTATTAAAAGAACTAAGAAGTTGGTCGCTTGGACTAGAATATACATTTTATATTTGTATTGTAACAGCTCGAAATTAGGTCAAAAACTTTCCATTTAATTCAATTTTATTTAAAGTGTCTTATAACAAAGTTATCTCAAGACACTATACAGTTGAAGTAAGACTATAGTTGATTAAGGAAAAACATCCCAGTAATTCAACAAAAAAACACAACTATGAAGTAAAGTTAATATTTAAAAATGCATTTAAATTTATTTCACAGTGGTTAAGCTTTCAGGTGGATATTAATGAAACGTCTGGACGTGATGCTTTATTCTCTGTAGGATGTTAAATTAAAAACAAATCAAAACACAACGTGAAAAATGTGTTGTCACAAACTACACACTAGCGTTTGTGTACATTGAAAACAACAAACCACGATTCTTTTAGTTCTGCCAGCGTTGATCCATCCCTGGTCACTAACTCTATCATTGATCAACGTTTCAATTGGTTCTTAATCAAACGACTAATTGACTGAAGAATTTGTGCTTCATCGCAGAAACTGATCGTATTCCAACTAAAGTCTCCACGGCGAGTGTCCTGGTCTCCGAGGAGATCAAAGTTGTCGAGATTAGCGGAGGTCGGACCCGTGAGGAACCGGAGCCAACAGGAAGTGGTCCAGCGTGGCGCCGCCGGACAGATGGTGCCGTGGACGAGCGAGGGAGAATGATGGAGAGGGAGTGAGGAACAGAAACACTCATATTTATTGTGCCGCCGCCGCGGACGTGTCACGGCTGATAACAAATGAGGGAGAAATATTAATTTAGCAGGAGGAGGCAGCGACAGACGGAGAGTCCTGCAGGGGAGCAGCAGACGGGCAGATGTTGAGGGTCAGACAAGAGCAGACGATGACGAGGGGAAACTTTCGTTTTCACAGAAGTGTGGAGAAGATTTAGTCACTGCTCAGTTGAATTGAAAAGCACTTGGTTGACGCATACCTCTGCCAAGGACCAATCGAATCAATAAACGGCTCCTTTGAATACTTATGTTTGCAGCATAACACAGTTGTTAACCCTTTTGTAATCTCAGGGTCAAGGTGACCTGAAGGCCCAAGAATAAATGTGTTTGAGGTATCCCTTGTGTTGTCTCTGGGTCAAGGTGAGTGACCTCCCAGGCTTTTCTCTGGCCTTCGGGTCACCTTGACCCAGAGACAACACAAGGGATACACCAAACATATATATTTTTTAAGTTGTTTATTGATTTTTCACATAAAACAACCAGTACAGCTCAACAGTGTAAATACACAGAGAAAATAAAAATATGAAAGAAGAAAATGTCCATCAGAAGAAGAGAAATTTTAGAGAAACATTTTAGCAGCTGTAATAATACAAGTATATACAGTATATATCCACACACACTCAAACATATACAGTATATGCATAAAAAAAAAATATGAAAAGAAGTAAAGATACATGGAGTTTGGTTAGAGGTGGATCAGAAATACCAAATAAAGCAGTCAATGTATTCGGTCCGATATTAGTCTCAGTGACCTCTGACAACGTCCTAAAGATGGTCAGAGAGGGACATGACCAGAACATGTGTAGATGGTTAGCTGTTCCATTATGGCACCTCACACAAACTGCATCAACGTGGTCGTATATTTTAGAGAGTTTCAGTTTAGTCCAGTGAACAATCTTGCATTGGATCAGTCCATGTCTGGCACAAATACTTTGTCACTCTGTCCCACTGGTCCTCAGAGATGATCTCCCCAATCTCCTCCTCCCAGAGAGCCTGGATCCCCTCCAGAGATGATGAAGTGAGAGTTTCGGATTCTATTATAGTTGTTTGTTATTAAGCTGTTCATCACTGGAGTTTGTGAAAGAAATGTATCCAACTGAGTTTTTTCAGGCAAATTTTGGAGTTGATCAAATGTTTTTTGGACAAAAGTACAGATTTGTAAATATCTGAAGTGTTGTTTAGGAAGAGAGTGTGATTCTGATAATTCTTCAAAGGTCGCAAATGTGTTGTCCTTGAATAGATCTTTAAAAGTGTTGATCCCACATCTTGACCAGGTCAAGAATGCATCGTCTACTAATGAGGGGGAACATATGTGGTTTCTAATGATGGGAGCAGTGATGGGGATTGACGTTTAAACTGAGTCCAAATCTTTAAGGTGTTTTTGATTATAATATTCTTAATAGGAGCATAAGTGGGACAGTTAGCAGAAGAATGTTTCAGGGCAGACAGTGAAACTGGTTTGGAAGATGCAGCTTCCATAGCTATCCAAGACGGGCGATTGTGAGACCCTCAAAGTTGATCCAGTACTCAACAATACGGATATTTTTTTCGCCCAATAATTTTAGATTGGATAAAGCCAACCCTCCATGTGACTTTGACCTTTGCAGAAGTTCATTATGTATCCTTGGGTTCTTTTTATTCCAAATAAATTCCAAAATTGATGTGTCTTTTTTTCTCGAAAAAAAGCCTGTGGGAGAAATACTGGTATGGATTGAAAGAGATAATGAGAATTTGGGTAAAATGTTCATTTTAACAGAATTTACTCTTGCAGCGAGATTAAGAACAAACATTTTTCTGGGTCTTCGGGTCACATTGACCCTGAGATAACACAAGGGATACCTAAGACACATTGTTACTATTACTACACAATATTTTTATTTATTTAAACAAACCTTCAAAACAATTCTAGATCCAGATGGAACTGAAGATCGAAGTCTGACTGACTCCCTAAAGGCTTTCATGTTTAAAAAAAAAAAAGAGTAGGTGAATCTGCTGTAACTAGTGATGGTCTGATGAAGCTTCATGAAGCAGTGTCATTATCTTCAGAGTCCACTAGATGGCGGTCTCTGCACTATTTTCCTTTGTTTTGAACAACTGTTCTAATGAAACATCACATAATTTTTAAACTGATGGCGCCACCTACTGACCTCTAAACAACATGACACTGTTTCATGAAGCTTCATCAGACCACTAGCTGCAGGGTCTATGTATCAAACAAGCCACTACTAAGATCTCATATCATATTTAATATAATTATATAATAATAATAATAATAATCTCTATTTATAAAGCGCCTTTCTAGACCAGGGTCACAATATAATAGTAATATCTAGTTAATTTAAAAACAGATTTGTAAAGTTGAAATGGTCACTTTGGATTATTGTTCTAAATTAAATCAAATGTATTTTTCTTGACTTTTATGCGAACAGAATTTTTTATTTTATGAGATGGATGTTGTTTTTATATAAATCTTAGAAGCTCAATCCATCTCCGGTTTTGTCCTTGAAAATCCTTTTGTTACTACTTTTACTTTTATTGGACATATAATTGTTAGCAATTTCTATTTATCTTATATTAAATAGAAATAGAAAAGCTTTATTCATCCCCAGAGGGGAAACACACTTTCACAACAGCGCAGTTGGAAAAAGATAAAGTGCAAGGAAAGAAATAATAAAAGAGATAATACAAAATAAAATAAAAACGATCTTAAAAATATACAAATTATTTACAAAATTAGAAATTGACACTATTAACAAAATAAAATAGAATAAAAATAAAATAAAATAGAAATAAAAACGGAAAAAAATAAAATAAAAAACACACGAGAAGAAAAACACTACGGATTAGCATCAGGATATTTAAAGTAGAGAGTTAAATATCCTGACACCAGTTGGGATGAAGGACCTTCTATAACGCTCCGTCCTACACTGGGGGTGCCTGAGCCTGCCACTGAAGGAGCTGGCCAGCTCCTCCACGGTCAGGTGCAGTGGGTGGAGAGCGTTGTCCCTGATGGAGGAGAGTCTGGAGAGTGTCCTCCTCTCTCCCACCTCCTCCACCGAGTCCAGCGAAACACTCGGCCTTAGGCATAAATACAAATTATTGTTCAAATACAAAGTGTATGTACTTGCGTGTACATACAAAGTAAGATCTAATTGCGTGGGAAGACACTGAAGATCCAATATGTTGCACATTAAGTTGCATTTTTGTTTCATTTTGACGCAAAAGTCTTCCTGACAGTTGATGAAGACACTTTTGATGGAGAAACTTCACAGCATATGGACTCACAGTGTGAACCCAGCGCTCTGAGGGACGACGCTTCCCTGAGGACTCACTTTTTTAACTTATTTAAAACTGACATATGGCTTGAAAGCTACGAGGGAACGAGCGTGAGAAGCTTCTGAGACTCAGAATGTTCTTCAAGACGCACGTGTTTGTGCACGAGAGCCGAGACCCTCCTACAGAGCTTGATATAAACTATTCAAATCTTACATTAGCATGTTCTTCTCTTGTAGTAAACTCATGGCACAGAGTCTAAAAAAAACTCTCACTCATAGGTTACAAAACTTCAGCTTTGTGTTTGACCCAAATACCAGCTGTTGCCTAGCAACCATGTGTGCCACTGTAGACAATATTTGCCATTGTTGTGACTACGTTTCTTTGTGATATAAGTGATATTAGAATATTTAATGCTTGAATTTAACTTTTCGAAATGTAAAAACTGTAATTTTTTTAATTGAAATGTTTTTTTTAAGCGTTTAATTATTATTTTTGAATCGTTTTATTAAATTATTTTCTGTTTTTTTTTTAATAATTTAATTTATATATTTTTCGCACCATGATCGGCTGAAAATCTGATGACATTCTCTATTTGCTACTTTTCTCAACGACTATTATACCAACATTTTCCTATAAAATGTAAAAGGCTATGAACTGAAAAGTGTTGAATTAAAAAAAAATGCATTATAAAAATACTCCATGTGTTATAAAAATATATATATTTTTAATTAAATTACTAAAAAAAATTCAAACATTAAATATAAAAGTGATTGAATTTAATTATCCAAAAATAATAATTAAATGCTAAATAAAATGAAAAAAATTCAAGTTTAATCATTTAAAAAAAATTAACTATTCAATATTCTGAGGGCCCGATCAACTTTGTTAAAAAAAAGCAAAAGAACTGACATAAACACACGACACAACAAAGAGTAGGCAGAGATTGATAAATGAATCAAAAACAGCGACAGTCAATAAAAAAAAGAAACCAATCACCCACACAAATATTATCTCATAATAACCAACAAAGAGGTTTTGATCTCGTGTTTAATCTTCGGCTTCATCGGGTGTCGTTAGCTTGCTAGCTTAACCGCGTGTGAAATGTCGAAGCGTTTATTCACGCTAAATACTTTATTCACACATCTGAGCGACGCCACACTGTAATGAAGTCAGTGAAAAAAAACCTGTTAAACTTGTCTCCTTTGTCTACCTTCTGCTACTTCCTGTTGGGTGACTTTAAATTACTTTGAGGTCAGGTGACTATTTCATACTTCCTGTTGTTTCGGAGACAGTCAGTAACTTCCTGTTTGTATTGAGGTGACTTTCGCCTACTTCCTGTTTATCCAACATTCATTTAGTGCCTTTTTTTTTGGCGACTTTTACATACTTTTTGTTCAGGTTTTTTTGGGTTACTTTGTGTTTGGCAGATGGTCAGCCACTTCCTGTTGTTGCGACATTCAGCTATTTCCTTTTCGGGGTCACCTTTGATTACTTTGTGTACAGGTGAGAATCACCTACATCCTGTTTGTGCGACTTTTACCTACTTTGTGTTGAGTTTTTATTTGGTTACTTTGTGTTCGGCAGACGGTCAGCTACTTCCTGTCTGGTCGACAATTGCCTACTTCCTGTTCAGAAGCATGTCTCAAAGGTGCAAAAATAATAAACAATATTATTATTTTCTGTTCTGGGGACATTCGGTTACTTTGTTTTTAGGCAACAATTGGCTATTTCTTGTTTGGGCGACATTTGGCTACTTCCTGTTCAGGTCATACTCTATTTCTATGTCTCTAGTCGCCATTCAGCTACTTCCTTTTTGGGCAAATTTTGATAACTTTGTGTTCAGGTGAGAATCATCTACATCCTGTACGGTCAGCTACTTCCTGTTCTCTCGACATTTGGCTACTTCCTGTTTGGGCGACTTCTGATTACTTTGTGTTCAGGCGACAATCGCCTACTTCCTGTTCAGAAGCATGTCTAAAAGGTACAATAATAATTAACATTATTATTATTTCCTGGTTCTGGTGACATTTAGTTACTTTATGTTTAGGCAACAATCGACAATTTCTTGTTACTCTATTCTATGTCTTTAGTCGACTTTTTGGTAACTTCCTGTGAGGGTGGTATTTAGTTACTTTGTGTTTGGGTGACATTTACCTACTTTTTGATCAGGTTTTATTTGTTGACTTTGTGTTCGGCAGACGGTCAGCTACTTCCTGTTCGGGGCGATATTCATCTACTTCCTGTTTGGGGTCACTTTTGATTACTTTGTGTTCAGGCGACTTACTGTCTGGGCAACGTTTAGCTACTTTCTGTTCCGATCTTGTACGGTAACTTTGTGTTAGAGAGACATCAGGCTACTTCCTGTTAGAGTGACACTCAGCTACTTCCTGTTAGGAAGATGATACCTTGTGTTGCACTATTTCTGAGTCTGAGCCTCTTTTCTCTTAACTTTAATTTATTCATGAGTTTTTACCGACTATTAATCATTTTATTCTGCTTTTCTTTCGTGTGCTATTTTATATATCGATCTTGTATTTTATAATATTGTTTTTTTCATTGTGCAGATCTTAATGTACTGTGTAATTTTTAAATAAACATGTTTTATTTCTGCTCCCTCAGACGACCGTAGAAATAATTAACTTTATTATTATTTTCTGTTCTGGTGAAATCTGGTGCAACAATCGATTATTTCCTGTCAGGGTGACATTTGGCGACTTCCTGTTCTGGGCGACAAACACCGACTTCCTGTTTGGGGGACCTTCGGTTACTTCTTGTTTGCGCGACATTCAACTACTTCCCTCTCATCCCTCGATCATAGTTTGGTCCTTTTTATTGACCTTCAAAACATCCTTGACAAGACTTTTGAAACCGACTCCAGACTAAGAGGTGCTGATCCTCATCCCTGCAGCTTCGAATAAATCCTGATTCAAATTCCGAACATTTCCTTCACCTTCGCGGCTCCATCGATCTCCGACCGAGCGATGGTCAGAAGACGAAGCTCGTCCTTTCGATCGTTCACGTTCCCGTCTTCTCTTCCTCTCTCACGCCCAGCCAGGAATATTCAGAACGGGTCGAAAACCGCCTTTTGTCCGGCGAAGACTCGCTCCGTCCCGGCGGAGCTGAATAATGAAGAACCCAATTTCCTCGTCTGTGGTGCCACGTGAAGCGTGTAATCTCTAAATCCTGCCAAATGAGGCTCTCAGGAGCGGAAGGACACCTCGGTTTTCGGGGAATATGGGATCAGGGCTGACGTCTGTCAGGTGAGCGACACCTGAGGAGGACAAAACCGGACCAGGACTTGAGCGACATCGGAAGTGTCAATTTATTTTAATCAAAAGTTCAACAAAAGTGTTGATTTAAGTGTGTCTTAAATAGATGTTGGACTCTATTGTACTCATCATTATGTTTGTACAAAACTCTTTTTTAATTCAAATATTTACATTAGAAAATGTGCTTAAGCCCTGCCCACTGAACACCCTTAGTTACCATAACCACGCCCACTCTGCTGCGATTGGTCAAACGTTGAGGTTAGTCATCGATCCCGGAAGTCTACACCTCAAAGGGACTCGTTGTTGAAACAAATCGAGGCGTGATTACAGCAGGCTTGAGGAGGAGTGAAGCTATTATTACGTCATAATTGACTGTGCTCTTGTAACCTCTCGTTCGCCAAGATTTCAGACGGGGGAGAACTTTATAAAGTTCAAAAACATGGTCATGATGAGAGACTTACTGCATATTGGAGAGGAAGATTCAACATTTGAAACATGTTAGTGAGTCAGGAGAGTCCGAGCATGAGGTCTGAAGGTCCCAAAAAGTCAACTTAAAAAAAAAAAGAAGAGATCATCATTTCCAGCGCATATGACCTGGAGCCGACCTTGAAGACTGACAAGCGCTCGGATCAATGGAGGTCCGGCACGGGTTCGGCTGGTAAACACAGATTGCGCGGCGCTTGAGTAGAATCCCGGCGAGGCATCGTGAGCCGGAACAAGCGACTTTATCGCTCAGACTGGACCACACTCCATTAGGCTCCGGCCCGATGATGAATTGCACCGGCGTCCGTGACTCCCGACCTCAGGAGATGTTTAATTAATCAGACGCTGGACGTGGACGCCCTTTGGTGGAGGCAGCGGCACGCCAAGGCTAACACACACACACACACACACACACACACACACACACACACACACACACACACACACACACACACACACACACACACACACACACACACACACACACACACACACACACACACACACACACACACACACACACCCTGTGCTAATATGCAACCAGTGTTGGAGGAAACTCTGTGACCCCCCCGGAGCAGTTAACAATGCTAAGTATGATGTCAAACAGAACTTCATTAGGTTAGAATGTGAATAATTGAGGGGAGGGGGCAGTGTGGGTGGTGGTGTTGGTGGGGGGTCAGTGAGGGGGGTCACAAGGAAGTCAAGGGGCTGAAGTGATGAAGCTGAACTTGGATGAAACCTTTTCTTCGATACTGACGACTTTGAAAGAAGCCAAATCGCAATATTGGCAATAAAAATGCTATTTTACTGATGATGACACGTCAATGAATAGTGAGAATGTCATGTTAGTATGTAAGTAAGTAAGTACGTAAGAAAGTAAGTACGTAAGTAAGTAAGTACGTAAGTATGTAAGTACGTAAGAAAGTAAGAAAGTAAGAAAGTAAGTACGTAAGAAAGTAAGTACGTAAGTAAGTACGTAAGTAAGTAAGTATGTAAGTACGTAAGAAAGTAAGAAAGTAAGTACGTAAGAAAGTAAGTACGTAAGTAAGTATGTAAGTAAGTAAGTACGTAAGTAAGTAAGTAGGTAAGTATGTAAGTAAGTAAGAAAGTAAGAAAGTAAGTACGTAAGTAAGTACGTAAGTAAGTATGTAAGTACATAAGTACTTAAGAACGTAAGTATGTAAGTACGCAAGTAAGTAAGTACGTAAGTAAGTAAGTACGTACGTAAGAAAGTAAGTACGTAAGTAAGTAAGTACGTAAGTAAGTAAGAAAGTAAGTACGTAAGTAAGTAAGTACGTAAGTAAGTAAGTACGTACGTAAGAAAGTAAGTATGTAAGTACGTAAGTATGTAAGTACGTAAGAAAGTAAGTACGTAAGTAATTAAGTACGTAAGAAAGTAAGTACGTAAGTAATTAAGCACGTAAGTAAGTAAGTATGTAAGTACATAAGTACGTAAGAAAGTAAGTACGTAAGTACGCAAGTACGTAAGTACGTAAGTACGTAAGAAAGTAAGTACGCAAGTACGCAAGTAAGTTCTTAGTACGTAAGTAAGTACGTAAGTACGTAAGTACGTAAGTAACTAGTATTTATAGAGCACTTTTCTGTGAGATTCTTGTGTTTGTCTCTATGTTGTCTTGACCTTTTTAAATATTTATCTTTTTGGGTCATTTTTGATTGTTTAGAAGCTTTGTAAACCTGGTGGCACTAACGCAGAAAATAAAATTAATTAAAGGTGTTTTTTTAATTTTATTTTTACATTCAAAAACAGAAAAAAAAAACAGTAAACGTGACACCACTTCCTGTCGGGGCGACATTTACCTACTTCCTGTTTTTTCTTCCTGTCGGTACAGGATTAACACGATTACAGTATTCACACGAACATGCGCACTGGTCTCTCTAACTCTGTCAGCGACCAGACAGAAGCAGTCGATCACTATTTAGATCGCAATACAGTTGACGATGTTTTGACGGATGTCGTTAAACTTATAACTTTTTCGCAAAAAAACAAAAAATTAAAGTAAACATTTTAGAGATCAACGATCGTTTTGTGCAAGTTTATTCATGTACAAAACACAACTTTTAAAGCAATTAGAAGAAAACTATTTACTGAACCAGTAGCTTTATAATTACATTTTGAAGTACTTAATGAAGTCAATTATAAGAAGAGGAAAATAGCATATTATTTAATTATTCATACGACAAGATGCAACTCATAATGGTTAATAACACCCTCATCATTCTCTAATGATGACAATTAAACAAACACACAAAGGAACACATTTGTTCAACAAACAACGTTTATTCAAAGTCAATATTGTTGATCTTGGCTCGACACTCACAACAACACTGACACACACACACCAACAACACTGACACACACACCAACAACAAAAACTCATTGTCACAATAATGTCTAAATAAATAGTTTCTCGTACTCACTGAGTGATGATGTCACATCCTGCAGTTTTTAAAAGCATTTTGACGTGTTAATTAAAGTTTGAAGTATTTTACGACCCTTTGTACCAATTATGAAAGATTCTTGTTATTTTCCGTCAAAATATATCAATCGGATCATTTTCCAGGCTTTTCGTTTCAGTTTGTCACTTCCTGGTCTGACAACACTGTGGTTGGTTTATTTTCGTTTTTATTTATTTTCACATTTAAATAGGTATTGACTTGTAAACTATCAAGTTTACACCGCAATCTTTTTTATTATTATCAACAATTAAAAATTGAATTCAGTGAACATGAATGTCTTACTTCATTTTCAGGTCTAGTTATATCTCAAGTTTTAGAAATGATTTTATATTTTTTTTTTACTTGTAGTTTTTCCTTAGAAAAAATAAAAACAATTTTAACATTTAAAAAAACGTATTTTTAACTATTTTTCTTCCTTTTTTTGGGATAAAAATTAAATGTCAAGTTTAATTTTCTTTCCTTTTTTAAAAAGCAAACCGTTTTGATCAACTGTTCTAATGAAACATCATTTTTAAAGTGATGGCGCCACCTACTGACCTCCAAACAACATGACACTGTTTCATGAAACTGGCCAAATCCAGCCTGTGAACTCATTTCATACCTGCAAGACATCGAAATGCATATAGTTGGTCAAATAATACTTTAAATAATAATTAGGCACTAGGTATTTTGTTGTTGTTGTAAATGTAAGTTTTTCTATCTGTCAATCAAACAAGACTCTAGTCTATATTGTGTTTTTTTATTCAGTTTCATCTTTTTCAACTGGACTAATGTTTTCTCTCTCCTTTTAGAATAAAAACAAACAACTATATATATATATATATATATATATATATATATATATATATATATAAACACTGTGTATATAGTCTCAACTAAGACACTTTATATATAATTTAAAATAAGTATTTTTTGTTGGTTTTCAGTTCATATTGTAATAATTGTTCATTTTTTTCTCAAGACATCTCTATTTTATTCATTTATATTTTTATTTTTAATAATATTAATAATCACTGGCATCTTTTTTAATTGACTGTTTAGTCTAGACTTGCATTCAGATCCTCCGGACGCCTCTCGAATAACCATTTCAACATCAACGCCGTTAATAAGTGACGTCTTTCACCTCAAACTTGAACTGGAATCCAAACACTCTGATAGAACGACTCCTCGGTCCTCCGGGTGCGAATCTTAAAGTCTTTAATTAATAGCGTGTTTTGGTGAAGACCAGTGTGAGGAAGAGGAGCGATGCTGTTGCCACGGCGACGCGGAGCTTGCCACCGAACAACTTGTTTTGATGAGCGAAGAAAACAGAAATTCTCTAATTGTTCCCTCGGATACATTCATTAGACAAACACCTCCGGCCCACACTACACTTAACATCATTTAGTTCATAGTTTAGTTCACAGATCTGAAGCCAGTTTTATAAATACTCATTACCATCATCCTGTTTTAAATGTATTATGTCATTTATTATCTTTATTTTATTAAATAAACCCTTGAATGACTCCATTTAAATAATTCAACTGTTCTTTCTTACACAAATTGTACTGTTAAAATAACAACAACAAATACTAAAATAATAATAATAATAGTTTTCTTTAAATCATTTTTTTAAAATCCTAATTAAGATATATAATTATATACTAAATATCTTAAATAATATTCTATTAATTTCCTTAAATGAATTAATTTAATTAATTAATTATGGCCATGAATTAATCATTTTTATGGCCATTTAACTACTTTTCAGCTTAAAAACCTTAAATAAACTTTTATAAGTTTAAGATAATAAACGTGAAAGTGTTATTGATAACACTTCTATACAGTATATATTAAAATATTAAAGATAGATCTCATGGGGTCCTATAAGGTTCGTCATGTCCCCCAAAAACACCAGAAAAAAAAATCGCTTTTTGTTTAGTATTAATAGTCTTATCTGCTTTTATTTCCATTCTTGTATTAAACAACAAATAACAATAGACTATATCTGATAAAATAATATATATTTTTTCCAATAAAATAGTTTTCTTCAGACGAATCTGTCATTCAAATTTGAAGACTTCTGCTTATTGATCTTCACTGATCCTCACTATTGTGTTTTTTTTATTCAGTTCAGTTTCATCTCTTTTCTTGCTAATCGTCTAAACTACTTGTATTTACATTTTTACTACACAACAAAACGTTGGATTATATAAGTAAATACATCTTTTTACTTATCAGATAAAAAACAATAATTTATATTATTTTATATTCCTTTATATATGAAATAAAAACTTTTTTTTAAAATTGAAATAATATTTAATAAAAAAATACATGCAGTACACTGCGGAGCCAGCAGGGGGTGCTCACGGACCACCAGTCAGAGCAGCTTGTTAGCCTCAGAGATTCATCTGCTTTCATATCGTTCAATTAACATGTGAAGGATTCGTTCATCCGGCGTCAGATCATATTTCCGAACTCGTTCCTTTTTTTCCTCTTCTTCAAATCCGTGAAACATTCATCGACTGAACTTTCTTTAAAGCGCTTCATCGTCGTGTCGTCCTCACGCTCAGGCAGGAAGGAAAAAAAAGCTAAATTGGGTCGAACAAAAGCTCCGTCACCGGGGAAGCAGTTAAAGGTTCTGACGGTTCTGATGGTTCTGATCCACGCGAAACTTCACCGCGCCATGACGCCATTTTCCCAACAACCACCACCAGCCGCGCGTCATGATTGGTTCTATTCCCGACGAGACCCAAGCTGTGTCTCAAATCGCATACTACTCTTAGTATACTAGAAGTTAGTATGCATCAGGATAGTGTACATACTAACTAGTACGCAAATTCTCCACAGATAGTGTGTAGCAGCAGAGTTTGATTTGAGACATACTAACAGGAAATGACACGACAGCTTCTTCTTCTACTTCTATTTAACGATGGTTGCAACCAGCTGTAGGAACACTAGCGACACCTGCTGGCAGCGCGTTTTAAAAGTTTGGAAGAAGAAATAAAGAAAAAATATGAGAATTGAAATATTCGCAAGATATTTACGGCGGTATCAGCACCGAAGACGTGTTTATCCTCCTACTGCTGCTGAAAATACACCTGTAAGTATATGAATATATATGAATATATATATGATGTAACTTCTGTTTAAAACGTCACTAAGATGGCAGCAGTTTAGGGTAGATAGTGTCCATCGAACCATACTCAGTTTTGTGGGCGTTTTAGTGTCAATTTAGTGTGCATGGCGCACTACATTTCATATACTAAGAATTGAGACGCACTTACGCACTTATAATACTAACTTTGAGTACGCAAGTATGCGATTTGAGACACAGCATATCTACCCTAAACGGCCAACATCTTAGGGATGTTGACGTTGTAAACGGAAGTTACGTCAAATATATATATATATATATATATATATATATATTATGTAGAAGAAGAAGCTGTCGCGTCATTTCCTGTTAGTGTGTAGCAGCAGTGTTTGATTTGAGACATACTATCTGTGGAGAATTTGCGTACTAGTTAGTTAAACAAATGTGTTTGTGGTATCCCTTGTGTTGTCTCTGGGTCAAGGTGACCTGAAGACCCGAAAACAAATGTGTTTGTGGTATCCCTTGTGTTGTCTCAGGGCCAAGGTGACCCGGTGACCAGAAAACAAATGTTTTTGTGCTATCCCTTGTGTTGTGTCTGGGTCAAGCTGACCCGTAGACCAGAAAACAAATGTGTTTGTGGTAACCCTTGTGTTGTCTCTGGGTCTAGGTGACCCAAGGCTAAAAAACCAAAGGTGTTTGTGGTATCCCTTGTGTTGAGTACGTACACTATCCTGATGCATACTAACTTCTAGTATACTTAGAGAAGTATGCGATTTGAGACACGGCACAAGCTTTTCGCGCCAAACGTTCGCGGCGCCGTGACGCCATTTTCCCAACAACCACCACCAGCCGCTCGTCCCGATCAGTTCAATTCCCGACAAGACTCGCTTTAATTCCTTCCTTCCAGGAAAAATAAAAAAAACCTCCTTCTCTCGACATGACTTCGGCTCTTCGTACCAACTGACCCCAATTTCTTCGGCGGCGCCGTCGAGCACAATACGAATACATTAGCTCGCGCTCAAATGTCGCGCTTTCAGCGCCAGAGAATCGTATCAGAGGCGAGAATCCCGGCGCTTAACTAAGAATAAAAGAACTCTATTTGGATGCAAAATCCGAGAGGCGGCGCCGTCAATCAAAATAACACATTTAGAGTCAAATTGGTTTGATTTGCCGGCGACAGAACGGCGGGATTGTGTCGTCGCAACTGTCAGAGTTGACATCTGTGTGGAGCGCCTGTCAATCACCCGCACGTCACCCCTGTATATACGCCCGTGAACAGCCGCGGCCGTTTAACTTATTATTTACTAATTTGTTGATGTCGTTTATCTCGCTGATGATGTTTATTATCTGCTCCTGAGGCGTCAGCTGGTGATTCGTGGAGGAAGTCATCGTGTCGCGGGTCGAGCACGAGGAAGACGCCCAACAAAAACATAATAATATAAAAAAGTATCAATACAATTTTTATTTTCAAAGCTTCCTACTTGTTATTTATTATTATTATATATATTTATTTGTATCATATGTTTATTTAGTCATTTTCATTCATACAAATATAAATGAAAACAAAATACAAAACAGATATTACACCTTATTATAGGAATATGTTAGCGTAAATAATAATGGCATAAATGCAGTATTTACTGAACTCCATACATTTTTCCCAAAAATTGATCAGTTGTTAGATTTTTAACATTTTTGTTGTTTATAACATCTTTTGAAGTATTTAAAAGAAATTTGTGTAAAATACCCAGTTTGGGATTCAAGAGAACATAAGTTTTTGTCATTTTTTGAAAATTAACTCCAGTATTTATTGCTAAAAAAAAAACTTTTTCCACATATGATGAATCAAAGTAAGTAAGTAAAAGTGCACTTTTCAGTATAGTAGTGTTTGTGGTAACCCTTGTGTTGTGTCTGGGTCAAGGTGACCCAAAGACTAAAAAACAAATGTGTTTGTGGTATCCCTTGTGTTGTCTCTGGGTCAAGGTGACCTGAAGACCCGAAAACAAATGTGTTTGTGGTATCCCTTGTGTTGTGTCTGGGTCAAGCTGACCCGGTGATCAGTAAACAAATGTGTTTGTGGTATCCCTTGAGCTTGTATCTGGGTCAAGATGACCCGGTGACCAGAAAACAAATGTGTTGTGGTATCCCTTGTGTTGTCTCTGGGTCAAGATGACCTGAAGACCCGAAAACAAATGTGTTTGTGGTATCCCTTGTGCGGTGTCTGGATCAAGCTGACCCGGTGACCAGAAAACAAATGTGTTGTGGTATCCCTTGTGTTATCTCTGGGTCAAGATGACCTGAAGACCCGAAAACAAATGTGTTTGTGGTATCCCTTGTGTTGTTCCTGGATCAAGGTGACCCAAAGACTAAAAAACAAATGTGTTTGTGGTATCCCTTGTGTTATCTCTGGGTCAAGATGACCTGAAGACCCGAAAACAAATGTGTTTGTGGTATCCCTTGTGCGGTGTCTGGATCAAGCTGACCCAGTGACCAGAAAACAAATGTGATTTTGGTATCCATTGTGTTCTCAAGTTCAACGACCTCTCTGGCTTCCATCAATACATATGCAGCGGTGAAGGTCGTTCAACTTGACCCAGAGACAACACAAGGGTCAAGAACACGAAGAATCGGACGTCCTCGATCGCTCCTGACCCAATGGTCGACGTGTCCGTCGTCACCTCATCGTCTCTCGATCCCGCTCATGAATATCGGCCACGATTAGGCAAATTGATCCGCGACGCTCCAAGTCACCCGGCTGTTGTTTAAAACTCACAGCGTTCCACAGACGCCCGGCGTCATGTGACCAGAAGGCATTCAGACGAATCCCTCCAATGAATATAAAGTATAAACACTCCTCCGAGTACTCCACCCCTGGCCTCAATTTCACGCCATTATCTCGGCATAATAAACACATTAGCGTTTCCCTCCCCAATTCCCGCTCCAAAGATGAATCTTCCCGCACTTTATAAAATAATTTGCAGACATTATACGTGGCGGTGAATTATTCATGAGGGTTCAGGCAGGGGTTCCAGGTCCTGGAGGAGACGGCAGGTAGCAGACTGAGGGAGGAAAGCGGAGGATTTTGCCGTCTTTGGTGATGATGCAGGGATGTGTGGATGTGCTGTGAAGGCGGCCCCCTCACAGACGCCCAGATCCTGCAGGATCATTTTCATAATTCCTCAACAGAAAACAAATGGTTTCCACTGGAGGAAGTGACCTCAGCGAAGGAGAGGAAGCTCAGCAGGAAGTGAAGGGCAGCAGCTCTGACTCCTTATCAACGGTTTCGGGAAAAGAAATCCGGGAGATTTTCCTGGAGAGATCAGAGCTGAGAGCTGGACTCACGCAGGGTTCGGATCCTGAACCTGACGCAACAAGAACCTGCGGGAACGACTTGACTGACGACCAGAAGATCTTCTTCACCTCCGTCTCTGATCACAGTCAGGAATCTCTTTTCATGTCCAGATACGAGTTCATATTTCTTTTTTCAAACTGACAAAAGAACACCTTTTTATTTTATATTGAAAGTATTATTATAACGATATTATTTTCAATGTATCCTCTATTTTCGCTACCATTTTTTCATAGGATACACTTTTTAAATAACATTTTGAAGTATTATTTCTAAACCTTTATTCATTTAAATCCAAAACTACACTTTTTCTCAATGAAGAAAAAATATGGATCCTTATTTAAATTACTTTTTTTTCTGTCCATCAAAAAAAAAAGATAATGTATGTATCTTTATTTCTACTCCAAAAAATACTTTTTAATACAAATTATGTTTCTCTACCTACTGTATATCACTTATAATATAGTGCTGTATTTAACCTCTGAGTGACTAAATATAAGAATAATTAAATACGATTTTTTTTAAGCCGTTCATGTTAACTAGACATATTTTTCTTTCCATACATTCTTTCTTTTCTGGTATTGATTTATGTTGTGATTTCCAATGTTATAAAAAAACGAATTAAATATTATTTTTTTAAAGAAATTGATTTTATTTAAAACAACAACAATTTTTTCCTTTTTGTTTTTTAAGATGAACAACATTCACCTTGACCTAGAGGCAACACAAGGGATACCTCAAACACATTTGTTTTCGGGTCTCGGGGTCACCTTGACCCAGAGAAAACACAAGGGATACCTCAAACAATTTAGTTTTCAGGCCTTTGGGTCATCTTGACCCAGAGAAAACTCAAGGGATACCTCAAACACATTTGTTTTCAGGCCTCTGGGTCACCTTGACCCATAGAAAACACAAGGGATACCTGAAACACATTTGTTTTCGGGTCTCCTGGTTACCTTGACCCAGAGAAAACACAAGGGATACCTCAAACACATTTGTTTTAAGGCCTTCGGGTCAACTTGACCCAGAGAAAACTCAAGGGATACCTGAAACACATTCGTTTTCGGGTCTCCGGGTCTCCGGGTCACCCTGACCCAGAGAAAACACAAGGGATACCTCAAACACATTTGTTTTCGGGCCCTCGAAAGATAATTTCAAAATCTTGAATCCGCCGTGTTGCACCAATGCTATGATCGTCTGCACTTTCTCTTCAAAACTGCTAAAAGTTCATTAAAACTTCTGTGAAGATGAACTGATCTGTCGTCAGGCGTCGCCTCAAACCCGAGCCCGGAGATGTTTTCCTGTCCGACTCCTAATGACGTGACAAAACCTCCGTCAGGATAACTTTCAGGACGCAGGGCGATGACGCGAGATAAGCGAGCTGTCGGTGTGCTATCAGGAGGTGTCGAACAAAACAACGCAGCCATGGCGGCGACTGTTTGACGGATGGTCGTGGGGGGGGGGGGGCTCCCCACTCACGCCTCCTGAAAGCTAATTTACGGGATGACTGCAGGGGATTAGCGGAGTTTACTGCCAGATCACTAACAAACAAACGAGTAATTATTCTCTCTTAGAAGTGACTGGAGGGAGTCGCTGGAATAATCACCAGTGACTGATGGTTGGAGATCCTCCGATGGAGACAAACATCTCTGAACCACAGCTTCCTCGTCTGTGGCTGAATGATCCTCAACTCTTCTTCTTCGTGTACGAGGTCTTAGATGAATATCTCAGCATTTCTCAGCATTATTCACAAAGATGAGGATCAGCTCCCTTCATTCTGAGGCCACATTATTGCTCCTGATGATAAGGTTCCAGGGTTGAGTCAGTTCTTGGGTGACTTAGGTCAGTCCGTCAAACTGAGCCTGAGAAACCTGGGTGTTGTATTTAACAAAGACATGTCTCTAGTTCAACACTGCAGAAAACACAACACAAGTTTATAATTCATGGGCATTTGTGTCTTCTTGTTTAGACTATTGTAACAGTTTATTTTCATGTCTAAATAAGAAGGATCTGTCTCGCCTGCAGTTAATACAAAACTTTGCAGGTGAGATTTCTGACCAGCTCTAGTAGAAGAACTCACATTTCTCCGATCCTTAAAACTCTTCACTGGCTTCCAGTTTCTTTCAGGATCAACTTTAAAATTCTGGTTCTTACTTTCAGATCTATTCATGGTCAGACTCCTCCTTACATCACTATTCGATCCAGACTTACACCCCAGCTCGGGCTCTGAGGTCTGTGGATCAGAATCTACTGATGGTTCCTGAACACGGTTCAGGACCAGAGGAGAGAAATCCCTCCAGACTGTTGCTCCTAAGCTTTGGAACGATCTTCCTCTCCATCTGTGTTTGATGATCTACTGACTCCTTCAAGAAACATCTCAAGACATTTTTTTTTGTTCAGGCTTGTCCTTGATTTTTTGGAACTCCTAAGCGCTTTGTGACCCTGGTCTAGAAAGGTGCTTTATAATTAACCATTACTTAATTACTTACTATTGTCTGCCAGAATTTACGTTAAAATATATTTATTTATTTACAATGTCCTGCTTAAAAAACAAACAAACAAACAAACAAACAAACAAAAACCAAAAATACATTTGACTGAATACAGAATTACTTTCATGAGTCACAGTATACATAAGAATAAATATGGTTAATTTCAATTTACATGGATCATCTTTCACTTGAAAAAATCTCCATCACATTTTATTATAAACCTGGGAGGTCATTCACCTTGACCCAGATACAACACAAAGGGATACCACAAACACATTTGTTTTCAGACCTTTGAGTCACTTTGACCCTGAGATAACGCAAGGGATACCACAAACACATTTGTTTTCAAGCCTTTGAGTCACCTTGACCCTGAGATAACGCAAGGGATACCTCAAACACATTTGTTTTCGGGCGTTCGGGTCACCTTGACCCAGATACAACACAAAGAATACCACAAACACATTTGTTTTTGGGCCTCCAGGTCACTTTGACTCAGAGAAAACACAAGGGATACCTCAAACACATTTGTTTTCGGGCCTTGGGGTCACCTTGACCCATAGAAAACACAAGGGATACCTGAAACACATTTGTTTTCAAGCCTTTGAGTCACTTTGACCCTGAGATAACGCAAGGGATACCACAAAAACATTTGTTTTCAAGCCTTTGAGTCACCTTGACCCAGATACAACACAAGTGATACCTCAAACACTTTTGTTTTCGGGCCTTTCAGTCACCTTGTCCCAGATACAACACAAGGGATACCTCAAACACTTTTGTTTTCGGGACTTCGGGTCACTTTGACCCTAAGATATTGTAACACAAGGGTTAAAAACTCTCAACAATCAACCTCAAACCTTTTATAATTCCTCAGGGGCCACATTTTATGAAGTGATTGTTATAAGGGGCCGACAAACCAAAAGTAAGAAGGGACGTTTAAAAGCAGATTAAATGTGAAACTATTATGAAAATAAAATATTAAAAAGGACATTTTTGCTTATCAACTTAAAAAACAATTTCCAAACAAAAGTGTAGTTATTCCATTAAATCATAAACTTAACTTAAATGAGCTAAAGTTGTTACTCGCTTTCATTTCATAAACATTTTATTTAGAAATATGCAGAAAACACACACTTTAATTTCAATAGAAACCCCTAAAAAGACAGATTTTTGACCTAATGGAGGACCATCAACACAGTCAGAAGGAGCTCCTGGACTGACTTCTGTGAAGAAGCAGCATTTCTTCTCTAGAGCTGCTCAAGTTTAGAGGTTTTCTTTCTCCTCCGGCGACAGGATCTGTTTGCGCCGAAGCCGTTGTGAGGCGTGGAAGCTGCCTGGAGCGCCGGCGCTCGACAGGTTTGATTCCAGGTCACGTGAGCTTGTTTTGACACGTGAGGTTTGCATGTTGCGAAGAGAATGAAGACGGATCAAGGACTCGCGGCGCCGTCTTCCATCACGTCGGCCGCGGCGATGAAACTGCTGACGTGAGGAAACGAAGAACCTGTCATGAGAACCTTCTCGGCTTCATACAAAATGGATTCCGCCTGAAGCCTCCAAGACTCTGACTTCAAGTTGGAGCAAAGAGTCTGTTGGTTAACCTGTGAGTCGTGACTCAACCTCGATGGAGTCTCATGATACAGTGTCAGCATTTTTTCGGGGCCACTAGATGGCGCTATCGGCTTGGAACCGGTGATTTAAAGGGAAACTAATGTGTCTCTAATTTGAAACTGATTTTTTTTTTTCTGGAGATGAAATCTTGTTTACCATAACCACACCCACTATGCTGTGATTGGTCAAGCAACAAGGTTTGTCACCGCGTGTCATCAACCCTGGAAATCTCCGGCTCCAATGGACTCTTTGTTTAATAATTGCGTGGACAGCTGGATGGAGGAGGAGTGAAGCCATTATGATGCCATAATGGACTCCACTCTCGTAACCTCTTGTTCGCCGTGAATTCTATGAAGTAATAACATCAAAACATGGTCACGATGAGAGACATACTTTATCTTGGAGAAGAAGACTTCAACATTTGAAACATGGGAGTCAGGAGAGTTGGGTTTTCACAATAGTTGACCTTATTTAATGAGAGCGCCACCTACTGACCTGAATCGATACCGTGTCACGAAACCACCTCGACCTGCTCAGGTCAGTTTTAACGACTTCTAAACTATAATAAATAACATTAAAAAATTTGATTTTATACACTACATTTAAGGATTTCATTATTAAACTCATGATATCAAACTAGGTTTTTCCAAAATAAAAGTTTCATTTATAATGTAAAAATTTAAAATAATGATTAACTTTAACATTATGCCAGTCTTGCTTTTATACCTAGCAACCAGTGAGACAAGACACTGTTTCTTAAAAAATAAAAGACATCACACATCACTCAAGGTCACAAGAATTGAACTGGTAATGAATTAAAAAAAACAAAAACATTTTAGGCAGTTTAGATTTGTCAGGGTCAAGGGAAGACAGGAAAAGACTTGATAAATAGAAAGTGGTCAAATAAAATGTATTCAACTTTAATTTGAAGTGAAGAACATTCTAAACTGAAAGTTATACTTGCTAGCTTAGCTAGTGGCTAACAGTGTTAGCTGCAGTGACATTTAAACCCTGTAGCACTTTGTTTATGACAAACATTCAAATGTAAATTCTGCAAATCTTCAAATTCATAATAACATTTTTATTTCGAAAATCAAACTGAGAGATTTTTGTGCCAGGAAAACAAACTTTTTTGTGAAATAAAATTCATCTTCAACTCAAGATAAATCCAAATGTAACATTTTTTTTATTTTATGTAATATTTCCGATGGTCATATGAGTCTTAAACAGTTTAAATGTTACAAACAAGATCAAAAAAGTGTCGACAACAGTGTCATGAGTTCCTGCTGTCGATCCCGAGACTCGCTCAGTGACCCTGCGGACTCGAGCCGATGCCCTCCCTGTTATCAGCTGGAATTCAAAGCCCACAGATGAAGGACTTCCATCAACCCCTAAGAACCGGCCTGTGTGTTTGACAAAGGTTGGAAGTGGAAAATTGATTTAGCTGCAGATTTCTGGGACTCGAGGTAATCAACCCCCTGCTCGCCGCCACAGCGCACGTCTGATTGTTCCTCCGGATCCTCGTCCTCACACACCTCCAGGTACAAGAACGGACTCTTGAGCCTGTTTAAAATATAACTCTAACACTTTAAATTAAACCTAATAAACGGTATTAAAAAAATATTAAAAAAAACAAGTGTCATGTCCTTCTTCCAGGGGCTTTTATTTTGTATCACGGTTTCCTGCTCCTGCCTGCTCTTTCCTTCTTGACAGACTGCGAGGGCGGGGCTCTGCGAGAACCACAGCTGCTGACGATGAGCAATCTACTGCCAGGTATAAAGGCGGGAATCCTCTCAGACTCGGCGTCAGCACGTTGCCCTTGCTACCCTGGTAATGCTTACTCCTGCCTGACTCTTGGACTCTTGTTCGTCAGCGCTTTTTGTTCTCTTGGGTGAGTTGGATTTAATTTTTGTTTCTCCGCTTTCCCGGTGGATCTGGTGACTTGCAGCCACACCCGCCCGAACTGTGTCTTTTATTTACAGACTATTGTGGGACTTATTATTGTAATTGTTGGACCTAGAGAAAGGACTCTCGTTACACTGCCACCATCTGCTGGACATTCATTGTATTTAAACTGTGTCTTTGTATATTTTTTTTTTGTCACCTTAGCCGTTGTGATTTTATTGTCTTCCGCATCTTGGTTACCTTGTTATGAATATCCGTGACAAAAAAAAACAAAAATGATGTCAACAAAAGTCTGGACAAAACGTAATAGAAACATGACAGACTTAAATAAATGCATAAATAAATAACTCCAACAACAATGACTAAGTTGTACTTGTGTTTTAAAACCCCCCGATTATATGCATATAAAAGGCAGACAGACGGTGCATACCTCTGATTTCAGATGATTAAAGAAGGAATTAAAATGAAACAAATAGTTCATTTTTCCTTCTTTAATTCCATTTTAAATGTTAAACGGACTCTCACAAGTGACACACAAGCAACAGAATTCTGACCCGCTCTAGTAGAAGAACTCACATTTCTCCGATCCTTAAATCTCTTCACTGGCTTCCAGTTTCTTTCAGGATCAACTTTAAAATTCTGGTTCTTACTTTCAGATCTATTCATGGTCAGACTCCTCCTTCCATCAGTGATCTGATCCAGCCTTACACCCCAGCTCGGGCTCTGAGGTCTGTGGATCAGAATCTACTGATGGTTCCTGAACACGGTTCAGGACCAGAGGAGAGAAATCCTTCCAGACTGTTGCTCCTAAGCTTTGGAACAATCTTCCTCTCCCTCTGTGTTTGATGATCTACTGACTCCTTCAAGAAACATCTGAAGACGTTTTTATTTGTTCAGGCTTTTCCTTGATTTTCTGGAACTCCTGTTGTGTTATCAGTTTTATCTTGACCTTTTAAAGTATACTTTATTTAATATTGTTCAAGCGCTTTGTGACCCTGGACTGGAAAAGCGCTATATAAATAAAAATTACTTACAAGTTTCTGGTTACCGTCAGCGGGTCACAGATCAGCACCACGGACAGCGACGAGATTCAATAAACTCAGAAGGTTCGACTCATTTCCAGCCTCCGCCGTGAGCGGCGAAGAAGGTCTGGAGGTTCAGCGCGGACACGTCTGGGTCGCTCACCTTCCTCCGCCGCAGACCGCACCAGTCAATATCGGAGCCGATGCCGAGAAGTGATAACGCTGAAGTCGCGTTAACAAGATCAACATCAGACGGAGGGAACGCACACACAGAAGTAATAACTTGCTACGACACCATGATTCATGTCTCGCTGCACACAAGTCTTTTCCTGGCAGGAATACCAAAGAACACATCGTTGATGGAGTTCACATGTCGACTCAACTCTGTACAACAGAGAGACACTATAGCAAAGAGATGATTTGAATGATGCACGTGTGAATTATCAATGTGTCAATCAGTGGTGAATTTACTTTTGGTAGTGATGTTCTGATGAAGCTTCATGAAACAGTCATTATTTTCAGGGTCCACTAGATGGCGGTCTCTACACTATTTTCTTTTTTGAACAACTGTTCTAATGTAACATCACATCATTTTTAAACTGATGGCACCACATACTGACCTCTAAACAACATGAGACTGTTTCATGAAGCTTCATAAAGCTTCATTAATATCCAGAGGTGTTGAGGATTTCTATTGTGTTATGATGTCTAATGAAGCTTCATGAAGCAGTGTCATTATCTTCAGAGTGCACTAGATGGCGGTCTCTGTACTATTTTCTTTTGTTTTGAACAAATTTTCTAATGAAACATCACATCATTTTTAAACTGAGGGCGCCACCTACTGACTACTAGTGAAGGTTTGATGAAGCTTTATAAAACTGTCATTATTTTCAGAAAAAAATCATTATTTAAAAAAACTGTTCTCATACAATTTTTAGAATGATTTTCAAACTGATGGCGCCACCTACTGGCCTCTAGACACCATGACACTAATTCATGAAGCTTCATCAGACCATTAAAATACAAGTTTATCCTCTTGAGATAGATATATATATATATATCTATCTCAAGAGGAGTTGAGGATTTCTATGTGATATGATGTAAGTAAGAAACTTTTATTTATATGGTCTGATGAAGCTTCATGAAGCAGTGTCATGGTGTCTAGAGGTCAGTAGGTGGCGCCATCAGTTTGGATATCATTCTAAAATTGTATGAGAACAGTTGTTTTAAAACGTAGTAAAATAGTGCAGAGAGCGCCATCTAGTGGACTCTGAAAATAATGCCACTGTTTTATAAAGCTTCATCAAACCATCTCTAGTAAAACTCGAACAGGTCTGACTCACAATTCTGGAGACACGATCACGATAAGTTTTGTTGACAAAAGGAGCTTCTCAGTGGGAGACGCTGGTGTTTGCCGTACGAGGGAGACCTCAGCTTAACCCTCCGCTGGAGCTTGAGTCGACACTCGCCCTCTTCGGTCGCGTCTCGCCCCAGGCCTCATTAACAGGCTTTTCTCGCCGAGGCCTCCCGCAAGGTGTGCGAAGCAAAAAAGACACCAAAACAACAGCAGCCGAGGTCCCTCGGACTCCGGCCAATTAATCCTAATATAATTACAAAGTTGAGGATCAGCCAGACATTTCAAGATCTGCGGCTTTGCTGCGTCGGCTCAGCCTGGAGGCTCCAGTTTGTTTGATTAGAGATTCAAAGATTATTCAAGTCAAGGACTCGTCCTTCGTTCACCACAACCTCTTGTTTCAAAACATGCATCCAATCAAAGAATCTATGGAGGTCGATTTATTTCATCAATATTTGCTTCAATAGAACAATACATGTCAAGTCAACACAAATCAAGACTTCAAAACTATTTTCACTTTAATGACAATTAAACACAAAAGCTTTTATCTGATCGAATAATTAAAACACAAAACGCCCTTGGTATAAAATCGTCCAAAGACAAAGCATGTTAAATATTTTCAATCCATAACAAGTTTGCTTCAATCAAAAGAAACGGTTTCAAAAAGTGAAAACCTTTTTTTGGACAGAAGTTACATTTTTATATTTTCAAATTGAAGCAACGTTTTTTAATTGAAGCAAAGTATTTTGATTAAATAAACCTAATTTCAATTGAAGCAACTTTTTTTTTTTAAAGTAAAGCAATGTTTTTTGATTGAATAAACTTTATTTTTTTAATTGAAGCAGTGTTTTCTTTTATTAAAAAACATTTATTGAACTTCAAGCAATGTTTTTTGATCAAATAAACCTAATTTTAATTGAAGCAAAATTTTTAAATTTAAGCAACGTTTTTTGATTAAATAAACCTAGTTTTAATTGAAGCAACATTTTTAAATTTAAGCAACGTTTTTTGATTAAATAAACCTAGTTTTAATTGAAGCAACATTTTTAAATTTAAGCAACGTTTTTGATTAAATAAACCATATTTTAATCGAAGCAACATTTTTAAATTGAAGCAACGTTTTTTGATTTAATAAACATTTATTTATATTGAAGCAACATATATTGATTGATGCAAAGTTTTTCAATTTAAGCTACATTTTTGGACTACAACTACTTTTTTTTAACTGAAACAACTTTTCTATAGTATAATAAACAAATCAAGAAACTACTAAGAGCAGGACAGTCATCATTGTCACAGCTCAGTAGGGGGCGCTATCCTTATAAAACAACATGAGGTTTCGTTGATTGATGGTTCAGAGCCTGTTGATCAGAGAGTACCATCTAGTGGTGTTTGAAAATGAGGTCAATGTATTGTGACGCCTCATGAAACCTCATAACCTCATCACTACCTTTGCGCTTGATGGATCTACTGACTCCTTCAAGAAAGATCTTAAGACATTTTTATTTGTTCAGGCTTTTCCTTGATTTTCTGGAACTCCTGTTGTGTTCTCAGTTTTATCTTGATCTTTAAAGTATATATTTTTTTGAGTATTGTTTTGATTGTTTAAGCGCTTTGTGACCCTGGTCTGGAAAAGCGCTATATAAATATAAATTACTTACTTACTTACATGGAACAGATTTTCTTGTTTTTTTGTCATTTTCTCCTTTTTAAGCTTGTAAACAAACCCAGAATATTTTGATTTAAACTCCCACTCTCTAAAAGCAACTCAAAAACTCTACGTTTTTACACAACTCCAAAAAAAAAAGAGGTGTTTTTTTTGTTCATTTCCCCTCGCAGTGACACCTGGGAAGCTCGTGGAAAGGTATCGCTGGAGTCCAGAGGTGCTGTGGGTTCTGGGACTCGCTGCTCTCCCTCCTGGCCGCCGTGGCTTGTTTGATGACCCGCCGAGCTCACATATTTATAAGAGCGCTGTCAGTCTCTGCTGCCTCCGGGGGTCTCTCCACGTCACCTCCACCCCCTCACCTCCACCCCCCCCCCAGCAGAGCTGTCACCCGCACTCCAGCCTCGGCCACCGGGTCCCTCCGAGAGCCTGTTTGAACAAGACTCCCCCGTCACCGAAGCAGAGGCTCGCTCTAATTAAAGCCGCTAACACTGAGGTTAAGAGCCAATTTCATGCACCTTACTTCTGATAAATAGACTCGCTGCTGCACCCGCGGACACCAGAACACCCCGAGGTCCTTCCAGCGTCACTTTCTAGCTCCAAGACTAGAGTGAATAAAAAGGTGGACACTCTTCTCTGCAACTGAGAGTGATGCAATATTTGTGCTGCAGCTTCAAATAAAAGCCTTGAACATGAAGATAAAAATGGCTTTTATTTCACTAAAACTACTTTTTAAGTAAGTCATTTTTATTTATATAGTGCTTTTCCAGACCAGGGTCACAAAGCGCTTAAACAATCAAAACAATATTCAATAAAGTATATACTTTAAAGATCAAGATAAAACTGATAACACAACAGGAGTTCCAGAAAATCAAGGAAAATCCTGCACAAATAAAAATGTCTTAAGATGTTTCTTGAAGGAGTCAGTAGATCATCAAACACAGAGGGAGAAGAAGATCGTTCCAAAGCTTAGGAACAACAGTCTGGAAGGATTTCTCTCCTCTGGTCCTGAACCGCGTGTTCAGGAACCATCAGTAGATTCTGATCCACAGACCTCAGAGCCCGAGCTGGGGTGTAAGGCTGGATCAGATCACTCATGTAAGGAAGAGCCTGACCATGAATAGATCTGAAAGTAAGAACCAGAATTTTAAAGTTGATCCTGAAAGAAACTGGAAGCCAGTGAAGAGTTTTAAGGATCGGAGAAATGTGAGTTCTTCTACTAGAGCGGGTCAGAATTCTCGCTGCAGAGTTTTGTATTAACTGCAGACGAGACAGATCCTTCTTGTTAAGACATGAAAACAAACTGTTACAATAGTCCAGACGAGAAGAAACAAACGCATGGATTACAAGCTCCAGATCATGTTCCGACAACATTTTCTTAAGTTTAGAGATTTTTCTCAGTTGAAGGAAACAGTTTCTGGTCAGTTTTCTGCAGTGTTGAACAAGAGACATGTCTTTATCAAATACAACACCCACGTCCAACAAACAACGTTTTAAAACAACTGTTCTCATACAATTTTAGAATGATTTTCAAACTGATGGCGCCACCTACTGACCTCTAGACACCATGGTTACCTGGATTTCATAAAATAAGAGAGATATTTAAAAATAAAGCAGTGGTTCAAGAACTTGTGAATATAAAACTATGACCATCAAAAGAGAAAAGGCGTCGTCATCATCTTCATCGTGCCGTGACAGCGAGTCGGGGCATAAAAAACCCTCCGAGTCACATATTCAACAGTTCATCTTCGATGCTTATTTTCCCCCCCGGATTTTTTTTTTCCTTCAACTCATTCATTCTCTGCAGAGATTCATCGACCTCGGCGCCAAAGCGTAATCCAAGAAAAACGGCGCTCATTTTCCAAGAGTGCAGTGAAAAAAAAAAAAAAAAAAGGCGAGACATTGATTAGGGTTTTTGACAGATAGTCATGTCAGAGGCTCCGTCGGACTCCAGATTAATTACCGTCGTCGGCAGAAAAGGAAACATTGATCCCAGCGAGCCGGGAGAAAAGAGGATTAATGACACTCGGCTCCGCCGTGATGAAGATGAAGTGAGCGGCGTGAGAGAGGGATTCTCATTTTGAAAAGGGAGTTAATTTCACCTTTCAAATGTGGCGATTCAGTCCGGGGGTGGGCAAGGGGTCGCGGAAGAGGTCGTAGGGGTCACGACGCCCACACACGGAGCTCGGTGCAACCAGGACCAAGCGGAGGAGCAACAATGCTAACCAGTTGTTTTGCCGGCTTGACCTTGAGATGTCAGCGGGTCTCTGGACATCTTGAGTCAGAGATCTTTAGCGTTTCATCTTGTCTTACCGGACTGTGTTGCCATGGCAACCCTGGAAGCACTTGATGATGTTGTCGAAGACTCTCATTAATCCCCGTCACTGATTTCATCGTCTCTGTTCCTGCCAGAGAGTGAGACACGACACCGAGAGTACAGAGGAGCCAATAAATATTTATACATTTAAATACATACTCAAACCAGATGAGAAATTCACATTATTATTATTTTGTATCATTATTTTTATATTTTTTATTCTTTATTTTTATTTCATATTATTATTATGTATTATTATTTTTAATATTATTGTTAACACATTTGTAAAATAAAAACAATAAACAAATTGGCAATAATACTTTAAAATATTTAAAAAGAAAATGAATGGCTTGTAAAATGAAAATGAAAAAAATAAGTACATAGTAAAAAGAAATCCATAATTTAATGAACAATTTGAATTAAGAAGAAAATATTAACATATGTTTTTTAAATGAAAATGTAAAACAATACACAACACTTTAGATTGTTGTGTAGAATCATTATCAAAAGAATCAACTCTTCCAATTTAATAATATATTTAAAACAATAAATAGATCAATACATATAAAAAAGTACATTATCAGTGAATACACAGCAGTATGAAAGACTTAAAATAAAAAATACATTAAAATAAAACAATATTTAAGGAACAAATATGAAAAAGAAGATAATAAACATAAAAAAACACATTTCTTAAATGAGAATAAAACAACAAAGGGAATTCAATGTGCAATAATTCATAATTGTTATAATAGTCAAAATAAAACAGTTCAGGAAAACATATTCAAACAAAAATAACTAATGAAAGCAAAATAAAAATAATCCAACATTATAATATAATAAATCATGTATAAAAAATAAGATATTACATCCTTAATGTCTATAAAGAATGAAAATGTAAGATATTAAAAGAACAAACAGTCAAAAAACTAAATAATTAATAATATTTAAAAATATATAATCAAGAGAATTAAAAACAAATGGATCTCAGATTAATTTACGTTCAAAATACAACTAACACTTAAAAACGATTTATTATTTAACATGAATATGCGAGTTTCTTTAAAAGCGAAGTAGGAAATATTAATGTTAAGATTTACTTCTTTAGATTAATTCATGAACTTTGGGGGAGAAATCATTACTTTTCAACTCTTGATGAAGCCAGACCTTATCTGTTCATTTTAAGAAAAAAAAATTGGGTTGAGGGTAGTTTTGAAATGTTTTCACTTGTTGTTTTTTTTTTTTTTAGGATTTCTTGGTATATTTCATTGTTTTTTTTTTCTCTGGTCCTTAACTTAAATATATAAGTGAATAGAAATCCTCAACTCCTCTTGATAGTAGTGATGGTCTGATGAAGCTTCATGAAGCAGTGTCATGTTGTTTAGAGGTCAGTAGGTGGCGCCATCAGTTAAAAAAGAATGTTTCAAAACAGTTGTTCAAAACAAAGGAAAATAGTGCAGAGACCGCCATCTAGTGGACTCTGAAAATAATGACATTGTTTCATGACGCAGTGTCGTGTTGTTTAGAGGTCAGTAGGTGGCGCCATCAGTTAAAAAAAAATGTTTCAAAACAGTTGTTCAAAAGAAAGGAAAATAGTGCAGAGACCGCCATCTAGTGGACTCTGACAATAATGAGATTGTTTCATGACGCAGTGTCGTGGTTAGAGGTCAGTAGGTGGCGCCATCAGTTAAAAAATAATGTTTCAAAACAGTTGTTCAAAAGAAAGGAAAATAGTGCAGAGACCGCCATCTAGTGGACTCTGACAATAATGAGATTGTTTCATGACGCAGTGTCGTGTTGTTTAGAGGTCAGTAGGTGGCGCCATCAGTTTAAAAATGATCTGATGTTTCAATAGAGCAGTTGTTCAAAACAAAGGAAAAATTGTGCAGAGATTGCCATCTAGTGGACTCTGAAGATAATGACACTGCTTCATGAAGCTTCATCAGACCATCACTAGTCACACTTGTACATTCTTTCTAAAGGAAAGCAGACAAGAGAAAGAAAAACCCACTGATTAAAAACTTTCTTCCTCTCCGACTCAATAAATATTCTTCTCCACCACGTCCTCCCTCGCCGAACAAAGATCCTCCACAGAGATCAATACTGTTTAATCTCATCCCATCTTATTAGGCTTTAATCCCGGCGTCCACTCGACACCCACAGCCAATTAAGACGAGCACACATGACCCGCGGAGTCCTGCGTCTAATGACTGTTGATTCAGTGTTTCCATCTCTTATTGAACCAGCAGACTTTGTGTTTCCTCATAATTGCATTTGAATCTGGCTCTGGTCTCGAGCAGAACTCAAACAAACACCAGAAAGAACTGAATAAACGTCCGGATCCTGAGTTAGACGTTTAACGACGTGTTCCTGAAGAGTTCTACCAGACCGGACGCTTTGACCCGGCAGCCATTATTTAAGTCTTTCAACTATTTTTACTCTTTTCTTCATGATGAATAATTAAAAAGAATGTTCTCATTTAAGAGCTCAAAGACTGTGGAAGTTCATCAGCGTCCTCAGAATATTGAATGGTTGAATTTAAAGTGACTGTAATATTGTAATATTAAAACAATGTAGCCTTTGATGTCAATATAAAAATGTTGGTATAATGTAGTCTTTTTAAAATGTATAAATACATTTTCTGAATTAAATAAAAAAAATAGCATTTGAATTCAATATGAAAATGTTGGTATATTACAGTGAGCATTTTTTAATCATTATGTTTTAATATGTTGCCTTTGAATTCAGTATAAAAACGTCAAGGTTTAATTGCGCCACCAGACAATAACAATAACATTGTTTTTGCGCAAGTGCTTCTGCATCGTCACCTGATCGTCTGCCCATCGCGTGATTGGCTGAAAGTTTTAATCCGTTTTATTAATTTATTATAACAATTAAATTTTTAAAATATCATATTTTCAGAATGAATTTTCTTCTTTTTTTCCCACTAGAATTAGATGTTATTTCAATTATTTTAAAATATGTCTCAAAATTAAATATTTTTTTAAAGTAAGTATTGATAGTATATAAAGTTTTAAAGCCAACAGCCAACGTAAATACATTTTCAAAATTAAATATAAATATATATATTTTTTAAATGTGTAGCTTTTTCGATTAAATTTAATAAAATCAGGGTTTTTTAAATAAATGCATTTTCTAAAATCTAAATATTTTTCCATTTGCAGCTTTTGAATTCAATATAAAAAGAAATTTGTTATAATAGTGTCGCAAGAAAATTATGCAGCTTTTGTTGTCACCTGATCGTCTGCGTGTCATGTGATTGGCTTAAAGTTTGATTAAGTGGGTCGTTACTGTTTTGGTATTATGGGGTGGAATTATTATAGAAAAAAACACATTTACTTTGAAAATATTTAAAATGTAATTATTATTATTGTTTAAAAAATAAAATATTTGTAAATATACAAATGATTAAATTGCAGTATCCAAATTAAAACTATTTAATGCTTTAAAAAACTTTTACAAAAATATGTTTCTTTGATATATTAAATTCAACAATTCAATTATTTGATGGTACTGATATACTTCCATGGAGTTTCCTGGAAGAGGAACGTCTGGACCTCTTCGATCAGGCTGCTGCCCCTGCGATCTGTCCTCGGATACGCGACAGTAGATGGAAGGATGTCGATCCTTCAGCCACTCATCCATTATTTAAGACTCATCTCTTCAACAAGGTCTCCCTCACACCAACCAGAACATCTCATTGCAAAACGAGATTCCACTGAGTTCTGTTGCTTCATTTCCTGCCGTGACTTCCTCCTCCCTCAGAGTGGAAAAATGAAGCCTCCGAACCCCTCGACAGGCGACGAGCTCGTTACGATCTGGATAGATGTTTGCAGCTGCTCGTCCTCCTGAGGTCCTCGCACACATCTGAGGACGTGGAGGGTCACAAAGCAGCAGATAATGACTTGATTCAAAAACCTGTCGTCTATTAGCTGAAGTGCAGGCGCTCGCTGAGCTGCTGTAAATCTTCACGAGGATCAGCCAAATGTCAGCAACATCCCAAAATGACAAAGCCATAAATTACATGATGATGAAGGACTTGATGAGTGATGATGGTTTTTACTCTCCTCTGATTGATTTCACGGCGAGACCCGTGATCGTACACAGACTGTTATGAGAGAAAAATGTATCAAATAATAAAATTATATCCATCTTTTTAGAAGTATATTGAATTACTTCAAAAAGAAAATGATGGGCTTCACTCCTCCTCCAGCCAGCGGTAATAACGCCCCGCTTTGTTTATACAACGAGTCCCTTGGAGGTGGCGACTTCCTGGATCGATGACGTGCGGTGGCAAACTTCAATGTTATTTATGAATAAATTGTGTAATACTATGTTGTGAGTTTATTATTTAGATTTCCTGTTAAAATAGTAGACATTTTTATCTGTCTTTCTGTCTGTCCAGCTGTAATTACGACCTGCTTTGTTTATACAACGAGTCCCTTGGAGGTGGCGACTTCCTGGATCGATGACGTGCGGTGGCAAACTTCAATGTTATTTATGAAGAAATCGTGTAATAAAATGTTGTGAGTTTATTATTTCAATTTCCTGTTAAAATAGTAGACATTTTTCTGTCTGTCTGTCTGTCTGTCTGTCTGTCTACAATAGATGTTAGACTCTACTATACTCATCAGTATGTGTCTGTTTGTACAAAACTCTATTTTCATTGAAATATATACATTATAAAATTAAGCTTAAACTCCGCCAACTGAACACACTTCATTTTTCTGGAGATTAAATCTCGTTTACCATAACCACACCCACTCTGCTGTGATTGGTCAAACGTTGAAGTTCGCCACGGCACGTCATCAATCCGGGAAGTCTCCACCTCTAAGGGACTCATTGTATAAACAAAGCGGGGCATCTTATTTTATTTTGATTAATTTTTATGAAAAATTGCTGTATTTTCTGTGGCTATTGGAAAAAAACAATTTCCCAAAGGAGACCTCCTGAGGGATCAATAAAGTTTTACCTTACCTTACCTTATGATTACAGCTGGCTCGAGGAGGAGTGAAGCCGTTATTACATCATAATGGACTCCGCTCTCATAACCTCTCCTTCGCCCAGATTTCAGACGGGGGAGAAACATGTCAGGAGAGTTTGGTTTCCACATGAGTTGATCTCAGCAGCTGCTATATAAATCCACTAACAGAGAAACTAAAATAAAAGAAAGCGAGCGTCATAATGTGATGTGAAAGGCGTGAAGGTGACGACGTGGTTGAAGTCGCTGAGACCAGATCATAGTTTGATGATCTAAACCGAACTTGTCATTTATTGTTTCTGTCTCTGAGGCTGTGTTTGTGTAACGTGACAAAGACTCAAGTCTTTCATGTCAACCTCCCGATTCACAGACAAACGAGTGTCCATGAACGCCACACCGGGGTCGAGCACGAGTCTCATTTAAACATTAACTAAAACCGAACAACGGAAGCGACGATGCGGCGACAGTCCTGAACCCGCCTCTTCTGCTCGCCTCCCTGTGGCGTGCTACAGCTTCTCCCCCAATGTCTGCCGCTCGTGCCATTAGCATCAAACATTTGGGCTCCACCAGGTGAACTCTCCCGCTCGTATCTCTAATAGCCCATTTGCCATGTGGCGAACAGAAGCCGAGCGGCGCCTCAATTGAATTTTATCTGGGCTGCCAGCTATTTGTGGATCATTACGCGGGCGAGTGCGGGACCTCAGATTACCACCAGAGCGGCGCCGGCCTTGTGCTGGTTTGTTTGCTTGTTCATTTATTTATGCCGTTCAAGCCGCGGCGCATTTGGGATTCGAACAAACTGGTTCAAGGTTGCTTTTGTACAGCGGGTCCAACAGCAGAAATAGAAAGAGCGAGTGGTGCGTTCAGTGCCAGTTGGCCTCATTCTGGTGTCGGCTGGCACCGAACAAGCTTGTCTTATAAAACATTTATTTCTTTTTCTACTTGTTTATTTGCTACCACACGTTGGCAACTATTCTACTAAACTAACCTTTTCATCCCGGACTTCTGAAGGAATTCAGGAATCATTTTAAATCAGTCAAGTGGGCAGAGTCACTTCCTGTCACATGTGAAAAGTTTCTTTTTTAGAAGTGACACAATTATAAAGGGGTTAGATCAGACCTGGGCAAAGTGCGTCCCTTTGACTGTATTTATGCGGCCCTCGTAATGTCAAAGTGATCATGTATAAATGGTTCTAATGCATTAACAAATGTATTTTGTATTTATTATTCATTTACATTTTCAACATAACACTTATTTACTTATTTTATTTTATTTATCTTAATAAAAGTCACAGCCTAATGACGAATGTCCTTTTTTTTTAGGGATTTTTTCTTCTTCCTTTTTGCTTGACGGCCCCTAACAACATTCACATAATTCAATGTGGCCCTTGAAGAATTATAATTTCCCACCCCTGGGCTAGATGTTCTTCAAAACCTTGTTAATTGGTTCCAACATTGATGATATGTATTTCCTCGGTGTCCCAGAGACGTTAGTGGTTAAATCATTTTATAATAAAAAAAATCTGTAGTCGTCAACCGACGGCCTGCAGAGAAAAATAAAGGACATTATTTAATTCTTGTTGGTTCTATGTTTATAATTACCATCTGAAATGTGTTTTAATTTGGAAAAGAAACATATTTTCTAGTAGTAGTGAGTAAAACACAAAGCTAATGGTGAGGTGTATTTATACGGCTTTTAACGTTTTGTTCTGGATGTGGTGCCATTTTATTTTTGATGTTTTTATCAGTTGGTTGGTCCGTGAAAATGAAGCCATCAATAGACCGGTCCGTGGTGCAAACAATGTTGGGGACCCCTGGTTTATAACTCAATAAACACTCAACAACTCACTAAAACCAACCATGCTCTCTCTTTGTCCCAACCCCCCCTCAGTGAACTCATCATCACAGCTGGCACGTGGCAGCTTTGTTTTATCTCAGGGTCAAGGTTCCAGAGAGACCTTAAAAAACCTCCCTGGCTTTTAGAAAAACACCTTGACACAGAGACAACACAAGGGATAGCACAAACATATTTGTTTTGCAATGGGTAAGCAAGGAGCGTGGACTAAATGGGAGAATGTTCGTAAATGGAAAACCACATGACCTACATCTGGAAAGCAGACTTCCATCGTCAAGGCTGTTTAGGATGTTCTTCTAAGCCCCGCTAACCTCCACGTCTGGGGTCCCCTCTGCTCAGGAACAGGGCTCCCTATTGAACCCCTATTCTACAGCTGTCCAAAGGCCCTTGGAGATGGATGCTATCGTCGGCGCCACGACCAGGTGCTATGAGCAGTAGCTGCCTAGCATGGCCACCACCAGCAACACCAGTAAAGGCCACCACAGACCAAAGACGTCAAATCATGTTCCACAGAGCTGGAGAGAAGCCCAATATACCACCATGGGCAAAGTCCTCACCTTCGCCCAAAGACTAGCAACTGGAAGTAGACTTGGGCAGACAACTGAAGCTCCCTCCAAGTATTACATCAACCAGGCTTCGCTCAGACATGATCTCCTTTGTCTCCAGATTCCACCAGGCAGCTGAACATTCTGAAGCTCACCCTGCCATCGGAAGAACGCATGGACGAGGCCAATGAGAGGAAGCGTGCCAAGTACCAGGAGCTAGTGCTAGAGTGCAGGGGGCGAGCCTGGAAAACAATCTGGGATCCTCTGGAGGTGGGCTGCCGGGGGTTTGCAGGGCGGTCAACGGAAGGCCATCAGATCCGCAACTGAAGCCACAAGATGGCTTTGGATTAGGAGGGCAGAACCGTGGGCGAAGGCTGCTGGGACACATTCAGGGGATCGATCACCCCTGGTCGGGTCGCCATGGGTCTGATGCCGAAAGACCCGAAACCCCCGATGATCCTAGGATACAACATCACTGATGATGTGTCTCAGAGCATCCGCGAGATGTATCTTTCACCGGACAGATTAAAGGTGGGGTAGGTGTTCTTTAAAACCTTGTTTTACGAAATATGTTCTAATGTTTCCAGTGATCCGTCGCAAATGTAATATTTTGATCAATAGAATCGTACACTCGTCCTATATATATTTTCTGTTCATATTTATAATTTAATAATAAAAAAAACCCCTACATTTTTATCCTTTTTTTCTGTTATTTTAAATAATAATAAAAAACACATTTTAAAAGGAAATATTGGGATTTATTAGGATTTTTTACTAGTTATTCTACTTTTTTTCATATTTAAAACTTAAGTAACTTTTTTTTGTTGGAATTGAAAATAACAATGTTCTCTTAATGCTTTTATTTATTTTAAGTTAAAGTTTAAGTTATTGCAGCTGTTTGCGATCCCACTAAAGTTCCTCTAACAAACCCTCACTCGGGTCAGCAGGACATTTCATGGGTATCATACCCCAATAACACCATGACATCATCAGCGTGACCCCCCACCGTCGAACACATCGTTAAAGTGTATTTTCCGCCGTCGCGGGTTCAGATCCCGACAGCACTCGACGAGGAATTGATCAGAGAGAGAATCAATAAAACCATTTTTTGCTCCCGAAACGAAGCTCGACACGTCGGATTTTTTTTTTTCCCGGTGACAGACATCGGCGAAGACGAGCGAGTCGTACGCGAAGTTTGGCTCTAACAGCCTCACAGATGGAGAAAACAAACGACCTCACTCATCCACTCGCCTCCCCGAGAGGAGAAGGAAAACATCTGCGGCGACGAGCTGGAGCGTTGATGAACAACCATAAAAACACAAGGACACAGTCGGAGATGTTGCCGTCTCAGGCTGTTTGCTGTCAGAGCAGCATATGTCGGAGCTCCGCTTTAAACTCTTTGCTTAGTCGGGAATAATGATCGTGGCCGGCGAAGAAACTTCACCGGGACGATTCTAAAGCGACGTCTCTTTTCTAAGGCTACGGTGGCCAGATTAAAGGAGGGGTAGATGTTCTTCAAAACCTTGTGAACGAGCCGAGTTCTATGACTCATATTGATTGAAGTAAGAGAATCCGCAGTAACTCATCAACTGTACTAACAAGTCGTTAACCTTGTTCACATCCGGGATAATGAGTTGTTTGTTCCCCGTGGACTTGTTGAACTCGGGTGATCCGAAATTAAATCGTCTCGGGACTCGCCGAGACTTAAATGAGCTCATCAAGATTCATCTCAGGCTTAATTCATGAGCGACTCCTGGGATTCGTCACAGGTGAGCGAGGCCTTGAGATGTTTTGAAACGAGGAAGCGTTTTTTTCACGAATCGAGTCCCACTCATGAAATCACTGAATCCCACACATACGTTTTAGAACCTCACACATTGAAGAATATCAAGGTTGTTGAGACTCATGAAACCTGTGGAATAAAAGAGTCCCTGTCGTCCAATTTGCTGGTTAATTGGCAGATGAGTCCCACAGGCCTGGAGAATTGATAATGAAGTTGCTTTGACGGCAAAGACAAATCGCACATGTGCGAATCAGTCGCTCTGATTCAAGGACTGAAGAAGTATCCCGAGTCCTACACGACCAAATCCCCACAAGAAAGTTGTTCGGACTCATGACTCTGCTTCAGAGAACTTCTGGACACCTGAGTCACTGTGACTCGATTTTCTGGAAACAGGGACTGAATCCCACAAATCACTACGAACATTTGACTTGGATGTGTGGGACTCAGTTTATCATTCCTATTCATGAACTTTAACCCGTCAACTCATATGAGTGACTCGTGGGATTTGAGTCGCTCACATTTGTCCATCTACAAATGACATTCTTTGAGTCTTACAGAGTCACACGTCAAATCAGGGATCGAGTTTATCTCTTGATCACCTTCTTATGCATCGGCTAAGGAGACTCGAGTCCTACAAGTCCGGGCAAACGAGAGTTAAAACAACCTAAGAGCTGTCGAGTCAAAGACTCGTATATGAGTGTCAGGAGGTGAAAGTGGTCCATGACAGGCAGCAAGAGAGCGTATAGAGGGAAGGGCTGATGCCAGGGGGGGAGTCAGGCGGGTGAGGGTGTAGGGAGGGGGTCCTGAAGTGCTTCTGGACTCGCCTCAGTGGACAGAGTGACTGAAAGGGCTTCGACGCGTTGACATTCTCTCATGAAGAAGTCAGAGGACACCGGCCGTAATAGCCGCCGCAAACATGGTTTTCTCCCCCACTGCCCTGAGTGCCCCCCCCCCCCCCCCGGACCCCCCCGCCTCCCCCAACCCGGCTTTTCTCATCTCACGCCGACCTGCTCAGAAACGCGTGTCCACTCCTCAAAATGACACCCGGCAAAAAAAAAAGCGCAGTTCACTTCTGTAGAGGCTTACGGACTCACGGAGGATTAGGGCCGGTCCAGCCATCAGACGCCTGAGGGGACACCGAGTGGCTCTCGTTTCGACTCGAGCGCATCGTTGTCGACCCGCGGACGCGCAGTTGTCGTGGATATGGTGTCGGAGCAGCAGGACGAGGGACTTGATTTCATTCTGCCGCCCGGATCTCTCACTCAAGACCCCGGTTCTGGTTCAACTGTAAGTCAGTTGAGTCGATTTTTGTGAAAACTCAAACGGACTCATGAGATGACCAGACAGGAGTCTGACTCTGAATCACATTTGACTTGAAAGAAACGGGTCCAACTCTGAGTAGCACATATCTAAACAAGTCTCTGAGAATGTAACGTGTGCAGCAGGATTCAGGGGAAAAAAACTGAATCACACACGTTTAAGTGAGTCTTTCGTGATTGAATCCTGGTCGAGTGAGTCTTTTGTCGGTTCATACACAGCTTCAATCTACCGTCAAGTGCTTAACAGGAAGTGATTATTTACCCTCTCACTCATTTTCTACTCACCCTCATGTCGACTAAGGGTTGGGATTATTTTCAGAGTAATCTGTTCCTTTTTAGAGTTGTAGAAAACAGTTTGTTCATTTTAATGTAGCGACCTGAGCTCAGTTGTCTTCGTCTTCAGCTTCGTCCAAAAAGACACATTAACAGGTTAACTTGATACTATGTTACTCTATAACTTCATCACTTGATACTATGTTACTCTATAACTTCATCACTTGATGGTATGTTACTCTATAAGAATGTTATTTGATGGTATGTTACTCTATAACTTCATCACTTGATGGTATGTTACTCTATAAGAATGTTATTTGATACTATGTTACTCTATAACTTCATCACTTGATGGTATGTTACTCTATAAGAATGTTATTTGATGGTATGTTACTCTATAAGAATGTTATTTGATACTATGTTACTCTATAACTTCATCACTTGATGGTATGTTACTCTATAAGAATGTTATTTGATACTATGTTACTCTATAACTTCATCACTTGATGGTACGTTACTCTATAACTTCATCACTTGATGGTATGTTACTCTATAGAAAGGTTATTTGATACTATGTTACTCTATAACTTCATCACTTGATGGTATGTTACTCTATAGAAAGGTTATTTTATACTATGTTACTCTATAACTTCATCACTTGATGGTACGTTACTCTATAACTTCATCACTTGATGGTATGTTACTCTATAAGAAGGTTATTTGATGGTATGTTACTCTATAAAAAGGTTATTTGATACTATGTTACTCTATAAATGCTAAAATTCAAATACCTCCATACTGCTCGTCTGTAACGTACATCTTGTATTGAAGCATTGACAATATGAATTGTTCGGGAAAAGCTGTGCAGGGTAAAATGAACAAAGATGCTACACAAACAGGAAGTACTCCGGGTAAATATCGTAAGCACTTCCTGTCTACTGTCTACATACATGTCTGCTGGATGCACTCGCAATATTTGCCTGGAGAACTTCTATTTTATCGAGCATGTTATTGTTTAATTTTATGCTACAAACAAACTTAAAATATAGAATAATTTAAGTTTTTCAGGAACAATTCCTGATGTCAAGGCTTCAATACAAGATGGACGTTACAGTTGAGCAGTATGGAGGTATTTGGATGTTTTTAAGTGTCTTTTTGGACGAAGATGAAGTCAACTGAGCTCCACTCGCTACATTAAAATGAACAAACATTTGTGTCTATAACTCTAAAAAAAGAGTGGACAAGGACAGAAGAGTCGCACCAATGAGGAAGAGCTAGCTCGAGGTTTAAGAAGCTAAGTTGTGACCTAAACAACGAAAAATGGTTAAGATGCTGAATCACACACATTCATCTGGATCAAGACTTCTTTGCAGTTTAAACTCAGTTTACAAACATCATGTGTCACAAGACTTTTTACGATAAACGTGAGCTAAACAAGCTAATGGATGAAAATATAACAAAAAATCGCCCCCTTGTCCATCATTCTCTTGCGTTGACAATGAAACCCAACACAGCGTTAAATGAATTTTCTGCAAATAAAGTTGTCGACACGTCGCGGTGACTCGTGAAAGTTAAAGTTAACAAAAGTCTATTTCCAGGCGATTTACGAGCGAACGTAAGTGGAGTGAGCGACCCCTCGGAGGAAGCGTGTGAGCAGGAAGATTACTGGGTAATTTAAATCAAAGCGTTCCGACGACCCACCCGCCGCGCTGCCACAGAAATCAGAAGCTCTCCATCGGAACACGTGAAGGTGAAAATGACTTTGTGTTCGTCGACGCCTGGAAATGAAGTCTGACGACCCCAGACGTCTGTCAGTGTTTGTAGAAGTGCTGGATGACTTTGTTAAAGAAACATCTTTTAGAGCCATTTTTAAATGTATAATCAAGAAATAAAGCTCTTTTTATCACTAGAAATAGCAAGAAATTCGATCACAGTATTATGGTGCGACAATGTTATGGTATAAACATGTATAAAGTAAACTCACATATGCACAAGTGTAGACAAACAAATTAAATGACATTTAAAAAATATATTGCTGCATAATAAAACTTAATAGAGTTTAGAAGAAAACTTAACCCTTAACTTAAAATAAAGACGATACATGTCAAAATAATCTTTTACATTATAATATTCATATAATATACATTGAGAAAAGGGAGATACTTTCAGAGAGCATAAAATACTTGTTGAACATGTGACTTGAAAAAGATAAATATAAATATATATAAAATAAATTAGTTGCTTAAAGGAAACAGCATACAATAAAATTCTGATATTAATTGTTAAACAAACAAACTGAAAAATAACTAGAGAAACAATACAGAGAATACAATTAATTTAAAAGAAAAATAGTATACCACAATATTCAAGATATTCAAGACAAAAATAAAAATGGATAAATTAATAAAGGTTCTAACAGAAAAATACATATTCAATTAATATAGATAATTTTGAAATCTGAATTACAGTGTTATGGTGTGACAATGTTACAAATTAATTATTTAAAAAGTAAACTTACATGTGTACAAATTTTTAAAGAGAAGATTTAATTGAATAATAAAAAAAAGAAAAAATATATAATAATACAACTATGTAAAATAAAAAAGATGAGATGTTAAAACAATCTTTGTCAAATATACATAAATGTAATGAAAAAAGGGAGATATTTTCAGTGTGCATAAAATACCAGGTAGACAATTAAAATACTTACAATGTGATAAATAAATTCACATAAAAGGAAAAAAAAAAACACTATTTGGAGAACCTTAATATTCCAAATGTAAAACAGAGAAAAAGAAAGAAATACAGGTTGTAACAGAACTGGTTGCTTTGGTTTGTGTAGTTCTGACATTTAATTCGTTTTTAAAGATAGATTTTCAATCCAAACGAAAGAGAACGCTAACAACCTGGAACAGTTTCATAATAAATGAATTTCCTCGGTGATAATAACTGAGAAATAAATTTGATTTGGCAGAATATTTAAAACCTCGCGTGACCACTGAGTGTCGCTGTTGCGACATCGAGCTGGAAGAGGAGGATGGTGAAGAGAGGGAGAGATGGAGGATGAGAGAGAGAGAGAGAGAGAGAGAGAGAGAGAGAGGCAGCTGCAGGGAGATCATTGGTTCCTCCCTCGCCCTCCCTCCCCCCCGGTGCCCCAGAAACAAGGTAGTCCTGTCTAATTGCTCCAATGGCGTCCCATCCTCATTAGACTCTTGACCCCGGCTGTGCGTGATAAGAGCGGGTCAGCGTGGATTAGAAACGGGGCCCCTCGGGGTCTCCTCCGCTCTCCCCCGTCACCGATCGATACCTTCCACTCCATCACTTCCCCACCCAGTCCCTGAAGAAATCCCCACCGGCTGTAACCGCCGATCGTTTCGTCGCCGCGGGAAAGTTTGAGTTTTATGTCTGATAAATAAATCATGGTCTAATCTGGTTCCACGCCGGAGCTACACTGATCCGTGAGCGGCGGCGGCGTGTCACTCGTGGCGGGCGCCGGATTAACTATTCATCGGGACATGATAGTCGAGCGTGGAGTCGGTGAAACAGACGTATTGTGGGAACGATTAGCTCGTCGTTCGGCCTGGATCCGATCAAGAATAAACGCACTGATCGATCGATCGTAGACGTCTACAGTTCTCAAGCGACCGTGAATCCCACAGACCTGGGAGAGTCCCCGTGATTTCAGGAGCAAGAAAATGTAATGGTTCACACACCACTGAATCACACGCTTAAAACCTAAAGTTAGCGATGTAAGCTAGCAGGATGGTAACGAAAACCTCTTCAGCAAAAGCACAAGTGCGTCCTTTTGTGAGTCAAATCTGGATGTAAAGAATTGCTGAATCGCACACGTATATAGACAATCAAGTCACTGACCTGTTGCTACGTGGGTCGCATTGAACCGCACATATCAAACTGAATTTAAAGAATGGAGATAAAGATTTTATAATTTACTCAAATGTCTGTGAATTGTTGCCAAACAGTAGCTAATTCGTGTTATTACTGAATCACACACATTCCTTTCAGAGAAATGAATATGAATACAACAAGTAGTTCTGACTAGTTACTTGTTTCTCATGAAGGACATAAGTAGGTTAAAGAAGAATCCCAGTGAGCATTTAACTGAATCACACAGATATACAGTGAAGTTGCTAAACAGGAGCTTCGATCATAGATCTACTGAAAAGTGATTTATACAGTGAATTACCTTTGACTTCGCTTGCACACGTCTTAGTGAGTCTAAGATGAGGTTTGAAGTTGCTTGAATCGCACATATATGAGTGAACTGTTGTGATTTAAGTGCATTAAAACAAGGACATTTTTTGATTTGTGGAATTAATGAATCGCACATATGTGAGTGAACTGTTTTGTTTTAGATGAATTAAAGCAAGGACATTTGTTGATTCTTGGAATTAATGAATCGCACATATGTGAGTGAACTGTTGTGATTTAAGTGCATTAAAATAAGGAGGTGAATTGAATCAAGAAAGTGGTAAATCGCACATATGTGAGTAAACTGTTGCGATTTAAGTAAATTTAATAAGGAAATTAGTTGACTAGTGGAATTGGTGAATCGCACATATGTCAGTGAACTGTTTTGATTTTATTAAATTTAATAAAGAAATTAATTGACTTTTGGAATTGATGAATCGCACATGTGTGAGTGAACTGTTGTGATTCAAATGAGTTAAAATAAGAAAAGTTTTGTGATGGAATTGGTGAATCACACATATGCAAGTGAACTGTTTTGATTTAAGGGAATTAAAGTAAGATGAGTTTTCTAGTGGAATTAATGAATCGCACGTATGTGACTGAAATGTTGTGTGCCGATTAAGATAAGGAGGAGAATTGACTTAAGGAATAGGTGAATCGCACATATGTGAGTGAACTGTTTTGTTTTAGATGAATTAAAGCAAGGACATTTGTTGATTCTTGGAATTAATGAATCGCACATATGTGAGTGAACTGTTGTGATTTAAGTGCATTAAAATAAGGAGGTGAATTGAATCAAGAAAGTGGTAAATCGCACATATGTGAGTAAACTGTTGCGATTTAAGTAAATTTAATAAGGAAATTAGTTGACTAGTGGAATTGGTGAATCGCACATATGTCAGTGAACTGTTTTGATTTTATTAAATTTAATAAAGAAATTAATTGACTTTTGGAATTGATGAATCGCACATGTGTGAGTGAACTGTTGTGATTCAAATGAGTTAAAATAAGAAAAGTTTTGTGATGGAATTGGTGAATCACACATATGCAAGTGAACTGTTTTGATTTAAGGGAATTAAAGTAAGATGAGTTTTCTAGTGGAATTAATGAATCGCACGTATGTGAGTGAAATGTTGTGTGCCGATTAACATAAGGAGGAGAATTGACTTAAGGAATAGGTGAATCGCACATATGTGAGTGAACTGTCTGGACTTAAATGAAGACGGGTTGAATCGTGGCATCGATGAATCGCACACATGTTCTTCAACAGGAAGCTGAAAGTCCTAACAAGAGAGAAAGCAGAAGAAAACACCAGGACATTTCTTTGGTGACTTTCATCTGATTCTCCTTCTGAGGAAGCGATTCACGCTGGATTCGTTATTCTTTTAACCCCCGTGAGCACGAGCGGCGCTACGATTCCGGTCCGAACCTCCGCGGGTCGACCGTTAATCAAACACAACGCGCGACAGGTCACATGACATCTACAGTACATGACGCCTCACCTGAGAAAACGATTCAAGTGAAAGCGGACCTTTAATGATTCGCAACAATCTGGCACCGTGTCGAGAACATGTCGCCGTGAGTCGGGGAGTAACAACCGTGCGGAGGCTGGAGTGTCACTGCAGGCCATCATTTAGCTGCATATGACTGTTATTAGACGCCACGCATGTATGCAGATTACTTAGCAAAGGTCTCGTGGAGGAGCTGCTCCCCCGCACCGCCTCGTCTCGCTCAGACCTCCGGGGCGAACACACCGAATGTGTGCGTCTTCGTGCATGTGGCTGGCGACGCAGAAGAACACATCGACCGCACGAACACCGAGGCGCTTTCATCTGGTCCGAGAGAAATCCTGGTTGTCGTGGAAACCTTTGATGCCGGAGGTAAACAAGTGTTGGTGTGACACTTCTGTGAGAACCCCCCATCATACACTGGAGGCCATCAGGGATTCGTTAAGACGGTTTATTATTATTCAGCTCGAACTGAAAATGAGTCTTTTTTTTCCTTCACTGCACTGTCTGAAGATAAACCTGACGTTGTTGTTGTTGTTGTTGTTTATTCCTTCAGCAGACAAAACATGTGCGATTCAGCTTCTGTTCACGTTTTCTTAACAACGATCTTCATGTTCAAGAGTATTTTCTTAGAGTTTTTATTTGTGAGGTCTGATGAAGCTTCATGAAGCAGTGTCATGTTGTTTAGAGGTCAGTAGGTGGCGCCATCCGTTTAAAAATGATGTGATGTTTCATTACTACTAGACTACTTGTGATGGTCTGATGAAGCTTCATGAAGCAGTGTCATGTTGTTTAAAGGTCAGTAGGTGGCGCCATCCGTTTAAAAATGATGTGATGTTTCATTACTACTAGACTACTTGTGATGGTCTGATGAAGCTTCATGAAGCAGTGTCATGTTGTTTAGAGGTCAGTAGGTTGCGCCATCCATTTAAAAATGATGTGATGTTTCATTACTACTAGACTACTTGTGATGGTCTGATGAAGCTTCATGAAGCAGTGTCATGTTGTTTAGAGGTCAGTAGGTTGCGCCATCCATTTAAAAATGATGTGATGTTTCATTACTACTAGACTACTTGTGATGGTCTGATGAAGCTTCATGAAGCAGTGTCATGTTGTTTAGAGGTCAGTAGGTGGCGCCATCCGTTTAAAAATGATGTGATGTTTCATTACTACTAGACTACTTGTGATGGTCTGATGAAGCTTCATGAAGCAGTGTCATGTTGTTTAGAGGTCAGTAGGTGGCGCCATCCGTTTAAAAATGATGTGATGTTTCATTACTACTAGACTACTTGTGATGGTCTGATGAAGCTTCATGAAGCAGTGTCATGTTGTTTAGAGGTCAGTAGGTGGCGCCATCCGTTTAAAAATGATGTGATGTTTCATTACTATTAGACTACTTGTGATGGTCTGATGAAGCTTCATGAAGCAGTGTCATGTTGTTTAGAGGTCAGTAGGTGGCGCCATCCGTTTAAAAATGATGTGATGTTTCATTACTACTAGACTACTTGTGATGGTCAGATGAAGCTTCATGAAGCAGAGTCATGTTGTTTAGAGGTCAGTAGGTAGCGCCATCCGTTTAAAAATGATGTTTCATTAGAACAAAGGAAAATAGTGCAGAGACCACCATCTAGTGGACTCTGAAAATAATGACATTGCGTCATGAAGCTTCATCAGACCATCAATTGGATTTAATAAACGGGGGTCTTGTGTTTCATTGGCCACTAGATGGCTCTCTGTGCCCTTTAATACACTGTATCATGAAATCTCATAAACCTATCCTTCCAGAGCAGAATAAGAAACTTTTCAGGATCAGAAACTTGTATTTGCCGTCATTCAGAACATTCAGAATAAAAGGATGAAATAAGAGAACACACAAAATAGGCAATATAAACTGACATATAACACATTTTCCATGAAACCAAGTGTGCAGCCATGACGGTTGGAGTGAAACACTGACTGAGGACTAATTGGTTCCACAAAAGAAAAGAAAAATAAGTCAACTAAAAGTTCAAAAAGTGTGAGAAGGAAAAAAACCTCCCAAACTAAAGTAATAAAAAAAGGTGGGTCTGTTGATGAGACAAAAAAATTAGGTAACAAAAGATGCTAAAAAATGTTAAAAAAGAAGAAAGTAATCAGAAAAAAGGTGCAAAAAAGTTCTTAATTCCAAAATTGTGAATATAAAGAAGAATGCCCCTGTCTTTTTGAAATGTTGTTTTTGACTGTTTCTTTATCTATCTTTAATTAGTTGTATTTTTTAGCTAGCACTTTTTAACCTACATGTTTAAATTTTGTTTTACATTTTCAATAAAAACGAAAGACAGTGTTGAAATCATGAAAACCTTTATAATAAAAACATTTACTAATTAAATCTGGCATGACCACTGGGTGTCGCTCACAAACATTGTCTCATCGACCAGATTACGATACATTGTAAAAAAAAAAAAGGAGTCAATATTTGTTAATATGACGCAGATGTGAACTAAAAGCTTTATCAAGGTATTCTATTGTGTGTTTCAATATGTTTCTATTATGTGTTGAAATAACATTTTCATTTAAGTCAAGGTCAAGTTGAGGTGAGGTTTAGAAACAGGAGTTTATTCAAACAGGCCTGAAGCTCACATTAATGTCCGGTTATCTATGTAATCCTGGTTATTAATAATTAATTTCAATTTTGAATTCCGGTAGAAGAAGAAGAAAAAGGATTCCGGCGTACCCGTTTACCCCAATAATCTATTGCAACACGACTTTAATCAAATATCCATTCATTTATTTATCCATCTGCCTCGTCGTCTGCTCGCCTCTTAAACGAGCCCATGATTCACGCCGACGCGCAGCTGTAAATGTCAACAGCGAGAAGTGAAATGGCTCCGATATGAAGTCATTTCTCAACATTTATGATCTCAAGAGTCCTGGAAAATACGCCCTGAGGGTCCTCCATCCTACTCCCGCCGCCTTCAGTCGAGTCCTAATGACACCGCAGACGAGACCTCGTCGCCGACTGAAGATGATGAGAAAAAAACACAAACAAAAGTCGATTGTCGGAGCGCGTGACCGGGAGGTTGTCGGCTCTACAGTCTTACGCGGGTTAAACCAGGAGGCGGCAGGAGATCGTCGTTCAAGGAGAATCAATTTGGGCCGAAAATGATGGAACTGAGGGACAATTTCGGTTTGTGACATTTCCCATCCTACGTGCGTCCTCTTTTCAATCTCCGGATCTGTCAGTGTCTGATTCACTTGTCATCAGGCGTTTTTACCCTTCAGACGGTGTGGAAGTGCTGCTGTCAACATTTCACTCCACGTTAATGCTCCCGTATATCACACCGTCGCCCTCTCCACCGCGTAAGTAGCTCCAACCTTGTTGAGCTCGACTTTGGAAAAAGTTTCTCTTCTTCTGGTTCTCTCTGTCCAGGTTGGGGAAGATCAAGGGCTTTGTTCACGAGTGATCGATGACGTTTCTTCAGTCATGAGATGTGAGGAATAAAGAGCTGAGCCAGAAGGCAAGAATACTCTCCACTGACATTGGATTTCTACTCTCTTCTGTGACAGCTTTGTCGTGACTCGAGAACAAGATCAGAGATAGAAGAGTTTCTCTGCGTGGACTCGGTTAAAAAGAAACGTTTGGTCATCCAGGAGAGACTCAGAGCAGAACTTCCCTCAAACCAGTTTAGGTGGTGTTGTCAGGGAAACACACTCTGACGCAGGAACTATCCAGCAGGTTTTAAGGAGGAAGTCTAAGGGCAGATTCTAGCACTCTGGCGAATTTTCAGGGGCCATATTCTTCCCTTTAACTGGGTTTATGTGGCCCCCACGACGCCAAAGATCACGTCGAAAGAAACATTTTTATTTTCAATTCATGTTTATTATTACTATTATTATTATTATTATTATTATTATTATTATTATTATTCTTTACTAGTTCAACTCTTGGTATCACTATAGGATTTTGTTTATTTTCTCCATTTTTTTGTGAGAATGTATCAGCCCTTGAAAAGACTTCAAGACAAAATATATATATATATATAAATATATAAAAAGGAAAACAAAACTTTGTAAAACAAGTTTTAGCTTATTAACATGATTTTATTACATTTATTACTTTTTGTAGCTTGAGTTACTTTTTTCTCTTTTGTTTTGCTTGATGGCCCCTGCTTGACAGTCGCTGTATAAAGTGTGGCCCCTGAGGTTTGGTAGTTCCCAACCACTGGTCTGGTCTTTGGACTCCTCGGTGAAAACCTTTAGACTTGAGATGAGTTTGAGTTTCTCTGGTTGAGAATCCTTCAATTCAAGTATTTTATTCCAGCATGTTTTCCAGGTATTAGTTGTTAAAAGCTTCATTTTGGTGCACTGTTTCTAAAGCACTGGTTCTGGATGAAGCCGAAATGATACACATCCATCAAATTTACCTCTGATTTTTTATTCTTTTTGTGGGAGGAAAAAGCTGCCGAGCGCTTCGGAGGAAAGAGGCAGGTTGAGGATGAGCCAACATACCTGGAAATTGAACCCCTATTATCCTCCGTGGCTAAATAAGCAGATGAATTCTAGCCGGTGAAATTGAAGTCTGCGTCCGTCTGGTTCTGATTATTCTCCACACAAAGTCTGTTCCAGGAAGGTGAGGCCCCGCGGATCCTCACTTGGGGGCAGAATATTAAGAATGTGGCAGACTAGTAAACAAAGAAAAACAATGGAGGTGAGAGTAAACCTGCGCCGGCAGATTACAGCACGTGTGTGTGAGTGTGTGTGTGCGTGTGTGTGTGTGGGTGTTCAGACGTGCCTACAGAACGGTGTGTGTGGAGGAGATGGACAAACCCAGAGGTCCGTTTATCTAAGCTGACAGAAACAATTTGCAGCTCTGCCAAATGGTGTGCTGAGAGCCCCTCACGCCGAGTGAACTGGAGGAGAACCAGACAGCAGAAAGAGCAGAAAGCCCACAAACACTCGGGCGCCGGCTAATAACGTCGGAATGGAAACAGAATTTAGTTCTGGCCACAACTGACCGACCCATCAATCAATCACCGGCTCTTGTCCGACGCACCTGCTCGGGATTGCGAGTCCAACTCCAACTTTTTAGATTACGGACAAACAAACACTTTTTGGTCTCGTGTTTCCAGAAGAGCATGTAAGTGAAGCTTTCTTATGTTTTCTTTTTCAGCATGTTGTTCTCAGTCTGAGGCAGAAGTTCAAACAAAATGTATTTAAAAAAAACTTGAAAGGTTCTTTATTGAGATCTGGTCGTGGTGGCAGCACCCTGGGGCCAAAGAAGTCCAGATTTATCCTGAGAAATCTCTTCTATTCCTTCTAAGAGAACATTGAGGTGGTGAAGACATGGTTTCTCCAACGTGTCCTGGGTTTGCCTCCAGTTCGACATGTCTTGAACAACTCTCAAAGGTGTCCGGAGGTTCCTGAGCCACCTTAACCAGCTTCTATCTCTATGTGGAGGAACAGTGGTTTCACTTTGAGTCTCTCCTGAATGACTGAGCTCCTCACTGATCTCTAAGGGCGAGAGACCAGACAAGGTTCATATATGCTAGTGATGGTCAGATGAAGCTTCATGAAGCAGTGTCATGTTGTTTAGAGGTCGGTAGGTGGCGCTATCAGTTTAGAAATGATGTGATGTTTCATTAGAACAGTTGTTCAAAACAAAGGGAAATAGTGCAGAGACCGCCATCTAGTGGACTCTGAAGATAATGACACTGCTTCATGAAGCTTCATCAGAACATCACTATCTTGAATCTAAGATCGTGATCTAACTCCAACCAATAATGTGAATGGATGCTACACACGCTCTAAGAAAGGAAAAGAAACATTCAGAAATCGACTATTGCTTAGATCGGGGCGAATAAGAATGTTGTTTGCATTTGCTACCTGAAGTGTACACTTGCTACCTGCAGGAGGCAAAGAAGACAAGAAAGAGTTCAAGTGTCTGCCATTGATTGATGAAGAGACCAAAGTGGTTTGTTTATTTCCTTTCTTTATCTGTAAACAAGTTATTTTCTCTACTTATCAACAAACAAATGATGTTTATTATTTCTTGAACTCAGTTCTACGGTGACGATAAACATCTGTATTGATCGATGGGCGGCAATAGTAGAACAATACGGTGCTGATGAGGAGGAAGAGGAGACACACAAGAGGTGCGACGTCATGATTGTGAATCAGAGGTGAAAGTTGGACGAAGCTACACAAGCAAACACAGCACATGGATTCCTAATCTATTGTGTTGAAAGTAGCACAAGTACCTCCAGATCACGATTAAGCACAGAACATTCTAGTGCCTGTGGTTATTTCAAGTTCCAGTCAAGTGTGTTTTAAGTTTTCATTATTGTCAGTGATCATACAGCAAGTATATATAGACATATTTATATATATAGACATATTTGATAAAAGGTAAAAAAAATGGGTTGATAAAGGTATTTACATTAAATAGGTTGTTTTATGTATAAATTCAACAGCAGTTGATTTGTTAATATTTTGATCTTCTCTTTTGAAAACTGTGTTGTGATGACTGTTAGGCGTTTATGTACATAGTTGTAAATAAAAGTTGTTTATTTACAACTATGTACATAAACGCCTATATTATATGTACTGTATGTATTAAAGTATATATGTTATTGAGTATTGTTCTGATTGTTTAAGCGCTTTGTGACCCTGGTCTGGAGAAGTGCTATATAAATAAAAATTACTTACTTACTTACTTATAGTTAAAGCTGAATAGATCGATTACATTTAATTCAAAACAATATTCCATTCACATTTAAGATGTCACTCTAAATGGCTAAAGAAATTACTTAAGAAAGAAGTTTCAATTCTCACAGGGTACTCCGAACAGTAATACAACATTAAACATCAAATTAATTAAAACCCCCAAATTATAAAAGTCAAAAGAGGGTGAAGTTTGGTGAGAACCGCGGTTAAAATAAAGGTACTTGCACGCTCTCTAAGGAACATGGTCGGCCTTAGGATCCCAAATATATAATCCAGAGTTTGTGTTCTGCTCTGGTCAGTTCTCCAAAGATTGAAAACCCATCCAACGTCTGATCAAGACCCTGTGATCGTCTTCCCTGTTCATACCTGTGAGTGCCAACTTCCTTCCCTCATCACTTCTAATGATGGTCTGATGAAGCTTCATGAAGCAGTGTCATTATCTTCAGAGGCCACTAGATGGCGGTCTCTGCGCTATTTTCCTTTGTTTTGAACAACTGTTCTAATGAAACATCATTTTTAAACTGATGGCGCCACCTACTGACCACTAGACAACATGACACTGCTTCATGAAACTTCATCAAGATCATAGTTGGACTGGTAAACAGAGATCTTTGTCTTCTGGCTCAGCTCTTTATTCAACACAGACTTCATGTCTTTCTCACTAACCTATCCCTCACTCATGTATGAAGACCCCGGAAATATTTGAACTCCTACACATGAGGAATAATCTCTCGTCCAAACTGGAAAAAAAACTCCTTCCGGGATGACTTGAAGGAGCTGATTCTCATTCCCGCCGCATCCCACCCGGTGAGGACGGGAAGGTCTCGAGGGAGCGAACAGCATCTGCAGTGATGAGATCCTCTGGTCACCATGAAGAACTAGAAATGTTGTCGTCGCAGTCATTTGATTATGGAATGAATCGATTCTGTCCAGACACAACAAACGACATCCGTCGTCCTCCCTCAAACACAAATTCATAAAAAGGTCAATTCACACGCCGGTCAAAACCCTTGCGTCTGTGATCCGCTAATGGCCGAGCGGATAAGAAGTCGATGTACAAACCGTCTGTGATGCAGATTAATGAGAAAACAAACACGCCGATGGATCACAGAGGGTTCAGTCAGAATCTGCATAATTCATTTTCACAGTGGCACAACGACATGAGTCACTGTCATAAAACCAACTCCAGACGAGTCACCGACGCCCACTCGCTGCACACGTGTTGACGGTCGACCTGCACGCCAGTCTTTGTCTGCTTTCGGATTTGAGTGACGGCTGGAATGTGGCGTTTGATGGTCTGTTTGTTGTCCTGATTCCTATTCCTTATATTTGTAGCTGTCTCTGGCACAACACTGCCATTTGATTGGCCAGTTGAGTTGTCAGTCCACTAGATGGCTGTCTCTGCACTATTTTCCTTTGTTTTGAACAACTGTTCTAATGAAACAACACATCATTTTTAAACAGATGGTGCCACCTACTGACCTCTAAACAACATGACACTGTTTCATGAAGCTTCATGAAGCAGTGTCATTATCTTCAGAGTCCACTAGATGGCGGTCTCTGCACAATTTTCCTTGGTTTTAAACAACTGTTCTAATGAAACAACACATTATTTCTAAACGGATGGCGCCACCTACTGACCTCTAAACAACATGACACTGCTTCATGAAGCCTCATTAGTCAATCACAAGTAGTCTCCACCCTGAAGGTGTCGCTTGTTATGCTGGTGATAATTTCAAGGTCAAGTCGCTGGGACTTGGACGCAGAATATAACCCGGTGGACCACAAATGGCCCACGGACCACCACAAGTTTGAAGTCGGGGGTATTTGCTGGTTTCTTTGTTTTAAAAATAAAAGCCCACTTCTAGTTTGAAAATAATGCTTTAGGATTTAAGGATTTATTGAATTAGTAGATCAGAGCCAAACATTATAGAGCAGAGAGTGAGATCTAATGGCCTTTTCAAAACAGAGACACTGTATCATGATGCCTCGTCAGCTGTTTCATGAGGCCTCATCAACCAACCACCAGTCAACAGTCAAGACATCCAGACTTTCCTTTCTTCGCCAACTCCATGGGAGAGTTTGAGATACTAAATCTGGGTATGTCCAAGGACCTCCTCCCAATTGAACAGCCCACTAGTCATGATAGCAATAGTAGCCACTTTAAGTGTTGTGTCTTTCAGGAGCAGAGTGAATATTCTGAGTCTCCCCTAAACGACGAGTCCATCCTTCCCTTACTCGTGAACAAGATCGATCTTTTCCATGGTAGAGTTTTTCCGGTTTTGAAAGTTTTTCTCGTCTCTCGGATTATGACATAATATTGAGTATGAATATATGAATAAAACTGTTCTTACTTTAGAGTGAAATCTGAAATGATATGAGAAAGTTCTGTGTTAAACTCTCTGTTATCTGTTCTTTGAGTTTTAGTTTCTGAAGTCAGTTTCCGAACCTGACAATCATCAGTCGTCAAGCTTGATTTAAGTTTATCAACACGTTTCCAAGGCTTCAGTGTCAGATAAGTATTTTCCATGTGAATTTTTCCTGTGTGGCTCTTTTTCTGGAGAGAAGCTCCTCGTCGGTTTGTCAAACAGCAGCTGATCGATTGTTTAATGGAAGGCAACGGTGAAAGAAACAGCTAAAATAGTCTCTTAGTGACCTTGTCCGTCTTTCTCTTACCTCAAATTACACTACAAACCACTGCACTTTGCTGTCACTACAACAGTAACAAAGTATTACCTCCAAAAAACCTCCCAGCTCTAACAGAACCTGGACCTGGATTTAAACTCATCAGGGTCTGAGAAGTGAATAGTTTTGTGAGTTTGTTCTCTGTATTGGCAAGAATCTGTTGATACGATACATATCACGATACAGGGGCAATAATACCATATATTACGATACTGTAGGAACAAGGATATATTTGTAGTATTGTACAAGTATTTGACTGTGTCGTTGCAGAATTTACAGACCGCATAGCAGTTGACTTAGTCGTAACTGCTTGCTTTGAAACCAAAATATGTCAAAATGAAAGCGGCTTGATTGGACTGTATCCTCTTATCCTCAGTCTTGCAGTATTTCCTTACTTAATTGCAACACCTTCTCCCAGAGCAAACAAAGATATTTAGAACACCAAACTTTGTTCAAGAAGGATGGTTGCTTGACCGAAGTCAAAGCTAGAGAAAGTTGAAATGTCAATACTATAGTTTTTCATCAACTACAAGTCATCTAATGAAGCTTCATGAAGCCTCAACATCAAACATTATAACGTAAATGTTTTTATTAATATGTTTAGACATTCAGACACAAGAAAATGGACTTGGTTTGTCCATGTCTGGAAGGTCCACCACAGAATAAGCCTGGACAAATGCGTCTGATGTCGAAATAAAGTCGAGTTTGCAGAACATCTTCAGGTGATGCTTTCTACGTAGGTGTTCTTCTTCTTCCTGCTAAATTCATTATTTTAAGAAAAACTATAATTAGTTGGTCCAAGTAACATTGGTATTTCCAAGCTTCCTTTATAAACATATTTACTATAAGAAAAGTTGTTCCTATAACCATCGTGATTCCTCTAAAGCTCGTTCGAAGAGTCATTAATCAAGATCACAGCAGTAGCGTAGCCAAGCTATCACGTCACAGTTTGTTTCTTTTGGCAGCAACATTGTCATCGACAAAACACAGGGATTTGTTTTCACCCAATATCAACTTCAATTTGAGAGTTTTTACATTTGAGTTGTTTTTCACCGACAGACTCATCATCCTTTTCCACTCATTTACTCTCAGTGCGTCGGCACAAAACAACAACACAACAAAGGAGGTCATTCCAATTATCGTCGGGAGGGAATAATAATTGAAAGTTAAGCAGTAAAAAATTCTTCGACTGACGCACAGATTTCCTCCCGCTGAGCGTCGACTGTTGATATATTGCCAAAAATTCAGACTGGCCAACGTCTTACATCACGAGGAATCTCTTGGTGATTAATGGAAAGACGCGAGAGGATGTGCTGCGGGTCGGAGGCATGAATGGAGAATGAGAAAAATCAATAATAATGCTAATGCTACGCTTCCTCCTGGCCACAGGTGCGGAGCTTTAACGTTTGGCGTCAGCGCGGAGATGTGAAATGAGACATTATGCAAAGGAGGCAGACTTCCCTTGAGCAAGCTCCGCTACATTAACGTCCCAGGAGATCCTTAAAAACTTGAACCTCATTCCGGTCGAGAAACTTTTGCGCCGTGAAAACATTGACGCAGGAACCCTGCAGCCTAGTGGCGGGAGGTTGTCACTACCGTTACATAACCAAGCATCGTCCTGGTAACTCACATCCACTTCCTACAGGTGTCTATATTAAATAAGAATTAAAATAAAAAACAACTATATAAATCAAATAAACCATGTGGAATGAAAGATAAAAGATGAATAGCCTCTTTAGATATAAATAGCCGTATTTGCCATATTTTCTTTTGTGGAATTTAATTCAATAAATAATGTATAAAGGTTGACAAACATCTGGAGGAATTGTTCAGTTTGATGACATCTACCAGGCATAACGTGTCACTACAGAAATAAAGTCATTAGATACTTTATTTTATGTGATTTATAATTGTTGTGGGATCATTGTAGGAATATTTCAACCTGTAGACTGATTTACATTATTAGTAAAGATCTATGGTTTTTACCCTACTTTAAATGAGTTTTATTCAAAATAAAACAAGTTATAATTTATAGACATTTAATTTTTTTTCTGTTTTTCATGCAACGATGCAGTGCATTGTGGGTAATAAACAGCTCTGAAGGGGACTTCGATGTACACTTGATCCCTCCGCCATCTCCGTCTATAGAGTGTTGCCTTATTCTCCTTTTATTTGTGTGAGCACTATGACGCCCCACGAAGGCCTGGCATGTTACTACAATGTTTTCAGATTACAGTGAAGACAGTGCCACCTAGTGGCCTTTGACAAAGAAAACACTGTTTCATGAAACCTCCTAAAGCTATGAGCTATCAATTTACCCCATAGTAAATCTGAAATTATCCCCTTTTTTGCTTGAGTAGATTTGTATTTTGTGTGTATAGAAGAAGGAACCAAGAGGTTGTCGACTGGAAATTAGTGAACCCAGACCAGGTCAACGGGATGATGGATTTTATTAACTGGGGGTCAAAGCCAAGCAGGTAATTCAAAAAGCAATCTGTACAAGCTCACAGCATCATCATCATCATCATCAAAGTCTTACAGAATTCACAATTCACACTCGGCCAAGACGATTTCACAAGATGTTTCCCAATCTCATTTTATAAGATGTTTTCCCAATCTCTCAGTGTGTGTGTTTGTAGCTTCTGGAAAAACCTCTAAGATGATGTCAGTGATCTTGGACCAATAACCCTTTACATTTTCTTGTATTTAAGTCCCACGTCCGGGCCCTTTTTTTCAATCTCTATAAAAAGCCTTTCAAAGGTTACTTGGCACAGAAGAAAAGTGGGATTATGACATCGGGGCGGGGATTAAAAAAGGGAAAATTGACGAGTCAAAAAGACTGGTGGCCAGAAATACAGTCACCTCCAGAATCCCTCCAAATATTCCAGCTGGCAACCATAGTCTATTTTTACTCCAAAACATTGTTTGTATTTATTTTGGTCACAAAGCTCTGACTTTCGATGGCTGCACTCATGGCTACGGCCATTGTTACGATCCTGAGGTCTTCTTGAGGGATTTGAAGGCAGCGTTGAGGTAAAAAGGTTTTTTTTTGCTGCCCAAGAAGCTTTCAAGGTTTTGTTTGGTCATAGAACTCATCCCTGAGTGAAGCAAGTTTGTTAGAGACGCATTAGCGAGGCCTCGTGGCGCCGCACGAACCACCAGAAGGCGTTTCTGTCAGACACGCACACATGAACGCCAACTATTCATCCAGTCGTGTTGATCAAAACACGTCGGCTCGTCTCAACGATGGATGTATTAACAGCAAAAGAGCTGAGTGGAAACATTTTTGATGCGGGAACACTGCGGATAATTACAGAGTGTAAACTCATCAGAGCCGTATTTTGCAGTTAAAGCAGCAGGATTTTAAAACGCTCCGGCGAGAAGCTGAATCAATTAGGAGCAGCAAAGGAAGTCGGGCAGCATCTGTAGCAGTCGGCGTGTGATGCAAGGCCAAATCTGCGATGACACAATCGTCTCAATCCCAGAGGATTATGAGCGTCTTATCTTATTCCCGCATGTTTGATAAATCATAACTGCTCGGCACAGCAGACTTCCTGTTTTAAAGTAAAGAATGTTCAGGGAGTCTTTTAGCCCTTTATATATTTGAATATTAGAAAAGCTTTTATCTGATCTTCTTTTCCCATCTGTTTGTTTTCATAAGCAGGTTTTGCGGAACGTCGATGTGTGTTTGCTATTATATATCGCTAGCTATAGAGTCACACAGTAATGATTATAAATATGAACTGCAGGTTGCCAGGTTGGTTAACTCTCTTCTTTCAAACACGTCACAATGGATGGCTCTGTTTTAGATTGGTTTGGTCCTATGTGGTGTTTGTCACAATCTCCTCCTTATTTGTTCATTTTTTTCAGTTCTTCCTGCTTTGCCCTTCACTTCCTTTGTTGCCAAATGACTGACAGGGCAGTTCCTGATTGGGTTTCGCAGAGACTCGCCACGGTCGGGGATCGAACAATCAGCCTAGGTCTATTTAAACGCCACACTTTCTGCTGACCGGCATCGGCTCGTTATCCAATCCCACCTCGTAACTCCTGACACCTACTCGTCCTCCCCGTTTCCTGTACCACTTGGACCTTGTTTTTCTTGTCAATTATTTTGTTGGTGTTTATTACTGTGTTTTTCACTTTTATTCTCTTTGTTTCTTCCTCCATGTAATGTGTGTCTTGGTGCCACTGGAATTTCCCCATTTGTGTTCATCAGACTTTGTATTGAGAGAAAGACTTTTTCACCATCTTTTAAACATTTTTGCTGTACTGTTTATCGTTGTGAATATAATTGAATTACATTTTACCAAGCTGTATGGTAATTATCTTATGCTCTTGTTTCTCCTTGTTTAGTGAATCCTGACAGTTTGATTGGAAGATTATCATTCATATCTGGAATTACTTCTGCTCCGTAGAAGTATCTTCATTTTACATACGTGTTACAAATTCCTCACTGCGCTTCCCTCTCACTCCCTCAAACATCTGAGAAAACAACTTATGATTTTTGATCACAACTTCTTTGGAAACGACACAACTCGTTTGTCTCCGCTGACACTTTCTCCTCTCTGCACCGGAGTCTTTCCCCGCTGATGAGCACCGGAACACATTTCCTCCACTTCTGGCTCCATTACTGCTCTCGACATTTTAATGGGAAATATTTTTTCTTTTTAATGTGTCGTTTCACACTCGAACTGTACCCCTTCCATTTCCCTCCGAATTTCACACAGAAGTGGCGCTTCATGAATTCAATCATTGTGTGGCGTATCCACACCGGAGGTCATGTGATCCTCTGGAGCTCCTGCAGCCTCGACGAATCACCATTAGCGCTACCGTTGAATCTAAAGGTAAGGTGGTCGACGGTGTAACTTTGCAAGGTAAGTAAAAGTATTAATCTTGCGAGAGTAACTGTCACAAACGTTTGTTAATCCTGATTTGTCTCTCTTTAGGTCATACCTGGAAGAATTCGGTAGCTACACAGTTGATATTATTATTAAACCTTCGTTTTATGCCATTAGTTCCTGTTTTCAAAAACGTTGATTTTTGGCCATTTTAACAATGTTTGGTAGTAAAAATGGTTTGATTTTCCTGTTGTTGTTTTTTTAATTCGTAAAACAACATTTTCAAAATTTGGCCAACATTTATTGTTGTTCACATGGTCTGTCAGATATTTAACTTTGGTTGTGCGACATTATTTCCCAATTTTGAAAACGAAGATTCATTTTTTGTCCGTTTTTCCAACATTTCCTAATGAAAAAAGGTCCAATGTATTTCGAGATTTCAGAAAATCACATTTTCAACATTCCGGCAACATTTATATGTGTTCACATGGTCCATATTATTAGTTAGCTGGTTAGCTTGTTGTGTTCTTTCTAGTTCAATTAAAACAACTTCATGTTACTTGCTAGCATAGCTACTGAGCAACTGAACCAAATGAGATTCAGTGATAGCAACACTTCCGTTCAGTTACGTTAGTTAGCTTGTTGCTATGCTAACAAGTAATATAAAACTGTTTTCTGGAGTAAACATCTTAATAAACATCTTGAACGAAAGAAACATATTATTTGCTTACTTAATAACTGTAATAGCGTAATGATAAATGAATAGTAATAAATAGGTACCCAATCCTTAACGGAAAGTAACTAAAAGAGCGATAAATAAGCAAGTTCTACACAGCATCGTCATCTATTAGGTCTAAATGACCTGTTCCAGCCAGCCGGAGCGCTCTCCTTCATTACGCTAGATGAATACACAAACCATTCTTCATCTCCAAATCATGTTACAGAGAGTCGTAAAAAATAGTTCTAAATTTAGAGTACAGACCGAGAGAAAGTAAAAGTTGTCCTTAATCAGTGATTGCTAAATGCCACAACATACATTAGAACTTGAAGAAAACACCTTTACAGTCTTTAAAGGTACTTTGTTGAATCTTGAGCAACAACCTTTTGAAACAAAAGCCCATCATTAGCGGTGTGTGATGGCGAGACAACAGAGATTTCTAAGTGCTTCTTCACTTCATCTTCCTCGCACCACCTGCCACTGACGTTGGCGAGGAGAAAACCCAACAAAAGGAAACCCCAAGTGGTGAACGCAAACAGGCGAGAAAATTAATTAACAAGTATATTTCGACGTGGCTTTTCCTCTTTGTTTTGAACCAGGCTAGCTTTCGACACGACAGAGGGAGGAGAGAACCCTCGACGAAATCCCCAAAGGGTTAAAACTGAATCAACTGTTCTGTCGCTACAATAGCACCTGACAATCACGGTCTTCGTAGCACACATGAAACATGTATATTACCTTTTTTTTTAATGAATTCCTTTTAATTCTTATAAGAAACACTTGGTTCAGGTTTGCAGCGTGTGATGTCAAGCCTGGCTGAAAATATATATACAGTCGTTATCAAAAGAACGCAGATCACATGTTGCACCATGGCAACGATTAACAGCAGGTTGCTAGGATGGGATGAAAAAAAGAATTTCCTGAGTCGAAATGAAACATTTATGACCACATAATACAAAAGCGATTTTGTACTTGAACGTTATGACCACTAATGTGACATCAAGATTTTTATTTTGTACCCGTGGGGCAATTGGTTTTACAGCAGTTAAGACAAACACAGTCACGCACAAACCATACAACAAAAGATTAATAACATAAAATAAATATAAAAGCACATACTAAGATACTGTGGGATGGGCTAGGTGAGTTGGTGGGTCCGCCTGTACTATGTGGAGCTAAGTAGTAAGATTGAAAAGAGGGGATGAATGAGTGTGAGGAATTTTGTTTCCTCCGGCAAAACAGTCGCTGGCTGGCATTTCTTTATTATGACGTCAGTGTTTTGTGAGTAAGTCAGATTGTTGTCAACTATTGTGCCGAGGTATTTGTCAGAGTCGACAATTTCAACTGCTGAACCGTTTACTGTGGTGTCTGCAGGTGTGGCATCTAAAATCAATACACATGTCCTTGGTTTTTGAGACATTGAGTTCTAAAAAGGCCTGACTGCACCAATTTAAAAAATAATAATTTAAAACAGGACCATGGGATGTTTCTGTACCACTCAGCAGGCTCACCAAAACTGTGTCATCTGCGAATTTAACAATGTGACGGTTGTCAAATTTGCTGCAAAAGTCATTTGTGTGCATGATATACAGGAGAGGTGAGAGAACGCAGCCTTGTGGGGCTCCGGTGGAAGTCCTTAATGTGTGGATAGGTGCTCGTTGACTCGTACTCTCTCTCAAATCCAAGATCCACCCCGTGGTGTTACAGTCCAGGTTCAAATGTTCTCTGAGCTTTTTCACCAGCAGATGTGGTTGGATGGTGTTAAATGCCAAAGAAAAGTCAACAAATAACAGTCTGCATCTTGTTTCCCTGGAGGTGCTGATGAATCAGGTTAAGGAATGTAATGTTGGCATCCTGTACCCCCCTATGGCTGCGATATGCAAATTGCATCGGGTCCAGAAGATGCTCAGTTTTCTCCAGTATGTCCTTCTTTGACAGTCTTTCAAAAGCTTTCATGATCAGTGAGGTCAGTGCAACTGGCCTGAAGTCATTTAAAACTTTTGGGTGGTTGTTTTTGTCAACTGGAATGATAGTGGATTGTTTCCACAAGGTCGGGACTCTTTGTTGACTTGAATGATTGGTTAAAAATGAAATGAAAAACTGGACGTAATTGCTCAGCTCAGGGGATTAGTCTTCAGTTTACAGTACTTAATTACATCAACAATGAATGTGTAGAGTCACAGAGACTTATTTTTAAAACCGCTGTTTCATTACTGAAGTCGACCGTTTGTTTAAATTGCAGATTGACCCTCTTTATTTCCTGCTTTATTTCCATTTGAAGGGAATTAAGTTCCAAGTGTTACCAATTTTAAAGGCCTTCTTCTTCTCTTTCAATAAGAGATTGAGATGTTTGCTCACCCATGGTTTGCTATTGGGGAAAATCTTGACTGTCTTTTGGGGGATTATAGCATCTTGGCGGTATGTGATCCATGAGCTGACAACATCTGTGAGTTCATCTAAATCCTGGGAAGATTCAATAAACTCATCCCACAGTGTGCAATCCAGACAGCCTTGCAGTGCTAGTCTGGACTCCTCTGTCCAGAATTTCACATTTATTTTGTCACCTTCCCTCTCTGCAGGCAGGTGCGATATGTGGGAATCAAATGAATGCAGGGAAACTAAAGTGAAAACCCAAATCTCCTCTCACATGTTTCAAATGTTGAAGTCTTCCTCTCCAAGATGCAGTAAGTCCCTCATCATGACCATGTTTTGATCTTATTACTTTATAAAGCTCCCCCTGTCTGAAATCCCGGCGAACGAGAGGTTACGAAAGTCCATAATGATGTAATAATGGCCTCACTCCTCCTCCAGCCCGATGTACGCCCCACTTTGTTTATACAATGAGTCCCCTGGAGGTGGAGACTTCGAGGATTGATGATGTGCTGTGACAAACATTGACACTTGACCAATCAAAAAGGAGTTGGTGTGATTATGGTAAACAATATTTAATCTCCAGAAAAACAATTGTTTTCAGTGGGCGGGGCTTAAATACATTTTCTAATGTAAATATTTCCATGAAAAGAGAGTTTTGTACAAACAGACAAATGCTGATGAGTACAATAGGCGTCCAACATCTATCCAGTTTTGTGAAAGACATGTAAGTACCGTGTATACATCCTAGGAATAATATAACATCCATTTGAGCTCTGATCAAACTCTTTCGATTGAGATTTCTGTGGAATATCTAAACCCGGGATTAGTTAAAGAAAACCTGCTAGTGACCAGGTTTATTTCAGTGTGGTTGTTGGCCTAGTTATGGATTGATCTGCTTTCCTTACTTCTCTGGGTTTTCACATAACCTGCTTTCTAAATGGGCCCCTGGTCTGCACTGCTAAATAAAGGGTAATTTGGTTGTTGTTGTTGTTGCTATTTTTTATTTGTGAACTAGCTTTGTCAGGTCATGAAACCCTCGGTTGCAATTCATGCTGCTAGATGCTGGTCAAACCTAGCAATGGTCTGATGAAGCTTCATGAAGCAGTGTCATGTTGTTTCGAGGTCAGTAGGTGGCGCCATCAGTTTAAAATGATGTGATTTTTCATTTGAACAGTTGTTTTAAAAAAGGAAAATAGTGCAGAGACCGCCATCTAGTGGACTCTGGAGATAATGACACTGCTTCATGAAGCTTCATCAAACCATCACTAGCTAACAGACACTAACTTTACAGTCAGATTTGTTCCCGATCGGACCATAGGAGTAAATGGAAATGTGCCCTGATGTGTTCCAGACCCACAAATATAATCATTTAACAACAATTTATTGTTCTTATATGTTCAGATCCTCTGGAAAATAAGAAAAACTTTTTGTTATATTTAACAATTCCCAAGGAACTATTTCCCCAAACTATGCGGCTACAGTGACTCATCTAAAGTTGCGACGCATTCATCTAATTTAATCACACGCCTGAATAGCTGCACATATTTAAAATATTTTATCGCCGACTATTTCTCCACATTATCTTCCGTCAGGTTTATTTCTGCACTTTTCATTTCAGCCTTCTCCTCTTCACAAACTGAGCTCCTGCTGAGCAGCTGATGGTTCGCAAAACTGTAATAATAGTTTCTCTCAAACACGCTGTGAAGAGCGCAGAACAAATCACCACCTTCCTAATGTACTGTGTTTATTACACTTGAGCGCCTCAGCATAACATTACGAGCGCTGACTGGCGGAGACGTGCAAATCTTTTCACATGCAAAATCAAAGGTGAGATCAGTTTGATGAGAACGTTTGAACCGAGAGTCACTCAAATGAAGGTATCATAGCGAATTGTTAATTTGTGTTTGTTTCTGACTTGCACAAAGAGTGGCATACCACAAAATACACAAAACTTCACCTTTGTCACTTCCTGTTTCGGTAAAAAGGTTTTCAAGTGTATACTATCTTTAAGAAGAGATGTCGTCCTTGAAACCCTGTCAAAGGATTGAGGTTCACACGTCTACAAGCCTTTTATATGTTTTCTCACACAAATGGATGAAAGGATGGATGGATGGATGGATGGATGGATGGATGGATGGATGGATGGATGGATGGATGGACGGACGGATGCATGGATGGACGGATGCATTGATGGACGGATGGATGAATGGATGGACGGACGGACGGACGGACGGACGGACGGACGGACGGACTGATGGATGGATGGATGGATGGATGGATGGATGGATGGATGGATGGACGGATGCATGGATGGACGGATGCATTGATGGACGGATGGATGAATGGATGGACGGACGGACTGATGGATGGATGGATGGATGGATTCATGGATGGATGGATGGATGGATTCATGGATGGATGGATGGATGGATGGATGGATGGATGGATAGATGGATGGATGTATTCATGGATGGATGGATGGATGGATGGACGGATGGATGGATGGATGGATGGATGGATGGATGGATGGATGGACGGATGGACGGATGCATTGATGGACGGATGGATGAATGGATGGACGGACGGACGGACGGACGGACGGACGGACGGACGGACTGATGGATGGATGGATGGATGGATGGATGAAAAGACGGGTGGATGGATGGATGGATGGATGGATGGACGGACGGGTCGATGGACAGAAACAAACATCCATAAATACATGTAAAAAACAACCAAATAAATACATAAATACATATAAAACATAATAAATGACAAGAATGTATTTTATGTTTTATATGTAGCCACTGACAGAACACAAAGTCATTTAAACCACTATTTAAAAAAAAGAAGCCTTAGAACCTCCACATTTTGGTTCGTGAACCCCTCGGTTGCATTCATGCTGCTAGATGCTGTTTAAACCTAGCAATAGTCTGATGAAGCTTCATGAAACAGTGCCATGTTGTTTAGAGGTCAGTAGGTGGCGCCATCAGTTTTAAAAATGATGTGATGTTTCATTAGAACAGTTGTTCAAAACAAAGGAAAATAGTGCAGAGACCGCCATCTAGTGGACTCTAAATAATGGAAAATAATGCCACTGTTTCATGAAGCTTCATCAGACCATCACTAGTTAAACCTCGGAAATAATATGAGCGACTCATATCTACTGAAGGATGTGAATTTTTCTCACAAAAGGAGTCGTGGTTAAGCTATCATTTGCAAAAGCGTCAGAATTCCGACGTGTGCTGCAGAATATCTGGGCAAAACTCCGAGCCATTTCCACAGTCAGATATGACTCAAACAGGCGCTTAGGATTCACGTGCTCCCAACAATATCGTCTTTATATTCTCTACGAGTTTTAACGCAAGTTTTCTCACACAATGTTGTTGAAGACTTTCATCTGGTGTTGCCGCAGCAGCGGAGGGTTGTGTCGAGTCGGCTGTGAATATGTGCTTCATTTCATCCCAACAGCGAGTGAATATTCTGACTGATGTCGCCCTGCAGGTCGTTTTCTTTTGAACGTATACAAGGATTTCTTTGGGTCATCGTTCATAGATGTTGTTGTGCTTGTGTTTTCATACATGAGGTCAACGATCGCAAGCGATCTGAATGTTTGTAGGAGTCTATTACAAGCAGGCCCTAAAGAACCCGACGTGTGTTCTGCTTGCTATCATGTAGCTGGATAGCATCGTCTCGCTAAAGGCTACGTAAAAAAAAGGTACATTTTTGACTTCAATGTGATCAATATTGTGTAAAATAAACAAAAACAGGTCTTGATATGAACTTATCTCTATATCTATATCCACAATATATACAGTATAATTCTATTTAATATATGTTTTTCTTTTTCTCTCCAAGCCACCATACAAGTATTTGAGGTGCAAAACAAACAAATACATTTACTAAGAAAAAATATATAGTATATTCTTGTTATGTAATTCCTTTTTTAAATATTAAGAATCATTATTGTAATTTGAGGATAACATTTGCAACATTGAATCCAATGTTAAAAATGTCATTGATATTGTATAATTCATAAAAAAAAAAGAGCTCACAATGGACGTTAAATTGAAGATACAGACCACCAGGGGGCAGCCGTGAGTCAGTGAGAACTTTTCAAAAGAAAATCCTTGGAGTCAGGTGTTTCTTGGCAGAACAAACACGGGAAATGTTGGCGCTGATGAAACCGTGTTCCTGCCGGAAAAACGGCGTCGTCGCACGTCTCGACTTTGACTGTCTCTTTGTGTTTGCTTGTGTCGCTTTCAGACGATCAGGCGAGCGCCCTTTGTTATTCCGCTGCCTTTTTGAAATGTTTAATGTCTGAAGAAATCCAGCAATTGTGCCTCTGTCTCTCTCTCGCCGCAGATGATTGGAAGAAATGGGCTGCAGAGAGAAAAGACAGCGTCAGCGTCAGTAGCCCCGCTACTTTCTCTAATGGGTCCAAAAAAAAAGTTTCATTGTACTGGTTTTAAATTGTGCGACACTGATGCGACTTTTAGACCATCTTTTGATGTCTTTTTGTTTCCGTGATGAAGCGAATGATTCAAACTGTTTGCAGCACGACTTCAGTTCCTAATGAACTAGCGACGACACTGCAGGTAAACGTGTTTTATGACCGCGGAGATGTTGAGATATTGTCTCGAGGGTTTGTATTCTGAAGGTCACGTGTCGGTGGAGACACAGCGATGCTTCTGCTGCTAGAACACACCATTTTCAAAAATGCTGCATAACCTGCATCAGTGAGTCAGGAAAATAAAATACACCTTTCAATGTGGACTCAACCTTAAGTAACAATAGTATTTCATATTTTCTGTAAAGATTGGTTTGATTTTGACTGATGTGTTTTCATAGTGGTGAAGGTGGACTTTACTTAAAAAAAACACTTATATGGCCTTTAAAGTTCAACTAATGTGTTGATTTAAGTGTGTCTTCAATGGATGTTGGACTCTATTGTCATCAGTATGTGTCTGTTTGTATAAAACTCTCTTTTCAATGAAATATTTACATTAGAAAATGTGTGTAAGCCCCGCCCACTGAACACACTTAGTTACCATAACCACACCCACTCTGCTGTGATTGGCCAAGCACCAAGGTTTGTCACCGCCTGTCATCAACCCAGGCAGTGTCTACTTCCAAGGGAATCGTTGTATAAACAAAGCGGGGTGTGATTACAGCTGCTACTCGTAACCTCTCGTTCGCCGAGATTTCAGACTCTATCAAGTAATAAGATCAAAACATGGTCATGATGAGGGACTTACTGCATCTTGGAGAGGAATACTTCAATATTTGAAACATGTGAGTGAGTCAGGAGAGTTGGGTTTTGACTATGAGTTTTTCAGTTTGTGTTCACTTTTAGTATAAAAAATGCAAGATCACAGAACAGCGACAAAAAACATCAGGACATTTTGATGAGTTAGCGTTGGCACCAGACCAGCCTGTAGACATGAGAGCAAAATAGATTTTTATCACTAAATGATACCGACAGAAAAAAGTGTTACAAAAGAAACACATTCTAAAACACATTGACTAAACAAGAAGGATCTGTCTCGCCTGCAGTTGATTCAGAACTCTGCAGTGAGAATTCTCACCTGCTCTAGTAGAAGAACTCGCATTTCTCCGATCCTTAAAACTCTTCACTGGCTGCCAGTTTCTTTCAGGATCAACTTTAAAATTCTGGTTCTTACTTTCAGATCTATTCATGGTCAGACTCCTCCTTACATCAGTGATCTGATCCAGCCTTACACCCCAGCTCGGGCTCTGAGGTCTGTGGATCAGAATCTACTGATGGTTCCTGAACACGCTTCCGGACCAGAGGAGAGAAATCCATCCAGACTGTTGCTAATAGCAATATGATGTTGCATTAATGGCTCACGGCGAAACAATATTGTGACAGAGATACTTAATAACATGTGAAGCTACAGGCTATCGATTCAACCTTTATTATAACATCAATGAGAGATTTGTGAGTCTGCACAGGGAGGATAAACAAGCAAAAAAAAATACTGTTTAAGATTTAATCATCAAGAGTTAATGCTTCATTGAAAGTCTAAAGATTAGTCTTAAGCTTCAGAAGAGAAGTGAAACTATAGACCAAACCGAGATTTAATGAGATAAAAAAAAAGGAGACGAAGAGCTTTAAATTTAATCAGTGTTTTGGTCTACTGGCAGACTTCAAAGAAACGTATCAACAGATGTACTATGCTAGGTTGATAAAACTTCCTCCTCTTCAGACTTGATACTCTGAAACTACAAAGTTCTGTACCTGTTACACAGGAAGTAATGTGGTGGGTCATATTGGACATGTCCTCAATCTAAGTAGCAATTTTAACAAATGTACAGGTTACAGAATAAGCGACCTCTGCACGTTTGTATGGATGAAAAAAATTACTTTATTTAAAATTTGAAATGTAATTAAAGTTGCTGTATCCATGATTATTTTGCTGTTACCATTTTATAGTGATGGTCGGATTAAGAGGTCAGTAGGTGGCGCCGTCAGTTTAAAAATGATGAGATTATTCATTAGAACAGTTGTTAAAATAGTGCAGAGACCGCCATCTAGTGGACTCTGAAGATAGTTACACTGCTTCATGAAGCTTCATCAGACCATCACTACTAACAGGTATTAAACATCAAATAAAAGTAAATTCTATAAGTGTGATCATCAAGTAAACTACTTTCGGATACAAGATACTTTTACTAGAAAACGTATGTAATTTGCTGATGATTAATAATACTGTTATTGAGATGTATTCTCTTCTTAAATCTAACCGTAAACCTATGGTGTTTCAAGTTTTTATATTTATGGACCATTTAAGTAACATTAAGACCATATTTGACATGATTAATCAGAAGCTGTATTTACCTATATGCTATTAAATGTTATTCTTTATTGAAAAAATGACTTGAGAAATATTTCAAAAACATTAACACCTTTTTGTTCTACTGAAAACATATTTTTTTCCTCCATGAAAAAATTTGAAATGTAATTAAAGTTGCTGTATCCATGATTATTTTGCTGTTACCATTTTATAGTGATGGTCGGATGAAGAGGTCAGTAGGTGGCGCCGTCAGTTTAAGAATGATGAGATGTTTCATTAGAACAGTTGTTCAAAACAAAGGAAAATAGTGCAGAGACCGCCATCTAGTGGACTCTGAAAATAATGACACTGCTTCATAAAGCTTCATCATACCATCACTACCATTTTACAATAATAAAAAAAGTACAGTTATCTATTACTTGCAGTTACTTGCTTAACACTGCTTTTAACCCATTAAACTTGATACAAATCTCTGTTTGTTCAGCACCTTGTTCACAGCTTTAAAATCTCCAACATCAATTTGACGGGTCAGTAATGAGTTGTCAAAGTGAGAAGCTGAAACCTTTCAAAAGTAAGATTTAAATTGTAGCCTTGAACACAACATGTGCCTATACTATTGCACAGCATCTAATTATGTCCATGTGTCTCCTTCACGTCCGGTCTTGCTTACATTAACTCCTGAGCCGCCGACAATGCGTCCGTCTCTGACTCCATTATTATTCCGCTGACATTTCCCACCAGGTTAAATGGTAGCGGCAGGAATGAAAACCTGTGCGCTCACGTCGACAGTGTGGGTGCGAGCGAGAGCGCCGACGCTCCCCCTGATGACCTTTTCTAATTGAGCAATGGAAAAGTTTGAAGTGAGGTCACGTTGTTTCACTGTCGTTGACATTCACACGCGTGTCAAGCCGACAACTTTTTAATGAATTCTCGTGGAAACGTGGCTAGATTACACGGCTGCTGCTTCAAGATTAATGTAACGACGTCAGTCAACATATACTTGCAGAAGGTTGAGGACCACACTTGTGCTGTGTCTCAAATCGCATACTTGCGTACTCAAAGTATTTTTAGTGCGTAAGTGCGTCTCAATTTTTAGTATGTGAAATTTAGTGCGCCATCCACACTAAATTGGCGTACTAAAAAGCCCAAAAAACTGAGTATGGTTAGATGGACACTAACCACCATAAACGGCCGCCATCTTAATGACGTTTTAAACGGAAGTTACGTCATATATTAATGCATATATATTCATATACTTACAGGTGCATTTTCAGCAGCAGTAGGAGGATAAACACGTCTTCGGTGCTGATACCAGCTTAAATATCTGGCGAATATTTCGATTCTCATATTTTTTCTTTATTTCTTTTTCCAAACTTGCAAAACGTGCTGCCAGCAGGTGGCGCTAGCGTTCAAACAGCTGGTTGTTGCAACCATCTTTAAATATAAGTAGAAGAAGAAGCTGTCGAGTCATTTCCTGTTAGTTTGTAGCGACAATGTTTGATTTGAGACATACTATCTGTGGAGAATTTGCGTACTAGTTAGTATGTACACTATCCTGATGCATACTAACTTCTAGTATACTAAGAGAAGTATGCGATTTGAGACACAGCACCTGACTCAAGCTACATTCCATGGTACCTGCCTGTGTTTTCCCTCCATTTTGTTTTTCCGAAGCCGGCTACAAACCTCTAAACATCAGGCAAACAAACAGACAGTATGTAAATGGATCCAAATCAGTTTAATGATAATGACTGGTGGAAGGGTTCGGTAGTGACGGTCTGATGAAGCTTCATGAAACAGTGTCATGTTGGTGAGTAGGTGGCGCCATTTGTTTAAATATGATGTGATGTTTCATTGAAATGAATGACACTGCATCATGAAGCTTCATCAGACCATCACTACTAATTCAATACAGAACTCTGCAGTGAGAATTCTTACCTGCTCTAGTAGAAGAACTCACATTTCTCCGATCCTTAAAACTCTTCACTGGCTGCAAGTTTCTTTCAGGATCAACTTTAAAATTCTTGTTCTTACTTTCAGATCTATTCATGGTCAGGCTCCTCCTTACATCAGTGATCTGATCCAGCCTTACACCCCAGCTCAGGCTCTGAGGTCTGTGGAACGATCTTCCTCTCCCTCTGTGTTTGATGATCTACTGACTCCTTCAAGAAACATCTAAAGACATTTTTATTCATGCAGACTTTTCCTTGATTTTCTGAGACTCTTGTGTTTGTCTTTGTGTTATCTTGACCCTTTAGCATATATTTTATTGTTTTGATTGTTTAAGCCCTTTGTGACCCTGGTCTGGAAATTCAATATACAAATATATTTACTTACTTACTTACTTATATGTATTTATGGAAGCCGGGGAGGTCACACAAGAGACAACACAAGGGATACCTTAAACACCTTCTTTTTTTTCGGGCCCCTGGGTCACTTTGACCCTGAGATAACACAAGGGTTGAACTTACTATGTTCTGCGGTGGCTTTTCTCGTCTTTTTTGGATAATACAGCAAATACAACCCAATATTTTTTTTTACAATAGTTTGACCTAAAGAATTCCAGTTCCCGCTGATCCTTACAGTTATAAAATACAGTTTTTATAACTTTTATGAAATAAAACTTGTGACATTAACCTTGTAGATATTACTACACCAAATATTATATATATTTTTTCACTGTAGCCCGGACTCACTGAGTAGGGTTGGAACTTTTTATATATATAAATGTTTGCCGTGGTCTCCAATTGTTCAGATGAAGTTTTGTTCACTCATATAAAAATCTATTAAAAAGTCATTCGTATTTTAAGACGTTCTTCCCGGACTGAAATAGTTACTGAAATTGTATAAATTCCTTACTTACTTACTTACTTAAAGCGGCACTGCATAAAAGTGAAAATATTTGTTTCTGGCTCCCTCCAGTGTTGGATCATTGTAATTTCAGTGTCTAAAAAAGATCCAGGACAGTCTGCTTTCAACTTTGTACTAAAGGCCTTTTAGTGCTTTTATGGAAATGAATGCAAACTCCATCCCTAACCCACAAAGTAAGTAAAGTTAGGTTAGGTAGTAAGTGAAGGATGGACCGTTTTGGAAATGCAGTTGAGCACATATAATATTGGAATATAACGATAATTACAACTTTAAAAAACATTTTTTTATTAGGGTTATTCAGAAAGTAATAGCTACATTTAACTAAATAAAAATAAAGTATTAAAAGTGTGGACCGGGAGGGGTGACTGAATTGTTTTGATTATTTTATATTGTTAATCAATTATTAAAGCTATAACTAGAATATAACTGATAAAATATACTGTCAATACACTATTTAATCAATTCATAATTAAGAAAATAGGTATAAATCAATAAACAACAGCATTTTAAAGATATAAAATACCTGAAACAAATTATTATATAAGATGATTAGAAATATATGGAAAAAATTATGAAAGAAATATCTTTAATTGTTATAATAAATCAACACGAGTGAAGAGAACAATATATATATATATATAAAAACTTAAAAATGCTATTAATAAATAAATAAAAAACATAAGTAGTTTGTGTACTTGGAAATAACGTGGAGATGCAGACCAGACAAAGGTAGTACCTCAGCCAGGTCTGCAGTACACAAAGGATTTATAAGACACAGTTGTAATATTCCCTTTTTTTGAGTTCCCGCTTCTCTGCAGACGAGATGAAGCCTGAGTTCAACCTTCTGGTGGTAAATGAGCAACAACCTCCCCTCGTGCTCCTGCCACGAAAGACAAGCCGATCCATCGACTGATCTCCACATCGACACCTTTCCTTATTTACGTCTTTTTTCTTGCGCCGCTGGTTCTGTGTTGCATACGCTTGTTAAACTCTCAGCACTCGGGTGTGTAACTCTCTCGCCGCACTTTGCTGCCATGTTCGCGTAATTGCCTGCGAGCTCAAAGTCCAGCAGCATCTGCTTTAGTTTAGATTTTTTAAATGTGTGTTTGTATGTGAAGAGAGGCTTCGCACTCGCATGCCTTCATTTTTTAATTCCTGCTCGTCTAATGAAAGCGTTCTGACATTTCCTGGAGGCCAAAAGGCGGGAGAGAGGATTTATCTTCCCTCTGCTGAAACAGCAACAGTGGTTTTAATTTAGATCCTACAGAGGATGAGAGCGTTCTGCGCCACTGTTGCCACTTTTTAATACGAGAAGACGTGTCAACAATACAACAAGATGAGGCTGAAGAAGGTTCTGACGTGTTGAGAAATAAGATAAAACACAAATTATTATTATTACAATATTTTAAAAAAAAGAAAAAAAATCAGGTCACTGTTATACAAAAATATAACCTTACAAAACTAATGTAAACAAAACAAAGATTTACATATAAAAATATAATAAAAGCTGAAATAAGAAAAACAAAATCAACAAAAGATGCAGTTTTTTATAAATATATACCAATTAATTAAAACTACTGAACATAAAATAAGTAATAACTAAATACTAAAACCAAACAAAAAACAATGAAAATACATTTTGAATTCATTTTTCAAAAATCGTTAAAACATTTTTGAATACAAAATTCCCTTATTTAAAAAAAACATATATATTGTTTGTTTTTTTAAACAATACGTTTTTGAATCTGGTATCTATTATTTATTATTTATTTTTTATTTAAATGTTTTATTTATAAACATATATATATATATATTCAATTATAACTAGAATTAATATATAACTATAATTAATAAAGATATATATATATATATATATATATATATATATAGATGTATATAAATAAAACATTTCAATTAAAAAACAATTTTTGTTTTACTGTGATTTAATGATTCTTGAAAAAATAAAAACATTGTTAATTTAAATATTTGAAATTACATATATAAGCTTTTTTTTAAATACCTACAAAAAAATAAATAAACAAAACATACTGAACTATATAAATGAGACTGTGACATGCACTAACAATAAATAAAACGAAGACAAAATGTCAACACTAAAATACAAAACTTCAAAAGCATGATTTAAAAAGCAGAACATAAATAGACAAATTTAGATTCATGTAGCAAGAAAAGCTTGTATAGAAAATAAAACAAATGTGCAAACAGGTATAAGAGGTTAAATGAGGTATTTTAAGTGGTGAAAGTGTTCAGACGCTGCTGTTGAACAGGTTCGTACCGTCGAGGGTTAAATGAAGGTGAAATGCTGTCAGTGTTTAAGAGCAGCTCGTCTCTCCTCCGGCTCTGCAGCTTGATTGACAGCTGAGCGTGCAGACGAGGCAGGTAGAAACAAACCAGCGATCGCTGACTCGCCACAGGCTCAATGGTTTCTCTTGTTTAGTCCGTGTTTTACAACTTGAGGGAAACAAGAACTGATCCGGAGCCAGTTTGGAGCTCAAATGGAAACAAATTGGCTCCGAACGTGGAGAGAAGTTCAGTGAAGAAATACTTTCACCTGCTCTCTCGGTCAGAGAGTAAACCTGGACTTGACTGCACTCTCTTCTTCACCTCCTTCACCTCTGTCCATCTTTATGATCCATGATACTTTGTTTTATTACTTCGTCTACAGTAAATACTGTGGCCCCTCACAACACTTGTGTACAGTGTATACTGTGTCCCCTCACAACACTCATGTACAGTATATACTGTGGCCCCTCACAACACTTGTGTACAGTGTATACTGTGGCCCCTCACAACACTTGTGTACAGTGTATACTGTGGCCCCTCACAACACTTGTGTACAGTGTATACTGTGGCCCCTCACAACACTTATGTACAGTGTATACTGTGGCCCCTCACAACACTCATGTACAGTATATACTGTGGCCCCTCACAACACTCATGTACAGTATATACTGTGGCCCCTCACAACACTTGTGTACAGTGTATACTGTGGCCCCTCACAACACTTGTGTACAGTGTATACTGTGGCCCCTCACAACACTTGTGTACAGTGTATATTGTGGCCCCTCACAACACTCATGTACAGTATATACTGTGGCCCCTCACAACACTCATGTACAGTATATACTGTGGCCCCTCACAACACTTGTGTACAGTGTATACTGTGGCCCCTCACAACACTCATGTACAGTATATACTGTGGCCCCTCACAACACTCATGTACAGTATATACTGTGGCCCCTCACAACACTAATGTACAGTGTATACTGTGGCCCCTCACAACACTCATGTACAGTATATACTGTGGCCCCTCACAACACTTGTGTACAGTATATACTGTGGCCCCTCACAACACTTGTGTACAGTGTATACTGTGGCCCCTCACAACACTTGTGTACAGTGTATACTGTGGCCCCTCACAACACTTGTGTACAGTGTATACTGTGGCCCCTCACAACACTCATGTACAGTATATACTGTGGCCCCTCACAACACTCATGTACAGTATATACTGTGGCCCCTCACAACACTTGTGTACAGTGTATACTGTGGCCCCTCACAACACTTGTGTACAGTGTATACTGTGGCCCCTCACAACACTTGTGTACAGTGTATACTGTGGCCCCTCACAACACTTGTGTACAGTGTATACTGTGGCCCCTCACAACACTCATGTACAGTATATACTGTGGCCCCTCACAACACTCATGTACAGTATATACTGTGGCCCCTCACAACACTTGTGTACAGTGTATACTGTGGCCCCTCACAACACTCATGTACAGTATATACTGTGGCCCCTCACAACACTCATGTACAGTATATACTGTGGCCCCTCACAACACTAATGTACAGTGTATACTGTGGCCCCTCACAACACTCATGTACAGTATATACTGTGGCCCCTCACAACACTAATGTACAGTGTATACTGTGGCCCCTCACAACACTCATGTACAGTATATACTGTGGCCCCTCACAACACTCATGTACAGTATATACTGTGGCCCCTCACAACACTCATGTACAGTATATACTGTGGCCCCTCACAACACTCATGTACAGTATATACTGTGGCCCTCATAACACTCATGTACAGTATATACTGTGGCCCCTCACAACACTAATGTACAGTGTATACTGTGTCCCCTCACAATACTCATGTACAGTATTTAATGTGTCCCCTGACAACATTCATGTACAGTGTATACTGTGTGCCCCTCATCCAACTAATGTACAGTGTATACTGTGGCCCCTCTCAACACTCATGTACAATGTATACTGTGGCCCCTCACAACACTTAGGTACAGTATGTTGTACTATTTAATATTGATACTTTATTCTGAAAAACTTATTTTGTATTTAAGTGTATTGTTTTCAAGGTCCCAAAGAGAGAAATACTGAAAATATTTAGAGTTTTTCTTCCCCTTAAACATTAAACTCAACACAGTGTACTACACACACATGGCTGTGTTGATGTGCCACTAGACACACACTTATTGTCGTCACAGGAATGAACGAGTAGGAGGAGCAGAGAGACACAAGGAAGGGACGCCATGACAACCGGAGGATGGAGGACGAGCGTCTCTTGCTGCCGGAACAAATGTCTCAGTGTGTCGTCGCACACAATGGCCCGCTGGTTACGCAACGACACTTACGGAGACACAACAGTGGAGGACGAGACAATGGTTCGTGGGTGATCGCACAGATGGTTGTGTTGAGGATACAGGGGGGTGAGAGGTGCAATAAGAGGCTGAGAGAAGATGTGTGGTCGACTTGATCAACACACGCTCACGGATGATCGCTCTGACAACCGTCTGTCATTAGCTGCACGATATCTCTTCACGGAAGCTTCTGCTTCAGTTTGAAGAGACAGATGTTATCTTTGACATCTCAGGAGGACGATGAAGACGTTTGAAGGAGTTTACACGACTTTTTGGACGAACCCTGATGAAGTACTGACTTAATAATGTTGTGTTTTCACTTTTTTTTGTGCGCTCAATTTTCTTCTTTTTTCTTTCTATCTTTCTTCATTTTCAAATCTCTCAGCTCAGGAAATTTTCGCCAGTGTCTTCTAGTTTAGACTATTGTAACAGTTTAGTATTGTGTCTAAACAAGAAGGATCTGTCTCGCCTGCAGTTAATACAAAACTCTGCAGCGAAAATTCTGACCCGTTCTAGTAGAAGAACTCACATTTACACGATCCTTAAAACTCTTCACTGGCTTCCAGTTTCTTTCAGGATCAACTTTAAAATTCTGGTTCTTACTGTCAGATCTATTCATGGTCAGACTCCTCCTTACATCACTGATCTGATCCAGCCTTACACCCCAGCTCGGGCTCTGAGGTCTGTGGATCAGAATCTACGGATGGTTCCTCGCACACGGTTCAGGACCAGAGGAGAGAAATCCTTCCAGACTGTTGCTCCTAAGTTTTGGAACGATCTTCCTCTTCCTCTGTGTTTGATGATCTACTGACTCCTTCAAGAAACCTTCATTTCTGAAACTCCTGTGTTTGTCTTATGCGTCTTGACCTTTTAAAGTATGTTTTTTAACAATTTATTGCTTTTGATTGTTCAAGATTTTTGTGACCCTGGTCTGAGAAAGGCACTTTACAAATAATTGCACATGAGACACACACAGCTGTCCCAGAAAACCAGGGAAAAGCACAAATAAAAATGTCTTAAGATGTTTCTTGAAGGAGTCAGTAGATCATCAAACACAGGTTTGTTGTTATTTTCTACGGATTATTCCTGTTGTATTTCTTGTGTTTTTGCCTTAAACGTGTTGTTGAATCCAATTGTGAAAGTTGTCTTCCTGGTGAGTCTCACCTGCACTTGGGTTCGACCTTGTATCCAATCGTAACTAATGCCTCCTCGCACTCAAACCTCTTCATCTGTCGTCGAAGTGTCGCCGCAGCATAGATCAGGAGTTGCTTATCTTTAACCCCCGTCATCGAAGCACATTTATCTCGACCACATCGAAGACCATCATCAGCGCGATGCTAACAACAGCTGCGCTCTTGTAATGGAAGTCTTAATTACACACATTCATTATGTTGGGGGGCCGAGGGATGATACATATCTGTTATCAGCATCGGTCGGACCCACACACACACACACAACAGCGTCTAAACAAACACCCGCGGCGCCGACACAAAAGCCGGCAGATACGAGGTTGTCAGGACTTGTACCCGTTTGTCTCTCAGGGGGGTTTAGGCGGGTTATGTGTGAATAGATTCTGGACTGAAAGCTCAGAGAGAGGCTGTGATTATGACCACTGCTGCTACACAACAAACCATCAATCTCGGGAGGGTTTTTTTTGTGTGTGTGTGTTTACACACCGCAGAGCAACACATTCAGCAGTTACAATGATGAAAATGATGATTCTTGTCACAGCGGCGTCCGCCATCACGCCGTCGCGGTGGGTGGACCGCCGTGACGGCCGGAACCACATCAAGGAACAAAAAAAGGCCTGTAGTTACATCCAACATGTGGCCCCTTGATTGTCGTCACGTGGTGGAGGGCCCGGTCATTTGTTTTTTTTGACATATAATTATTTTGCTGCTCGACATCGACCGAAAACTAAACAAACACAAGGTCCCAAAAACATACCAGAGAAAGGACAAGGGATACCACAAACACATTTGGTTTTTGGGCCCACGGGTCACCTTGACACAGAGATAACAACGGTCAAAATAAAATAAATCTTTGTATTAATTGTGCATGAAATTCGATGTTTTTTCCAATTCAAAGTCTGATTTTGAGACTATAAAATTCACAAGTTTTGTTTACTTCCATAGCCTTGCTAAAGGGCAACCAAAAGCAACAGATGTCAAAAAACGGGTTAAAATGACGAACTTATTATTATTTTTACATTTAATCGTTTACACTGAACTCTTTTTATTATTTAAAAAAATTGAATTTTACACAGAATTTATTTCTAAATACAAACAATTTAAAGTTAATACAATTCAAAATCTGATTTTGATCAACAAATATGTTTATTTGTATAACAAGCAATATTCTTTTGCATTTAGTTTTTATACTGAATACTTTTGTTTGAATTTAAATTTTAAATTGATTTATACAAAAAAAAAAACAACTAAGTTTGATGCTGTAAAAATTCAACGTCAGAACACTTTCTTTTTTTTTACAGTGAATACATATAAATATTTTTAAACATTGAAATTTGACACCAGATACTCTTTTATTTAGATATTTTTTCATGTTACTCAGCATTTATCTTTATGGAGAATTAACTGTATAATTTTTTTGATTTAATAATTCAAAGTCTTCGTTTGATGCTATAAAAATTCCCCGTAAGAAAATAGTCTGTTGATACGCATTTGCTTCCACGGCCTTGTTACAGGCACTGAAACAGCAACTGCAACAACAAAATCAATTGAGAATATTGTCGTTGTGTTTTAAGAATCGGGTCGCAGGGCAACAGAACATTAGCATTCCCGTAGGTTCTTGTAACCAAAAGCAAAACAAACACAAGGCTCAAAAACAAACCAGAGAAAGGAAAAGGGATACCACAAACACATTTGGTTTTTGGGCCTATAGGTCACCTTGACCCAGAGATAACAACGGTTAAAATAAAATAAATCTTTGTATTAATTGTTTAATGAAATTCGATGGTTTTTCCAATTCAAAGTCTGATTGTTAGGCTATAAAATTCAGAAGTTTTGTTTACTTCCATAGTCTTGCTAAAGGGCAACAAAAAGCAACAGACCTCATATGTCAAAAAACGGGTTAAAATGACGAACTTATTATTACTTTTACATTTAATCTTTTGTACTGAACTCTTTTTTTAATATTTTGAAATTGAATTGTACACAGAATTTATTTCTACATACAAACAATTTAAAGTTAATACAATTCAAAATCTGATTTTGATTAACAAATATGTTTATTTGTATGACAAGCAATTTTTTTTTACACATTCTTTTGCATTTAGTTTTAATACTGAATATTTTTGTTTAAATTTAAATTTTAAATTGATTTATACAGAAAAAACAAAAGTGCATGTAATTGGTTCTTTAAAAAAAAAAATCCAAGTTTGATGCTGTAAAAATTCAACGTCAGAACACTTATTTTTCTTTATACTAAATATATATATTTTTTTCAACATTGAAATTTTACATCAGATACTATTTATTTAGATATTTTTTCATGTTATTCAGCATTTATTTGTATGGAGAATTAACTGTATAATTTTGATTTAATAATTCAAAGTCTTCATTTGATGCTATAAAAATTCCCCGTAAGAAAATAGTCTGTTGATACACATTTGCTCCCACGGCCTTGTTACAGGCACTAGAACAGCAACTGCAACAATAAAAACAATTATAGGATATTGTCGTCATGTATTAATAGTCGGGTCGCAGGGCAACAGAACATTAGCATTCCCGTAGGTTCTTGTAACCAAAAGCAAAACAAAGACAAGGCTAAAAAAAAAAACCAGAGAAAGGACAAGGGATACCACAAACACATTTGGTTTTTGGGCCTATAGGTCACCTTGACCCAGAGATAACAACGGTTAAAATAAAATAAATCTTTGTATTAATTGTGCATGAAATTCGATGGTTTTTCCAATTCAAAGTCTGATTGTTAGGCTATAAAATTCAGAAATTTTGTTTACTTCCATAGTCTTGCTAAAGGGCAACAAAAAGCAACAGACATCATATGTCAAAAAACGGGTTAAAATGACGAACTTATTATTACTTTTACATTTAATCTTTTATACTGAACTCTTTTTTTTAATATTTTGAAATTGAATTGTACACAGAATTTATTTCTACATACAAACAATTTAAAGTTAATACAATTCAAAATCTGATTTTGATCAACAAATATGTTTATTTGTATGACAAGCAATTTTTTTTTACACATTCTTTTGCATTTAGTTTTAATACTGAATAATTTTGTTTAAATTTAAATTTTAAATTGATTTATACAGAAAAAACAAAAGTGCATGTAATTGGTTCTTTAAAAAAAAAAATCCAAGTTTGATGCTGTAAAAATTCAACGTCAGAACACTTATTTTTCTTTATACTAAATATATATATTTTTTTCAACATTGAAATTTTACATCAGATACTATTTATTTAGATATTTTTTCATGTTATTCAGCATTTATTTGTATGGAGAATTAACTGTATAATTTTGATTTAATAATTCAAAGTCTTCATTTGATGCTATAAAAATTCCCCGTAAGAAAATAGTCTGTTGATACACATTTGCTCCCACGGCCTTGTTACAGGCACTAGAACAGCAACTGCAACAATAAAAACAATTATAGGATATTGTCGTCATGTATTAAGACTCGGGTCGCAGGGCAATAGAAATTGCAATTGTGAATGAAATGGATTTTTATTAGAAAAGTGTAACATTAGCACCAAAGAGTTGTTAAATCTACTGTTTTTCTGTCACCCTTCAGTCAGTGCTGACTCACTCAGAGGAATCAAAGAAACAAATCCTTTTTTTTAAATCCTCCATTAAACTCAACACTCTCATCTCCGCCATCAGAGCCGTGTTGGTGACCACCTGACGACGTGTGATCTTATAAAAGAGCGGAGGAGGGTCTCGCCCCGTAATAACCGAAGCTGCGCCGCTAATGAATAAATAGTCGTTACCCGAGCGGCGGGCGACAGAAGGAAAACATCGCCTACATCACCATGTGGCTCTAAATTGATCTCATCATACTTAACTTTCATGCATAATTCTGCGTCTAATTGCTCCGGTTTTGTTCGCGGCGCGTGGGCGGGGGAAGCAAACACCGCTCTGACACCGATGACTCCCGGCGACGTCGCCGCTCATAATAGAAATCAATCAATATCCACTCCAACGGTGCCCCCCGGTGGTGGAGTCTCACTTCCTTAATGTGGCTCATCGTCCTCGCCGACACACCTGTCGGTGCACCTTTAACACCTCGCTGGAGCCGGGTTTGACCTCAGAGTCCAGCCACAGCTGGAGTTGAGATATTTTCCGCTCCTCTCTTTGCCACTTCAACCTGAGAGTCGTTATCTCACAAGCTTGGCCCGAGTCCGCCCCGGGGCTTCCTCCCAGGTGGACATGACAGAACGCCTCACTAGGGAGGACTTTAGTCTGGTATCCCATGACTTTTATTTTTATTCAACGCTTATAGCTTAATTATATGGCAATAATACGTTAATATACGTATACGTTATGTAATAATAATTGTGTTATCTCAGGGTCAATGTGACCCCAGGGCCTGAAAACAAATGTGCTTGTGGTATCCCTTGTCACCTCGACCCAGAGACAACATAAGGGACACTAAGAAACGTCTTAAGACGTTTCTATTTGTTCAGGCTTTTCCTTGATTTTCTGGAACTCCTGTTGTGTTATCAGTTTTATCTTGACCTTTAAAATATATATTTTATTGAATATTGTTTTGATTGTTTGAGCGCTTTGTGACCCTGGTCTGGAAAAGCGCTATATAAATATAAATTACTTACTTACTTACTTACAAACACGTTTGTTTTCAGGCCTTCGGGTCACCTTGACCCTGAGATACCACAAGGATTAAAGTGTCAAATAATAACAAAATTATCTCAAGACACTTAGATACATTAAGACTGTTGAGAAAATAACAGGTTCAAGCAACTCAATAATGTTTATAGCACAGAGGAAAACCTTTTTTTTTAGCAGAAACCTTGAGCAGAACTAGCCTCTGCCGACAGATATCAAGTATACGTTTTTTTTGTTTTTGTTTGACGTATAAACCTTCTGTTAATTTTCTAATGCTAGCATCTTTATAGTCACTTTAATACCACGAACCTTTAATTTTACATCAAGCAAAAGTTGCCCAAAAAAAAAATAATCACAAAATATATTTAGCCATGAGAATGTGCAGAATAAAACGGGTACTTTCCAATGCAGAATATGTTTAGCTCTTGCACTCTTCATATGCAGATTAATTGGTCTCTCGTGTTTGTTTTCTCAAATCAACAATTTCTCATACAGTAAATACCAACTGCTGTGTTCATGTCACACTGAGGCGATTAACGTTTCACTGCATGCAAATTGTTGTGTTGATGGCAAGAGTTTCACAACATTGAGATTCAATGCAGGTTCAGACTGAGATACACAACTGCTATCAATGCACTGGTGTGTCAATGTCATTCACTTCTATTCATTGTTATTAATGCATTTATTTAATGATGGTCTGACAAGGTCAGAGAACATTCCAAGAGAAATCAATGGAAATCAAGGAACGAGCTTGTGATGATGTAAATACTTTCATGTTTGTCAGGAAAATGTTTGTCTCTCGTGGTTTAGTTATAGATGTTGAACTTACAACCCTTTTGATGCTTTGTTTGTATTTCTGATTCTGGTACTTCTGCCATTTTTAAGTTGTTCTTACTGTTGAATGTTTCCAGACATTCAAAACAATACAGTCTGTACTCTTGAATAAATAGTTTACTTAAAAAAAAGGAAAGGCGACTCAATCACTCCTGTCGTGCAAAAAGAAAACAACGGAACCAAAATGAATAAAAAAAAACAACAGGTAAACATGACAAAATGTATATTCTTTTGTTATATATTTCAAAGTAATAATTATAATATCAAGTTATCATAATTCAGGATTATCCAAAGTACAACTATAGGATCATTTGCATTGAATCTCTCAACCAGATAATGTAAAATACACAATATTTTTAACATGAAAAAATGTTATTAAATGCCACAGAAGTTCCTTTACAACAAGATTATGAGACAAATAAAAAAAAAACACAGTGAAGTGTCAATGCCAACTCCTATACAATTAGGAGGAATCTGACTTACAGATTTTACTAAAACAAAGAATTGAAATCAGATCTAGATAAAGGTCACACATTTTTACTTGCAAAAAGAAAGTAGAACAGAGTTTACATGTCTGTCTGAATCTTTTCTGAAGCACAAGAGCTGTTAGTTCGCTTTTATATCTTTGTTGGAATTTCACAAGCTGTTAACTATCTTAGTCCAAAGGCTTAAAAATGTTCTGGTGTGTCCATGAACAGGGTCTGGTTCTTGTGTTCAAGTGGATGAATTTATATAAAGTTTCATTTTGAGATTTTAAATAACTCTTGGTATGATGTCAGCATTGATCATTGTCATGATTGTTTTTATCTTGAAGTGAAAACGAGCCTGAACTAATATGCAGACGTGACCAAGTGAAGGAATTTATTTGACCATTTTCACTTGCCTCACCTGTCACTGACGTGTTTGTCCACCACTCTATACAGTCTTAAAAACATGTTTTCGTGAAGCAGTCGGGCGTTTGCTTCCTCCTGGAGTGAAACTCTTTTGAACAGCCGTTCAATTTAATTTCTTTCAAACTATCTTTGAAAAGAAACTCATTTTCAACGAGGCTGGAATCTCATTTGTCACGGCTTTTGATTACGATTTTCAGGCTTAATGGAGCTGTTTTCTTAAACACAGGTGAAGGAAAGAGGTTAAAAGTAATCTAACCAACTGATTATGGTTCCATCAGACGGACGCTCCAGTCGCCTGTGAAACTGTCAGACAGTGATAGACTAATTCCTCCCGGCGGATTCTCTTCCAATCCATGTCTCTATTTTTGAAAAGCTGTCCCATCTGGCTGATCCCGGCAACAATATTGCCAAATGAACTTTCATTTTCTCTGCTGTTAAATAGAGATTGATCTGCTCTCCATCACAGGTGGGAGGCGAACCTAATTGACTCGTGTTAACATCGTTCTGCGGCGTGTACACCTGGGCTTCGCTCCGTATGCACAATTTCCCCCAATTCCGATCTGATGGTTTCATCTTTAATCAGCTTTTTCACGGAAGCTTCAATTATTTGCGTGTAGGAGCAAAATAAACACACAGATGCAATCCCCGGCTGGATGACATGTTTTGAGTCGGGATTTGACTCGTGTCACGCTCCAGCTGAAGTCAAATTAAGATCCCATCTGAAAAGCGTAATGCCTGCCGTATTAGTTTTCTATTTCCGCTCGTCTGTCGTGAAATTGAAACGTTCTTTGAATTTCATTACTTACAAAACCAAGGAATACTATAATTGTAACCTCGAGATCACTGTTTAAAAAGGATATAGTTGGTTTTCTCCCTTTAAAGATATAATAACTGAAACAACTGGTTAAGTTGTGGAGATAAAATATGAGACAACTCTGCTATAAACTAGTAACTCCTGCTTGTACCATGTGACTAACAGACCGCAAAGAAAATAAAGAATTCCTTAAAAGCACTGTTTTTGTCAGTACAATGAACTTAAAAACGAAAACAATACATAGTTACTGATACAAGAACTTAAGTGGTTATTGTGAGGAAAACCATGGAATATCTCCATAAATCAGTTTTTTTGTAAAAAGTATTGATATTCTGATGAAGCTTCATGAAGCAGTGTCATTATCTTCAGAGTCCACTAGATGGCGGTCTCTGCACTATTTTTCTTTGTTTTGAAAAACTGTTCTAATGAAACATCACATCATTTTTAAACTGATGGCGCCACCTACTGACCTCTAAACAACATGACACTGTTTCATGAAGCTTCATCAAATGACGAAGTTTTTGTTCTTATCATTGTTTTTATTCCAAAAAAAAAACGATCTTGGTTGCATCAGACATTTCATTTTTCTTCTATTTGATTCAAATCAAAGAGCATTTTTGGTTCACTTAATACGAATAGGGCCATTTTCCAGTATTGAGAGTCGAAAAAACAAAAATACAAATTTAAATATAAGCAAGAGAGCAAAACAATGTAGAAAAAAAGAACCATTAGGGAGATAATAACATACAACTGTATTTATTCACATATATACAAATAACCAAATCAGAGTTAAGTTTGTTTTTCTCTCTTTAGACCCATTCAACTTTTAGATAACATTGTGTTTCTTTAGTTCACTTATCAGAATCACAAACAGAAACTTTTAATGCCAGTGTTCATTTTGTACAAAATATCCTAAACAGAGCAAAATAAAAACACCTGTTTTTAAATCTTCTGAATCTAATAAAGCTTTATGAAGCCTCATTTTCTTATCCCATTAGATGACACTCTCTGCTTTATAACTTGCTTTATCATGAAGGCGTGTAGCCACATGTGCTTCATAAATCTTCATCAACCCACTGGCATCTGAGTGGAAAAATACAAGGGTTAACTTTTAGTTTCACATTAATATAATGTAAAAACATAATGGCTGCTGTTTGGACATCTTCTAGCCAGATGATTCCAGTGATTATTCAGTGCAACAATCGCACAACTCTCTCCTACACAACATCTCTGGCAGATGTCCCGGCATCAGTCGACGAGGGGGGAATAAAGAACGGCCAAAAGCTATTTGATTTGCATCATCTGCTAAGAGTTAAAATCATTAAGAAGTTAATTTACATGTTATGCTGGAAAAAAAAAATCTATTCACGAGCTAATTGTGTTGATGCTGATTGGATATAAATAGACATCAGTGTGAGGGGAGTGTGGAGGAAATAATGAGTCGAACAAATGGCTTTATTTGTAATTATTCCACAGCTCTATAGTGTCGTCTTTGTTCTGGCGTCGCTCTCCGACAACAGTTGAGGGGTGACTGGATGTGGGATTCTGCCGGTGGGATCTCATTTGGTTCAACGCTGTCGTGAAGAAGGATCCATTTTTTGAACAAAATAGAAAAATTAAGGAAATTATGGAACAGTTTTAGTGTTAGATGTAATAGTTTCTCACCGAGGCATTATGATTGAAACATCTGAAGTGATCAGGGTACAAATCAGACGAGGCGGCAATCATTAAAATAGTTATTAAAAACAGCTTGCTTCTTCTAGCTTGTACGAAATATAATTTTTTATTAGCGGAGCCTCGCGGTAATGTTGGCTGTTTGGAACGTTGGTCTTGTCCTTGGTAAAGCTTCTTTGTGTATCCTTAAAGTCTCTCTTAGATTTTGATCTATTATTGTTATCCATTTTCTTACACTGGAGCCTATCCCAGTTTCTTCAGGCGAGAGGTAGGGGACACCCTGAACAGGACACCAGTCTTATTATTATTATATTATTATTATTGTTATTGTTATTATTATAATTATTATTATTATTATTAGTAGTAGTAGTAGAAGAAGAAGTAGGAGAGGTAGTAGTAGTAGTATAAGTAGTAGGAGAGGTAGTAGTAGCAGTATCATTATTATTATTATTATATTATTATTATTAGTAGTTGTAGTAGAAGTAGTAGGAGAGGTAGTAGTAGCAGTATCATTATTATTATTATTATATTATTATTATTAGTAGTTGTAGTAGAATTAGTATGAGAGGTAGTAGTAGCAGTATTATTATTATTATATTATTATTATTATTAGTTGTAGTAGAATTAGTAGGAGAGGTAGTAGTAGCAGTATCATTATTATTATTATTATATTATTATTATTAGTAGTTGTAGTAGAAATAGTAGGGGAGGTAGTAGTAGCAGTATTATTATTATTATTATTATTATTAAAGCTTGGTTAGTTGTGTTGAGTTTGTAAGTCATCCTGCTGCTTGTCTATAAGTGGACTGGAGGCTTTTCCAGGGTGTCCCTCGCACTACGCAATGACTAAAATGACGTGCATATGCGGACAGCTAAAACCTTAAATTTGTTAAATTGTGTAATTAAGAGTCGAACTGTCTGAAAACTGCAAACTATTGACAAGATTGATGGAAAGTCTTGAACTGAAGAGTGTTTATCAAATTTATTTTTACGCATGATTATATTTTATCACTAATTTCGTATCACTTGTGTGGGAAAGGAATGTGGTGATACTTCGGGCCAGGTCTCTGAAGGAGTAAATACTAACCTCGACCTTGAGCATAAGCTAGCATTGAAGTTTGTGTTCGGTGAAAACCTTTGGAGTAAGATGACTAACAGCTTGTGAAACTGCAACAAAGATATAAAAGCGAACTAACAGCTCTGTGCTACAGAAAGGATTCAGACAGACATGTAAACACTGTTCTACTTTCTCCTTACAAGTAAAAATGTGTGACTTGAAACCAGATCGGATTTCTTTTCTCTCTTTACGACCGATTCCAAACCTGACAGATATTGAAATATAAGACCAAATTCAATTTTGCTTCGCAGATGAACGATTCCACGACAACTTCATAAAAACTTCCAAGAAGTGAGCGACAGCTTCAGATGACGCCGTTGACCGCGAGAGCCTCCAAACAGACTAGATTAGTTTCCAATTCATGCCATCAGTCGAATTAAGCCCGCTGGCCAATTATTCCCATCGCCAATTAACCTTGATAGCAGCTCTTGTGTGAGTCGAGCTGCCAAATTTCCCCTCACCCGTCATGTCTAGAGCGCTGATGAGAACAGACAGCTCCGTCTATGAGGCTGATATTGTTGTCATCGAGCGATCAGGACACCCGAGGTGAGGCGCGGATACAAGAAAACCGTGGAAGATCATTCTTATTGTTTATTTAAATGTAAATTTATGATAACACCTGATGGTGACTGTCAACCTCAGAACACTCTCTGGCTTTTACCAGTTGTGTAGTGTTTCCAGATTCTCTTATTTAGAAAGTCTAGTTTCTGTTGAATTTTGAGGTCGCACATTTTTGGTTTTTTTTTCGTGAAGCAATTCTGAGCCACTGGATTTTACACCTGAAAAGACAAGAAGTGCAGCAGCTGGATGTTCTGGATCAGTGCAGTACACAATGGCCCTGTAACCTGAATTTTCCAACCAAAATGTTGGTGATGACTTTGTGTTGTGTTCACTTACCTTAGTCAATTTGTTTTGTTTTTGATGATTAAAGTAGTTCAAGTCAATTGAAGAAAAGCAAAGTGGCTCAAAAACACTATGTAGTTCAAGATGTTTGGCCCACAAGAAGAAATGAACACTATAAATAACTCTGCTTGACGGTATTTTTACTTTATTTCTGTGTTGTTGTTGTTGTTTTTTTGTTTAAATGTTTGTTTTCTCTTTTGTATTCATTTTGGTTCTTTCTGTCTGTGTGAATACTGCAAAAATGTTGAATAAAAAGTAATAATTAAAAAAAACACTATGTAAAGAACTTAAGTTTACGGACAACAATTGTCATCGCAGCAGCATTAAACCATCATTTGAGTCTTACATGATCCAATGTTGGCGTTCAGGTCTAATATGTAACAAAATGGACAAAGAACGTTGCCGCCATTTTGTTGGTCAAAATTCTAAGAAATATGCAATAAAACATTTTTTAAATTAGTTTTATCCAGCGAACTTCGAAAAGCCAAATCAATTGTTTTAATCCACAGAAATCCTTCAGTACAATGCAATGGATGGACCTTGTGACAAATAAAGCTGCCCATTAGTTAATAACTAGTAGACGTTGACTCAGGGACTGTGTTGTATCCGTAAAGTTGTCTCAATTAACATTGTTTTTTATCTTGGAGGATGTTTTAAGACTCAAGTCAAAGGCAGGCGGTGGCAGTTCTACGTTAAATGACTCACCATCTGGCACTTCTTGTGTCACGTACCTCGACTCTACACACACTTTAGATTGACTTTGAACACGGTCAGACAGTTTACTTTCACAGTATCCTCTCAAACAGATTGAAAAGCCCTTACATTTGAAAGAGTTACATCAAACTACTGTCAGGTTAGGAAACTGCCTTAAAGACGTGACCTAAAGAAAAGACATCAAAGATAACAATTGGTTGAAAGTCACAACAATTTTACTTGCAACCAGGAGAGTTTAATACAGAACCTTCTTATCGAATGTCCCATTTTACACTGAAGTGTGAACTGTTGCATCTTTATGCTCCATCGTGAATTACCGATTTAACGTAAATTTGATATAACTCAACACAAAAGCTCAAGAATTTTCCATCCACTACTTTACGCCTAAAACCACGTCTAAAGAAAAGACCACAGCTGAAGTAGAACCTTACAAAACTGATCTCACATTCTCTCAATTCATATTTAGGAAGTTCTTCAGAGAAGAACACTCGATCATCAGGAGGCCACTAAATCGACCTTCTTGCGTTCTGTTTTAGATATTATTGGTGGTAACCACATAACGCCGATGACACGGTGCAAGCAAAGACACCCCCTGCTCAACACGACATTTATCCTCCGTGCTGCAATCCACGTTACGTTTAGAAAATCACACCAGATCTTGGCCAACATTCCCTTTTTCGTTTTGGCGGGAACAATGCGGGGTCCCTGCCTCGGAGGGAAAGCGTATTTCACAGCCGTTCACACCTCCTCACTGCGTGGAATAGATTAGAGACAAGAGGCTTAGCGGTGGAAAAGCAGGTTTCTTGGATGCTTCCCATGCCGCAGCATTCTCCCGGTGCTCGGATTCCTTCCTTTCCAGCCGTGTGTGTTAGTTGGAGTGGACTGCTGCTGTTTCACAAGGAGAATCGGAAGCAGAGACACAACCCCGAAGTCTATACAAGTCTTTGTTGAAGGAGTTTGAAGGTTGAAGCTGCTTCGATTCATGAGCGTTCATCAATGCTCAAGGCTGGAGTTTAATACTATTTTTTTCAGCCTTGTTGTTCATCTTTTAACACTTTTCTTGTCTTGAAAAACTTGTTCCTCCGCCAGTCTGTTCATGCTTGTTTTTTTTGCATTAATCGTTACAAATGCCAGTGTTCGCCACAGGGGTGTAAATGAAAAAGCCCCACAAAAAAGCAACAATAATATAGGGCCACAAATAACAAATGTTTTTTGCTGACTCTGTTCTTAAATGTGGTGTTTTGCAAATGTATATTGAATATATTAAATAAAACATTGATCCATAATTCCAAAAGATGCACACGGGTCATAATAACACATATATTATTTTGTATTTATATTTCAATCATCTTTTTTAGTCTTAAATGCAGAAGAAATTCAACAAAAGTCACATTGGGCAGGTGAGCCAATCTTGGTATTGAAAATGTGTTATTTATATTTTTATCAGCTGATTGTTTATTTTTTGGAGTTAAATGTTTTGAGATCCACAATAGAAAACATAAGTGATGGTCTGATGAAGCTTCATGAAACAGTGTCATTATTTTCAGAGTTCACTAGATGGCGGTCTCTGCACTGTTTTCCTTTGTTTTGAACAACTGTTCTAATGAAACATCACATCATTTTTAAACTGATGGCGCCACCTACTGACCTCTAAACAACATGACACTGCTTCATGAAGCTTCATCAGACCGTCACTACTTCTACCTAATTTAATATATTATCTTTAATCTCAATATGATCTGAAAAGAGCTTCTTGGCAGATGTCTGCATTCTGTCAGTGTCTACAATACACTGGCTTTGAAATTATTTTCACATTTCCTGCACAAAAGGTTCACTTTATGTCTTCGCTGCCACCGTCGCTTCACCTCACACTTTATTCTGACACATGGAGCTTCCCTTACCTGTCTCGCTCGCTGTGTTAGCTTAAACTGTTCCGTCATTTCAATTATTTTTGTCACCGACAACATGATGAGCCGATAGATTCATATTCACGCTAGAGGTTGTTTTGTTTTTTTTCTTCTTCTTCTCTCCTGCTCCACAATTCTTTCTGCTGCAAGTAACTTTCTGCTCGTTACAGAGATGAAGGATCCGCAGCAGGAGCTTATTTATTTGCAGGAAAAACAGATCAACCTGGAGCGCAACTCCCCTCCACGTCTTTCTTGTCTCCTCTTTATCTGGTGTCTGGCATCCGATCAATGCGAGACCTCGAACTCAGCCTGTTACAGCTGCTATGTAGGACAGGTCTGGAGAACACACCATGAAATATGCATTTACTGCCTTCTTAGAGTTCCAGACCTTGTCCGTCAAGTACAAAGAAAGTCCAGAGCAAGTTTGAGGTATTCTGACATTTTGTCTGCTGGAGCGGAATATTGTCCTCCTCTGACACGACTGTGGTTTTTAGGGAACTAATGAGCAAAACATTCAAAAACTCCCAGAAGAACATCTCACTTAATGTGATCCTATTTTTATTGTTTTTATTTCACCGGCTCGCCTCACACATCTTAAGAGTAACATGTCCTCTGAGGGCTGCGTATAGAATTGAAGAAAAGTTTTCACGACAATCAGCAGTGAACCGTCTGGGGTCTGGCGTAAAAATGTACCTCGCGGTTTTACCTTCATATCTCACCTTAAAAACAGTTTAACTTGCCTTGTTTAGTTGCATTATATTAGCGCGACCTCAGGCAGATGAACGTACACTTCGTTTTGACACACTAGCATTCTGGACCTCAAATCAATCAAAACATTAATAAATAAAGAAGTCTAAAAATATATGTGAAAACAAGTGATGGTTGGATGAAGCTTCATGAAGCACTGTCATTATTTTCAGAGTTCACTAGATGGCAGTACTATTCTCCTTTGTTTTAACAACTGTTCTAATGAAACATCACATCATTTTTTATTAAACTGATAGCGCCACCTACTGACCTCTAAACAACATGACACTGCTTCATGAAGCTTCATATAGATAGAGGGGGTTGGGGGAAGGGATGGATGGATGGATGGATGGATGGATGGATGGATGGATGGATGGATGGATGGATGGATGGATGGATGGATGGATGGATGGACGGACGGACGGATGGATGGATGGATGGTGGATGGAAGGACGGATGGATAGATAGATAGATAGATAGATAGATAGATAGATAGATAGATAGATAGATAGATAGATAGATAGATAGATAGATAGATAGATAGATAGATAGATAGATAGATAGATAGATAGATAGATAGATAGATAGATAGATAGATAGATAGATAGATAGATAGATAGATAGATAGATAGATAGAGAGGGAGAGGGAGAGGGAGAGAGAGAGAGAGATAGGTAGATAGATAGATAGATAGATAGATAGATAGATAGATAGATAGATAGATAGATAGATAGATAGATAGATAGATAGATAGATAGATAGATAGATAGATAGATAGATAGATAGATAGATAGATAGATAGATAGATAGAGGGAGAGAGCGATAGATAGATAGATAGATAGATAGATAGATAGATAGATAGATAGATAGATAGATAGATAGATAGATAGATAGATAGATAGATAGATAGATAGATAGATAGATAGATAGATAGATAGATAGATAGATAGATAGATATATAGATAGATAGATAGATAGATAGATAGATAGATAGATAGATAGATAGATAGATAGATAGATAGATAGATAGATAGATAGATAGATGGATAGATAGATGGATAGATAGATAGATAGATAGATAGATAGATGGATGGATAATTTTCACTTTAATTTCATTGTAACGCTTCTATTTTCAAGGGGTGGTAAGTTAAGTTAACCACTGTCTTACTAACCCAAAATGGCTGCAAAAAATGAATCAAACAATTATGGTTTCGGTTAACGTTCCTGCTTGAGACCTTGGCTCCTGCAAGTTCTGGAGTGATGTCAGCATTATTGCCTCCGCTGCTGCCAGACTGAGATAAGAGAGATGTGTCGAGAGAGTTTTTCTATTTTCCGATGCTGACCATCACGATAACCAGGAGGACTTCAAACGCTTCAACCATACGTTTCATTTCTTGAGCAAACGTTTGATGTAGCAAAGAACAGAAGGAACTATTTTTTTGCCGTCTTGAGTGGTAAATAACTGCTCTGGTTGTCGGTCGTGTCTGATGATGGTCCGTTGTCCGGAGTGTTTGCACCGTCCTCAGATCAAGCCTCTCTCCTTAGCAGCGCATTAACAGACATTGTGTTGGACGTCAGTCAAGGCCTTTCAAAGATGCGCTCGGGCTTTTCATCTCCGGGGGCTCTCGAGGTCACGGATGCTTCTGAAAACATCACTCCAAACTTCTACCTTTCTGCGTAAAACCTCGATTTCAGGTGACGTCCTGAAAAGACCTCAGACGGAGGTTCTACTCTTAGCCTCTCCCGGATGACTGACCTCGTCGCTTTATCTTAAAAGATATAGATTTGAGGAGCAACGAAGACGAGGAAGTTTGGAATCTTAGGAACTTCTAAACTGCTCATGAGGCTAAATATTTTCCAGCTGTACGTGGGTGAGTCTCACCAGACTTCCGAGGGCCCGTCGGTTGAGCCGGGGGTCCCCCTTTAAAAAAGCTTCTGGTTGCAGTAAATCAAGACACTCAGCATCGCCGACGATCAAAAAGATGTGCTGCAGGTAGATTCTCTCCGCGGTACTCATTCAGCGCTTTCTTAATCCCGCACTGGTGGTTTTATCCGGTGATTAGCGCGGCACGTAAAAACAGCCGACTGGAGTCGCTGTAAATTGGCTGTCGTGTCTGAGCCGTTGTCTTATCTCCGACTTACTGTAAAGCCGCGCACGAGTCAGTGTCGTCACACCAAGGGTGAGAAAGTGGGTGAAGAAAAGTTCATGCTTGGTTTCCAAAACTGAAGAAATGCGAACGAACAAGGTGGTTTCAAACTATCACACATGGAGCCTGATAGTTCAAAAACTGTCAAAGTCAGGGGCCAATTAAAATGATCGAGGAAACATTTGACTTTATGGAGAATAAAAGTTCAAACTGAATTTACTCTCTTGGATATTTTAAAGTTTGTATAAAACTCTCTTTTCATTGGAATATTTACATTAATAATAATCTTAAGCCCCGCCCACTGAAAATCCTTTTTTTTGGAGATCTTGTTTATCATAACCACACCCACTCTGCTGTGATTGGTCAAGCATAGATTATTGTCACCACGCATCATCAATCCTGGAAGGCTCTAGCTCGAAAGGTACTCGTTGTATAAACAAAGCAGGGCGTGATTAAAGCTGGCCGGAGGAGGAGTGAAGACATTATTACGTCATAATGGACTCCGCTCTCGTAACCTCTCGTTCGCCAAGATTGCTGACGGGGGATAACTTTATAAAGTAATAAGTTTAGGAGAGGAAGACTTCAACATTTGAAACATGTGAGTGAGTCAGGAGTGTTTTCACATTAGTTGACCTTAAATACAACAGTATACGTTTAAATTGGGCACAACATATTAAACAAACAATAATTATTTAGTCAAATAGGTCGACAATTCATGTGTATATAAAGCATAGAAAAAACTGAAAAACAGTTTGTCTTTCAGAATAATTTACTTGCTAAACCAGGTTTTTACCTTATGTTTTAAGCAAGATATATTTAATTAATCATAATTCTGAGCTGTGTCTGATCCCACAATAAGACTCTCCACTAACTTTAGACCACTCAGACCGATTTTTTTTACCTACTTGGTAAGAATATACTTGGGATACAATTGGACGTTGTTTCATAACAATGTCGGTTGCGACATGTGAGCAACACATAAGAACTCTTTTGGGCCTTGAACCCACAACCTATGGTCGCCTTTATATTTCTATATTATATTTTCTTTATAAGTCCAACATGCGGGTCCATCGTGCCACAGAGCCAAGATGAAGCATCAAATTCCAAATATTTCTGGTATCACAGGTTGAGTTGCAGCTCTCCTAGACCCCGCACTCCTGTGTGGCTGATGATGTCACTGATGGGTCCTAGAGATCCGTCTCCTGTGAAGTCTGTGTCTCTGATGATGAATCCTGGGCTGCCTCTGCTACCGCTACATTAGCATCTGATCAAAGTTTGCTCTCTTTCATCCTCTCGTCCTCAAAGTTAGCGGCTGGTGATCATGGATTCAGGATATTTATAGTTTCACAAACTCATTTGCAAGTTTGGTGTCTCTGTAGATCTGAACGGCCGCCTGATGCGCCTCAAATCCACGTCACACACACTCTGTCTGGTTTCATCACGTCTTTAATTGAGTCAAGATTGTTAACTGTGCGTGTGTGTCTCTGTGTGTGTGTGTGTTCACATGTGTGTATGTCTGTGTGTGCACACTTGTGTGTGTCTGTGTGTGCACAAGTGTGCGTCTGTGTGTACATGTGTTTGTGTGTGTGTGCATTTTGCGTGTATCTTTGTGTGCACTAGTGTGTTTCTGTGTGTGTGCAGGCATGTGTATGCATGTGTGTTTGTGTGTGTGCATTTTGTGTGTATATTTGTGTACACTAGTGTGGTTCTGTGTGCATCTGTGTGTGTGTGTGTGTGTGTGTGTGTAGGCTTGTTTGTGTGTCTCTTTATCTCTCTGTCCACACATGTTTATCGGTGTACTCGTTTGTGTCCCTGTATCTGAGTGTGTCTGTGTGTGTGCACGTGTGTGTGTGTGTTTTAGCGCTTGTGTGTGTCACTGAATCTAAGTGTTTGGCCACATGTGTGTGTGTGTGTGTTTGTGTGAAGGCTTGTTTGTGTGTCTCTTTATCTCTGTGTCCGCACATGTATATCTTTTCACTGGTATGTGTCCCTGTATCTGAGTGTGTCTGTGTGTGTGTGCATGTGTGTATGTGTTTAATCGCTTGTGTGTGTCACTGAATCCAAGTGTTTGGCCACATGTGTGTCTATCTGTATGCACACATGTGTGTGTATCTGGTCACTTGCATATGTTGAAGTAAAGTAAAGATGTGGGTATTTGTTTGTGAATAATGTCAATTTGTGAGTCAGTCATACCAACAAATTGTGTTATAGTAATTGCGTTTATTACTGTGTGCATTAAAGATAGCATTAGCATGAGATTATTTGTGTATTTTTTTTAGATTTCTTCTATTTTCATGTCCATTAGTCTTTCGTGTGAGTCCTTGTGTTTTCCATCCATGGTTTGGCTCGTAAACTTGACTTAACGTAAGAACAACGCGACACATGTGTTAAACCTGAGGAACATGAGCCCCGGGTCGTGGACCTAAGTCAGCGCCGGAGCTCAACAATGCAGCTCACAGGCGCCGAGACGAGCCGGACTAACGCACCCGTCACGGTAATGGTTACTGACAGGACATGCAGCTGCTAATGATCTTCTCTTAATCACGCTTAATCACGCAATAATGATTCTGAGGTGAGAGATGAAGCGCTCGCTCCCGCTTTGCCCGTGAAGAAGTCGGGGTTTCACTCGACTGGTCAGGGCGTCAACAAAGCCGGTATAAAAGGGGGGGAGGATGGGGCAAGTTTCCTCTCTCAACTGTGGACCCACTTTTACAAGACGGTTGAGGGGATAAAACATAACAGCAACACTACAAATCTTTAGTTCTCAAGATTTTATTACATTTTTATTTTCCCGTCTTGTTAAAAACAAGTAAAATGGGCCCAAGCTTACATGAAAAGTTCTCACTATTGAGAATCATAAAGCATTGTCCCAATTTATATAAAATATTTTATTAATGTCTGGCATTTTAATGTGTCCAGCTTTATTACTTTTACTGGTGAATGTCACTCTGAGCATCATTTGTTCCAAACTGAAATGTGGCCAATATTTCACTTAATTTGAATGTTATTCTTATCTTGTTAATAAGCTATTGTTCAACTCAAAGTTGACATAAAACGAGTTGCTTCTGACCTCTCAGTGGTTCCCCCGATAGACGAAAAGTAAAGTAATCAGCTTTATTATTTACAATTATTATACATGTTTTAAGGTTGTAAAAACTCCTAACCACACAATTTTATACACTTTTCTCAGACGTGCATTACATTTTCTCACAGTTCTCTCTTATTTAAAAACACTCTCAGAAGTACAATTTTAGTAAATAAAACCAAAGATCCAAACCGGTTTTCAAGCACAAACATTTTAAATAAATGTAATTTTAATAATCAATCTATGATGTTTTTAACACAAGACATTATTACCAGTAACTCACGCGTATTTCCTCTAACCGTGCTTTGTTCTGTAACATCTTTTTCCTCTGAAGGCCTTTGTGCAGCTGTTTCTTTACGAGTGCAGAACATAGTTATAGTTAGTTGTTGGCGCTGTTTTAGCTGCTGAACATTTATGTAAATCTATCCGAACGCATTCTGTACTCCCTTAGCCAATCAGGAGGCCGAACACAATGCACAATGTTCTGGTTAACATAAGACATGATATTAATGTTTATCCACTTAAGTGTGTCCAGGTTTTTATTATTTTTAACATTACATTAAGTCACTTAGGACGTTTTCCTTTTCATGGGTATTATTTTCTTTAATTAGTGACATATATCGTGTTATACTGGATTAAATTTCTTGCGATATATGGAATATCGTATATCGGGAAAATGTCATACCGTGGGCCAAACGTTTTTTTTTATTTTCACTGTGATTTTTTTTCATGTTGCACGAATTCAAAGCAAATTCCTTATCGGTGGAACCCTGCATTGATAAAGGCAATACAAAGAATTCTGATCCTGAAAATTCGCCACAGCATCGAATAATAAGTTACATGTATCGTCCCATTCCTAAGTCCTAAGTGACCTATTCAAAGTCATTACTAACCCATGAGTCACTACATTAGAGTCAGAAACAGAAGGAAATCAATTGTGAAAAGTGACACTCACTCCATTCATTATCACAATTATCATGGAACTGGAATGACTCGAAATCAAAGTAGATATTTTAAGTCAATCATTTTTAAAGACAGGAAGTGATGTTTAAGGGTCAGTCTTAAGAGGAGTCGGACAGAAAAGGACTGAACGAGTCACAGCAGAGGACGTCCATAGGACTCATAGATGCTTAGAAGGGTGGACTGATGGGATCGTCCATAAATCAGTGTGTATCTTTAGCGTAGTACTTACTTACTTACTCTAGTGAGACTAAAGATTCAAGTGTGTTTCCTCCCACACCAGAAAAATCTTAAAGTCGGAAGAAAAAGTGTTTTTCGAGCCTCAAAAGGGGGTTCACAGATCCAAGACTGTGCATTCCAAGCCCGCCGTCTTTGACGAATGCTTCGGAGGCGTTTGGCGATGTCCACTCTCCGCGGTATCGCGAGCTCGCCAGCGAACCGTGGCCTTTACTAATTGTAAACTCAATGAAGCATTCTCAACAGATGCCGGTGGAACGGCTCCATTAGGCCTTTCTGTCGGCTGTCACCCGCTCATCACGGCCGGCGAAAGTCAGACCGTCATTATCCAACCACATCTTCCCACCCGCCAATTTAAATCTTATTAAACGCGCATTATAAATGGAGATGGACGGTCGTGGTCCAGTGGAGCCACAAAGAGTTTGAAGGGAGGTCGCCCCGCATTTACGGAGACTTCTAAAAATGAGCATAAAGTATTCATCACTCACAGCTTAGCGCTAATGAGAGTGTTTACCTCAATAAAAAGTGATTAGTAGAGATTTGGAATCCGATAATTACGACGACCTCCTCGGTGCCACGAGGCAGATCTAAGCTTCCAGACTTCATTTTTCTATCCGAGGCACTTGTTTCCGACGGAATACCGAACTTAAAATATTGGACATGTGACAGTTAAAACGGAAAATTGATCGTAGTTTAACGAGTGAGTCATTTGTGAATCCGGAGACACAAAGTGAAGTCGCACTTAATGGATCGTTGAGTACCACTACTCTGGTTGTGTTACAAAATTTAAATAACAAAATGAACGGATAAAACTGGTGAGTCTTGCAGAATGTTAACGTAATTAGACGGGAAGTTGGTGGGACTTACAAACATTCAAGTGTCAGAAGTTGGGACTGTTTCTAATTATCACAAGCTATTGATGAGTCTAGTTAATAGACAGGAAGTAAAGAATGTTAATTGACAGGAAGTAAATAAATGTTAATAGACAGGAAGTGGGAAAAAAAAGTCTTAATGTGTCTGCAATATTTGAGTTGATATAATCCATGGCTGATTTAAATCACAAGACAGGAAGAAGATTGGATTTCGGTCAGTGTATTTTACAGAATGTGTGTCCATTATGCTCACAACCGTAGACAGGAAGTGGATCAGATTCATGGAGTCTCAACCCTAATTCATCTTTGTGTGTCTCAAAAATTTGAGTTGTTATACAGGATGATTTTATTGAATCATCACAACAGAGTTCCTGCATATTAGTTTCTCAAAGACTTGAGTCTCAAGACAGGAAGTAGATTGGATTTAGATCAGTGTGTCCATTATACTTACACCTGTAGACAGGAAGTGGATCAGATTCATGGAGTCTCAACCCTAATGTATTGTTGTGTGTCTCAAAAATTTGAGTTGTTATACAGGATGTTTTATTGAATCATCACAACAGAGTTCCTGCATATTAGTGTATCAAGGACTAGAGTCAAAAGACAGGAAGTAGATTGGATTTACAGAATGTGTGTCCATAAGACTCAAGATTATAGAAGGTAGTTCATCAGAGTCGTGTCATCTCAGCTTTCAGATCAGCGAGTCATTACGATTTTTGACAGAAAGTGTGCATGACTCGGGTGATCAAATATGTCGTAAGACTCACTCCATTATACATACTGTCGACAGGAAGTGGATCAGATTCGTGATCTCTCAACGCTTATTCATTTTTGTGTGTCTCAAAGTTTTCAGTTGCTGTACGGAATCAACTCTTGACTCATCTCTAGTCGCCTTAAAACTCTTCACTGGCTTCCAGTTTCTTTCAGGATCAACTTTAAAATTCTGGTTCTTACTTTCAGATCTATTCATGGTCAGACTCCTCCTTACATCACTGATCTGATCCAGCCTTACACCCCAGCTCGGGCTCTGAGGTCTGTGGATCAGAATCTACTTATGGTTCCACGCACACGGTTCAGGACCAGAGGAGAGAAATCCTTCCAGGCTGTTGCTCCTAAGCTTTGGAACGATCTTCCTCTCTCTCTGTGTTTGATGATCTACTGACTCCTTTAAGAAACACCTTAAGACGTTTCTATTTGTTCAGGCTTTTCCTTGAATTTCTGGAACTCCTGTGTTGTTCTCAGTATTATCTTGATCTTTAAAGTATATATTTTATTGAATATTGTTTTGATTGTTTGAACGCTTTGTGACCCTGGTCTGGAAAAGCGCTATATAAATAAATATTACTTACTTACTTACTTATGACTCGCGTCACTGAGACAGGAAGTGGTGTAGACTTATCGTTATGTGACTCAAGTATACAAACAGGAAGTCGGTCACATCTCGATGAGTCGGCAAGTTTTGAGTTGTGCGAGAGAAAGTTTCAACTCTTCGGAGATGTTACACTTGAATCTCAGCAACGATCCGAACGATCCCGGACTAATGACTCGTTAGGCCGTGACTCATGTACAACTGGTTCCATCTGAACCAGGTAGTAGTGACGAAGTGAGCGTGTGCAGTAAGCAGTTCTGCGGGTCACTTTTTTTTTTTTTGGTTTTGAAGTGCAGCGACATCAAAGCCAGGAAACTGCACACGCCGCATCATGGAGCGGCTTTTGGAACGAGCGTTGCTGAGGTCGACTCCCGGACCACCGACTCTTATCTCGGCACAGCTTTATACATAAATAGGAGGATTAATTATTCACTCCTGAAACGTAGAGAGGAGGAAGCTGCAGCGCGTTGATAAATCTACTGTCGCTGTAACCTGCCTAGCAGTCCTAAAAGTCTGCCGCGGTTTAACCGAGCAAAACAGGAAACGCAGACTTTTCTCCCACTTTTTATGAACTTAATTAAAATAATGAGTCTCAACTGGAAAGTGATGAACGTTTGGACTGTAAATGATTTATTGCTACACATAAATAATAAGCAGCTCGTGCCTCTCCAGTCGAGCAAAACAAATCGAAACTCAGATAATTAACTGATATCTGTGTGAAGCTTCCTGAGAGTCTCTCCTCACGGGCTCCTGTCACAAGCTCCTGTGGATCCCAGGAACAAACTTCAAATCTGTCCTGAAGTGGAGAAGAAAATGACAAGAAACAGCTCACGATATAACTTTGCTATTTACTGAACACACATTTACAACTTGCTAAAAAGGCGTACAAGTCATTATACACTCTGACCACGTTGACCATTTTTTACCGTCATCGTGTCATACTTGATGACTCGGTTTGTTTAGCAAATTGAAAATGTATTTGTCAGATCGTTTTTTTTTTCTTTTTTAACAATTTCTATTTAAAAAAAAAAAAATGTATAGCAACTTAAAATGTGCATCATATATTGTTACATTTTAAGTGTCATGTAAGTGTTTGGAGCCACATTTCACGTTTTTTTTTTTCTTTTTTAGCAAACTGAAAGCATCCATTGTTGTTTTCTTCAGAAAATTGTTAATATGTATCGTAAGTTGGAAGTTTTTAAGAAAATGGTGAGTGTATCACTGCTTTTTATTTTATTTTTTGCAAATTGTAAATTTATATTACAAATGGTTTGGTTTTGCTTTCAGTAAATTGTAAATGTAAGGTAAGGTAAGGTAAGGTAAAACTTTATTGATCCCCCAGGAGGTCTCCTTCGGGAAATTGTTTTTTTTCCAATAGCCAGCAATTTTTGATAAACAATAAAAAATAATAAATAAAAAATATCACACATTTTTTTTTCTCAGAAAAATGTTAATTTGTATCACACTTTGTTATTTCAGTATATTGTGAATGTGTATCACAAAATATAATTTTTTCAGTAAATTGCAAATGTGTATAACAAATATTTTTTCTCAATAAATTGTAAACGTGTATCACATTTAAATTTTTTTTTATATATTATATATATATATATATATTAAATTATATATGTGTATCACATTTTTCTTTGAGTAAATTGTGAATCTGTGTCACAAATTGTTTTCTTTGATAAATTGTAAACGTGTATTACGACTGTTTTTTTCAGTAAATTGTAAATTTGTATCACAATTTTTTTCAGAAAATTGTAAATGTTTATCACAAGTTGTCTCTTCAGTAAATTGTAAATGTGTGTCATAAATTGTTTATTCAGTAAATTGCAAATGTGTATCACAATTATTTTTCAGTAAATTGTAAATGTTTATTACAAATTGTTTTTTGTTTTTTTTAATAAATTGTAAATGTGAATTACAAATGTTTATTTTAGTAAATTGTAAATGTGGATCACAAACAATATTTTTTTCAGTAATACAACAGTTGTTTTTTTACAAAATGTCCTTTCCAGTAAATGTGTATCACATTTTTTTGTAGTAAATTGTAAATGTGTATCACAAATATTCATTTTCAGTAAATTGTAAATGTGTGATTTATAGTAAATTGTCAATATAAATCTCTTTTCTTTTTTTTTTACAGTAAATTGTAAAAATGTATCACCACAATGTTTTTTTATATTTTTATTTGAAAATGTGTATCATGGATTGTTTCTTCAGCAAACAGTGAATCTGTATCACAGATTGAGTGTGTATTGTTTGTATGGATCTATAGTAAAAAAGATTGAAGTGCATTCATTCAGAGAGCAACCTGAGAACGTGGCTTCACAGGATTACAATCAGACATTAAAAGTAAAGGCACGATTGTGACAAGGTACTTGGAACAGTTCCCTTGAGTGTGTAACGACAACAGCTGCTCCTCAGGGATATTACGTGAGAATAGTTCTGAATATTCATCACGCTCTGACGCACACACACACAAACACACAATGCCCCTCTGATGAAAGGAAGCTCATTATTTTCCTGTTGCGTTGCAGCTCTTTGCAGAAATAACCACCAAACCATCAGCAGAATCATCAGTCCTCAGCTCAAATAATCGTCCTCATGGCAACGTTTCATTTCCTTTCCCCCAGTTTTCCCAGAGAGCTCTTTGACTGCATTAATGCACCAAAAACCATCTCCTGTGATGCCACAGCCTCCGTTCTTTAAGTGCCCTTGAAATAAGTCTTGAAATAGAAGATTAAACTCGACCATATTGTGAAAAGTGAACTGAACCATATTTGACCTGCATTATGGGATGTGGACCCGTGTTCTGTAAATAGTGGCAAATATTGTGATCATCAATTTGCTCTCAAGTGCAAATAAAAGATCAGAAAAGATTAAAGTGCAGTGAGTTATAAAAATGTGTCCATTTAAGTCCGGCCGTAGAAACTGGAAGAGTTTTAAGGATCGGAGAAATGTGAGTTCTTCTACTAGAGCGAGTCAGAATTCTCGCTGCAGTACTTGATTTTCTTGAACTCCTGTGTTGTTCTTGTGTTATCTTGACCTGTTAAGTATATATTATATTAAGTATTGTTTTGATTGTTTAAGCGCTTTGTGACCCTGGTCTGGAAAAGCGCTCTATAAATATAAATTACTTACTTACTTACTTACAGGAACCAAATTTCACTCTAGTCAACTGCAAGCTCGAATAGACAAAAGGTGAAATGAACAACAATTTGACACTAAAGATGTGACAAGAGTGTGACAATAGTCTTTTATTCAGTGCGACACATCCCGAGCTGAGGATGCCAAGTGTATAACTCAGTGATTCCCAACCACTGTGACGATTCATCAGGTTTGCCGCGGAATAATTCACAACAATTAATTTGTTCTGTGGATGTGCAATACAAGAGTGATTTAACATAGTTGGGGATTTTTTTTCTTCCAGTAAATGTATAACAAAATGTCTTTTCCAGTAAATGTGTATCACAATTTTTTATAGTAAATGTGTATCACAAATAGTAATTTTTCAGTAAATTGTAAATGTGTGTCAAAAATATATTTTTTAATAGTACATTTTATAGTAAATTATAAATATAATTCACCTGTTTTTTACTATAAGATTTATGTTTACGTGTTCTGATTTTTGACACCAACTGAAATTGGCAGCTATTGATACCGTCTTCATAAGTGGGACGTTTAAAATACGGTAATTGTCAGATGTACAATGGTGCAATTCTCTGAGTGCACTGGTTTATAGTACACATGAAGACAGTGCACTTACTTGGGCAGTGTGTAAATTATTCGATAGTACTGTCTTAAATCAAACACTGCCGCTACACACTTACCAGAAATGACTCGACAGCTTCTTCTTCTACTACTTTTTAACGCTGATCGCAACCAGAAGTTGGAACTCTATCGCTGGCGCTTTTCTCCATTCGAAACAAGTTATTAAGGTGTGTTTCATTGTGTTATTATTGTTATTACTGTTGTTTTATGGTAAAATGAGTATTTTCTCGAGACATTTACGCCGTTATCTTCTCCGAAGACGTAGCTTCAGTTTAGCGACGGTTGAGGGTGGAAAGTGTCCATAGATCCACACTCAATTTTATGGCCATTTGAGTGCTCATTGCGCACTACATTTCTGCACACTGCTCATTGGGACCCACTTGTGCCCTTAAAATATTAATTTTAAGGGCAGAAGTGCGCAATTTGGGACACACCCTTGAGCTTCCATTTTTTTTCTTCTACATCATTTTAATTCGGTCATTTATGCTTGAAAAGTATTTTTTCTGGGGCGCACGGTAGCGGGGTGGTTAGCACGATCGCCTCACTACAAAAGTTGCAGGTTCACTTCCAGGTCAGGAGTTTGTTCTCCCTGTGTTGCGCGGGTTTACTCCGGCACAATTGCCGTAGATATGAGTGTGTGTGTTAGTCGTTGTGTGTTTTAGTGTGCCCAGCGACAGACTGGCGTCCCGTCCAGGGTGTCCCCCGCCATCTGCCTGAAGACACTGGGAAAGGCTACAGCCGAACAAGGAGCACAGAAAATGAATGAAAGTATTTGTGAGTATATTATGACAAAGTGAAATTTCAGTTAATGCTGCACCATTTTCAGATTAGACGGTCACTAGTCCATCCCAGATATTTAAGTCGTGCAACTTGGACTAGTCTCTTTTCCGTCAACAAAGGCAGAGAAAATGAACCTAAAGTAACAAGGTTTTAGACTGAGGGAGGAAACCAGAGTGAATTCGACTCAAGCACGGAAGAAAATCCACACAAAAAGAAAATGATTTTACTCCAAAAATTTCTTAAAATTGGATTTTTCTCAACAATCTTTTACCTGCGACCTCGCACTACTCCACCGTACTGGCTTCGACAAAACCCGATTAGAAACTCAAGATTTGGTCCCACCCCCAAGTTCAGAGGACAAACTCAAGTAAGAGGTTTGAAATCACAAATCTGAACCCCCAGCGGTGTATTTTTTTTTTTCTTCTTCTTTGATCAACTAAAAGTTGTTTTTCTGCTGACACACTTCAACAAACTCTTCCGTCGTTTCCCGTGTGGTTGAAGAACATCTGAAGTGATGTTTCATGAATATTTTCAGGTCCAGCAGCTAAGATAAGAAGCTTTACAAGCAGAATCTTCACATAAACATCTGCTCCTCGCGAGGTCGTCGCTCCGCACCCGACGGTTCCTCGCGTCAACTGCTGCTTTTTTTTCTTTTTTTTTTATCAAATACCGACATCGATCTAATGTTTCTCGACATTTTATTTTGAATCTGTTTTACTTTGCCGTCTGTGCCAAGTGGACCTCGACGCTCCAGCCTGGCGGGTTGATTCGAAGTAATTTGGTTCCACCTGGGGAGACGCGCTCGGGAGCTGAATCAATATTAATCGAGTGTCGACGGGTGAAGCATGTCTTCGGCCGGAGGATGATATTTTTAGGGAGGTTGAAGTGCTCCGATCACGCCGGTCGTGGTCGCGGGCGTCGTAATTGATGACGGTAAAGAGGCTTTCTCTTCCTATCTCTCTCCTGACCAACAGCCTCGCAGATGTCGCTCCATCACTCTGGGAATTCACTTCTTTTTATCGTCTCGAGGCTCTTATTGATAACGCGAGATGGATCGAGCGGACGGGAGGCACGTCGCCGGGTCCTCCAGGCTCATTTTAGACCTCAGATGATAGAATATTGATCTCATGTGACAGCTTGATTAAAAGTTACTGAGGACTTGAATATGTTACGGCGAACAAGGACACTTTTTCAGGCTGACAGATTTAAAATTGCAGATTCTGAAACTTTGCTCGGTCATTCCACGAGTCACAACCACTTCCTGTCCTGACACAAATGGACTTAATCAGACTCGTGGGATTCATTGAATTAACGCAGAAGTTTCTCTGCGATGAAGACGGCTGATAAAACCATCATCAGCTTATTTTTGCCAACGGCTACAATGCTAGTTTCTAATAAGTCTGTAGCTAACCAGCTGCTACTCTGTGTCACTTTCACTTCCCTTCACGTACTTTGATGCTGTTTAATGAATTTCAATAAAGTTTTCTTTATTAGAAACCAAGGTATTGTTTTTGATTGTTAAATCTTAGTGACCCTGGTCTAGAAATGCTTTAAAAATAACTATTACTTACTTACTTACTAAGCCAACACTGATGCTGGCATTAAGTAAGTAAGTAAGTTATTAAATTAAATTAAATTACTATTTGTAAAGCGCCTCTCTCAGTCCAGGGTCACAAAGCGCTTTAACAATTGAAAAAGATACACTTAACACTTTACACTTAAAAGGCCAAGACAACATAGAAACAAACACAGAAGTTGTAGAAAATTTAAAAAAAAAGCACAAATAAAAAGTTCTTCAAATATTTCTTAAAACTGGATCAGATCACTGATGTAAGGAGGAGCCTGACCATGAATAGCTCTGAAAGTAAAAATAGGAGTAGTTGTAGTAGTAGGTAAAATTGATCTTGAAGGAAACTGGCGGTCTGTGAAGAGTTTCAAGGGGAAATGTGAGTTCTTCTACTAGAGCGGGTCAGAATTCTCACTGCATAGTTATGTATAATCTGCAGGCGAGACAGATCCTTCTTGTTTAGACATGAAAATAAATTGTTACAATAGTCCAGACGAGAAGACACAAACACATGGATTATAAGCTCCAGATCGTTGTGAGACACCATTTTAGAGATTTTTCTCATTGGTGGACACAGTTTCTGGTCAGTTTTCTGCAGTGTTGAACTAGAGACATGTCTTTGTCAAATACAACACCCAGGTTTCTCAGGCTCAGTTTGACAGACTGACCTAAGTCACCCAATTACTTACTCAACCCCGGAACCTTATCATCATGCGCACTAAAAAATTAACCAGCTGTAATTCATACCACTAGGTGGTAATAAACTATATCTGTACGACTTGACTGTATTTATTGGGAGGCAGGTTTATGGAAAAACAGGTTAACCCCTTCATGACCACATTTTAAAACTGCTTTATTTTAAGTTGATGTCTGTACATTTTAAATTTTAAAGTTTTAAAGCTTTTATTATACATATCTCCTTTTTTTGTCTCGATAGCCCTATACAACAGATCACATACTATAATGGGGCCCCTGTTCTAGATGGAAGTCCATGTGAACTTTTTTAGCATCATCTGATGGATAAACATGTTGCAAAAAGTGTCATTTCTCCCATGTGTAATTTCACATATTCCAACAGCACACATCACCCGACCAAATTCCCATTTAGCGTGCGCTAACATGTTGTCAGAGCTGGAAGCCGTTGATTGATGGGTTGATCGATCGTCGGCTCGCCCGGGATGTGGACAGGTGAGGCTAAAAAACCTTCCCTGCGGATCAGCTCCCATCATTTATTCAGCAGCGCCGGATCGGGGGGCCGCCGCCACAGAAATGTGTCCGATAAACACAATTAATGAAGCCATCTCCGCAAGATTAGGCGGACACGCCGGTACATTCCCTCAATCTGGAAACCTGGCGAATGGTATCGCGCTGGAAGAGCGCTGGGAGGGTAAACACTTTTCCTCTCGCCCGGGAGGTGAAAACGGTTTCGCAGCGTTTGTTTCAAGATGACTCATTCAGCACATAAAGTGGTGCAGGACAGTTGAAATTGCTCGTTGAGACTGCAATCACAGAGACGTGTGCGCGAGGTGAGCTGCAGTCGCCTGTTCACACTGTTGCCGGGAGATAAGAACAATATCCTTTTTTTTTCTCACCCACAATAGCTGGCAAGTTTTGTTTTTGCTGCAAGATTTGTCCGTTCCTCTTGTGTCTGAAGTAAATTTCCCTTGGCAGGATTCACAAACCTGATGTGTGGTTGCCGAACAAAACTCTGCTGGAGTTTGTTTTCACAGACTTGTGTGCGTGTGTGTGTGTGTGTGTGTTTGTGTGTGTGAGAGACGAGCGAATAAAGGGAAGTCAGTGAAAAAATAAATCAGAGCTGACATTGTCGGGAAACAAAGAAAAACTTCTGTGAGTGTTTGCGAAGATGTTTGAACACACAGACTGGTACACTTAAATGTGACCAACAAGACTTGTGACTCATGGGTTTGATGTCTCAAAAAGAAATACCCAGAATGACTAATTAAACTAGATCTATATGATGGGTCACAGCTCAGGTTTTAGGTAAACATTTTTAAATATGAAATATAAGTCAAGACTCAAGGATTTGTTCAACATTTGAGTTAAGTCAGGGTTTCATTTATTTGGACTCATTGACTGCAAATCATTTATTAGGAATCAAAAAAAGTGAGTAAAATCCAGGTTTTATTTATTTTGCCTTGTACTTTGTTGTCAGTCAGTTGGTCTTTTAGTATAAATCCTTAACTTTGCAACAAATCATTGAGTAATTCATTTTGACTCATTGTCTACGAGTTGAATCAGTGATTCATTTCTCTTAACTCATTAGAAAATGAACAAGTCAGTGAATCATTATTGGTATTTGTATTACTGTATAATCTAATAACATTGAATCACGTGAATCATCAATTGTGCTGTAGAATTTGTAAATTATTTTATTGTCCAGTGACTCTTGGGTTAATGTACTGATGGCGGAGCGCATGGATGCTGCGATAGTTTTGGGAGACAACATTTGAGGTAGTTTGGATTGTTATGACTGACAAGTGAGATGGAAATACTTGGTCAGCACGGACTCCTATTGGAGACTAGCCTAGACGCTGCAACAGTCAAAAGAAGCCAACGAGAGCTGGATCGATGCTGGGCTAAAAGAGTGTAGAGACTATTGTGAGTTTGCTTTAACCAAGCCGAACTGGTACCCAGCCGTACAACCAAGAGGAAGGTAAATCGTTCCGGGTGTACAGAGATGAAGCTAGCTCTAGTAAGAGCTGCGTACTTCATGTACTTCAAATAAAGACTGGTGGGTAAATGTCACATTGGCCTATAAACACTGCACTCAGTAGCTCCTTATTGTGATTGTAATGTCAGCCTTTTTACCTGCTGAGGGAATTGACCAAGGTGATTGTAGTAGCTGTTTACATAGCCATCAGCGTTTAGCGCAAATGCTAATCATAAGGCTAACGTGACACTTAGAGAGCAGCGGACTTTCAAACAAACACCAAGATACCTCTGTTGTGGTTAAACCATTGGTGACCTTTAAAACTAAAGGGAGTAAAGTGCTGGATTTGGTGTGCAAAGAATCTCCGCTGTCCTGCCTCAGCGGCTCATACCATATTTCTGTTATGCTGTGCTCTCTGAGAGACCCCTGTTGAAGAGCCGCAGACAAGCAAATAAACAAGTCGTGATCTGTCCAGAGGGTTCAACCCCAGCCCTGCAGAGCCGTTTCTCCGAAGACTGACAGGGAGGTTTTTAAATAGAAGTCTCCCAGGGTGGTCAGACTGATGCATGCTGAGGCGGTAAGTAGGTACGCTGCGAAAGTGCAAGAGGATGTCAGTTTATGGCAGACCTTCGCTGCAAATGGCAACTATAAACGATTGACGGTAAGGGAGGTCTGCTTACCGTCGAGAGCTCGAGATGCAGCCTTCATGGCAGGAGACAGGACAGCTTTACATTTATAAAAGTGATCGAAACATACTAAGGCAGTGAAACTTCAGGAACACTTCTGTGACTAACTGATATCTTACCATAAGCTTGGGCAGGCCGTTGTCCAAAGATGTTTTAAAGTTCCACCATTGTTTCTTTGGCTATCCAATCAGCTTTAACCTGTCTGAATGACTGCCGACCATTGCACTGAAGGCCTTTGCGATGAGGTTTTTTGATGCCTCCTTCCAGCGCTAAACCCCCTCTAATGCCCTAACCGTAACTTTTTCTCCTCCTTACATCAGTGATCTGATCCAGCCTTACACCCCAGCTCGGGCTCTGAGGTCTGTGGATCAGAATCTACTGATGGTTCCACGCCAGGACCAGAGGAGAGAAATCCTTCCAGGCTGTTGCTCCTAAACTTTGGAACGATCTTCCTCTCTCTTTGCGCTTGATGGATCTACTGATTCCTTTAAGAAACATCTTAAGACGTTTTTATTTCTTCAGGCTTTTCCTCGATTTTCTGGAACTCCTGTTGTGTTATCAGTTTTATCTTGACCTTTAAAGTTTATACTTTATTGAATATTGTTTTGATTGTTTAAGCGCTTTGTGACCCTGGTCTGGAAAAGCGCTATTTAAAGAAAAATTACCTACTTACTTACATAAGAGATCCAGCATCCCCTACCTTGCACTCAATAAACACATGTTTGTTTCATTTCGTTGTCCTCCGCTTATCTGGGTTCGGGTCGCGAGCTTAAGAAAGGAGGCACCGGACTTTCCTCGCCCCAGCTACATCGTCCAGCTCTTCTTTGGGGAACCCCAAGGTGTTCCAAGACCAGCTTGGAGACATCCTGAGGTCTGCCCCGTGGTCTCCTACCGGTGGTACATGCCCTGAACATCACACAAGGGAGGGGTCCTGGAGGCATCCTGATCAGGTACCAAAGCCACCTCGACTCACCACGGTTCTACTTCGAAGCCTCTCGCCGGTGGCCTTGCTTCTCACCCTATATCAAAGGGAGAGCCCAGCCAAGTGTGGTCCGTGACGTACTGCATGTCAAAGAGGGTCATCAGAGTTTTTCAAGAACTCTTCGAGAGCCGCTTCAATATTGAAGGGAACTCGTAATCGTCGGGGACTCATCACAGCCGCTCCATAAACTCCGAAAACTGTTGCCACCAGGGAAAGGTTTCCGGAGCATTAAACGTGGAACCACCAGACTGAGCTATAGCTTCATCCCACAAGCTGTCAGAATGTTGAACTGCTGACCCGGAAGAAAAGCGCAAATTCTGAACTTTTTGAAAAGTATTCTTAACTCCCTGTATTACAGTTTTTTATCTGAGTAGTGAATCAACATGCATAAGGTCACATGTTATTCACCTAATAACCAAGGCTGCTGTTATATAAAGTCAAATTGTTTATTGATTTATGATTGTTTTATTACATTAATTCTCTTTATGTTCAAATTTACCAACTGCAATCTTTTACAGCAAAAAACAACAATTATTGATTATAATTTATATGTTTTTAAATAATTTAAAATGTGATAAAAGGACAATAAAATAATTCTTGCTTAATCATAAACTGTGTTAAGTATATTGAGTTATATATATATTATATATTTTTCACCTAAATGTCGAGTAAAAACACTACATTCTAAAATTCCTAATCCATGGATCCCGTTCTTTACATGGGCGATATTACCGAGATTCTAAAAATCGTATTTGTCAGTATGAAAAATATCGAGTTAAGGATAAACACTGTGCTGCGTTCAAGGACCCACTTTAACTGTAGTATATAATTGAAGCTTCACCAAATGAGACACGTGCTAAAATAATTTCACCCTTTTGTTTCTCGTCGACAGCTGCTCAACGGCTCCACAGAACAGACGGATGAATCACCGTCGAGTCGTCTCTCACCTGTTTTTCTTCAGCGGGAGTCGTTCGCACGATCCATCTCCACGTCTTCGTCGCGACTCCTATTGTTGTGCCGTATATATAGTCGGCTCTGTGACCTTTCACTGCGTCGTATCTTCAAGGTTGCGCGACTCGTGAGGAGGAGACGAGTTTGTGAGTTACTGTACGTGACAATAACTTTGGAAACTATGATTAAATAATGATGAGTGACTGATGTTTTCACGAACTGCACACTAGTAATGACTCATGGTTACTGGACGGATCCTAATACGCAAACCAGAACTACCAAGTTAGTCGGTTAATTATTGATGGATGGATGGATGGATGGATGGATGGATGGATGGATGGATGGATGGATGGATGGATGGATGGATGGATGGATGGATGGATGGATGGATGGATGGATGGATGGACGGATAGATGGATGGACGGATAGATGGCTGGATGGATGGAGGGATGGATGGATGGATGGAGGGAGGGAGGGAGGGAGGGAGGGAGGGAGGGAGGGAGGGAGGGAGGGATGGATGGACGGACGGACGGACGGAGGGAGGGAGGGAGGGAGGGAGGGAGGGATGGATGGATGGATGGATGGATGGATGGATGGATGGATGGATGGATGGATGGATGGATGGATGGACGGACGGACGGACGGACGGACGGAGGGATGGATGGATGGATGGATGGATGGATGGATGGATGGATGGATGGATGGAGGGAGGGAAGGATGGATGGATGGATGGATGGATGGATGGATGGATGGATGGATGGATGGATGGATGGATGGATGGATGGATGGATGGATGGATGGATGGATGGACGGATGGATGGATGGATAGATTTACTTTATTAATCTCTCTGAGTTCAAATACAACCACTTTTAAAGAGTTAATACTTGATGTGAAGTGACTCACCAGTGACTCGATGAATTCCGTCGTCTATATCTTAATTGAAATGATTGAATCCGTGAAGTAACCCATGAGTCACAGATGTGTGTATCTACTTTTGCACCGACTCGCTGTCGTTGAGATCTCTGTAAGCACAAAAGATAAACATTTATTAATTATTTATTTAGTTGTTTCCAATGAGTTCATGTATATTCAAGAATAGCCGTGTGATACGATAAAGGGGCAATGACACGATATATTGCGATACTGTAGTAACAAGGATATATTTGCAGTATTGTCAAGTACTTGACTCTGGTTGTTGCAGAATTTACAGACAACATGACTCTTAAAACAATTTTTTGTTTGTTTTGAAAACCAAAATATGTCCAAATTTCAGCTTTAAAACCTGCTTGAATCGACTGTATCCTCTCGTCCTCAGGCATCGCCGGGATATCACAGGACTTCATTGTGGCGGCGGGAAGTTTAATTGCAACACTATAATGAACAAACTGTGTGAATATTTTAATGTTAAATGAAAAATAATAACAATAATAATAATCAATATGTTTATTATATTATTTTAAATATACTTTATGGTTCAGTAAACCATCAAAGAAAGTATATTAAAATAAGATATAAAAGCCAAACAAACAAAAAAAAGTTTTTTTAAATAAGAAATCAATACAGTGCTGTCGATAAGGTGGAAAAAATAAAGCGATATAATATCGATGTATGGAAGTTTTTAATACACTAGTCATGACTCAAAAATGTACTCTGGACCTGCAGAACTCAACAGGAAGTGAGGAAGAATTGATCAATTAATTAAGATTACTTAAGAAAGTCAGTCACTTTAAAAAAAAACATGACTCAAGAAACAAACATATCTTTAAATTAACCTCTGAGAAACCAAACGGTGAGTCAAACAAATGAACTGACGGATCAATTCTCTGGTTCATTTGTGTCCTTGAGCTCCGCAGGACGTGACAGGATCTCGTGACTCTTCATTGAGGCGTTTCAAAGTAACGAGTCTTCATATCTTCCTGCACACGAGCTCACGGCTCGTATTAATTACAGACTCGCTGCTAATTGTTAATCTCGGGGACGTCCCGAGGTAAGGAAGCCGCCACAGTGATCGGTGTAATTAAATTGTGATTTGATTCCATGGCAAACGTGGAACAGACTGGATCCAGGAGCCACTGCTGAGGGGGAGGATGAATGGATGAGGCGACTGCCGTTTGCCAGGAAGTGCTGGAGTCACACGTGTCACTGGCTGATACCAGAGCTGCTGCTGCTGCTGCTGCTGCTGCTGCTCGTGACAGAACTTCAGCCTCCGACGCTCTGACTCCTTCAAAAGGATTCTTTAATAGTGTTTGATGTTTTCATTCTCACGAGCAAGAAAACAAAGATAGAAGGAAAAAGATTGGACATGAATCTGTACAGTTACTTATGCAATAAACAATGAGTCACTGATTATTTACTTGAATATGTACATTAACTCATTAAACCATGAGTCAATTGTTAGCTCACCACAAGGATTGTATTTTCTACTGACGAACACTCACACACAGCCACAAACACACACAATAAAAAAAAGCACAGACTCACACACAACCATACATCAACAATTACAAAGTCACACGCAGACACACACACAAACAATAACAAACTCACTCACATAGAGACACACACACCAACAATAATAAACATACTCATTTAGAAACACACACACCAACAATAACAAACACACTCATTTAGAAACACACACACCAACAATAACAAACTCACTCACATAGAGACACACACGCCAACAATAACAAACACACTCATATAGAGAGACACACACAACAACAATAACAAACAAACTCATGTAGAGACACACACACCAACAATAACAAACACACTCATTTAGAGACACACACGCCAACAATAACAAACACACTTATTTAGAAACACACACACCAACAATAATAAACATACTCATTTAGAAACACACACACCAACAATAACAAACACACTCATTTAGAAACACACACACCAACAATAATAAACATACTCATTTAGAAACACACACACCAACAATAACAAACACACTCATTTAGAAACACACACACCAACAATAACAAACTCACTCACATAGAGACACACACGCCAACAATAACAAACACACTCATATAGAGAGACACACACAACAACAATAACAAACAAACTCATGTAGAGACACACACACCAACAATAACAAACACACTCATTTAGAGACACACACGCCAACAATAACAAACACACTTATTTAGAAACACACACACCAACAATAATAAACACACTCATTTAGAAACACACACACCAACAATAATAAACATACTCATTTAGAAACACACACACCAACAATAACAAACACACTCATTTAGAAACACACACACCAACAATAACAAACTCACTCACATAGAGACACACACGCCAACAATAACAAACACACTCATATAGAGAGACACACACAACAACAATAACAAACAAACTCATGTAGAGACACACACACCAACAATAACAAACACACTCATATAGAGACACACACACCAACAATAACAAACACACTCATTTAGAGACACACACGCCAACAATAACAAACACACTCATATAGAGACACACACACACCAACAATAACAAACAAACTCATTTAGAAACACACACACCAACAATAACAAACACACTCATTTAGAAACACACACACCAACAATAATAAACATACTCATTTAGAAACACACACACCAACAATAACAAACACACTCATTTAGAAACACACACACCAACAATAACAAACTCACTCACATAGAGACACACACGCCAACAATAACAAACACACTCATATAGAGAGACACACACAACAACAATAACAAACAAACTCATGTAGAGACACACACACCAACAATAACAAACACACTCATATAGAGACACACACACCAACAATAACAAACACACTCATTTAGAGACACACACGCCAACAATAACAAACACACTCATATAGAGACACACACACACCAACAATAACAAACAAACTCGTTTAGAGACACACACACCAACAATAACAAACACACTCATTTAGAGACACACACGCCAACAATAACAAACACACTCATATAGAGACACACACACACCAACAATAACAAACAAACTCATATAGAGACACACACGCCAACAATAACAAACACACTCATTTAGAGACACACACGCCAACAATAACAAACACACTCATATAGAGACACACACACGCAAACAATAACAAACATACTCATGTAGAGACACACACCAACAATAACAAACATACTCATTTAGAGACACACACACCAACAGTAACAAACACACTCATATAGAGACACAAACAAACAATAATGAACACACTCACAAAGAGACACAAACACCAACAATAACAAACACCCTCATTTAGAAACACACACACCAACAATAACAAACACTATTGTTTACAGTCATATAAACCAACAATAACAATCACACTCATATAGAAACACACACACCAACATTAACAAACACACTCATATAGAGAGACACACACAACAACAATAACAAACACACTCATATAGAAACACACACACCAACAATAACAAACACACTTACAAAGAGACACAAACTATAACAAACACACTTGTATAGACACACACACACAAACTATAACAAACACACTAACATAGAGACACACACACCAACTAATACAAACACACTCACATAGAGACACACACACCAACAATAACAAACACACTTGTATAGAGACCCACACACAAACTATAACAAACACACTCATATAGAGACACACACACCAACAAATACAAAGTCACTCACATAGAGACACACACACAAACTATAACAAACACACTCATATGGAGACACACACACCAACAATAACAAACACACTCACAAAGAGACACATAAATCAACAATAACAAATACACTCACACACAGACACACACATCAACAATAACACTGGAATTTGCACAATCTTTCCAAACAGGAAGTAGCCTTGTGTCTTTGAATAAGCCTCTCAAGCCTCTCCTGGATCAAGTTGTATTCGTTGCTAAAATAACTATTTCTAGTGATAGTTTGTCGAACCTTGTCAGCCACTGCGGGAGAAAACTGGTAGTTCGAGGCTCTCGCAGGACAAACCTGTTTCTCCGGCTCGAACCCTGATCGCCGCCGACAGATTTGTTCTGACTGAAGTGGCGAATAAACCGATTTCTCTCCTCTTCAGTCAGAAAGTCAGCACTTTGTTGAGCCAAGACTTCATCTTCAGCGCCGGCATCTCTGAAGACAGCAAATCATTCGACAGCCCAATTCCATGAGTCACTCTGAGATTACAGTGGCGGACGTGAGCGGAGGCGCGAGAATCTTTGCTAGTTTGAGGCGGTGGAGACTTTTGTGGCACGTTGTGTACAACACTTTTTCAGAAGTGAAGTGTTGACAACATCGATATTCGTTCGTCTGTGTCTAACTCTTTTTTTTAATCTGTGTTTCTTGTTCTATGTCGAGTTTCTATTCGTCTCAATCTGTGTGTGGATTTCATGTTGTTGAATGTTTTTTGTTTGTCTTTAGTTTTGTATGTTTTTGAGTGTTTATTTGTGTTCTTGTTGGTCTGTGTGCTTGCATGGGTGTGTCTTTCTGTCTGTATTTTTGTGTGATTTTCTGTGTTTTGTTTGTCCATGGTTTAGTATGAGTGTGGGTTTGTGTTTATTGGTGTTTTTATTGGTTTCTGTTTATGTATGTGTATATTTGTGTGTGTGTGTGTGTGTTGATTATGTTTTTGTGTGTATGAGTCTGTACGTTTTGTTTCTCTCTAGTTGAGTATTTGTGTGGGTTTATGTGTGTGTGTTTACTTGTGTTATTTTGTTCTGTGTTGTCATACATGTGTGAATATGTATGTTAATGTGTGTGTTGATTCTTTTATGGAAGGGCTTTTGTTTGTGTGTGATTCTGTATGTTTTGTTTCTCTAGTTGTGTATGTCTTTGTAATTGTTTGTGTGTTTATTTGTCTTTTCTTTCGTATGTGTGCGTGCATGTGTTTTATTCCTCCGTGCACGTATTTAAATGTCACGGTTTGTGCGTCTTTGTTTCAGAATGTGATCTGTGTAATCTGTGTAATTTTTTGCAATTATATGTGCGTTTTTTCCTATTGTTTGTTATTGTTGATGTGTGTTTCTCTATATGAGTGCGTTTGTTATTGTTGGTGTGTGTGTCTCTATGTGAGTGAGTTTGTAATTATTGTTGTGTGTGTCTATATGAGTGTGTTTGTTATTGTTGGTTTGTTTGTCTCTATATGAGTGTGTTTGTTATTGTCGGTGTGTGTGTCTCTATGTGAGTGTTTGTTATTGTTGGTGTGTGTGTCTCTATGTGAGTGTGTTTGTTATTGTTGGTGTGTGTGTCTCTATGTGAGTGTGTTTGTTATTATTGTTGTGTGTGTCTATATGAGTGCGTTTGTTATTGTTGGTGTGTGTGTCTCTATGTGAGTGTGTTTGTTATTATTGTTGTGTGTGTCTATATGAGTGCGTTTGTTATTGTTGGTGTGTGTGTCTCTATGTGAGTGCGTTTGTTATTATTGTTGTGTGTGTCTATATGAGTGCGTTTGTTATTGTTGGTGTGTGTGTCTCTATGTGAGTGTGTTTGTTATTATTGTTGTGTGTGTCAATATGAGTGCGTTTGTTATTGTTGTTGTGTGTGTCTCTATGTGAGTGTGTTTGTTATTATTGTTGTGTGTGTCTATATGAGTGCGTTTGTTATTGTTGGTGTGTGTGTCTCTATGTGAGTGCGTTTGTTATTATTGTTGTGTGTGTCTATATGAGTGTGTTCGTTATTGTTGGTGTGTGTGTCTCTATGTGAGTGTGTTTGTTATTGTTGGTGTGTGTGTCTCTATGTGAGTGTGTTTGTTATTGTTGGTGTGTGTGTCTCTATGTGAGTGTGTTTGTTATTATTGTTGTGTGTGTCTATATGAGTGCGTTTGTTATTGTTGGTGTGTGTGTCTCTATGTGAGTGTGTTTGTTATTATTGTTGTGTGTGTCTATATGAGTGCGTTTGTTATTGTTGGTGTGTGTGTCTCTATGTGAGTGCGTTTGTTATTATTGTTGTGTGTGTCTATATGAGTGCGTTTGTTATTGTTGGTGTGTGTGTCTCTATGTGAGTGCGTTTGTTATTATTGTTGTGTGTGTCTATATGAGTGCGTTTGTTATTGTTGTTGTGTGTGTGCCTCTATTTTGTTTGCATGCATAAATGCGTCTTTTGTTTGACGGTGTCTTTGAATACTTCTTGATTTCTCTCTATTTGTGTGTGTGCGTATGTTTGTGTATCCATGGGTGTGTGTATTTATTTGTGTGGGTTTGTCTCGGTTAATTTGCATGCATGTGTAAGTCGGCCTTTTTCTGTGTCTAATAATGTGTTTTTTAATAGACGTTTATTTTTCTCTATTTGTGTGTTTTTTGTGGTGTGTGTTGCGAACAAGAGAGTGCAGGCTGGGTGGACACAGACGAGGTCAAGAGTTGAAGAGGTCAGTGACTATGAAGACGTGAAATGAATCTTCATCACTTCCTCTTCAGCAGAATCGTGAGCCGTGACTCACTCTTCGCATCCCGGAGACAAACCAGTAATTTTGCTCGTGAAGAGTTTGTTCAACGACTCTCCGGACCTCGTGGTCGCCGCGGTGATGAGAGGAAGACGTGTTAATCACCGGGAGAGTAAAACACATTCATAAACAAACTCATTAAACCTGCGTCTCCATTAATCCTGACACAGTGGAAGCTGCAAAGTTTGATAATTATTACCTTTGACTCCAGCATCATTTAATTAACCCGACAATTTTAATTATTTACGACACAGTAATGGAGACATGAGTCATACTAGCGTAATGGAGGCTCTGACTCTCGTCCAGGACTCACTCTGGAGCGAAGAGCCACGAAGAGCTGGACTCATTGTTGGTGTGTGTGTGTGAGTATGTTTGTTATTGTTGGTGTGTGTGTGTGATTATGTTTGTTATTGTTGGTGTGTGTGTGTATGTTTGTTATTGTTGGTGTGTGTGAGTATGTTTGTTATTGTTGGTGTGTGTGTGTGATTATGTTTGTTATTGTTGGTGTGTGTGTGTATGTTTGTTATTGTTGGTGTGTGTGAGTATGTTTGTTATTGTTGGTGTGTGTGTGTGATTATGTTTGTTATTGTTGGTGTGTGTGTGTATGTTTGTTATTGTTGGTGTGTGTGTGTGATTATGTTTGTTATTGTTGGTGTGTGTGTGTGATTATGTTTGTTATTGTTGGTGTGTGTGTGTATGTTTGTTATTGTTGGTGTGTGTGTGTATGTTTGTTATTGTTGGTGTGTGTGTGATTATGTTTGTTATTGTTGGTGTGTGTGTGTATGTTTGTTATTGTTGGTGTGTGTGTGTATGTTTGTTATTGTTGGTGTGTGTGTGTATGTTTGTTGTTGTTGGTGTGTGTGTGTGAGTATGTTTGTTATTGTTGGTGTGTGTGTGTGATTATGTTTGTTATTGTTGGTGTGTGTGTGTATGTTTGTTATTGTTGGTGTGTGTGTGTGAGTATGTTTGTTATTGTTGGTGTGTGTGTGTGTATGTTTGTTATTGTTGGTGTGTGTGTGTGATTATGTTTGTTATTTTTGTTGTGTGTGATTATGTTTGTTATTGTTGGTGTGTGTGTGTGATTATGTTTGTTATTGTTGGTGTGTGTGTGTGATTATGTTTGTTATTGTTGGTGTGTGTGTGAGAGTATGTTTGTTATTGTTGGTGTGTGTGTGTATGTTTGTTATTGTTGGTGTGTGTGTGTGATTATGTTTGTTATTGTTGGTGTGTGTGTGTGTATGTTTGTTATTGTTGGTGTGTGTGAGTATGTTTGTTATTGTTGGTGTGTGTGTGTATGTTTGTTATTGTTGGTGTGTGTGTGTGATTATGTTTGTTATTGTTGGTGTGTGTGTGTGTATGTTTGTTATTGTTGGTGTGTGTGTGTGATTATGTTTGTTATTGTTGGTGTGTGTGTGTATGTTTGTTATTGTTGGTGTGTGTGTGTATGTTTGTTATTGTTGGTGTGTGTGTATGTTTGTTATTGTTGGTGTGTGTGTGTACGTTTGTTATTGTTGGTGTGTGTGTGTATGTTTGTTATTGTTGGTGTGTGTGTGTGATTATGTTTGTTATTGTTGGTGTGTGTGAGTATGTTTGTTATTGTTGGTGTGTGTGAGTATGTTTGTTATTGTTGGTGTGTGTGTGTGTATGTTTGTTATTGTTGGTGTGTGTGTATGTTTGTTATTGTTGGTGTGTGTGATTATGTTTGTTATTGTTGGAGTGTGTATGTATGTTCGTTATTGTTTGTGTGTGTTTACGATTACGTTTATTATTGTTGGTGTGTGTGTGTATGTTTGTTATTGTTGGTATGTGTGATTATGTTTGTTATTGTTGGTGTGTGTGTGTATGTTCGTTATTGTTTGTGTGTGTTTACGATTACGTTTATTATTGTTGGTGTGTGTGTGTATGTTTGTTATTGTTTGTGTGTGTGTGCGAGTATGTTTGTCATTGTTGGTGTGTGTGTGTGAGTATGTATGTTATTTTTGGTGTCTTTGTGGGGGTATGTTTGTTCTGCTTCATTGGTGCTCCGCCCTCCAACGGCTTCGCTATGGGTTTACCCCGAGGCACCGCCTCGTCTCTGAGAAAGCTTAATGAACTCGCCACCCAGCAGGGGGCAGTACCTTCCTATAAAGGCGGGCAGCACCCGCCGCACTTTCTCCTTTTTCAACTCAGCGAGAAAGCTCCTGACAGTGGAATGTAATGATGGCGAATGAATATTGAAGTGAACCATGTGTGCACGAAGACTCCCTGAAGAGGAGACACACATGTCTGCTTCGTTTTGCCTAGAGGCCCAAATCACACGGGATGATTATGTGGCCTTCCGAGCGCTTCCCACGGCTTTTGACAGTGTTGGGAAGCGTTCGAGGCTTGTCGACCCACGCCGCCTCAGATCATGATTATGATCAACACAGGACTGCCGTGTTGTTTAAAATAACAACACGGCAGTCCTGTGAGCTGCACTCGACAAGCTCACGTTCCAACGTGTTGGGCCCTGATGAGTCGAGCTGAGTCGTCCATCGGTCATGAACAGATGTCGACGAGGAGGACGACTGGCTCGCTGCATGGAGTCGACCATGGGGTATGCGAGAGCGATCAGGTGAGTATCTCTTGCAGGTCTCATGGCCCTCCTGCAGCACTGGACGGGTTCACTTGAGAGGTATTAGTGTGCATGTGTTTCCGCCTGTGAGTGTGACGTATTCACAGGCGTCATTAGAGACTTTCGCCGCTAATGCTAAGCTAACATGCTCCGCCGTTCATAGACGGCGAGAGTTTCCTCTCAGAACACAGTTCGGAGGAGGTTTTTAAACCCCTTCGTCCGGGTCATACCGAGACTGTAATAACGGAGTCTGTCCACACGAATGAAGGGCAGACTCAACCATGTGCTTTGTTTCCAGATAAGCAAATGTCCACGAGACCGGCTTGATCAGCTGTGTTTACTTCACTTCCGTGTTGACATGCGCTGACGGGGTTTGACCGCCGATGAGCGTTGTCAAAAAAATCCCGGCGCCATGGATGACGTCACGTTTGGCGGAGAAACGTCATGGATGACGTCACGTTGGCGGAGAAACGTCATGGATGACGTCACGTTTGGCGGAGAAACGCCATGGAACGGACGCACCATTGAGAGGAATGGCCCGGCAGGAGGCGGCGCAGCTCCGCCATCACCTGCATGGGCGTGATGACGAGGCGCGACGAGGATACGCGGAGAAGATCCCGTTCGTCGGCCTGATAAGCAAATGTCCACGAGACCGGCTTGATCAGCTGTGTTTACTTCCGTGTTGACATGCGCTGACGGGGTTTGACCGCCGATGAGCGTTGTCAAGAAAATCCCGGCGCCATGGATGACGTCACGTTTGGCGGAGAAACGTCATGGATGACGTCACGTTTGGCGTGATGACGATGCGCGACGGGGATACGCGGAGACGGAGATCCCGTTCGTCGGCATCATCATCTGGTGCTGGGGGGAAGCGTCACCAGAGACCAGCCACCCCAGCAGCACCAACAACATCGGCAACAGCGGCGGCGTGCGACGAGTGAGCGTCGCCAAGATCCGCAGCGCGAGCCGGGGAGCCAGCAGCCGCAGCAGAGTCGACGGCCGAGGGCTCCTCCCCCTCCCTATTCATTCAAGGGAATGTGTCGGGAATAAAACAAGAGAACGTATGACGTTTCTGTGGTTCGTTCTGAGAGAGATGTTGGTAGCGTGCATGTGTTTCCGCCTGTGAGTGTGACGTATTCACAGGCGTCATTAGAAACTTTCGCCGCTAATGCTAAGCTAACATGCTCCGCCGGTCATAGACGGCGTGATTTTCCTCTCATAACACAGTCCGAAGGAGGTTTTAAACCCCTTCGTCCGGGTCATACCGAGACTGCAATAACGGAGTCTGTCCACACGAATGAGGGGCAGACTCCAACCACATGTGTTTTGTTTACAGACGAGCAGAGGTCCGCGAGACCGGCTGAATCAGCTGTGTTTACTTCCGCGTCGACCAGCGCTCGTGCCCGACAGAGCGTGACAGCTGATGAGGTGAGTGGAACTTGTCCGGACATGTCTATGTTAACCGGAGGTTGTTCCTTTCCCCACAGCGCTGTCTACAAACACTGGCACCGTGGAGGACGTCACGTTTGGCGGCGGAGAAGCGCCATGGAACTGACGCAACCTGGTGTTTTTACGCGCGAGTTTTTTCGCCGTTCTGAGACCAGGCGAGGGCGAGGAACTTCCGTCCCGTCTGGTCGATCAACTGGAGAGGTGCGTGGCGGTCGGATCTCACGAGTGACGAACAGATCGGGACCGCCAGCGGGGCTGGAGAATGTACGGGACCGGGTGAGTGATGCGGTGCCGACGCGCGCGCGACCTAACTCACTTCAGCTCCGGGTTAATTCTCCAGCGCTTTCCTCCACATCGCGGGTTTTGTCAGCTCCGGTGACACTAAGAAGTGCTCAGGGAGTTGGGAAGACTTCCGGGGGGGGAAGGAAACACGCACGACGCGCATCTGAGGTGTCTCACGCGCACTTGCGCGCTTCTCCCACAGAGCCGGCTTTTATGTATGAGAGTGGGGGTTCTAGTGAATCCAACTCGAGTACATGCTCTGTGGATTCAAGAGATAGAGACGCGGCTTGTGTGATGCCCTTTCGTCTACGGCCCGTCCATGGGGGGCGGGCCGGAGGACTACCCAAGGTTCGTCAGGGCTGCGGTTCTGACAGAACATTATTCGGCTTGGAGTCGCCTGGTTTTACTTCTAGGACCCACTTGGCTGGGGGGAGTAATCAGGCGGGGCTATGCGCTACAGTTTGCCCGTCAACCCCCGCGTTTTTCAGGGATTCTCTGGACGCGTATGGTGGAGCAGGAGAAACTATCCTGTCTGAGAAACGAGGTGTCTACTCTGCTGCAGAAGGAGGTCGTAGAACTGGTCCCTGCAGCCGAGATGATGTCAGGGTTTTACTCCCGGTACTTCCTCGTGGCGAAGAAGACCGGGGGTTGGAGGCCCATTCTGGACCTCAGCTATTTGAACAAGTTCATAGCTACCCGCCCGTTTCGCATGTTGACGGTCAAGAAACTGCTTTCAGGTGTATGTCCAGGAGATTGGATGACATCTATCAACCTGACCGACGCGTACTTTCACATACCGATAGTCAAGAGACATCGAAAGTACTTGCGTTTCGCCCTCGAGGGTCGGGTGTTTCAGTACACTCGACTTCCGTTCGGCTACTCTCTGGCACCCAGGACCTTCACCAAGTGTGTGGAAGCGGCAGTGGAGCCTTTGAGAGTGAGTGGGGTAAGGATCTTGACCTATCTGGACGACTGGTTGATCCTTGCCAGGTCAGAGGCAGAAAGTTACGCTCACACACAGAAGGTGTTGAGCCATATTGCCACCCTGGGGTTCACAGTGAACCTCAGCAAGAGCGCTCTGACTCCAGCTCAACAGTTAGTTTACCTGGGGGTACTGTTGAACTCGGAGGAAGGATACGCGCGCCTCCCGGACGTGCGTATCCAGCCCATTCTCCGACTGACAACACAGTTGCTGGAAGCTCGGTGTCACGTGACAACAGCAGGCACTGTTATGTCCCTCCTGGGGCTCATGGCGGCAGCCCACACGGTTGTTCGGCTGGGCTTGCTGCACATGAGGGAGCTTCAGAGATGGTTTGGTCGTCTCAAGCTAGACCTCAAGCGGGAAAGAGGTTGGAAAGTGCGCCTTCCCGCTCGGGTTTTGCAGGACATCCAGTTCTGGAACTCTCACGCCAACCTCAGGCGGAGAGTTCCATTGGGTTGCGTCCTTCGTTACACTCAAGTGTTCACAGACGCTTCCCTGACAGGTTGGGGAGGCACCTCGGGTCAGGCCTATGCCAGTGGGGTCTGGAGCAGTCCGGTGCTCAGACACATAAACTGGCTAGAGCTGAAGGCAATTCACAATGTCCTGCTTCACCTCTCTCCCCAACTGTCACAGTCCAACGTCCTAGTATTTTCAGACAGCTCCACCGCCGTGGCGTACGTAAATCGCCAAGGTGGAGTCAGATCCCCAGCCCTTCTGTGTGTGGCAAGGAAGATTTGGCTGTGGGCGGACTGTCACCTGCTTTCGCTCAGAGCCCAGCACGTCCCGGGCGAGCTGAATGCAGTAGCGGACAGACTGTCGAGGGGGGCCGTCCAGGACGAATGGGGTCTGTCCGAGGCAGTGGCAAGCGAGATCTGGTCTCGATTCGGTCACCCGGTTGCAGACCTCTTCGCCAGCAAGGAGAACTTCAAATGCCCTCTTTGGTTCTCCCTCAGGGCTTCGGACCGCCCCCCACTAGGCGTGGACGCTTTAGCCCATTCGAGGTGGCCGGTCGGTCTGCTGTTCGCCTTCCCTCCTCCGCGGCTCCTTCTCCCCCTGATTCGGAGGACGAGGCGGGGGGGGCTGAGGTTAATTCTAGTGGCACCAGACTCCCCGGGGGCGCTCTGGTTCCCAGAGCTGGTGCGCATGGCGGTCGGGGCCCCGTGGGCCATCCCTTGGGGCCCCGCTGCCCTGTGTCAGGCGGGGGGGGACACTGACAGCGCCCCCGGTGCTGGGCCGGCCTCTCAAGGTGTGGCTCCTGCACGGGACGAGCTGATCGGGACCCTGGACCCGGACGTTCTCCACACGCTGGAGAACGCCCGGGCCCCATCAACACGTAGGCTTATGCCTCAAAGTGGGGGATATTCTCCCGCTGGTGTTCAGACAGGTCCTTGGACCCCAGCTCTTGTTTGGTCTCCGCTATCCTGTCTTTCCTGCAACATTTGCTGGATAACGGGCGGACTGTGGCGACACTGAGAGTGTTCGCATCAGCCATAGCGACGAGGCATGTCGGTTTTGAGGGTGCTTCGGTTCGCGCCCACCCTTTGGTGGCGCGTTTCCTGCGGGGTGCCTGCAGGCTTCGACCTCCTGCAAGGCCTTCCAGCCCTCAGTGGGATCTCCAGTTGGTACTGGACTCTCTCACAGGGCCGACCTTCGAGCCTCTTGACCAAGTCCCATTGGATATCTTGTCTTTCAAGGTATCGCTCCTTCTGGCACTAACAACCACGAAGAGAGCAAGTGAGCTTTGTGCCCTCTCCATTAGCCCTGAGTGTCTTTCCTTTGGCGTCGAGGAGTCTTCGGTGTCTTTGCGTCCTAACCCAGCGTTCCGCCCGAAGATTCTGAGTTCCTTGTTCCGGGCGATGACCTTCACGCTGCGGGCCTTTCACCCGCCGCCTCACTCGGACCCGGGTCAGGAGCGTCTCCACCTGTTGTGTCCAGTGAGGGCGTTGGCCTGTTACTTGCGGCGGGTGGCCGAGTTTAGGCGCTCTGATGCCCTTTTTGTCTGCCACGGTAGATGCCGGCGGGGAGAGGCTCTCTCCCCCCAGAGGTTCTCTCATTGGGTGAGATCGGCCATTATCCGTGCCTACCGAGCAGCGGGTGGATCCGCTCCTAGCGGTCTGAGGGCACATTCCACCCGTGGCGTGGCAGCCTCAGTGGCTCTTTTGCGGGGTGTGGCAGCAGAGGATATCTGCTCTGCTGCCTCTTGGGCGTCCACGTCTACCTTCGCTAAGGCCTATCTCCTCGACGTAATGGCGGGATCAGTAGCTCATACTGTCTTGAGCGCTGTTGTGCCCCCCTCAGGGCCCACGGCTCAAGTGGGATTGGACCCTGGGCCGGCGGGGCCCTAGTGATGCTGCTCCAGGAGCGGCGTCCAGCTGGGGGTACATTTATCCCGTCAGGCTTCGCCTTTTGGGTAAACCCATAGCGAAGCCGTTGGAGGGCGGAGCACCAATGAAGCAGAACCCCTGAGTTATCTATTATAACCTCAGGTTCTGCGAGTTGGTGCGAAGCCCTCCAACCTCGTCGCCCAGCGGCCGCCCTTCTCGCTGAGTTTTCAGTTGGAGAAAGTGCGGCGGGTGCTGCCCGCCTTTATAGGAAGGTACTGCCCCCTGCTGGGTGGCGAGTTCATTAAGCTTTCTCAGAGACGAGGCGGTGCCTCGGGGTAAACCCATAGCGAAGCCGTTGGAGGGCTTCGCACCAACTCGCAGAACCTGAGGTTATAATAGATAACTCAGGGGTTATTGTTGGTGTGTGTGTTTGTTATTGTTGGTGTATGTGAGTATGTTTGTTATTGTTGGTGTGTGTGTGTGTGAGTATGTTTGTTCTGCTTCATTGGTGCTCCGCCCTCCAACGGCTTCGCTATGGGTTTACCCCGAGGCACCGCCTCGTCTCTGAGAAAGCTTAATGAACTCGCCACCCAGCAGGGGGCAGTACCTTCCTATAAAGGCGGGCAGCACCCGCCGCACTTTCTCCATTTTCAACTCAGCGAGAAAGCTCCTGGTTACAGCATGGCGGACGTAAGCATGAGCGTGGACGTAGACGTGTCTGTGTGTTTAACGTGTGACACCCCCCTGGGGAGGGGGGACACACATGTGCTCTGCTTCGTTTGTCTAGGCCCAGATCACGCGGTTGCGGATTGTGGGGCCTGCCGTATGCTTCCCGAGGAGGTCCGGAAGAGACGGGGAGCATACGAGGCCCGTCGGCGCACGCCGCGTCCTCCAGCCAGGTCGTGGGCCGACTACGACGAGGAGGACGACCGGCGGTGTTATGAGGCGGATCCGAGCACCCTGTTCGGTTCCGAGCCGGGGGACGTCGAAGCGGTCGGGGGAGCCGGGCCGGCTCCTCGCTACCCGCTTGACGCCCTGCCGCGCATATTCACCGCCGCGGCGAACCGCATGGAGGTCGAGCTCCCCCCCGTGCCTCCACTCGCGCCACCACCGTTTACATGCGGAGTGAAGGTCGGGCGGAACGAAGCGCGCAGGCCTGCTGTTCCGGGGGTTATTTGTCCTAAGCTGGACGAAATCTGGGGCTACGCGCGGCGAGGGTCTGCCTCTCCCATGGCTTCAGGGCCTCCCGTAGGATCCTACGGACCCTATTGCCGTGTGGACGGGGTGGACTGGCGGCGCGGTGTCCCGGAACCCTCGGATGCGGTACGTGCCGCCCTCGACCCGGGGGCTCGACTGTGGCCAGGCCGCCCTGTAGCTCTGCCTAGAGCTGAAGACAGGTTGACGGCAATGTTGTTCAACCGATCCTACAAGGGGGGGACGCAGGTGGTCTCCCTCGCGAACAACATGGCTCTCCTGTGCGGTGCGCTCGACAGGCTCACCGTGGACCGAGACGACCTTGGACCTTCGGAGTTGGAGGAAGTCAAGGACTCGGTGGCTGCGCTCCTCCGGATGTCGCAGGCGTACGCGATCCTGGGAGGAGGTCTACGCGACGCTGGACAGCTGGGCCACCGGCACCTGTGGCTAGACCTGGCCACAGCGCTGCCGGAGAGAGACCGGAGGCTCCTCCTGGACGGACCAATTACGGAGGATTCGCTGTTCGGTCCGGAGCTCCGGAACGTCGTGGCCCGGCAGGAGGCAGCGCAGCAGGAGTCGGCGCAGCTCCGCCATCACCTGCATGGGCGTGAGGACGAGGCGCGACGGGGGTCCGGCGCTCGGAGACGGAGAGCCCGTTCGTCGGCCCCATCAGCTGGTGCGGGGGGGAAGCGTCACCAGAGCCAGCCGCCCCAGCAGCACCAGCAGCAACGGCAACAGCCGCGGCAGGCGACGAGCGAGCGTCGCCGGGTTCCGCAGCAGGAGCCGAGGAGCCAGCAGCGGAGCCAGCAGCCGCAGCGGAGCCAGCGGAGGAGGGACCCGCAGCGGCGAGGACGCAGGGGCGTCGAGGCTTCGTCTCGGGGGAGCCCTCCTCCCCCTTACTCTTTCAAAGGGCTTTACGTAAATAAAAACAAAAGAACGTATGACGTTTCTGTGGTTCGTTATGAGAGAGAGGTTGGTAGCGTGCATGTGTTTCCGCCTGTGAGTGTGACGTATTCACAGGCGTCATTAGAAACTTTCGCCGCTAATGCTAAGCTAACATGCTCCGCCGGTCATAGACGGCGTGATTTTCCTCTAATAACACAGTCCGAAGGAGGTTTTAAACCCCTTCGTCCGGGTCATACCGAGACTGCAATAACGGAGTCTGTCCACACGAATGAGGGGCAGACTCCAACCACATGTGTTTTGTTTACAGACGAGCAGAGGTCCGCGAGACCGGCTGAATCAGCTGTGTTTACTTCCGCGTCGACCAGCGCTCGTGCCCGACAGAGCGTGACAGCTGATGAGGTGAGTGGAACTTGTCCGGACATGTCTATGTTAACCGGAGGTTGTTCCTTCCCCCACAGCGCTGTCTACAAACACTGGCACCGTGGAGGACGTCACGTTTGGCGGCGGAGAAGCGCCATGGAACTGACGCAACCTGGTGTTTTTACGCGCGAGTTTTTTCGCCGTTCTGAGACCAGGCGAGGGCGAGGAACTTCCGTCCCGTCTGGTCGATCAACTGGAGAGGTGCGTGGCGGTCGGATCTCACGAGTGACGAACAGGTCGGGACCGCCAGCGGGGCTGGAGAATGTACGGGACCGGGTGAGTGATGCGGTGCCGACGCGCGCGCGACCTAACTCACTTCAGCTCCGGGTTAATTCTCCAGCGCTTTCCTCCACATCGCGGGTTTTGTCAGCTCCGGTGACACTAAGAAGTGCTCAGGGAGTTGGGAAGACTTCCGGGGGGGGAAGGAAACACGCACGACGCGCATCTGAGGTGTCTCACGCGCACTTGCGCGCTTCTCCCACAGAGCCGGCTTTTATGTATGAGAGTGGGGGTTCTAGTGAATCCAACTCGAGTACATGCTCTGTGGATTCAAGAGATAGAGACGCGGCTTGTGTGATGCCCTTTCGTCTACGGCCCGTCCATGGGGGGCGGGCCGGAGGACTACCCAAGGTTCGCCAGGGCTGCGGTTCTGACAGAACATTATTCGGCTTGGAGTCGCCTGGTTTTACTTCTAGGACCCACTTGGCTGGGGGGAGTAATCAGGCGGGGCTATGCGCTACAGTTTGCCCGTCAACCCCCGCGTTTTTCAGGGATTCTCTGGACGCGTATGGTGGAGCAGGAGAAACTATCCTGTCTGAGAAACGAGGTGTCTACTCTGCTGCAGAAGGAGGTCGTAGAACTGGTCCCTGCAGCCGAGATGATGTCAGGGTTTTACTCCCGGTACTTCCTCGTGGCGAAGAAGACCGGGGGTTGGAGGCCCATTCTGGACCTCAGCTATTTGAACAAGTTCATAGCTACCCGCCCGTTTCGCATGTTGACGGTCAAGAAACTGCTTTCAGGTGTATGTCCAGGAGATTGGATGACATCTATCGACCTGACCGACGCGTACTTTCACATACCGATAGTCAAGAGACATCGAAAGTACTTGCGTTTCGCCCTCGAGGGTCGGGTGTTTCAGTACACTCGACTTCCGTTCGGCTACTCTCTGGCACCCAGGACCTTCACCAAGTGTGTGGAAGCGGCAGTGGAGCCTTTGAGAGTGAGTGGGGTAAGGATCTTGACCTATCTGGACGACTGGTTGATCCTTGCCAGGTCAGAGGCAGAAAGTTACGCTCACACACAGAAGGTGTTGAGCCATATTGCCACCCTGGGGTTCACAGTGAACCTCAGCAAGAGCGCTCTGACTCCAGTTCAACAGTTAGTTTACCTGGGGGTACTGTTGAACTCGGAGGAAGGATACGCGCGCCTCCCGGACGTGCGTATCCAGCCCATTCTCCGACTGACAACACAGTTGCTGGAAGCTCGGTGTCACGTGACAACAGCAGGCACTGTTATGTCCCTCCTGGGGCTCATGGCGGCAGCCCACACGGTTGTTCGGCTGGGCTTGCTGCACATGAGGGAGCTTCAGAGATGGTTTGGTCGTCTCAAGCTAGACCTCAAGCGGGAAAGAGGTCGGAAAGTGCGCCTTCCCGCTCGGGTTTTGCAGGACATCCAGTTCTGGAACTCTCACGCCAACCTCAGGCGGAGAGTTCCATTGGGTTGCGTCCTTCGTTACACTCAAGTGTTCACAGACGCTTCCCTGACAGGTTGGGGAGGCACCTCGGGTCAGGCCTATGCCAGTGGGGTCTGGAGCAGTCCGGTGCTCAGACACATAAACTGGCTAGAGCTGAAGGCGATTCACAATGTCCTGCTTCACCTCTCTCCCCAACTGTCACAGTCCAACGTCCTAGTTTTTTCAGACAGCTCCACCGCCGTGGCGTACGTAAATCGCCAAGGTGGAGTCAGATCCCCAGCCCTTCTGTGTGTGGCAAGGAAGATTTGGCTGTGGGCGGACTGTCACCTGCTTTCGCTCAGAGCCCAGCACGTCCCGGGCGAGCTGAATGCAGTAGCGGACAGACTGTCGAGGGGGGCCGTCCAGGACGAATGGGGTCTGTCCGAGGCAGTGGCAAGCGAGATCTGGTCTCGATTCGGTCACCCGGTTGCAGACCTCTTCGCCAGCAAGGAGAACTTCAAATGCCCTCTTTGGTTCTCCCTCAGGGCTTCGGACCGCCCCCCACTAGGCGTGGACGCTTTAGCCCATTCGAGGTGGCCGGTCGGTCTGCTGTTCGCCTTCCCTCCTCCGCGGCTCCTTCTCCCCCTGATTCGGAGGACGAGGCGGGGGGGGCTGAGGTTAATTCTAGTGGCACCAGACTCCCCGGGGGCGCTCTGGTTCCCAGAGCTGGTGCGCATGGCGGTCGGGGCCCCGTGGGCCATCCCTTGGGGCCCCGCTGCCCTGTGTCAGGCGGGGGGGACACTGACGGCGCCCCCGGTGCTGGGCCGGCCTCTCAAGGTGTGGCTCCTGCACGGGACGAGCTGATCGGGACCCTGGACCCGGACGTTCTCCACACGCTGGAGAACGCCCGGGCCCCTTCAACACGTAGGCTTTATGCCTCAAAGTGGGGGATATTCTCCCGCTGGTGTTCAGACAGGTCCTTGGACCCCAGCTCTTGTTTGGTCTCCGCTATCCTGTCTTTCCTGCAACATTTGCTGGATAACGGGCGGACTGTGGCGACACTGAGAGTGTTCGCATCAGCCATAGCGACGAGGCACGTCGGTTTTGAGGGTGCTTCGGTTCGCGCCCACCCTTTGGTGGCGCGTTTCCTGCGGGGTGCCTGCAGGCTTCGACCTCCTGCAAGGCCTTCCAGCCCTCAGTGGGATCTCCAGTTGGTACTGGACTCTCTCACAGGGCCGACCTTCGAGCCTCTTGACCAAGTCCCATTGGATATCTTGTCTTTCAAGGTATCGCTCCTTCTGGCACTAACAACCACGAAGAGAGCAAGTGAGCTTTGTGCCCTCTCCATTAGCCCTGAGTGTCTTTCCTTTGGCGTCGAGGAGTCTTCGGTGTCTTTGCGTCCTAACCCAGCGTTCCGCCCGAAGATTCTGAGTTCCTTGTTCCGGGCGACGACCTTCACGCTGCGGGCCTTTCACCCGCCGCCTCACTCGGACCCGGGTCAGGAGCGTCTCCACCTGTTGTGTCCAGTGAGGGCGTTGGCCTGTTACTTGCGGCGGGTGGCCGAGTTTAGGCGCTCTGATGCCCTTTTTGTCTGCCACGGTAGATGCCGGCGGGGAGAGGCGCTCTCCCCCCAGAGGTTCTCTCATTGGGTGAGATCGGCCATTATCCGTGCCTACCGAGCAGCGGGTGGATCCGCTCCTAGCGGTCTGAGGGCACATTCCACCCGTGGCGTGGCAGCCTCAGTGGCTCTTTTGCGGGGTGTGGCAGCAGAGGATATCTGCTCTGCTGCCTCTTGGGCGTCCACGTCTACCTTCGCTAAGGCCTATCTCCTCGACGTAACGGCGGGATCAGTAGCTCATACTGTCTTGAGCGCTGTTGTGCCCCCCTCAGGGCCCACGGCTCAAGTGGGTTTGGGCCCTGGGCCGGCGGGGCCCTAGTGATGCTGCTCCAGGAGCAGGCGTCCAGCTGGGGGTACATTTATCCCGTCAGGCTTCGCCTTTTGGGTAAACCCATAGCGAAGCCGTTGGAGGGCGGAGCACCAATGAAGCAGAACCCCTGAGTTATCTATTATAACCTCAGGTTCTGCGAGTTGGTGCGAAGCCCTCCAACCTCGTCGCCCAGCGGCCGCCCTTCTCGCTGAGTTTTCAGTTGGAGAAAGTGCGGCGGGTGCTGCCCGCCTTTATAGGAAGGTACTGCCCCCTGCTGGGTGGCGAGTTCATTAAGCTTTCTCAGAGACGAGGCGGTGCCTCGGGGTAAACCCATAGCGAAGCCGTTGGAGGGCTTCGCACCAACTCGCAGAACCTGAGGTTATAATAGATAACTCAGGGGTTATTGTTGGTGTGTGTGTTTGTTATTGTTGGTGTGTGTGAGTATGTTTGTTATTGTTGGTGTGTGTGAGTATGTTTCTTATTGTTGGTGTGTGTGTGTATGTTTGTTATTGTTTGTGTGTGTGTGCGAGTATGTTTGTCATTGTTGGTGTGTGTGTGTAAGTATGTACGTTATTTTTGGTGTCTTTGTGGGGGTATGTTTGTTATTGTTGGTGTGTGTGAGTATGTTTGTTATTGTTGGTGTGTGTGTTTGTTATTGTTGGTGTATGTGAGTATGTTTGTTATTGTTGGTGTGTGTGTGTGTGAGTATGTTTGTCATTGTTGGTGTGTGTGTGTGAGTATATTTGTTATTGTTGGTGTGTGTGAGTATGTTTGTTATTGTTGGTGTGTATATGAGTATGTTTGTTATTGTTGGTGTATGTGTGTGTGTTTGTTATTGTTGGTGTGTGTGTGAGTATGTTTGTTATTGTTGGTGTATGTGTGAATATGTTTGTTATTGTTGGTGTGTGTGTGTGTGTGAATGTTTGTTATTGTTGGTGTGTGTGTGTGAGTGTGTTTGTTATTGTTGTTGGTGTGTATTTCTTTATGTGAATGTGTATGTTTTTAGCAACTCTCTGCTACTTCCTGTTTGGAAAAATTATACAAATTCAATTTTAGGGAAAATTGCTGCTACTTCCCTGTTTTGGGCAACACACAAAACAATCATACTTCCTGTTCACACAGCGCTACTTCCTGTTTAGACATCATTCTGCTTTATCCAGTTCATGTAACATAATATGGTGATTCAGACAAAAACCCCTAAATTAAAGAATTAAAATACTTTTGTGGGTCATTAGAACGTTTAAGTTGTGAAACACTTTTTTTCTTCAAAAATGATTAATGTTGGTTGTTTTTTTTTACAGTTCAATCATGTTCCTGTTTGAGCCAGATCACATTCACGAAGGTTATCTTTGAAAAAATATAAAACTATTATCAGAATCTAAATGTAAAGTTAAAAGGTATTTTAACGATGATTGTAGTGTTTCTGGAACAGATGAAGTGTCAATTACAAAGAATTTCGGTTCCGATCCGTTCAGAACCGTCAGCAATCACAAACAGTGGTACAGCCTTATCGGAAAAAAACAAGTTTCAGTTTGATTGAATTTCAGAAAAAATAAGAAATGAGACTCAGATCCAGTCAAAGATTTGTAGCGTGAGGCGGAGGACGTGCCGAGCTCAGCGAGTGATGAGTTTAAGACCTTTCATTTGAGGATAAATATGATCCATCCTTCAGGAAAATGAGTCTGTCCTCGCAGACTGACAGAGTGACACTAATAAATCTAAAGAGAATGTTAGACAGCGACTCTGCTCCAGGCAGGTGTTGACGGCAAACTCAAGCAAGACGTAGGCGGCTTCACCTTCGGCTGCCCAGGGCAGGGTTGTGGGTTTGAACCCTCTTGAGGCAGTTTATGCTTTTTATATTCAACTGTACGATGTACATGAATAACAAACATAGACACAGAAGATGAGTCATCCAAAAGACAGTAGAACGTTTGCTCCTCTAAGACAAGATGGTTGAGGTTGTTCTTCACAAGATAACTTGTGGTGGTTTCTTGAGAAAACGTACAATGAGCAGAATGAGACTTGTGTGTCTGCTTTGTCCCTCAGAAACAAGAACTCCCTTTTCCTTGAGTGACTCCACTCGTCTTCCTTCAAAACGTTTGAGTCTTTGAGTTAATACCACTTCCTGTGTTTGAATCATTCAGGCATTGGAACGACGGTACAATGTTACGACGCAACGATGCTATGAAGCTACAATGCTATGACGCTACAATGCTATGATGCTATGATGCTAAGACGCCAAGACGCCACGATGCTACGTCACTACGATGCTTCAACGCTACGACTCTGCGATGCTACAACACTGCGATGCTATGACACTATGATGCTACGATGCTACGACGCTACAATGCTAGATCATTACAATGCTACGACGCTACGACGCAACAATGTTACGACGCTACGATGTTACGACACTACGATACTATGACACTATGATGCTACGATGCTACGACGTTACGACGCTACAATGCTAAGACACTACAATGCTACGATGCTACGATGTTACGATGTTAAGATGCTAGGACACTACGATGCTACGATGCTACAATGATACTATGCTACAATGCTATGATGCTACAACGCTAAGATGCTACAACACTAAGACACTACGATGCTAAGACACTATGATGTTATAACACTACGATGCTAAGACACTATGACACTACGATGCTAAGACACTATGATGTTACGACACTACAATGCTACGACACTACGATGCAAAAGTAACTTTTTTAATATTTTTCAGAACAATTTCTTATCTTGAGGCTTCAATACAATACAGAAGTTACAGACGAGCACCATGGAGGTATTTTGAGGTCTTTAAGTTTGACTTTTTCGATCGAAATCAACTGAGCTCCAGTCGCTACGTTAAAATATTAATACCTATTATTAAATATCGAAAAGGATTGAGCGAGCCTGAATTTGAACCTGTATCACTCAGGAGATTAAATGAGATTCTCTGCCTCAGGGCGCCCTCTGGTGGGAACATGCGTCACCACACATCCAAAAGGTAAAAATGAATACCCAAACTTAAGTTAGTAAGTAAGTAAGACATTTGTATTTAAACTAAGATAAAATGAGGTAAAATTGTAAGTCGTAGAGTCATGAATCTAACAAATGTTTTTCAGCCGTAATGGCGGCGTCACGCTGAGACTTTTCCTTCACATCCCTATCAAGATCAACGTGATTCTCTTAACTATTCTTCTTGTCTAGTTTGTGACGCAACTCAGGGAAACATCAGCTCCATTGAGACGAAGACAGTGAGGGATCAGATCATTTCGATAAGTCAGGCCAGTAAATTCAGCAACCCAAGTTTTGAAAAGGTAGCCTAGAGAAGAAGAAGAAGCCTGATAGTGTTTACATCGATACCAGAAGGATGAGTCTGTTGAGTCCAAGAAGATGAGCTGCAGAGCAACAAGCCGAGGTTCTCAACTTGGTTTGAGGCTAAAATTTGGAATCCTCAAATAAAAATTGTCCAGATACAAAACGCATCTATTGAAAAAGAGAAATAGGACCATAAGCATACAGGAGTCGGTCTATGAATCCATGGGTCGGACCCCTATGATCTCCAGCCATAGTTGGTGCCCAATCCCAACCACCCTTCTGTTATACTAGCCTCATGAAGCAGTGTCGTGTTGTTTAGAGGTCAGTAGGTGGCGCCCTCAGTTTAAAAGTGATGTGATGTTTCATCAGAACAAAACAAAGGCAAATAGTGCAGAGACCGCCATCTAGTGGAAAATATTGATACTGCTTCATGAAGCTTCATCAGAACATCAGTAGTCAGAATTGAACTGTATTGGTCTCTTACTGTCAGTATGGGACCAAATACCAGTCCGTAAAGCATTTGATAACAGACTTAGCAGAAAGAAAACAAACTACTATAGATTCTTTTATTGATTATTTCTGCTTATTGCGATGACCAAAGTTGGTCAAAAGGGTCTTAAGTAGTGATGGTTTGATGTTTTATTATTTTTCAGTGTCCACTAGATAGCGGTCTCTGCACTATTTTCCTTTGTTTTCAACAACTTTTCTAATTAAACATCATTTTTAAACTGATGGCGCCACCTACTGACCTCTAAATAACATGACACTGCTTCATGGAGCTTCATCATTCCATCACAGGTCTAAAGTTAGTGGAGGGTCACAAGTACCACTCCCTCAGGCATTTGATTCCGGACCACACAGAAAGCATGGTATGGTATCAATTCTGTTATTGATTATTTCTGTCTGAGGTGATCTACTTTGAAGAAGGGAAGGGGAAAAAATGAAACTGTTTTATGAAGCTTCATCAAACCATCACTACTTTGTCCAACCTCACGTCCTACAGGAGGTGCTACGGGTCATGTCAGGAGGAGACCTGTCGTCAGACCCAGGACCCATTGGTGAAATATTGTCTCTCAGAAGAGCTGGAAGATGTTTCAGGTTGGAGGGAAGTCGACGGATAAGTGGTCAAAGATGGAATATAAACAAATGTAGAAAATGTTAAAAGTGGTTAATTAGTTTAGTTAAAAATATGTTTAAGTCACATTTTTAAGGTAAGGTAAGGTAAAACTTTATTGATCCCTCAGGAGGTCTCCTTCGGGAAATTGTTTTTTTTCCAATAGCCACAGAAAATACAGCATTTTTTCATAAAAAATAAATCATAATAATATAAGACTAACATAGAACAACAGAACATTCAGATACTTTTACTCCTGCCCCCGAACTCATAATTGTACAATTTAGTAGCCCGAGGAATGAATGAGTCCCTGAGTCTATTTGTTTTGCATTGTTGCACTGTTTTTACTGTGAACAACATGAATATATCCATTCATGATTCAACTAAATATCTAAATGTATCGTCAAACTCTGTAATATACATTTCAGCAAAATGAAAATACAAGAACTGATGAAAAAAAAGAGCCGGTAAGACGTTCCCTTGTGTTGATCAATGGCCTCCCTGGTGATTCCTCCAAGGACGGCGCAAACAAACACGTCAGATTTTAAAAAAACACGAGCGGCGTACAGACGACAGCGACCGTGTCACTTTTGCTGTAAAGTGTGATTCAGTCTCAGATTCACGGCCTCCTCTGAGCACCGGAGTGAATGCAAACGACAGAGATACGCCCGGTCCTGCAACATCCATCAGGACGCTGTCACGCTCGCCGTTATCACGGAGGCAAGAACTCGCCGTCGTCTCTGTATGCATAGCGAGGGGGAATCCATCCATTTTGAGAAACGGAATCGCGTCGACATGTCTCCCATCTTGCCTGCCGGCGCTCCCCCGAGATCACTTTAACCCCCTGCTGACCGGTACAAGAGGACGCCGCAGGTCTCCGAAAGGAACGTACGACCGAAGCGGGCGTATTTGGTTGGTGAAGGAGCCGTAGGTGACCTGGGTTCTCTGACATGATCCTCTTTGACTCCACAGGAGACCCGGGTTTTTTTCTCGGTGCCGGTTGTCGAAAGTAGAAAAGATTTAATGAAGGTAATTACCAGGAAATGTACAAAGCAGCCATGTGGCGGTCGAAGCTGCAAGTCCGTTGTTGTGTTTGTCCTTCTCAAGGTAACGCAGAGTAATGACTTATGAAGCATAAAAGAGCCTAAAAAAAACTGTTGAAAAAACAGTATTTAATTCAATTTCAATCAGTAAATTCACAGTTGCTCTGTTGGATACACTTGATATTTCCTTTTGTATCAGGAGAGAGCACCTGTTTTTAACCATATATTATTTTGACTACATTTGTGTTAAGTTCATAACTCAATGTTTAAAGAACACAGCACAGCAAGCAACAGTATAGATGGAGACGTCGTTATGAACAGTTATTAAGGTCGTATAATATTTCAAGGTCAACTCATGTGAAAACCCAACTCTACTGACTCACTCACATGTTTTAAATGTTAAAGTCTTTCTCTCCAAGATGCAGTAAGTCCCTCATCATGACCATGTTTTGAACTTATAAAGTAATAAGTAAATAAATAAGTTTACTTTATAAAAAGTTCTCCCCCGTCTGAAATCTCGGCGAACGAGAGGTTACGAGAGCGGAGTCCATTATGAAGTAATAATGGCTTCACTCCTCCTCCAGCCAGCTGTAATCACACCCTGCTTTGTTTATACAACGAGTCCCTTGGAGATGGAGACTTCTGCGATTGACCAAACCTCGATGTTTGACCAATCACAGCAGAGTGGGAGGGGTTATGGTAAACAAGATTTCATCTCCAGAAAAATAAAGCGTTTTCAGTGGGTGGGGCTTAAGTACATTTTCTAATGTAAATATTTTGATGAAAAGAGAGTTTTTTACAAACATACTGATGAGTACAGTAGAGGTCCAAGATCTATTTAAGACACTCTTAAATCAACATGTAAGTCACTCAACCAAAATAAAAATGTACTTGTATAATATTGTATATATTGTGATATTGTGTGGGTTGCAGACCCCCCGATCTATTGGATTGAAGGCAACGAATATAAGCTAAAGGGAAATAAATAAACAAAACAGAAAGTGAAAAATAATGATAACTCTAAAACAAAAGTTCAGAGTATCACTTAAATTAGAAAAATACATTTTTCTCCACCAAAACATTTTAAGAAAGATCAAACATGGACAGTTGGAAACGACAACTGATTTTTTTTCTGATTCTACCTTTTAAAATATGGACAATGGAGTCAAACCCAGTCAATAGTCAGAGCAATTTTCAACTAGTTTGCAAGTTGTTAGTAAGTAAGTAAGTCATTTTTATTTGTACAGCGCTTTTCCAGACCAGGGTCACAAAGCGCTTAAACAATCAAAACAATATTCAATAAAGTATAGACTTTAAAGGTCAAGATAAAACTGATAACACAACAGGAGTTCCAGAAAATCAAGGAAAAGCCTGAACAAATAAAAACGTCTTAAGATGTTTCTTAAAGGAGTCAGTAGATCCATCAAGTGCAAAGAGAGAGGAAGATCGGATCAGATCAGTGATGTAAGGAGGAGCCTGACCATGAATAGATCTGAAAGTAAGAACCAGAATTTTAAAGTTGATCCTGAAAGAAACTGGAAGCCAGTGAAGAGTTTTGAGGATCAGAGAAATGTGAGTTCTTCTACTAGAGCGTAGGATTCATTGAACACTTGAGTCACAAACCTGTGTGTGATTCCACCAGTTTGAGACTTTGACCAGCTCGACTCACTCAGACTCACTCAGGATTGAGTCAATTCCAAGTATGATTATCTTACCTTTGAGGTATGACTCAATGAGTCACTACATGAATGAGTCATCGTCAAGAGTCTCTTCATTCAGTAGTTTGAAGGTTTGCAAGCGTGTGTGTGTGTGTGTGTGTGTGTGTGTGAGTGTGTGAGTGTGTGTGTGTGTGTGTGTGTGTGTGTGTGTGTGTGTGTGTGTGTGTGTGTGTGTGTGTGTGTTCACTCTGACACAGTCCAAATCAACTAGTCCATGATGAGACAATGAAAAAAAGTCTGAATTGTGTCAGAAAAAGCAACACTTCTCATCTGCTCCTGCAATATCTGATTAGATCCAATTCCGGGAGGCGACTGGTGCAGAAGATTACTTTGGTCCAGTAAACGTCCGTCTCCGAAAAAAAGTCTCGCTCGACTTTGCTCAAGGACGGCGGGAACCACATGGGACACGGATTTCACACTCCGGAGTAATGGACGATGACGGGTCTGTGAGCGACAGCGTCAACCCGCCGCCCCAAATTCTCAGGTGGACAATGATTCTCGCAGTTATCCGGGTGACTGGAAACGCCGCCGTCCTCGCCGCCCGCCAATAATCGCCTCCATCTGGGGCGCCGTTGTTTTCATGCAGATTTTCGGATTGTCAATCTGTGGATGTCACGTGTTGTCGTTCACGTCGGGACGAGAGTGATGTGCTGCCATGATGGGAGTCGAACCAGCATCTCAGACGTGAAGGTGATACACTTGAGGGTTTGGGTTTAAACATATAGAGCCAAAGAAGGGGAAATAAAATAAAATATTAAAATGAAAAAAATTGTTTTGAATAAAAGGTAAAATATGTAAAATACAATACATTAATAAACATGTTTTGAAAGTTTTCTAACCTGAATTTTCTTCTTTTTTTTAAGTTAAAATATCTAATTAGACAAATGTTCTAATAATGAAAAGTAATTACAGCAATTTCCCAAAGAAAATTGGTTGTCTGTCTTTGTGTTCCCTGCGACAGACTGGCGTCCTGTCCAGGGTGTCCCCTGCCTCTCGTCCAATGAAACTGGGACAGGCTTCAGTCTCCCCGCGACCCCGATAAGGGATGAAGTGATAGAAAATAAATGAATTAATTAAGTTTATTTTTCTTTATTTGACAGAAGAGTTATGAATTTGTATTTATTTCCTTTTTCTTTTCTTTTTTTTTTACAAAAAATTAGACAAATGTTTTAAATATGAAAAATAATCTGGAAAATTATATAGATAAACTATATATTGATAAATTAACTTGGAAGAAGAGTTTTGCATCTAAAAAAAAGTTATGAAACTGAGAAAAAAATGTTTTTAAAAATCCCTAATTACAATGATTTCATTTCTTTAAATTTAAATGTGATATTTATAATATATAATCTGGAAAATGCTCTAGATAAACTAAATATAAACGATTTGTTTTTTGTTTCTATTTGAAAGATGTTTTTTTTTATCTAAATAAAACATCCTAATCAGAAGAAAAATGTATATATTTCCCCAAAGTTCAAAAATTTAATCAGACAAATATTTTAAATATGACAAATTATCTGTAAGAATATAGATAAACTCAATAAAAATAAAATTAGGTCCGTTTTTATATTTAAAAGAAAAGTTTGAATTAATCTGAAAAAAGGTTTTAAAAAATAATCAAGAAAAACCAAATGAGAAAAATGTTATATTTAAAACTAAAACCAAATTTAAGTGTTTCTTAAATAGATCGTGGACTCTATCATCAGTATGTGTCTGTTTGTACAAAACTCTTTTCATTTAAAAGTTTACATTAGAAAATGATCTTAAGCCCCGCCCACTGAAAACATTTCTCTCATTTCTCGCATATAGTCTCACTTATAAACTTCAACGTGTCCTGAGATTAATCTGTCATTATTTGACACTTTAAGTTAAATTCAATTTAATCCTCACACTTTTCTTCAGCTCGCACTTCATAAGTTCATATTTTCTTTTTCAACAACGTTTGGATGAGATCGTCCTCCAGGAAAAGAGAGGAGAGTCGAGTGGAGAATTGTTTCAGAGAAAAACAAAACAACAACTCAGACATGGAGAGAAAAAAACATCCCTGGTGTTGAAAATCCTGCAAAACAAGTGAAGCAGAAGAAAAACTTCAGAGTGTTTTCTGACCAGAGAATGATCCCCAGTGATGCAACATAACCCTTGACTTATGATCATAATCTCAGGTTCTACGAATTGGTGCGAAGCCGCTTCACTTTTGGTTAACCCCCCAAACTCAATGAACTCGCCACCCAGCTGTGTGCTGTCCACTTCCTATAAATGCAGGAAATACCCGCCGCACTTCCTCCAACTGAAAACTCAGCGAGAAAGGCGGCTTCTGGGCGATGAGGTTAGAAGGCTTTGCACCAAATTGAAGAACCTGAGATAATGATCATACATCAGGGGTTCTACTTCATTTGGTGCTCGCCCACTCACTGCTTGGCTATTGGTTTAAACCCAAGGCGAAGCCCGACGGGATAAATGTACCCCCAGCTGGACCTCTGCTGCAGCTGGTCCTCTGGTGCAACACCCCGCAAAAGAGCCACTGATGCTGCCACACCACGGGTGGATTGTAGCAGATCCACCCGTTGCTTGGTAGGCCCTGATTATGGCCGATCAAGTAGCATGCATTTATTTAAACGTTTTTTTTTGTTTTTTTTACACACAATTTAATGAAGTTGTATATATATGTATATATATATACAGTATATATATATATATATATATATATATATATATATATATATATATATATATTTATATATTCTTTTATACATAAAATACATATTTTTTATTATATAAGGTTTTTGAATGTATTCATTTTTCTTAATTAGGATTTTTTTTGGTGTTCGTATCTTATTATCGGCAATTCATTTGTGTTTAATTATTTCATCCCCAAAAAGTTGCTTAAGTTGAAATCTTTTATCTATTTTTTTGATTGAAGTAAGTTTTTTTTTTATTTAAAATATATATATTTAAAAAATATATATATATTTTTGATAAAACAACTTTTTTTAATTAAAACATGTTTTCAGTTTAAAACAAACCTCCATGTTGTATTGCAATAATAATAATAATTATTATTATTATTATTATTATTATTATTAATATATTATTAATAATTAATTAATTATATACATTTTATAAATATTATTATAATAATAATAATAATAAAATGAAGGGAAAAGGCTTCTTTGGGCGAAAATAAATTAATCGTGAGCATCGAGATAAAATTTTCCTTAAATATAAAATAAAAAAAATTAATTTCTGTAAAAAAAAAGTGAATAAAATATCAGAAAAAAGTTGTATAATTCAAATAAACTGATAAATGAGTTTTGAATAATGGATACAAATATTAATAAATAAATTAGAAGTAAAATACACCTCAAATGTAGATAAAAAGGCTGTGAAAACTAAATAATTAATAAATAAACTAAATATAAAACAACCAAAAAAGGACCTGGTCACACAATAAGACAGAAATGGTTAAACATAGTGATGGTCTAACGAAGCTTCATGAAGCAGTGACGCCATGTGATGTTTCATTAGAATATAGTGCAGAGATCGCCATCTAGTGGACTCTGAAAATAATGACACTGCTTCATGAAGCTTCATCAGTGGTTGAAAGTAAATCAGTTTGTCTCGAGTGAATCCAAGCTGATCTTAAAAAAAACATTTAAAAAAAAGTTTTCCATCAGGAAAAGTTTATAAAGTTAGAAATAGCAACAGTTTTGGCAAAGGTTCTGGTCCGGTTCGTTTACTCTTCCACTCACCGAGAAAATCCACAACTAGAGAGAAGGAGTCGTCGCTGACGTCACGGTCACATTAATGAACTCTTCATTTGAACTGTGCTCTGATTAAACCGACGCCTCCGGTCCGACTCTCTCCGGGTGGAAACAGAAGAATTTTGAAATCTTCTCCCGCTCGTTGTGTGAGGCCGGTAATTAAAAAGCCTTGAAATTAAACACCGCAGATAGAAGAACGTATGAATCGGCACATTAGCGGAGCAGCCGCCGAATTCCCTTCAATTACACTTATCAAAACATTCCAGTTCTGCTAATCTTGCTGCGCAGCTCCGGCTAATTAAATCCAGCTCGGGCCAATCTTGGGCCGATCAGCTTGACGGGATTAGAACCGACCACTTGCCTCTTCTTTGTGACGCTGATAGCTAGATCTGCTGTAAAAAAAAAAACGCCGTCTGAAGACGAGCCATTTTTGGACCGCCGTGCTTCATCATGTCCCAAACCTAGCACACAAACAAACACAAATAGCAACTGTGGAGTTAAACCAGCCCGGATTGGAGATACAATCCTCCCAACTGGTCCTGGATCAGGCCCGTAATCTCCCTCCAGATTGAGGAATCCATGCCAAGATGACCGGCTCCCGACACAAACCTATATTCAGTCTGTCAGACTTCAGAGCGGCAAGACTCTTCGAATGTGTGGCGTCCATTTTTAACACTCGAGAAAAAGTGTGTATTTTAAAAGGATGTAAATGTTTCAAAGTAATTGTAACTTAAAGTAAGTACAGTAACTAACTTTGACTGAACAACATAAAAAAAGTCCTACACAATTATCACAAAGCATTGATTTAAAGTCCTCTTTATTTTTACTATAACTTTCTTTATGTAAGTAATGATCCTGATTCTGAACTATATGTTTTTTTTTATCGGCAAGAATCTTATATATATATTGTGATACTGTAGCTACAAGGATATATTTGTAGTATTGTCCAGTACTTGACTCTGGTGTTGCAGAATTTTGATGAAGTCGTAACTGATTTCATTTTTTTTTTTAAACCAAAATATGTCCAAACATCAACTTTAAAAGCTGCTGGAGTCGACTGTATCCTCTCGTTCTCAGTCATAGCCAGGATTCGCAAGACTTCCTAGTTTCTGTCTGATATGGTTTTAAAGATGCTGTGAATATTTGCATGTGAATTGTTAATAAAAAAAACATTTTTTTAGATTATACACACTTTGTTAATATTAAATAAATAATAAAAACAATTTTACAATAAAATAATAAAGACATAAAGTAAAATATGATTTAACCCCTCCCCCCCAAACATAAACAAGTCCTACACAAAAGCATTAATTAAAAAGTATCTTTTTATATATTTTTTTATCAGCGATATGATATGTATCACAATACAGGGGCAATGATACAATATATAGTGATACTGTAGGGACAAGTATATATTTGTAGTATTGTCTTGTACTTGACTCTGGTGTTGCAAAATTTACAGACAACTTGACTCTTGATGAAGTTACTTTTTAAACCAAAATATGTCCAAAAATCAGGTTTAAAAGCTGCAGGGGTCGACTGTATCCTCTGGTCCTCAGTCATCGACGGGATATTATTTTAAAGATGCTGTGAATATCTGCATGTTCATTTCAAACAAGAAATAAGATATAAACCAATAAATAATAATTTATAATAATACGAAGAAAAAAAACTTAGAGATAGGTTAGATTTTTAGTTTTTTGTAAATCTACTCAGTGCTGTTGAATATCAATACAGTATAATCGGGGGAAGAAAGTCAAGATAAATCGATAAATCGTATTTTTTCATACCGCCTACTAAACTATTTTCAAAATAAAAGTTGAATGTCTTTTATAAAAAAATAATACTTTACATTCCACCCCGTAACTATTACAAAGACACGGTTTCTTTAGGTGACATCCCAGATGACATTGCTCAAACACTTGCAGGAGCCAAGGTCTTGAGCGGGTGAGTTACAACACAAATAGATTATTGATAATATATAATTTGCAGTAAAATGGGGGAATGGTCCTCTGTTGAAATAGAACGTAATTACAGGTAGAAGAGGTCAAGTATCTTGTGGTCTTGTTCACGAGTGAGGGATAGATGTAGCATCACACGGCTAAGCTAGTGGATGAAATTAACTACCCCGTAACACTTTTAATAAGATGAAGATTAGCACTTGAATTCGGTAAATCTCTACGTTTTGTAGAAGTTGCGGTAAGGAAGTGACTGAAAGGGTCATTGGGGTGAAAGGTCAAGCCCAGAAGGAACTCCGACATCTTGTGAAGGAGAGCCACGCACACACGGATGACCCGATGACGAACCGTGATGTGTCAATTAAAACCGCAGCGAATCAAGTCTGAGTCCTTTTTTTTTTTTGACGTTCCATTGAATATTAATTATGCTAATGAACTGAACTAAATTGCAATTTAGAATCTAATTTGTCGTAAGATGACATTTGAAGTTCAAGCAGCCTGAAGATCCAGTCACCCTGAACCACATGCTAATGGAATTTCTGCCATCTTTCGTCTCGCTTCCAATCCATGGACTTTTCTGTCCAATTAGGTTTTTGACCAAACAACCCCGGCGCTGGTTCCGAGAGTCAACGGATCGAAGGCGGCGACAAAGACAAAAGTTAAAGTTGTGGTTCATTGAACTCATTATTGTATCTTTGAAAAATATCTCTTGACTATCACTAGTTGTGGTTCCGTGACGAACGTCCACGGCGTCGCAAACAGAAAACTTATAATTTGTGTTGCATCGATGAATTTGTCTGAAAAATCCATATTTTACTTTGAAAAAAAGGAGGTAATACGAGCCTTTGACTCTGAACACATCCAGAGGTTTATATTGCTCAACACTGTGAAAAAAAGCCTAAAAAAACCCCATAGATTAGTTAAACTCAATCTCTATATGGGATCTTTTTGCAGAGAAATCAGTCCAGGGTTCCTGCTGATTCAGCATTCTGGTGTAAATTGAGTTTTTATGGACTTAATGTTCCTATTTTTTGTTTTATTTTATTGCTTTAGAATAGTATAGTTTTGGGTGCACTATCCTAAATGATGAGCTCCAGTCATTATATACATTTAATTTTATTGAGGTATCAAATCATATCATAAATACTTGTGGTATTTTAATATTTAAGTTTCATTCATAATTTATTTTAAATCAATTGTTGAATTTTTTTCTGCCGATTTTATTTCTTATATTTGATCGCATTTCAATTGATTTCATAAAGTATTCATACCATACCATGGCTCTTACAATACTGGCAATAAGCACAGATCAAAAAGTCTAAACGTAAACTGTTCAATTATGGTTTGAGAAAGTAAAAGGAGTATATTTGAACCATTGACCATAAGAAGATGAAAAACTCTGAAACAAGTTTAACATTTCCTGAAACACATTTACAAACTCTGAAATAAGTTCAACATTTCCTGAAACACATTTACAAACTCTGAAACAAGTTTAACATCTCTTGAAACACATTTACAAACTCTAAAACAAGTTTAACATCTCTTGAAACACATTTACAAACTCTAAAACAAGTTTAACATCTCTTGAAACACATTTACGAACGCTGAAACAAGTTTAACATCTCTTGAAACAGATTTACAAACTCTGAAACAAGTTTAACATCTCTTGAAACACATTTACAAACTCTGAAACAAGTTTAACATCTCTTGAAACACATTTACAAACTCTGAAACAAGTTTAACATCTCTTGAAACACATTTACAAACTCTAAAACAAGTTTAACATCTCTTGAAACACATTTACAAACTCTAAAACAAGTTTAACATCTCTTGAAACACATTTACAAACTCTAAAACAAGTTTAACATCTCTTGAAACACATTTACGAACGCTGAAACAAGTTTAACATCTCTTGAAACAGATTTACAAACTCTGAAACAAGTTTAACATCTCTTGAACACATTTGCAAACTTTGAAACAAGTTTAACATCTCTTGAATCACATTTACAAACTCTGAAACAAGTTTAACATCTCTTGAAACAGATTTACAAACTCTGAAACAAGTTTAACATCTCTTGAAACACATTTGCAAACTTTGAAACAAGTTTAACATCTCTTGAAACACATTTACAAACTCTGAAACAAGTTTAACATTTCCTGAAACACATTTACAAACTCTGAAACAAGTTTACCATTTCTTGAAACACATTTACAAACTCTAAAACAAGTTTAACATCTCTTGAAACACATTTACAAACTTTGAAACAAGTTTAACATCTCTTGAATCACATTTACAAACTCTGAAACAAGTTTAACATCTCTTGAAACACATTTACAAACTCTGAAACAAGTTTAACATTTCCTGAAACACATTTACAAACTCTGAAACAAGTTTAACATTTCCTGAAACACATTTACAAACTCTAAAACAAGTTTAACATCTCTTGAAACACATTTACAAACTCTGAAGCAAGTTTAACATTTCTTGAAACACATTTACAAACTCTGAAACAAGTTTAACATTTCCTGAAACACATTTACAAACTCTGAAACAAGTTTAACATTTCCTGAAACACATTTACAAACTCTGAAACAAGTTTAACATCTCTTGAAACACATTTACAAACTCTGAAACAAGTTTAACATTTCCTGAAACACATTTACAAACTCTGAAACAAGTTTAACATTTCCTGAAACACATTTACAAACTCTAAAACAAGTTTAACATCTCTTGAAACACATTTACAAACTCTGAAACAAGTTTAACATCTCTTGAAACACATTTACAAACTCTGAAACAAGTTTAAAATTTCCTGAAACACATTTAAAAACTCTGAAACAAGTTTACCATTTCTTGAAACACATTTACAAACTCTGAAACAAATCTACAATTTCTTATAACACATTAAAATACTATTAAAAAGTAACGTTTTTCGAAACATATTTAAAACTTTTTTTTTTTTTTTTTTTAATTGCAATTTCCTGAAATGCATTTACAAACTCCGAGGCAAATTATATTTTCCTGAAACACATTTACAATCAATGAAAAAATACTATTTTCTAAAATAAAATTTTAAATTTCCTGAAACACATTTAAAAACTCTGGAACAAATGTACAATTTCCTATTAAACATCAACAAACTATTAAAAAGTACAATTTTGTGAAACACATTTAAAAACTATTGAGCAAATTTAAAATGTCCTGAAATACATTTACAAGCTAAGAAACAACTTTACAATTTCCTGAATAAAATATAAAAACTATGTAACAAAAGCACAATTTTTTAAAACATATTTACAAGCTCTGAAACAAATTTGAAATTCCTTAAACTCATTTAAAAACCATTAAAAATGTACAATTTTATGAAACACATTTACAAACTCTTGAAACAAATGTACAATTTCCTATAACACATTAACATGCTTTTAATAAGTAACGATTTTTAAAACACATTTAAAAACTCTGAACAACTAAATAAGGAATAAAAACTATGAAAAAAAAGTAAAACATATTCAAAAACTCTGAAACAAATGTGAAAATGAGAAACAACTCATTAACAAATCCTTTATCAATGTATACTTTTCTGGAACACATTTACAAACTCTTTAAACAAGAGTACAGTTTTAGAATGGTGTACATTTTTATATTGAGTTTTAAGAGTTTGTAAATCTGCATCAGAGTTGTATACATTTGTATGAGAAAATTATCATTTTGTTCAAAAGTTTGTAAATGTGCCACTGAACTAGTTCCAATCATGTGGCCTCAGAAGAGTCTTATCCTCCTGCAGACCTCCATGATCATCTTGCCACTTTAAAGTAAGCAACAAAGAAAACTCTGGTCCACTCTGGATACAAACTCGCACATCCCTCAAAACAACGAGCACGAGAGAAAGAACATTAATCACCAGAACACTCTCGCTCTAATAACAAAGGCGAGGATGGGATGGAGAGGTGACGCATAAATCTAAATTCAAGCTTTTCAAAAAGAGAATTAAAGCAGACGACGCTCGGAGACACGTGGAGTTAAATGAGGCGGAAAATGACGGCGTTGGTGCAGGAGACCTTCAGTTAAAAGCATAAATCACTCAGCAGCTGTTAATTCAACATTTAGCCCGAACCAAGTGTCAACTTCCCTGAAAACACCTCCGTAACTTTTCCACGTTCCAACATTGATTTAATCCATCAGAAGTCGTCCTTGAAGGCTCGAAATCTTTCCTTTTCTAAAGAGAAACCGTTAAAAGAATTAACTGCTTCTTGTTTGTTTGCATAAATATATGTTTTTTTTGGGAGCACGAGTCTCTGAACAGCGAGTCAGCAGGGAGCCAGACCAGCGCTCGTGCATATTTGAATGCTAATTCATAAACACCGCGGTGGAACGGAATTAACGAAGTCGACTATAAAGCGGTCGGTGTGACGGGGAGCGAGTCTGCAGACTTGTCGAAGCCTCAACATCTACTTAATTCAAGTTCAGTGGGAAAATATTCCTCCATTAATCCGCACTGAATATTCAGAATTGCTAATGAAACGTTGGTCGTCAACTCGTGCGACCTTGAACAATGTGTATTCATGCGTTGTAATAATTGCTTTAATAAAAAAATAAAATTAAAAAAAGTAAAGAGTCTCTCCGGAAACATCTGCTGTAGTCAATTCACTGACTCGGACTTCAGCAAATGGTCGGCCGTGTTCGGTGTCGACCCCTGAACAATATATGTAATTTAGACCAGTTCAATATCTGGTTTTCGGCCACAGTTTTAATTGTGGGTTCGTGACGACTCGGTTGAAAACAGAGCAGATGTTTCAGGCCATTATCGTGAATGGACTTGTTTTTTATTCATTTTGTTGAACATCATTTTTGGCGACACTCATGAGTGTCAACAAAATGATTTTCACACCCTCTCTCAAGTTGAGCTATAGAAGTTGGCCGATGAGATGGGGGGTCTTAAGTTAGTGGAGAGTCAAAATGGCTTGTTTAGAATTAGTGGTGGTCTTGTGAAGCTTCATGAAGCAGTGTCATGTTGCTTTAAAATGATGTTTTATTTGAACAGTTGTTCAAAACAACGGAAAATAGTGCAGAGACCGCCATCTAGTGGACTCTGAAAATAATGGCACTGCTTCATGAAGCTTCATCAGACCATCAGTAGTCAGAATTGTACTGATTATACTTGTCTCCAACCGTTGGTATGGCACAGTCCGTAAAGCATTTGATACCGGACTTAACAGAAAGAAAACAATCTTCTTTTATTGATTATTTCTGTCTGAAAAATAAAGTTTCCTGCTTATTGAGATGAGTAAAAGTTGATCAAAAGGGTCTAAAGTAGTGATGGTTTGATGAAGCTTCATGAAGCAGTCGTATTATTTTAAGAGTCCACTAGATGGCGGTCTCTGCACTATTTTACTTTGTTTTGAACAACTGTTCTCATGAAACATCATTTTTAAACGGGCGCCACCTACTGACCTCTAAACAACATGACACTGCTTCATGAAGTTTCATCAAACCATCACAGGTCTAAAGTTAGTGGAGGGTCACAAGTACCACTCCCTCAGGCATTTGATACCGGACCACACAGAAAGCAAATCCATTATATCAATTATTTTATTGATTATTTCCGTCTGAGGTGATTTACTTTGAAGAAGGGCCATATTTTATCTGACGTAAGATAAGCCAGTGACTCTTGACACGTCAGGACACTTGTTTCAGTCAAGTTTAGGAAAGAAGAAATCCTATAAACTATAACAAAAACACATAGTAAAACAAAAACTTAATACGGGACCATCTAGGCTCCTGAATATTAGTATGTTAAGATGTATTTTTATGCACTTAATGTATAATTTTCTCTGCTGTTTCTAACTATAGGTTGGTCCGTTACTATATAGTCAACATTGAACTGGTTTGTGGTGCAAAAAAAAAAGGTTGGGTTCGTCTGATCAGATGCTCTATCACCAAGAAAAACCCTAAATTCATCACTCGCTCCCATATTTTTTTTATTTTTAACCAACCCTGGTTGTCATGGTAACAAGGAGGGAAAGGTCGAGCGTCTTAAAACGCTGCCACTCAACAGATGGACGCCTCACTCAGAGAGAGGCTAAACAGCCTGAGCTCTGGTTTCTTAAACCACCGACGGGAGGACTCACTCCCAACAGAGGAGCTGCAAAGGTGAAACTCATTGACCTGCAGATGATGGGCGGCGACGCCCCCTGAACGCCTCACGTGCCACGGGAACCGGATCACCGGGAGGTCGCGGCCGACAAGGACGGCGAGCCTCCGCCTTTTTTAACCTCCTCTGGATAAAGTTTCTCTCCGCCGTAAACATCCTCATTACTGGACTACATGCCGCTGACCTTTCGAAGGAATGAAAAAAAGCTGATTCTGGAAATGTTTTCTCAGGATCACAGACGCGGCACATTCATGCTGGACCTGCTGATCAATCTATTGACAGTGCGGAGGAGTCGTCGTCTGAAGGGCCGAGCACTGGTTTCCTTGACAATAGAAAATGAATGAAATAATGGATCATTTATCATTTATTTTTAATACAGAGTGACATTAAAATACATTATATATATATACATATATTCTTTTTTTTATTGATGTATCAAAAAGTATTTTTATCTTAAAATTTATCATTTTAAATATATATATATATATATTTTAAGTCCTTCAGAATTATTTTATTCTACTTTTACATGTATATATATTTAAAACCTTATGATAAAAATATATTTCCTTATGTCCTAAATATGTGTTTTTTTTAATCTTATTAGATATTTTTTCCCGATATATTTTCCCCTTTAAATATTTAATACCAAGATATTTCCAGATTTTCATTAGACTTTTAATTTAAAGAAAAGTATATATCTAATAAAATTTGAAAATATATAGATAATTGGGACATAAACAAATGTATTCTTATCCTGAGGTTTGAAGCACAAATATAAAGAACAATAAATCCTAAAAAAAAAAAAGGTCAATAAAAATGCATGATAAAAAGAGCTTTTCAAATGTAAAATTATATTATATTATTCAAAACTACTTCAATGACACTTTTATTAACTGAGATTTGATGTATTAAAAATAATCTATTTAAAAATAAATATTTAACCTTTTTTTCTTTTTTTTCTCATAATTTAAATATATTTGCATATTTTTCAAAATAAAATCTGAAAAAATATATCTAATAATATATTTCAAAAATACATATTTGTGACATAAGGAAATATATTTTTATCTCAAGGTTTTAAGCACAAATATAAGATTAATTCTAAAGAAAAAAAAGGGTCAATAAAACCGCATGATAAAAAAATAGCTTTTCAAATCAAATGTTTCTACTGATGTGTTTCCAGCCTCAGTGTGAAGGCAGCTCCACGTGTGCAGACCTTATACCACAGATACGGGTCAGATCACGGAGGTCTGCACGGGTCACGTCGGGTCAGAAGCGCTGATGGAAATCTCTGGACTGAGCCGTTTCAATGAGTCGCGCTGGGTAATGGAATTCTCAGAAGTGTCTCTGTGATCAGAAGTTCAGCAGAATCAAACCTTTGGAAACGTGTTTCCAGCTGATCTAAGACTGTGGTCATAATGATAACGTTGTCTTTGTCAGACCCGATAATGTTGTGTTGAATCTGTCTTGGGTATCAAATGTTTTATGCATTTTTGTTTATTAATTATTTTGAATTATTTTATGAAAAACGCTTTTTATTATATTATTATTATTCATTTTCCAAACATATACTGTATACATTTAAAATACTGTTTTCATATACTAACTTCTAGTGTTTACCTTATATTACTACTATTAAAATATCAAAACAATTTTACACCGTTTCTAAAATTTTAGATGTTATTTTTCCACTGGCATAATATGGAACATTTATTCCTTTTTTTTGGTTTAGGATTTACTTCATCTTTTTTTTTTTCTTTATATATATGCTTCTCTCGTTTTAAAATATTCTTTTTGAAATGTTTTGTTTTTAATATACTTCAATATTAGTGAATTCATTTGAAAATATAAACATATACAGCATTCAACATATAAACCTTTTTTATATGTTGTAAAAATGATTTTATATGAATAAAAACTACTTTAATTAATTAAGATTTGATGTATTAAAAATAAAAAATAAAATAGAAATACATAAAAATATATTTAAAAAATATATATAATATTTTATAATAAAAATTAAAACCTCAACTCATAATTGAAATGTTTGTTTCCTTATATTCTACTTGTTTATTCTATTCTAAAGACATATTTATCATATTTTTTAAATCATAATTAAACTGTATTTCACTGGTTTTTGGTGGCGACAGCAGTCCAAGCTCAATATTAAAGAAGGTTAAATTTACATTATGTTTACATTCTAGTTCCATTCAGTCCAATATAAATTGAATTTAATCTCGTCACTTTCAAGATTCATGGTTTACCGTCATGGAGTCAACATGTGAACGAGCTCATCATCATACAGAACATGCGTGTGTTTGTTTCTCGGCGTCTAACGAGCCGTTTAATAATCTCCATCACCGTAATTGACTTAACTGCGCGGACTCCGAATAATGGCTCTCTTTACGAGAGTGTGTGTAATGAAGTTAAGCAGCATATTTACCAGCCCGGCCGGCTCCTCGCCGCGCACGCCGACGCTCGCTCGGGCGAAGACGCAGCACATTAGCGCCGATGCTAATGGCCGTCGTGACACTTGCATTGTCGCTTTAATAAAAAAAAAAAGGGTTGCCGTGGATTTGAACGGTTTATCTGAGCAACAATGTTACGAGCGGGTTTAACAAGCGACTAACTCATTCTGACCGCTGACATTTGAAGCTCCGTGTTTATTATTCTGTCACATTTAAAGTGTGTTTAATGTCGAAGCTGCAAACTGAAGACTCTTTAAGGCAGTGGTCCCCCAACCTTTTCCAACTCAGGGACACTTCTAAGTCTCAAAAACCTTTCCGACCCCATAAATACGTCCTTGTCACATGTATAATACTCGAAGGAAAAACAATATAATGAAAATAATATTTGAAAATGTTTAATATCCTTTTAAACTCAACGAGTCCTAACATTCATATGTGTATTTTTATTTTTATATAATAACATCCACCCTCCCAAAAAAAAAATTATATCATTTTGGAAACGATTTTGCGGCCCACTTGCAATACCTTCAGGGCCCACTAGGGGCCATTGCACTAAGGACAGAAGTAACTCACAGGATTCAAAATGACTCAGGTGGAATTTGTATAACTTGAAGTGACTCGTGAGTTTCCTTTAAGAATTTTAAGAGCGACGAGAGTTCGATAAAGTTTTATTTCCCAAGCACACCAACAAATCTGGACCGTAAAGATGACAGGAAATGCCTGGAACTCTTCACTGAAAGCTACAGCTCCGAGTGCTGTGACTCAAGTAGCTTCAACTCAAGTCGTTCTTCATCCTTAATGAGTCACTTTGACTCCGAAATAAAGTCCAATAATTGTCTGAGAACATCAAGAGTTGAGCGGGTTTAACTTACCATACTTTCCGAACTATAAGGCGCACTTAAAAGCCTTTTCATTTTCACAAAATGACAGTGCGCCTTTTTATACGGAGCGCCTTATATATGAACATTACCTTTAGGGTGACTTGTTTACAAACACTTTCATGACTCTGCGCCGACACGCCGTTCGCGGGATTACATCACTGCATCATCCCGGGGTGGGAATTACGACGCACTTCACATCATGGCGGACGTCTATGGAGTGATATTACTGCCACCGGTTTGAGCGAGTGTGTCTCGGTTGTTGTTCACTCAAAATCACTCTGCTGTGCGCTCAACAAGTCATACACATGCGCTCTAGCTGTCATACAACATTTGTCTGCTCACAACGCCAGTCTCAGGCGCTGCTACTTGAAGCCTTTTAAACATCATTTGAACATCGTTATCACGGGAGTGAACAGAGTTGTCAAAACGCTTAATAAAGATTGACTTTATCTGACTGTTTGATCTCATGCATAAAGCAACCCCAGTCAAACGTTGACTGTATCTTTTGTTCTGTGCGCCTTATAATCCGGTGCGTCCTATTTATGAAAACAGTTCTAAAATAGGCCATTCATTGAAGGTGCGCCTTATAGTCCAGTGCGCCTTATAGTGCGGAAGATACGGTACATCTGGACTTTAAAATGACAGGAAGTGTGTTTGACTCATGAAAACATACCTCCTGGTGTTCTCTCAAACATGTTACATGTGAGCCTGGTCTACTTGTGTCTCGGAGTAGGAGAACAGAGTACCACATGAACTTTAATTCAACAGTAATAATAATTCCACTCGTCCACACTCTTAGCTCCACTCGTCTTTTCAAACTTGCCGAGGGGGAAATCGAGCGAGTTGCCGAAGCAGCAAACAGAGAATATTGACGAGAAAAATGGCCTTTGCGAGTAACGCAAGGAAAAAAAAACAAAACGATAATGGTCTTTTTTAGAGTTGGAGTCGGAGCATAATGGGTCGCCACGGTGACGAGGTGAGCAGAGATGGAAACTTGGATCGTTTCTTCTCGGAGTCGCACGTCGCTGCAGCAGCAAACAAGTCGATGGTGGTCGTTAGCGCTGCTGCAGCAGGGATGGGGATCAGCTACTCCGATTCTACGGTTGTCTGGCAAGATGGAAGCTCCTGATAAAGAGGGAGGAGCTTGTGTATTTAATGGATCTTGTTCACGAGTGAGGGGAAGGACATGGACGGAGGGATCAGTGCAGCGTCACTAGTTGTCATGGGAGCTGAGCCAGAACGCTCTTCGCCGACTCACTACTTAAACCAAGTCTTTTATTCATCCTTGGCTTCAAGGCTGATTTTATTTTGTTTTATTTTTTATTAATTATGAAGACAGTAGAAAACTGACTCCATCTAGTGGCTAAACTTAAAGCGATAGTTCACGCAAAATTCAAATTTCAATCATTTTCTAGTCACCCTCATGTCGACTAAGAGTTGGGTTTATTTTCAAAATAATCTGTTCCTTTTTATACACAAAAATTTCGTCCAAAAAGACACAAATAACTGATAAATTCTGTTGCAAACCAATTTAAAAATAGTATAATTCCTGTTGTCGAGCCTTCAATACAAGATGGACGTTACAGACGAGGATCATGGAGGTATTTGGATGTTTTAAAGTTATAAAGTTATAAAGTTGAATTTCCCCTCGCGGGACTAATAAGGGATTCTAAAAAAAAAAAAAAAAAAAAAGATGACAAAAACTTGCTTTGTTAAAAATTAACAAACATTTTTTATGTAAGTAAGTAAGTAAGTAATTTTTATTTGTATAGCGCTTTTCCAGACCAGGGTCACAAAGCGCTTAAACAATCAAAACAATACTCAAAAAAGTATTTTCTTTAAAGATCAAGATAATACTGAGAACAACACAGGAGTTCCAGAAAATCATGGAAAAGCCTGAACAAATAGAAACGTCTTAAGATGTTTCTTAAAGGAGTCAGTAGATCCATCAAACACAAAGAGGGAGCAAGATTGTTCCAACTCTAAAAAGGAAAAGATTACTCTAAAAATAATCCCAACTCTTAGTCGACATGAAGGTGAGTAGAAACTGAGTGAAGTTTGAATTTTGGGTGATTTATCACTTTAATGATTGTTATGAAATAAAAAGGGGGTTGATTTTGGTGATCATGAGTCAATAAAGCATTTGTCATTTGTAAACACAAAATCACTGATAAATACATTGCAGATTTCTAGATTACAGAAAAAAGCTCAGTCATCCAGGAGAGACTTGAGTAGAACAGAGTATGGATTTTCTGCTTCATGTCAGTTGAATAAGCATCAGTAGGTGGCGCTATCAGTTTGAAAATGATGTTTCATTAGAACAGTTGTTCAAAGCAAAGGAAAATAGTGCAGAGACCGCCATCTAGTGGACTCTGAAGATAATGACACTGCTTCATGAAGCTTCATCAGACCATCACTACTGGCAAACTTTAACACAGTTTTTAGGTTTTTACCCCTAGTGTCGACACACGCTGGCATAGGTCCTGTCTTGGACGGCATGAGTGACTGACGGCAAGAAGTGGAAGATATAAGGAAACTCATCCGTCTCTCAGACCTACAGTTGAAGAAAACGCTTTCTGGCGTTTTTATCGCTTTCATGTTGAAACGAAGTCAAAGATAAAGTGGTTTTGTCCGGCGTCCGTCTCACACCCTCCAGGTGTGTCTGCGCCTTTCATTTCCAGATAACAGCGCTTTAATAGATTTGGAATTAAAAGCCGCTTGTTTATGGTTTTACCTTCAGAAGCCGCACAACAAACAAACGCATCAATCACGACCACAAACGCGACCAGTGACACGGACTTCAACGGGATTTTTTCCGTGGGTGACGGACGCGTCGCCAGGGTCTCCGAGGACGAGTGTGCGTATCCAGGAGACAAAGTGAAAGAACATGATAAAAATAAACGACCTGCAAATAAAACACGCAAATTGATTCGACTCAATCAAGTGTTTTTTTTCCATTTCCTGCTCACAAATGAGAGGCAGAGAAAGCCAGCACCGGGAGGATTGTTATTTAATTTGGATTCTCATCCATCTCTATATTTCCCCGCGACGCCACTGAGAGCGTTTTCCCTTCGGCGAACGTGCTGGTGCTTAGTAATAAATCATGAGGGACAACAGCGAACCCCACCGCCCCCCGACTCGCCTGACACCATTCTACCCCATTGATATTCTCACTGTCACTGAGCCGCCGACGGTGAAGTCGGAGAAAACCCACTAAAGATCTATTGGATAATTGTTCGTTTGCAAAGAGAGTTAGTTCGTTCCAAAGTTCCTCAGACCCAAATGAAAATACTCTATTTTTAATTTATTATTGTTACCAAATGTGTTATAAAAGTGCATGTAAACAAAGAAAAAACCGTGCAGCAAATAAAAAGGTAAAGTCAAAACTTAAGCAACTCAACAAAGCTGCAGGGTTGAGTTCACTGAGAGGGACTGAGACCAAGGAATGTAGTTTGTTTGTCGCGTTAGAAAGTGAGTCTGAAAGTGAATTTAGTTGAATCGAAGGCGAGTTGTTCAGTGTTGTTTTTTAGATGCTTCTGAGTCAAAAACCTTCATAAAGAAAAATTTGTTTTGGTCCCAGTAAGACTGAGATCGATACAGACCAGAACATCCCGGTTCAAGAACCCTTCCATCCGTCAACTGTCCAGATCATGAACATTTTTAAAATTATATTTATTTTTATTATTTTTTCATTATTTATTTATAAGCCATTTTATGGTAATCTGACCCAATTTATTTAAATGTAATGTGTTTTATTTTAATAATACCTTTTTGGTACATTCGTATTATTTTATTTTTATATTCAGTCATGTCAAAAAATTCCAGTGTTTTGTTTACAACAGTAGCAATAAACATTTTTTGATTCTGATTCAAGTCCTGCCACAGCAGATAAAAACTAGTGATGGTCTTATGAAGCTTCATGAAGCAGTGTCATTATTTTCAGAGTCCACTAGATGGCGGTCTCTGCACTATTTTCCTTTGTTTTGAACAGTTGTTCAATGAAACATCACATCATTTTTAAACTGATGGCGCCACCTAATGACCTCTAAACAACATGACACTGCTTCATGAAGCATCAACCTATCAGTACTAAAAACCCCTGGAGTTTTTAACGAGTTACGAAGAATTCAATTATTAAAACTGTTTTCAAATTTTCCCTAACTAGGATATATTGAAAAAACGGTACAAAGTTTCTACTGATATATGAAGGGTGAAGAACATTGTCTCACTTATGAAACTCAACAATCCATAAACGTTCAAAACCAACCTTTGCCATCCGGGGGTTATAGCAGTGATGGTTTGATGAAGCTTCATGAAACAGTGTCATGTTGTTTAGAGGTCAGTAGGTGGCGCCATCAGTTTAAAAATGATGTGATGTTTCATTAGAACAGTTCTTCAAAAGAAATGTTTATTTAATGATCTTTTTTATTGCCCATATTTCATCACCGTTTGCACCATTGTAAGGTGGTCATAATGTTTTGGCTGATGCACTAGAATCACCCAAAGATTTCATATTTGACGCTTCAACGGTTGCTACGTTTGTTTTGCTCCTCAGAGCCGGAGAGACTGCGACGGGGTCACCGAGCCACAGATGAGCCGAGAACCGAGGGCTCGTCGAGTCTTAACAATTCAGCGTTTGTCTTAATTGTATCTCATTGTCTGGTGTATTTACACGCAGCCTCGTAACCACAAACATTTTTTAATCACACCGCGCTCGCCTTTTGTCTCCCGCTAACAACGAAAACACTTCATTCCCCTCTCGGCTGCGCTTTAATTCTCCTCCACGATGAATTCATAAAGTCGTTGTGTGCGGCGGACGGAGAGCGAGCGACGCAACCGAGCGCGACAAAATAATGAGTTTACTAATCGCGGTGTTCAGTGGAGCTCATGTTGTCGCGAACGCGTTCAAATGAGGGATCCGTGCGGCGTGGATAGAGGGGTCCACCTCCGTGGCGCCGCACCCCCACATCGCGATCGGAGGTGTCCGAGCGATCCCTGGATGTAGCAACGTAGCATCTCACTGAAGAGTGTCTACGACAACAGTCGGAAACAATTTACTTAAGTGTAAATAATTCTAATGATATAATGTTAATTTACGAAAGTGTTTTGGTGTTTTCTTTCTCTTCAACAACTTCTACTCTTTAAAATTTCATATATATTCTTATTTTAAAGCTTAGAATGTAGTGCTAAATCAATCAAATTAATTACAGATGAATCGCGATTAAAAGGTTGTTTATCCCTCCATCATTCTTTATCTACTCTAATGGTTTCCTCTGCTAGACACATGTGATTAAAGTCAGTGCTTTCAGAAAAATGAGTGGTCGAATTTAACATTTCGAAGGTTGAAACTTTAATTAAAATCATGTTTTTGAATAATTGAATTTATTTTATTTTATTTATTCATTTTGATGTTGAATGTGTTTTTATATTGTTTATTAAGTTTTGAATTCAATATCTTTAATATTGAAATATATGGGTTTTTTATTTTAAGAATTTAATTAAAAAATCTAATGTCTTACATTCCAAATCCGAAAATTTTAAAATTCAATGACTAATTTGTCGCTTTTTAAATTGTAATATTAAATAATTTGTATAATAGTAACAACAGGCAATATTGAATTTAAAAGGCTATAAATTAAAAAATATATATATAATGTAGACAAAATTACTTTTTAAATATTGGAATTTAAATATCAAACTATACATCTAAAAACATGCTTTTGTTTTGAAACAACGTTCTACCTTTCAAAGTACAAACTATTGAATTCAATTATGAATAAAAAGGTAAAAAAAACTAAACAAAAACAAAATTAGTGAAATGGTCCTTTCAAACATCCAGTATTGTGATACATAGACCTACGCTCTGGATCCGCCCCATGACACCCACACCCTGGTTGGACACCTCCATCACACGTTTCCTCTCAGACAAAACCGTCACCTCTTGTTTTTCCGGCACATGTTCATCGCACGAGCGCTCGGAAATCTGCACAGAAACATTTAAGACAGAAAATAGAATCCACATGACATTTGTTCTCAGCTGCTGCCGGATGTGACAGTAGAGGGAAGTCTGACAGTCTGTCAATCACATCAAGCGGCACAAGCAACAACAACAACAGGCTCTCAGGGGTGTAAACAACAACAAGCGAAGGTACTTCCTGTCAGGATGATGCTGTGTTCACACGACCACACGAGGAAGGTTTGAGGACATTTGAGATTCGTCAGTGACCTTGTCGTTTAAAGTTTGTCTTTTTTTTGTTGGGCAAAATAAGTGACAATAAATAAATCAGAAATTGATCCAAAATGAAAACTGTAATCAAGCAAAACAAAGCAAAGTTAAGTAGTAATCGGTTGATGAAGCTTCATGAAACAGTGTCATGTAGTTTAGAGGTCAGTAGGTGGCGCCATCAGTTTAAAAATGATGACCCTGTTATGTTATCAGTTTTGTATTGACCTTTAAAGTATATACTTTATTGAATATTGTTTTGATTGTTTAAGCGCTTTGTGACCCTGGTCTGGAAAAGCGCTATACAAATAAAAATGACTTACTTACTTACAAATTGATACAGTGCTTTAAATATTGATACAGTATTGGGGATTTTATTTGTCTTATCAATATTTCCTAAGCCTTATTGATGACTCTTAGTCCATCAGTTAAGATTGTTTCTGATACTGATGGTCTGATGAAGCTTCATGAAACAGTGTCATGTTGTTTAGAGGTCAGTAGGTGGCGCCATCAGTTTAAAAATGATGTTTCATTAGAACAGTTGTTCAAAACAAAGGAAAATAGTGCAGAGACCGCCATCTAGTGGACTCTGAAAACAATGACACTGCTTCACGAAGGAGTTCAGGAAACAAACTATCATTTAAGTAGAAAATAAGTCGTTTTTCCAATTTGTCAAATAAGTGTGTGAAAAGATGACTTTTAAAATGTCTTAGGTGACTTTTAACAACATTTCACATGATTTTTCACACGACATATGACGTATATGAAGTGTTCACGTGAACATTTTTGACATCCTCTTTCTAAAAAAGCCTGGACAGGTGACTCTTTTTGTACTGAACGCTGTTTAGTTTCTGAGTGCACAGTCAGAGCCGTACAACCCAGGGGTTCATAAATGGACCAATTACACTTCCCACTGGACGTCGACGCACTTTCAACCGCCGTGTCAAGCCGACCGTCTCCGGCTGGTCCATTATCCCTCCTCGCGCCCAGCGCGACGACGGCGGCGGCGCGGCCGGATAAAGACGTCGGCTTCACGGCTACGCCGAGTTCATCTCGGTTCACGGTAGAAGAGATGTCAACCGTGGTCGTGTCAACTGTGTTTTTTTCAGAGGCTTTTCTGTTTGTATTCTCCAGGACTGGAGAGATTATGTAGAACCCACAGCAACACAAATTATGATTGACAATATCCTCATGTCCTGTTTCCATAGCAACCTCTCAGTCTTAACAATGCGAGTATACATGGTCATGGTTCTGTTTCTGGGTACACCGACTAAGGGTCTTAAGGATCAGTTGAAATTCTTGGAGTATTATGGGAAACAATAGTGTACTACACTCCTGGATGGATAATTCTAGAGAGTTTGGCGATTTTCTTCGGAAGGTCGTACAACTTTCTGACATTTATTCTAGGATTCCTTGTATGAATTTGTTGCCCCTGATTTTGAGTCAAGACCACATTGGTATTCTCTTGTTTCTCTTGGTTCACTCAGGACAGCTACACTCGGGGGAAGTTATCAATTTCATTCCGCAAAAACTGAAAAATTTTATTTTTGGAGAAGGTTTATTTACTTGACTGAAAAAAATCCCCCTGGGATGGTCTTCTCAGTATTTTTTTCATCCGTCCAAACTAATGTTCGCCTCTGTTTTCGAAGTCCTGTCGTGCTGTTTTGAGTGTTGTCAAATTTTCCCAACCACAGGTAATTCACATTAATCATTGTTTCGTGTTTCAAAGTACTGGTTGGTTTTTATCCGTCTTCCGGAAGCCGCAAAAAGACATGATTGGTTTAATCAGATAAAGAGACAGGAAGAACGATTATATTTGTTATGTTAATTAACAACTTACGCCGGAGTATAAAGCTCTGACCGAAACAGTTTTTACGTCAGAGTGAAAACGGGACATGCGATGAGAAGGTTCTGTATTAAACTCTCCTTGCAAGTAAAATTGTTGTGGCTTTAAATCAGTTCTAATCTCTGAATCTCTGTTCACAGTCTCAAGTCAGTTTCCTAACGTCACACCCAACTATTGATATGAGGGCTGAGCCGCTATTGCTAGTTAAGCTAAATTAGCTAAATTAGTTAATATTATTAGTATTAGTAGTAATATTAGTTTCACTCATTCTTGATAGACTTGTTTTTTTGGAGTACAAGCATTTCAAGAACCACTGGATAAGCTTACTTCAGAGATTATCTGGTCCATTACAACAGATTCCCTCCAGACAGTTATAATAAATACACCACATGTTTAAAGAATAAAACTCAACTAATTGACTTTATATGACTCAAATAAAAACAATTATTTATTTATTTTTTAATAACAATATATGAACATAACTTCACCATCTGGGTCATTAGAAAGTTCCTTGTTATGGTTCTGATTCAAGTCTTTAATGCCTGGAGTAGATACAATTATTGGAATTGTATATGTTGATTTAAACTATACTATAAGGTACTGCATTAAAAAAAAAACGTTTTTATTGACTAAAACTGGAAGGAAAACACTCAACTAACTCCACTCTGTCCACATGTGTGCTGTAAATTAAGTTGTGGGATTTAATTATGGTAATTAACAATAATTATTATTATTAATTTCATTCATTGTACTATATACACAGTGGTTCCTCGTTTATTGCGACGGTTATGGTCTGGAAACCCCCGCGCAGAAACAAAATGAGCAAAATAGTGACTGTTTAATTATTTTACTAAGCAGCAAATATTGAGTCATTATAATCATTCTTTGCCAGGAGCTTCATGCTGAACGTTTATTGGACATGAGGCTGGAATTAAATTGAATTTTTGGAATGAAACATAAAATTGCCAAAACTCCTCACTGTCAAGTAACAACTACCCTGTAATAGCGAGAACAATCAGGAATCTTTTTTTAAATGCTGTGGTTTATTCTTATGTTTAGTTGTGTTGGTATCCGGGAAAAAGGAAAAGAGTATCAGTTGTTTTGTTGAACAGTGCGAGACGAGAACAGAAACACTAGAGACCTTCTCATGGATTTCTCAGTAGTGACGATCTTATGAAGCTTCATGAAGCAGTGTCATGTTGTTTAGAGGTCAGTAGGTGGCGCCATCAGTTTAAAAATGATGTTTCATTAGATCAGTTGTTCAAAACAAAGGAAAATAGTGCAGAGACCGCCATCTAGTGGAAATAGTGTGAAAATAATCACACTGCTTCATGAAGCTTCATCAGACCATCACTAGTTAAAAGTCACCTTTTCACACATGGGTTGCGTTGGCGGTTTAAAAACTGGGAAATGCAACTGATTTTTGACTCAAAGGAATAGATTAACCCTTGTGTTATCTCTGGGTCAAGGAGACCCATTGGCCTGAAAACAAATGCTCACCTTAGCATTAGGCGACACAAGGGTTAATATGAGTTTGTTTTCTGAACTACAACAATGTTTAAGGTTGAGAAAACATACTGTGATTTGTTTTGCTTGAGTAAAAATAAATAATTTTTAACTGTTTATGTCATTAGAACAAAACAATGGAAAATACTGAAGAGGCCGCCATCTAGTGGACTCTGACAATAATGACACTGCTTCATGAAGCTTCATCAGACCATCACTAGCTTTCAGTGTAGAAAGTTGCACTTTGAAGACTACAGTTTCAGAACACAGGTTATGAAGTTACGAAAAGGTCAACTCATGTAAAAATCCAACTCTCCTGACTCTCACATGTTTCAAATGTTGAAGTCTTCCTCTCCAAGACGCATTAAGTCTCTCATCACGACCATGTTTTAAAATTATTACTTTATAAAGTTCTCCCCAGTCTGAGATCTCGGCGAACGAAAGGTTACGAGGCAGAGTCCATTATGACGTAACAATTTCTTCACTCCTCCTCCAGCCAGCTGTAATCACGCCCACTTTTTTTATACAAAAATTCCCTTGGAGATCGATGACGCGCAGTGACAAACCTTGCTGTTTGACCAATCACAGCAGAGTGGGTGTGGCTATGGTAAACAAGATTTAATATCCAGAAAAACAAAGTATTTTCAGTGGGTGGGGCTTAAGCACATTTTCTAAAGAATATATTTAAATTAAAGGGAGTTTTGTACAAACATACTGATGATGCAATAGAGTCCAACATCTATTTAAGACACATTTAAAGTATATACTTTATTGAATATTGTTTTGATTGTTTAAGCGCTTTGTGACCCTGGACTGGAAAAGCGCTATATAAATAACAATTACTTACTTACTTACTTAATTAAATCAACACTTTAGATGCCCTTAAACCAAAATCCCTAGACCAGAACACGGCGCTTTGAGGTTTTCTGACCCAATGAAGCTTCAGAACATACATGAGAACATAATCATAGACTTTAAAATACCCCCCCCCTGCACCAGGTGAATGTTCATCAGAGGTTCACGACCACATGTACTTGATTTAACAGGCCGGAAAAACCCCCAGCGAGGACACGACTGACATTTCAAGAGCGTCGGGTTTGTGCGGAGGTTCTTGCGGAGACGGAGGCGGACTGCTAATGATGTTTCACAGCCTGAGGGGACAGGATGCAGATGGACCCGGGGAGGCCACAGCTGGATTCAGACGAGATGGGGAACGGCCAGGTAGAGTCATGCCAGCAGGGGGTGGTCGTACTTCCCACGCATGAGATCAGCAGCAGCAGCCCCTCAGGACTGCAGAGTTCTTTTTTTTTTAGGAGGTTTCTAGCAGTGAGCGAAGGAACGTTAATCACAAGCTGATATTAAATGATATTTTTACGATAGCGCAGGACGACGGAAGCTCATTCCTGCAGCGATTGCGATCTTTTTAACGGTTATTCCTCACGAGAGTCTTCCGTCCCAGAAGAAAACAGACCTGCAGGAGCTGAATGTCAGAGGGCAGGTTCGCAAATCTCGTATTATCGTTTTTTTTTAGCTCCGTGCAGCTGAAGGTTCGGGTCCGGGAGAAACTCCGGCGGTGGGAGAAAGGTCATATTGGCCTGAAACTGATCTGATTTAAATGTCATCCTAAAATAAAAACTCATCAGTTCAGCGGAGAGATTATTCAGATACCAGGTCTAGTAGCACCGGAGTCGTCCCGGCCACAATCACTTCCATTACCAGGAGAATCAGATGGTCGTGGGAGGGGCGGGGGGGGGGCGTGACACACTCGCGGTCAGGTGAAGGAAGGTCATGTGATCGTTACGGTCTCAGCTGACCGCTGGTGGAAAAACAATCCGAACGGCAGCAGGTGCCGAGAGGTTCTCTGGCAAAGGTCGCGACGGACTGAGGAGGAAGTGACATCTGTCCAGTTGCTGCTAGGACTAGAACTCACGATCATCATCATCGCCATGGTGATGGATTTATCTTCTGTTTTTTTCTCATGACCCGAGACGTAATGTATTTGGCATCATCGAAGATTTGAAGAAGCCGTCATAGAAAGACAAAGATTTTGAAGTAAAAGATCGAAAACAAAAAAAAAGGGAAAACAAAATGGAAAAAATTTACCAATTATCAACTAATAGAAAAAGGTTAAAGATCAACCTTCATTAAAATTAAATATTTGGTTGCAGAAAAAATATAAATGAGTTTTGGGAGATAAACTAATATCTACTAAAGTAAGTTTATTGATCCACAGCATTGTTTCCACAGCAAATACAGCAATTTTTCATAAAAAACAATCAAAATAAAATAAGAACAAAAACAAAGAGAAATAAAGAGAAAGAACAAGATGATACAATCTAAGTCTAGTATATAAATAATAATAATAATAATAAATATCTAGATATAAATCTACTAGTATTAAAAGGTGAAAACAATTTAGCTTCATGAAGCAGTGTCATGTTATTTAGAGGTCAGTAGGTGGCGCCATCAGTTTAAAAATGATGTTTCATTAGAACAGTTTTGTAGGAAAATAGTGCAGAGACCGCCATCTAGTGGACTCTGGAAAAAATGACACTGCTTCATGAAGCTTCACCAGAACATCACTAAAGGGTTTAAAATTAAAGTGGATGAAAGTTCGTGATGATATGGTGACCTGTAGATATTGTTTAAAATAATATAGCACATAACATCAATAAAAACAACTGTACAAAGATTTCCAATAACAGTGAAAGTATATGTTGAAGGAAAGGAAATTTCTTGGTAAGTGTCCGATAGAAGAAAAATACAGAGATAATGAATATATATATATATCTATTGAGCCTCCAAGAATAAAATGATTGCAATCATACTCACACAGCGGGGTGAATATACTGTATATATTTTCTACGACCCCCGACTGAGACAACGAAAGTATTCTGGCCACATGTGTGATTGAGTTTGACTTTCCTTCCGTAAATAAACGTCAACCAAAGTAAAAAAAAAAGGTGTTTGTTGCTTTCAATTTTAAGGGATGAGATACAAGATAAAAGAAGAAGTTGAAACACGGAACCTTTGAACAGTCATCAGGTTATTATAGGCGATAGTAAAGTTCATTTCTATCCCTTTTTTCCGAAACACAAATGCCATCTACAATATATTTAACATTATATTATAGTTTCGTTTCATGGTAAAAACGTTCTGCTCACTTTTGCTTGTAACGTTTTACAAGTTAATTTTTCTACAATCAGTCCACGGCCTCGTCTCTAAACTTATCCTCGTTCTCTGCTGCACTCCGGAGAGATGGATTTCACACGTTCAGAGTTTGTGCTTCAGCCAAACAGAAGAGACCGGAACGAATATCTTCGTGTGATCAAGTGAAGGCTGCTTAACGGACTGAGATTCAGATCCGATGATTCTGAATCTCAGTCCGTTAAAGATCTTCTGATTCAAAACATCTGAAGGTCAGGTGGATCCGTGATTCATGTAGATCCAAGATGGATCATAGAGTTAAGTGCTTCTGCGAGTCAATGGTTCCATCATTCAGCTGGATCTGAATCTAGTGATGTTGAATAGTGTGAGTCAGTGAATCTTTGAATCAATGGATTTAAGTTGAGTGACGTGCGAGTCGATGAATCCATGAATTGGTTAGATGTGTTTTAGGTGGATCTGTGAGTCAGATGGATCTGTGAGTCAGATGGATCTGTGAGTCAGATGGATCTGTGAGTCAATGGATTTGTGAGGCAGGTAGATCTGAGTCAGTTGTATCTGTTAGTAAGTAAGTAAGTAAGTAATATTTATTTATATAGCGTTTTTCGAGACCAGGGTCACAAAGCGCTTAAACAATAAAAACAATACTCAAAAAAGTACATACTTTAAAGATCAAGATAATACTGAGAACAACACAGGAGTTCGAGAAATTCAAGGAAAAGCCTGAACAAATAGAAACGTCTTAAGATGTTTCTTAAAGGAGTCAGTAGATCCATCAAGCGCAAATGGATCTGTGAGTCATTTGGATCTGTGAGTCAATGGATCTGTGAGTCAGTTGGATCTGTGAGTCAGTTGGATCTGTGAGTCAATGGATCTGTGAGTCAGATGGATCTGTGAGTCAATGGATCTGTGAGTCAGTTGGATCTGTGAGTCAATGGATCTGTGAGTCAATGGATCTGTGAGTCAGATGGATCTGTGAGTCAATGGATCTGTGAGTCAGTTGGATCTGTGAGTCAATGGATCTGTGAGTCAATGGATCTGTGAGTCAGTTGGATCTGTGAGTCAATGGATCTGTGAGTCAATGGATCTGTGAGTCAATGGATCTGTGAGTCATTTGGATCTGTGAGTCAATGGATCTGTGAGTCAGTTGGATCTGTGAGTCAGTTGGATCTGTGAGTCAATGGATCTGTGAGTCATTTGGATCTGTGAGTCAATGGATCTGTGAGTCAGTTGGATCTGTGAGTCAATGGATCTGTAAGTCAGATGGATCTGCGAGTCAATGGATCTGTGAGTCAGATGGATCTGTGAGTCAATGGATCTGTGAGTCAGTTGGATCTGTGAGTCAATGGATCTGTGAGTCAGATGGATCTGTGAGTCAATGGATCTGTGAGTCAATGGATCTGTGAGTCAGTTGGATCTGTGAGTCAATGGATCTGTGAGTCAGATGGATCTGTGAGTCAATGGATCTGTGAGTCAATGGATCTGTGAGTCAGTTGGATCTGTGAGTCAATGGATCTGTGAGTCAGATGGATCTGTGAGTCAATGGATCTGTGAGTCAATGGATCTGTGAGTCAGTTGGATCTGTGAGTCAATGGATCTGTGAGTCATTTGGATCTGTGAGTCAATGGATCTGTGAGTCATTTGGATCTGTGAGTCAATGGATCTGTGAGTCATTTGGATCTGTGAGTCAATGGATCTGTAAGTCAGATGGATCTGCGAGTCAATGGATCTGTGAGTCAATGGATCTGTGAGTCAGTTGGATCTGCGAGTCAATGGATCTGCGAGTCAATGGATCTGTGAGTCAGTTGGATCTGTGAGTCAATGGATCTGTAAGTCAGATGGATCTGTGAGTCAGATGGAAGTGCGAGTCAGATGGATCTGAGAGTCAGATCTGTGAGTCAGATGGGTCTGTGAGTCAAATGGATCTGTGAGTCAATGGATCTGTAAGTCAGATGGATCTGCGAGTCAATGGATCTGCGAGTCAATGGATCTGTGAGTCAGTTGGATCTGTGAGTCAATGGATCTGTGAGTCAGTTGGATCTGTGAGTCAATGGATCTGTGAGTCAGATGGATCTGTGAGTCAATGGATCTGTGAGTCAATGGATCTGTGAGTCAGTTGGATCTGTGAGTCAATGGATCTGTGAGTCAGATGGATCTGTGAGTCAATGGATCTGTGAGTCAATGGATCTGTGAGTCAGTTGGATCTGTGAGTCAATGGATCTGTGAGTCATTTGGATCTGTGAGTCAATGGATCTGTGAGTCATTTGGATCTGTGAGTCAATGGATCTGTGAGTCATTTGGATCTGTGAGTCAATGGATCTGTAAGTCAGATGGATCTGCGAGTCAATGGATCTGTGAGTCAATGGATCTGTGAGTCAGTTGGATCTGCGAGTCAATGGATCTGCGAGTCAGTTGGATCTGCGAGTCAATGGATCTGTGAGTCAGATGGAAGTGCGAGTCAGATGGATCTGAGAGTCAGATCTGTGAGTCAGATGGGTCTGTGAGTCAAATGGATCTGTGAGTCAATGGATCTGTAAGTCAGATGGATCTGCGAGTCAATGGATCTGCGAGTCAATGGATCTGTGAGTCAGTTGGATCTGTGAGTCAATGGATCTGTGAGTCAGTTGGATCTGTGAGTCAATGGATCTGTGAGTCAGTTGGATCTGTGAGTCAATGGATCTGTAAGTCAGATGGATCTGCGAGTCAATGGATCTGTGAGTCAGATGGATCTGTGAGTCAATGGATCTGTGAGTCAGTTGGATCTGTGAGTCAATGGATCTGTGAGTCAGATGGATCTGTGAGTCAATGGATCTGTGAGTCAATGGATCTGTGAGTCAGTTGGATCTGTGAGTCAATGGATCTGTGAGTCAGATGGATCTGTGAGTCAATGGATCTGTGAGTCAATGGATCTGTGAGTCAGTTGGATCTGTGAGTCAATGGATCTGTGAGTCAGATGGATCTGTGAGTCAATGGATCTGTGAGTCAATGGATCTGTGAGTCAGTTGGATCTGTGAGTCAATGGATCTGTGAGTCATTTGGATCTGTGAGTCAATGGATCTGTGAGTCATTTGGATCTGTGAGTCAATGGATCTGTGAGTCATTTGGATCTGTGAGTCAATGGATCTGTGAGTCAGTTGGATCTGTGAGTCAATGGATCTGTAAGTCAGATGGATCTGCGAGTCAATGGATCTGTGAGTCAATGGATCTGTGAGTCAGTTGGATCTGCGAGTCAATGGATCTGCGAGTCAATGGATCTGTGAGTCAGTTGGATCTGTGAGTCAATGGATCTGTAAGTCAGATGGATCTGTGAGTCAGATGGAAGTGCGAGTCAGATGGATCTGAGAGTCAGATGGATCTGAGAGTCAGATCTGTGAGTCAGATGGGTCTGTGAGTCAAATGGATCTGTGAGTCAATGGATCTGTAAGTCAGATGGATCTGCGAGTCAATGGATCTGCGAGTCAATGGATCTGTGAGTCAGATGGGTCTGTGAGTCAAATGGATCTGTGAGTCAGATCTGTGAGTCAGACCTGTGAGTCAGATCTGTGAGTCAGACCTGTGAGTCAGACCTGTGAGTCAGATGCATCAGTGTTTAAATGACTTCACACTGGCTGCAGGTTGACCTTCTCATTTAAACCTCTTCACCACAAACAGCGACGATTCAAAAGCTTCTGTTTCAAGAGCTTCTGTCCACAATCCTTGGAACCAGCGGCGGAACCATCTGAGCGGCTGCTGCTCCGGCATAAGAGAAATATGGAGAGTCTTGATTAACACTTTTCACGCATGTTGTCCTCCTTTCAAACGCCCACCGATTTGTTTGAAGTGCGAGGATCCGCCAGCAGAGCCTTGACACGTCTCTGAAGGATCTTTTGTTTCCTCCGTCCTCGCCGTTCCATTCAGCGGCAGAGATCTCCACGCTCCGGCGTTCCCTGGCTTCATCCCGCGGACAGTGACTGACACAGGTGGTCGCTGAACCCGTGATTGCCAACCGCCGAGCCGTCCTCGGGCGGCGCCGGCAGCCCCCCGGAGTCTTATCGACTCGCCGCAGAGGTGTTTTCTGTCAAGCCTCTGATCTCGTGTGAATTTGTTTCTCCGCCGACGTCTTCTCCCCGAAGCCATGTCTGCGCTCGTCCCGGCGCCCGATACTGAACACACCACTTTGATACCTTCTATCAGGAGTTGATTATCACGTCAGGGACGGCCGGGTTCAGCAGCCCAGGATAATCCCTCGCCGACGGAATTCATTACGATCTAAGCCAGGGGCGGCTTCGCCATCATGGGGGTGGTGGTGGTGGGGGGGCGATAGAGGGGTCTCTTTGGGCGCCCGTGTCAGGGGGGCGCAGCAGGAGGCGAGATGAGGCAGGTAAACCACCTGCTGCTGTTACAAACAATCATGGTTCTTTTTTCTGACTGTAGCTCGAAGCTACTCAGATTGTTGCTGCGGTTCCATTAGCTCGGTTCCACGGAGATGTTACTTTCTTTAGAACCTGCTTCACTGAAGCTCTTGAAACAGACGATTCTTGAGGAAATCAAGTTGTTTCTGGTGATGAAGTCGTTTAAATCATCAATCTGAGGCGAGTCTATAGAAGTCAGTTACTCACGGATCCATCTGACTCACGGATCCATCTGACTCACGGATCTATCTGACTCACAGATCCATCTGACTCACGGATCTATCTGACTCACAGATCCATCTGACTCACGGATCCATCTGACTCATAGATCCATCTGACTCAGCGATCCATCTGACTCACGGATCCATCTGACTCATAGATCCATCTGACTCACGGATCCATCTGACTCATAGATCCATCTGACTCACGGATCCATCTGACTCACGGATCCATCTGACTCACGGATCCATCTGACTCAGAGATCCATCTGACTCATAGATCCATCTGACTCAGAGATCCATCTGACTCAGCGATCCATCTGACTCACGGATCCATCTGACTCATGGATCCATCTGACTCAAAAATCCATCTGACTCACAGATCCATCTGACTCACAGATCCATCTGACTCAAGGATCCATCTGACTCACAGATCCATCTGACTCAAGGATCCATCTCACTCAAGGATCCATCTCACTCAAGGATCCATCTCACTCAAGGATCCATCTCACTCAAGGATCCATCTGACTCAAGGATCCATCTGACTCAGCGATCCATCTGACTCACGGATCCATCTGACTCATAGATCCATCTGACTCACGGATCCATCTGACTCATAGATCCATCTGACTCACGGATCCATCTGACTCATGGATCCATCTGACTCACGGATCCATCTGACTCACGGATCCATCTGACTCAGAGATCCATCTGACTCAGAGATCCATCTGACTCAGAGATCCATCTGACTCAGCGATCCATCTGACTCACGGATCCATCTGACTCATGGATCCATCTGACTCAAAAATCCATCTGACTCACAGATCCATCTGACTCACAGATCCATCTGACTCACAGATCCATCTGACTCAAGGATCCATCTGACTCACAGATCCATCTGACTCAAGGATCCATCTCACTCAAGGATCCATCTCACTCAAGGATCCATCTGACTCAAGGATCCATCTGACTCAAGGATCCATCTGACTCAAGGATCCATCTCACTCACAGATCCATCTGACTCAAGGATCCATCTCACTCAAGGATCCATCTGACTCAAGGATCCATCTCACTCAAGGATCCATCTCACTCAAGGATCCATCTGACTCAAGGATCCATCTGACTCACAGATCCATCTGACTCAAGGATCCATCTGACTCAAGGATCCATCTGACTCAAGGATCCATCTCACTCACAGATCCATCTGACTCAAGGATCCATCTCACTCAAGGATCCATCTCACTCACAGATCCATCTGACTCAAGGATCCATCTCACTCACAGATCCATCTGACTCAAGGATCCATCTCACTCACAGATCCATCTGACTCAAGGATCCATCTCACTCAAGGATCCATCTCACTCAAGGATCCATCTGACTCACAGATCCATCTGACTCAAGGATCCATCTGACTCAAGGATCCATCTGAATCAAAGATCCATATTCGTTTGTTTTTTATTCATAATAAATCAACAAACCTTATAAACGATAAATGACAAAAGAAAATAGAAGCTTGGAATCAAATGTTTAATGTTTTTGTGTCATTTTTAGTCCACTTGTTAACACATTTTTCGTTTACATGTCAACTTTATGACATTCTGTTGCATCTTAACCTTGGCTTGCACAGTGAAACAAAAGTTTAGTTAATTTTAACTTTTTGAACACATTCAGTATTTATGGGCTACAGGACATTCAAAATAGCTTAAAGGTCAACTAAAGTGAAAACTCAGCTTTCCTGACTGACGTGTTTCAAATGTTGAAGTCTTCTTCTCTAAGATGCAGTAAGTCTATCATCATGTTTTGAACTTATTACTTTATAAAGTTCTCCCCCGTCTGAAATACCGGCGAACAAGAGGTTACGAAAGTCCATTATGACCTAATAACGTCTTCACTCCTCCTCCAGCCAGTTACAATCACGGCCCGCTTTGTTTATACAATGACTCCCTTGGAGGTGGAGATTTCCTGGATTGATTACACAGTGTGACAAACCTTGATGCTTGACCACTCCCAGCAGAGTGGGCGTGATTATTGTAAACAAGATTTAATCTCCAGAATAGTGTTTTCAGTGGGTGGAGCTTAATCACATTTTCTAATGTAAATATTTAAATGAAAATAGAGTTTTGTACAAACAGACACATACTGATGATACAATAGAGTCCAACATCTATTTAAGACACACTTAAATCAACACATTAGTTGCACAAATCAGAAGGTCCCTTAACTTCCCCTTTAAAGCATCAGTGAGTCAACATGTACTGCAACACTCTCAGTCATTCTGATTGGTCACCGGATCTGTAGACTTCTCAAAGTTGAAATCTTGTTCCGCGACCTTTCCCCGTCATCAAACCCGTCAAAGGCGTCACTCTGACGCGAGAACATCAATGTGTCCGTTCTCAACCGGCGCTAACGACTCACAACATGGCCGCCCGGTCCTCAGAAGAGCGGGCATCATAAAAAACCCACCGCCATCAAGACTCATAAACCTTGAAGCAGATAAAACACGGCTCCATTATCGCCCCGCATTAATTCCGCGGCAAAGTGCAAAAAGATGGAGCACACTTGAGGAAAACAAACATCAGGAAGCCGAGCTGTAAATTTCTCTTTATGAGCCATCATCAGATTAGAAACGCGTTGGCGCCTCTGAAAAGTCCATTCTGCTTATCGCTAAAAGATGCTTCACACGTGGCCTCGCGGCGCTCCGGCTACCTCAGGAACTGACAAATGCTCTCACGGCGGCGGCGGCGGGCCATTACGTCTGACAGCTTTAATCCCGTAAAAGCACACTGAGTGAGTTTTAGGGTGCCAAGAAGTTCCGAAACAAACAAGCGACAATCCATCGCGACAGCCTCATAAAGCCGAGAGTGCTCGGCTCGCAACACGCGCCGCACTCCAGACACAAAAGGCCCAGTCGCCCGGGGTCGAGGCCGGAGCCATTGATGCTGATGAAGCCGCTCTGACTGTTGAGTCGCACGAGGGAAGGAGGAGAACATGAATTTTTAGGACTTTTCTCCTCTTTTTCTCGTCCATATTTTTTTTGGTTCTCAAAAAGTTGAAAAAAACATTTACATTTAACGATATTAGGGTGAATTTTTATTATGTCATGAGATAATTACAACTTTTAATATTAATACTTGTACTTGTAATTATTAATTGTAATATTAACTTGTGCTTTTCTTTTTCACATCATATTTGAGTTTTATATTTATGAATAATTACTAGTTTAACTCTAAAAATAACTTGATAAAGATCTTCATTTTAGAACTTCCTCTTTTTTTCTCTTTCCTTTAATATTTTTTTTAATATATTTATATTTTATAGATTATATTATATTTGTACTTAGTATTTGTTGGTTCTCAAAATAATTTAAGTGAATATGGAATTAAATTTAAAAGAAAAGTTTATGTATAATAATATTAAGGTTAATTTTATATTATACATTTAGCTTTATATCTTTGTTTCTTTTTTTTTTTACATCATCATTTTGATTTGTCTTCATGAATAATTACTTATTACTTGTTTTAAAACTTTCCCTTTTTGAGAATTTGGTGTTTGTTTTTTTATAATGAGTGAAAGTTGAAATCGCTTTATAAAAAATTTAATATAATACAGAATATTAAGATTATCAATATTAAGATGAATTATGTCATGATACAATTACACTTTAATAGTTAGTGTTATATTCATTTTTGTTTAACTTTTTCCATCATATTTTGGATCTTTGCATCTTTCTTTACCTCGTAACAGTACCTCTATATGTTTATATATACTGTATATATTATATATATCCTGCTTATTCTTGATGGGATCGAGGGGGCAGCAGACGAAGCAAAGGGGGTCAAGAGTTTCCCCTCCCCCAGAAACCTCCTCCAAGACAACCCTGAGACATCATCTATCTTAAATGTTCCGGGTCTGCCCCGAGGTCTCCTCCAAGTTGGACAATCATCACTAGTACACAATAATTTCTATTATATAAATATATATTAAATATAAGGTCGTACAGTATTTTCTTATTATCTGTAATAGTCTTTTTTCTATTTTGTTTTTCCAAAAATGATCTTGATTAACCTTCCCATTTATTTATATCATTTCAAAATAAAATCCTTTTTGTCGTCATTAATATGATGCGTTAAAAAGATTCATCCAGAGACTGACTCGCACACGTTTGAATCACTCATTCTTTGCGAGTTATTTGGAAAGAGGTGATGTGAAAACAGGAAAACACTCTAAACAATAAGATGCAAGAATCAAATAATTGACTCGCACACGTTACAAGATCCTCGACAGGAAGTCCTGTCGACTCGTAAATCAACACGAGAGAGATAACTGGACTGATCCACCGAATCACACAGTTGCCCGGGTCTTCTTTGTTCGGGTTGTTGGGTTGGCATTTAATCACATGACTTGGCGACCGAGTCGTATGTTAGCGGCTAATGAGGATAATGAAGTGGCATATAGAGCATCAGAGACGAGAACAAAGTACAAGAGTCTGGTAATGATGTTGCTAATGGCGCCTTGAGTCATATTCCATTAGCAGCTAATTGTTTCTCATCCTACAGTGATATTTAAAATACTGAAAAATGAACTCAATGCTCGGAGGCTCTAGAAAAAAAAGGATCATTACAAGGAGCCGACAGCGAAGGAGCTGATTTGATGGAGGAGCTTCTGAAATATTAAGCTCTCGGCTGGATTAGCTGCAGGACGTGCTATCTAGAAAGTGACGAGTCGCAACAGGAACAGCTTTATTTTTTAGACGTTTGTTTTGTCAAAATATAAAATATTGATGGTAAAATAAATCCCTTGAAAGAAAAAAAGTATTTATTAAAGTGTGTATTCTTATCACTTTTATTTGAGTAGTTTGTATTTAATTGAACATTTTAGGACAGAATATCTCATCATGTCAATTAAAAAAGCATTTCTCTAACTTCAGTATTCACTTCATTAGTCTTCAACTAAATATATAAAATATTTTCTGAATATATATAATTTATTCACTTCAATATGTAGAACTAGTTTAAATTTTAAATTTACTCTTTCTGAGCATATATAAATAATAAAATAATAATAAATAAAAAAAATAGTTAAATAAAATAACATAAAAAATTATATAAAATAATAAAGAAATATATATTATGTATCTTTATTATCTTTTCGACATACATGTATATATCTTCATTTAGGTCATTTAATATTTAAAAATGCTTTTCAATTTTCAATTTAATTTATATTTCCTTAGTAATTATCACAATAACTAATAAAACATTTATTAAAAAATAATTTGTTTTCAATAGATATATATAGTTCTTGAGTGACTTAGGCCAGTCTGTCAAACTGAGCCTGAGAAACCTGGGTGTTGTATTTGACAAAGACATGTCTCTGGTTCAACACTGCAGAAAACTGACCAGAAACTGTTTCCTTCAACTGAGAAAAATCTCTAAACTAAGGAAAATGATGTAACATCTGGAGCTTGTAATCCATGCGTTTGTGTCTTCTCGCCTGGACTATTGTAACAGTTTATTTTTGTGTCCAAACAAAAAGGATCTGTCTCGCCTGCAATTAATACAAAACTCTGCAGCTAGAATTCTGACCCGCTCTAGTAGAAGAACTTACATTTCTCAGATTCTTAAAACTGTTCACTGGCTTCCAGTTTCTTTCAGGATCAACTTTAAAATTCTGGTTTTTACTTTCAGATCTATTCATGGTCAGGCTCCTCCTTACATCACTGATCTGATCCAGCCTTACACCCCAGCTCGGGCTCTGAGGTCTGTGGATCAGAATCTACTGATTCAGGACCAGAGGAGAGAAAACCTTCCAGGCTGTTGCTCCTAAGCTTTGTAACGATCTTCTTCTCCCTCTGTGTTTGATGATCTACTGACTCCTTCAAGAAACATCTTAAGACATTTTTATTCGTGCAGGTTTTTCTCTGATTTTCTGGGACAGTTGTGTTTGTCTTATCAGTTTTGATTTTTTGAAGTTAATTATTTTTAATGTGTATTGTTTTTGATTGTGAAATTGCTTTGTGACCCTTGCCAAGAAAAGGCGCTTTACAAATAACCATCACTTACTTACCTACTTACTTATAATTCTTATTGTACTAAACAGCATTTCGCTCTCGATAAACGTGCGTCCGACATCCGACGCTCCAGCGTCTCCACTGATGTTCCGGACCCTTCATCCGCGATTGATTATGTGTCAAACTGTCCGTCCGCTCGTGACGGCGTCTCACGGCTCTCGCTCGGAACGCCAGCTACTGCCGGGGGGTTCGCTGGAGGGCGAAACCCCAGCAGGAAACTTCGCAGTTGAACTGATCCATCGTTCAGTTCCGTTGTTGGAGAGCGTTACAGTCGACAGAAATCGTTAATTATTACTGTTGTGTTCTGGAGCGAAAACAACAACCCGTGTCACAATCTGAGCAGACTCGCTTTTGAGGAAGAGAAAAAGAAAAGATGGACGTCAAAGTTACTCGTGTGCGATTCAGAACTAAAACTAGGAAATGAGAGACTGAGGTCAACTTTTCGTTGAATCGCACATGTTGGTTCATGCTATGAAAACCTGCAAAACTTGGAGTAAAGTTTACCCCTGAACACAGCAGCCACATTTTAAACATTTTAACCAAAAGTCTAAATGTTTTTGTGCGAGAATTAAAAAAACTCACCAGTCACTCGTGGCCACACGTGTGAGTCGACCGTCCCTCTGGAAGATTCCTCTGCAGCCATGTTGACTTGATGTAGTGTCAGAGAAACATTCTTCTTCTCTCTGTGTTTTTTAGTAATGAGTCTTCCCTTTCGTAGCTACAGCAACCCCTGCTGGAGGAAACAATGACCAACTTGACGGAAAGTGTTTTGACTAGATAAGTAGCTCAGCTGTTTATTTGTGGATTTTAAGTCAGTTTTAAATAGTTTAAAACACACAACTTACTCCTTCAAGAAACATCTTAAGACAATTTTATTCGTGCAGGCTTTTTCATGATTTTGAGTGTTATTCTCGGTGTTGACTTGACCTTTTAAGTATATATTTTATTGAGTAATGTTTTGATTGTTTAAGCACTTTGTGACCATGGTCTGGAAAAGCGTTCTATAAATATAAAAGACTTACTTACTTACAACTCAAAGATTATATGAATGTCAATAGATTCCTTTTTTGCCAACCGTGGAGTTTATCACTGTCATTGGTCTAATAATAAGAACTTGACATTCAAGCTATATTTTGCTTTTATTTCATTAGGGCTACTTTTATTTTGTCTCTATTTATTTATATTAGAATTTGTCAATTTATTTCAGAGTTTTTACACTGTATAACATACAGTCATATAATTGGATGCTTTTAGATATTGTTTCACAATTTAACGTTAAGTTTAAACTTTAATTAAGATTAATTATTATTATAGAGTTTTAAACATACCAGAACTAGTCTTTGCTTTTTTTAAAAATAATAAATTGTCTTTAAATTGATATTTTCTACAGTTATCTATTAGCTGTGTAATCTGCACCACAGAGCCCTCTGGTGGACATTAACGTCCTCATAGCCACGTAGATTTACAACAAAGTTGTAATTTTCTTTGCTATTAGAAAGTGTAATCCTCGGTTAAGGCATTACAGAACTTTATTAACTGTAACTGTAACGCGGTCAGGGTATGTTGTCCAGTTATGGACTGGATGCCTGTCCAGGGTGTCCCTCACATCTCAACCCAAGCCCAGTAAGATGAAAAAAAGTATGTTTAATTCAGCAGCGCGAGAGTCCGTAGAAGAGCGAACATAAAAGTGAACGACAGCAGACCACAAATGTGACACGGATAAATTGTGAAGTTTAATGTTAAACTGCATGACTTGTTTCCACACATCAGATACATCGTTATTATTTACATCAAACATGAATCAAAACCAAAATATAAAAACTAAACTAGAGTTTTTCATGTACATGTACTTGAGTTCCCTCGTTCCGCTGTTAAATCTACTCAGGTTTCACTTCTCCGTGAATGTACAGCCGGTCTATTTATACTGTATTAACGTCCTTTAAAAAAAAAATTGTAACAAAAACACAAAGGTTGAAAAAAAAACAGGTGGGGACAAACATGTCGAGCATGATCGTGAAGAACAGAGAACTCGTAAACGCTGTTAGGTCGTAGCATTTACCGGTCATAATCATAATAATAAGACGTGTCACAGGTTGACAAGAGCAGTGTTCCGGTGTTTTTTTTATCACAGCAGGTACGGCAACAACACACTCCTCCTGCAGTTGAACCACTTCGTAAACTAAACGCTAGCACACATATCGAGCCGATGCAAGACAACACGGTGAGCACAGGAGAAAGTCTCACGATCAACCCCATCAACCACCACGAGAAACTCCCACATCTTAAGGTATATATATATATATTAGTTTACAATGAGCACAAACACGATTGTTTTTGTTTTTTTTCCTTTTTTCTTCAAGCGAACCTCGCCGGACATGGAATGAGAAAAAAAAAATTGACGTTGTCTGATGCAGGCGTACGACGAGTGATGGAAATATGTATTTTTTAAATATTATTATTTCTTTGTCTAGTTCATTGGGTTTTGTTAGTTAATGTTGCTCAACTTAGCATTACAGTTCTGTGTTAATTTACTCCTTTACTTCACGTCTCTACAGGTGTTTGTAAGCTAGCTATTGTTTGGTGGCAATGGCGAACGGTCCAAAGCTAATAACAGCTTTTAAAACAAACTTCTTAGAGAAGGATGATATTGTTGCCATCAATGCTAACCATTATTCTGTCATTCATACACTAATTTATACGTTAGCAATCAACTTCCATGTTTGTTACCCGCTGTATCGTATGACTTTAAATGTTCTCTTTGTGTTTGTTCCTAGCTTTAACGCCTTAGCAACAAAATACCTTTAGTACTTAGGTTTTTTTCAACTTACTTTACACTTTACTTTTTTTCTTGTCAGTTTTCATCCCTTGAATAACTGAAGCGTGTTAGTAGCCTGCTAACTATTAGCAACCAATTTCCATACAGTACATGATACGGTAAATGTGAACGATTTAGGAACGCATGCCCGATGGCCCTTTTTTATTCGCTATGTATTTATGTTAAAACCTATTATGTTAAAAAAACGCAGTACTACACTATACAATAGAGTCATTGCCCGATCTGGGAAATCATCAGGGATTCATTTTTATGGCCGAGAATGTATTTTCCCTTAAGTCTTAAAGCATTAACATCATGAAAGACAAAAAAGAAACAATGCGGTCGTATGTAATGTAAATGTACTCAACATCAGGATGTCTTATAAGAATGAGTTGAAACATTTTACGATTATTTACCCTCTGATAAACTGGGAGCTTCGAAAAAGAACCAGCGTTTTTCAGGACAAACTCTTTGACTATGATCTTCGACAACTCACGTCATGTTTTTCTCCAAACTTTAAATGACATGCTGGCCAACGAAAACTTTCCCTGGAACGTCTTAAAAGTTACGATGGTTTTAACCACTAGATGATAAAGACACTTTCCTCTTTATATAACATAAAATCAACGCTTTAAGAATCGAAGAGAGGCCACATCATCGGCTATATAAATTAAGTTGTGTATTTTGATGCGCAAAATGGATCGCTGATTTCCCGGGAGAGTGTTATACGCTACGTTTTTTTGTAAAATGATGTGGCATTACTCATTACAGATCGTGCAGATTTCCCAGATCGTATAGTAGAAGTTGCAAACTCCCAACCATTCCTGTAATATTTAATCCACCAATAAAAAACATATTTCCATCACGCGGCGTCGGCACGCGTCGTAGCTGCGGCTACAGGGCTGGTGTGTCGGTGGCAGTTTCCTAAAATTGGCTCATTAGCTTATGTATGGTCTTAAACAGTCACAGTGTAAAATAGAGTATTTAAATAAGTGCTATCGTACATAACCGAGCATTCCGTACAAAAATACAGTAGCAAGCTTTTTCTATCGCGTGTTTGTCTTCAGGCTTTTGAGCAGTTGTACATGTTTCCCTTTCGGCGAGAACTCAAAATAGAAACTGTGATCTAGTATCTTTTTTTTTCCCACATGTTTAAATGTGTGTGATTGTCTTCATCTATATATTGAACCCGCTTAAAATTTGGCTCGCGAACCGAACCGTACAAACACAAAGAACCATGCGATGTGATGAAGCTAACCTCCGCTTCTAACGCACAGATATGGAAAACACGTAAACCAGGGGAATCACTTCATGCCTTTCGAAATTTGATTCCCGTCAGGCCGATGTTGAATGTAAACAGGAGTGGAACAGAAATATGGCAGCTACAAAAATAAATCGCAATATGAGTCAAGCCCGAGCGACACCGAGAGATTTTGAGGGATTGACTAGCTTAATCGTCGGCCATTTTGTACGTCACAAACTGTCCGTTTAGCTAGCTTAAGTTCTACATCAATGACTCGTCTCTTTGAGTCTTTTACCAAGTCATTGCTTTACTAGTTGAACCAGAAACTACTAGTTCAGTTTAGCAATCTGAGGTTGATTCGTTTAGTCTGTCTTTGGTTGGAAAGAAAAAACATTCTAAAGTGTTGAAATGGAAACAAACGTTAGCCTCAGTTGCCCTTACGAATCTTTTGCTTCCGAGTCAGTCGTTCATCACATCCTACACAGCGGGACTCGTTTAATCGGTTCAACTATTGGTTCTCCAGTCTGTCAGATAAACAGGACTCAATCTGAGTCAGTTCTTTGAGTCAGAGAGTCGTTTGTTGTCAATTTTGGGAACCAAAAAAACCTCCTGAGTCGTTTGTTCTTCACATCACTGTAAACACTCGTAATTGGAAACACAAAGAAGTCGTTCAAAACTCCCCTTTTAAAAGTTGTTGTTTCATGACTCGCCGGCTTTTCAAGAGTCTTTTCAAGATTAACAGAATGAGTCGCTGATTGAAAAAGAGACTTATTTGTTCATCAGGATTCGTTGAAACAAATCGCGTCCTTTCAAAAGGTTTGAAGTGAGTTGGTAGGCGAGTGCAGGTGTGAGCTGAACTAGTCATTTCTACTTCCTGTCGTTTGCTTACCCCCCAAAATAAGTCGGCATTTGCTCGGGCTTGATCTGGATAGAAAAATAGAAAGTAGATACTGCTGGATCTCGAGCCCTTTTTAGATGTTTCCTTCAATTCACATTCACGAATGAGCCGAAAAATAAAGTTTTGAGAAAAAATCGAGCGACTGCCAATTCACACCATCCCATAATACCTGTCTTTAAAGGGGTCCATGTCGTCACGGATTGATAACTCTTTTGTTTTTTTCTTCACACGTACAGTAAAATACTTTCAAGGGAGGCAAGCATTTGAGAAGCGAGAACAGATTACGATGCTAACGGGGGGTCACTACGACTGCGAGGGGCTTTTAAGAAAGAAAGAGTGACACGGTGACGTTTTTTCTGTACACGGTTGGCAGAACAACTCAAAAGTCGGCACGGAGGGTGACAAAGTGTGGGGGGGGGGGAGGCTAGTCGGTGTCGCTACAGTCACGAGGTGAGAAAAAAGGTCCTACAGACAGCGTCAGTGGAGGAAGCGGAAGGGGGAGCGGAATCCAGGGCGGACGGTGGCGGCGGGGGGAGTGGGCGACGAAGGGTCCGTGCATCGTCGTCATTTCACGTTCAATCCAGAATTAAATGAAGAATTTGGCCAACTTAATTTTTAGTTTAGAGCATATATCTTAAGCAAATGACAGATAAATAATTAATAATAAAACAAATTAAAGACGTGTGGTTATTGCTAAAAAGTACTTCTTTTTTTTTCAAACAAAACAAAATAGTCACTATTCCGTGAGATCAAATTATAAAACCACAAAATAAACTTATCGGTAAAAGAAGATGGATTTAATTTTAAATGAGTTAGTTTCAGGGTTGGTATCTGAACGTCAAACAGTTAATGTAAAATCGATGTCAGTTCTTTTTACGTAAAAAAAAGATTAATTTACCACATGAATGTCGTACAAAAAATGCTTACGGCATAAACTTAACATGATCTAAAATCCGATAATAAATCAATTTATTTAATAATTGTTTTTTAGCAAAAGTCACCAACTGCAAATTAGAACCTATTACCTCAAAATAAGACTGTTACGAGTTAAATAAAACTAACCATTGTTATCTGAAAATAAATTTAAAAAAAAAGGCCTGATTTTGTGACAAAGATTTCAACAATACTGACAACAGCTTTGTCTTCCGGTGTTTGTTCCTGGATTGAATGTGAAACGAACAAAGGATACGCAGACTTGTCTCTTCGTTCTTAGAAGCTCCACCACGTTCCCTCTATTTTTCTTCAAGAACACCCGTCACACAGATTGCTCTTTGGGGAAGGTGTAGGGGGGTCGGGGCGCGGGGGCGGTGTGGCCCATGTTGGAGTACATGGGCTCGGTGGCGGGGTTGGCTGCGTAGGGGTGCTGGGGCAGGAAGGTGACCGGGGGGTGGGCTTGGGCCGGCTGAGACTCGGGGAGGTGCTCCATGTTGTGCTGGTAGCTCATGTACTGGGCCGGGTTCAGCAGCTCCTCGGGATGCCTCCCAGAGTCCTGGAGGAGAAAAAACACAACCAGTGTGAGACGTAGTTACTTCAAACACACACACGCTTAACACTGCTGGGTTGAAAGTTCCCCCTGAATCCTGTGGAAATATAAAAACCAGAGCTGCATCCAAAAGAGTCCGAGCCAGCGCTCATGTTGAGTTCAAACCATCAAGAGAATGTGGGATTTCTGATTCGTTTTAATGAGTGGGTCGGTCTATCTATTAGTCATGTTGATCTGTGAGTCGTTAAAATGTGTGAGTTAACTAAAGTGAAAACCTGACTCACTCACATGTTTCAAATGTTGAAGTCTTCCTCTCCAAGATGCAGTAAGTCTCTCATCATGACCATGTTATGAACTTATTACTTTATAAAGTTCTCACCTGTCTGAAATCTCGGCGAATGAGAGGTTACGAAAGTCCATTATGACGTTATAACGTCTTCACTCCTCCTCCAGCCGGTTACAATCAAGACCCGCTTTGTTTATACAATGAGTCCCTTGGAGGTGGAGATTTCCTGGATTGATTACACAGTGTGACAAACCTTGATGCTTGACCAATTCCAGCAGAGTGGGCGTGATTATTGTAAACAAGATTTAATCTCCAGAATAGTGTTTTCAGTGGGCGGCGCTTAAGAAAATTTGGAGTGTGAAGTCCATTATGACGTAATAATGGCTTCACTTCTCCTCCATCCGGCTGTAATCATGCCCTACTTTGTTTATACAACGAGTCCCTTGGAGGTGGAGACTTCCAGGATTGATGACGCGCGGTGACAAACCTCATGTTGAGTTCAAACCATCAAGAGAATGTGGGATTTCTGATTTGTTTTAATGAGTGGGTCGGTCTATCTATTAGTCATGTTGATCTGTGAGTCGTTAAAATGTGTGAGTTAACTAAAGTGAAAACCTGACTCTCTCACATGTTTCAAATGTTGAAGTCTTCCTCTCCAAGATGCAGTAAGTCTCTCATCATGACCATGTTATGAACTTATTACTTTATAAAGTTCTCACCTGTGTGAAATCTCGGCGAATGAGAGGTTACGAAAGTCCATTATGACGTTATAACGTCTTCACTCCTCCTCCAGCCGGTTACAATCACGACCCGCTTTGTTTATACAATGAGTCCCTTGGAGGTGGAGATTTCCTGGATTGATTACACAGTGTGACAAACCTTGATGCTTGACCAATTCCAGCAGAGTGGGCGTGATTATTGTAAACAAGATTTAATCTCCAGAATAGTGTTTTCAGTGGACGGCTCTTAAGAAAATTTGGAGTGCGAAGTCCATTATGACGTAATAATGGCTTCACTTCTCCTCCATCCGGCTGTAATCACGCCCTACTTTGTTTATACAACGAGTCCCTTGGAGGTGGAGACTTCCGGGATTGATGACGCGAGGTGACAAATCTTGACGCTTAAATCAACGCATGAGTTGCCCTTTAAGGGAATGGATCTGCATGTCAGGTGGATCCTAAAGTCATAAAAATCTGTGAGTCAGTTGGTCATTCTTTGAGTCAATTAAAATCCCGGTGAGTCAGTGACTCAAGTTCGTGAATCTTCGAGTCAGTTACATGTGGGACTATGTATCGCTGACACAGATCGACGAGGTAATTATGACAGACTTGTTTTCTCCGGCGCTGCGACTCCACGTGAAACACCAAGTTACTCCCGATTCATCCCAAGATGAAGCCGTACAGCCTGAAGCAGCAAAACACTGCCTGAATGTGCCAGAAATGATTCCGTCTTCCTCTGCGCACGATAAAACGGGAGTTGTTGGTAACAAACTCATAAATGTTTCCTGATAGTCGAGCCTCCAGAGAATTCCGCCTGCAAACTTTGAACTAGTTGGATTTTTTACTGTGGTACAGCTTTTAGAGAGAGATCAGTGTTGTCAGGGATTCACAATAATCCTGCTCCCCAATTATATCTTGATCCCAAAATCCTGGATCTGTGCTGAACCTCAGCTGCTGTATCACCAACAGTCACGCCTGCCTCGCAAATCCAACAGTGATGTTCTTCTGTCGGCTCTGATGCTCTCCACAGAGGATGAGTCTTTTGTCCTTCCTGTCTCATATTCACCCATTCAGCCTCTGCTTTATTTTCACTCTTGTTAAATGTACATTAGTCTTGTTGTATCTTTAATATAGAATCCACAAGACTTTCAGTCACGAGTCGTGAACCTGTGAGTCGATCTGTGCAGGTATTTGGATTCATGAGTCGGTTGGATTTAATGAGTTAAGTGGATCTTTGAGTCAGTGATGAGCTCTGATTCGAGTAGAACTCGGAGTCAAGTGAAACTGTGAGTCATACAGAGTTGAGTTGGTTAGAAAGCTGAGTTGGATGGAGATCTGAGTTGGTGTGGATCCATGAGTCGTTTGGATCTGTAACTAAAGTGGGTCTCACGTCCAGAGCAAAGTCAATTAGATCTTTAAGTCAGTAAGAGTTCTGCGTTGGGTAGATCTGTGAGTCTTGTGGATTAATGTGAGTCAAATAGTTCTATGAGTCACTTAGAGCATTAAGTTATGTGTATTGGTGAGTCGTTTGAATTTGTGAGTCAGGTGAACAGGAGAGTCAGATAGATTTTTGAGTCAGGTTGATCAGTGAGTCAGTTAAGAGTCGAGTGGGTCTCTTTTTCATTTGGAGTTGTGAGTCAAGTGATTCTGTGAATGAGTCAAACCAAAGAGACAAGTAAAACTGTGAGTCAAATGAAATTGTGAGTTAGATAGAGCTCTGAGTCGTGTGGATCCATAAGAGGTGTGGATCTGTGGGTATAGATCTTTAAGTCATTTGCAGGATAGAGTCAAGTAGATCTGTGAGTCGAGTAGACCCGTGAATGATATTGATCTGTGAGTCAGTTGGAAATCTGTGTCGTGGAGATCTGTGAGTCAGGTGCAGAGAAGAGTCACTTAGATCTCTGAGTCACGTGGATGTTGGACTCAAGTAGATCAGTGAGTCAGTTAAGAGCAATGATTCAAGTGAGTCATTTGGGTACATGACTCAGTTGCATCTGTTTATCAGTTAGACCAACGAGTCCGGTAGAACTGTGAGTCAAGAGAACATGTGAGTCAGATAGAGCTCACATGGATCCAGATGTCGTTTTGTATCTATGATTAAAGTTGGTCGTTGAGTCATGTGCAGAGAAGAGTCTGTACATCTGTAAGCCAGTGACTCGTGTGGATCTGTGAGTCAGGTAAAAACTGTTGAGAGTCAAATGGATCTTTGAGTCAGCTAGAGCAGTGAGTTGTATGCATCTGTAAATCGGTTAGATCTGTGATTCTGGTGGATTTTGGAATCATATAGATCAATTGAGTCTGTGAAGTGAAGCAGTGAGTCATATAGAGCTGTGGAACAATAGTTGGATGTTGGCCTCATGTCGACCTTAAGAAGAATCATGAGTCTTGAATCCGTAAGTGGATGAAACTTTTCCCACAGAGATCAAATCTTTGTTCCTCCCAAATATTCACAAACAATCTTCAGTCTTTTTAAAATGCAAACAAACTACAATTCCGCTGAATCTTTCATGGAGGAGTCACGAGTCTTCGGCGAGAGAAAACACAAGTATTTCCGCTGTGATGTCTTCATGGCGTTCCGGGGACACGAGGGAACATTTGAACCAGCTTGAATGTCGACTGCCTCTTCTTGCATCATGCGGCGGCTGAGATGCTAACAAAGCTCTTCTTATCTGGTTAGTGAAGCTGAGTTCTCTCGGCCGGCGAGACCTCTGGGAGGATTTCAGAGGCAAAACTGAAGTCAAGCTGAGTTAAAAGATGTAAAATGGTTCATTACTGGAAAAGATGGCCGCTCGGAAACTCGGCGAGCGACCTTTGATTCCCGGCAAAAAAATGAAAAATCTCCGCTCAACCCTCGGTGCTGAACTTCATATCTTTTATTTTATTACCAAATCAAAAGTTTGAAATTCAATTTACTTTGGAGAAGAAGTTCCAGCGATGTTTTAAATCTTTTTCTTTGTTTCCTAACCTCCCTGGTGACAACTTGATGGAGGCCTCAGGGCAGAACCAGGGCATCTTCCAGAGTGATCTTGAGGGTCTGATGAAGCTTCATGAATCAGTGTCATTATGTTCAGAGTCCACTAGATGGCGGTCTCTGCACTATCTTCCTTTGTTTTGATCAACTATTCTTATGAAACAACGTATTTAAACTCATGGCGCCACCTACTGACCTCTAAACAACATGACACTGTTTCATGAAGCTTCATCAGATGATCGCTAGTCAAAATATGAAGTACACAACTAGTGTGTTAGAGTTGTCGTCTGCACATGTGACTGCATGTTTTCGACAATAATCGACAAATAGTGGGAAAAAATATATATGTATTATTCTTATTTGATTTTTTTCGTTTAAAGAAAGAATATTTTGCCTAACAAACATATTGTAAAAAAAAAAGATAAAACGAGGGAAATAAATATTTAAAGATAGCTGAGAATGACAAATTAAAAAAGCATAAAAACTTCATACAAAGAGAAAGATAATTTCTTCTAAACGTCAAGAACTGTCTTCAATCACTCTTTGAATGGTGGCATGAGGAGCCACTTCATTATCAACATTCTTCTGTTAAATTAAAGAGTCACTTGAGTCACTTTTGGCTCTGATTAGTGATTCAGAGATAAATGAGTCGAACAGTGTCTGGCGAGTCCATTTGAAAGACTCAAGGAAAACCCTCCACAGAACGACTCTTTGGAGGGTTACTTTAGGTCATCGGTAGCAGGGGGCCCTCTAGTGGACACACATGTCTGACGACAACAGAAGAACCATCGGTGGAACTTACGTCACAAATCTGTACGTCTACGAGAACCAGGATCCCAGCTCTGTGTTTGGAATGGAGCGACAAGAATCACAACAAGGTGGTTAGTGTGGAGATGAAGAACCAGATGAAGAAGCGTCGGAAGACAGGAGGAGGAGAGGCGAGAAGACAGGAGGATTGACGAGTCAATGACAGGGTAAGAACAGGAGTCGAAGAGTGAAATCGGATCCTTTTGTCAGATGTGAAGCGGCCAAAAGATCGAACAATCAGCTCCCCCCCCCCCCGAGTCTGAGGTCATGGTCTCTCGAGGGCTCGGAGGAGCGCTTCTCCAGGTATCATAGAGTCTTGTTCACGAGTGAGGAAATTACGGAGAGAGGTAGAAGACTGATGCTGGATTTTTCCAATCAACTCCAGCTTTGTAGTGGTTCAAAAACAAGATTACAATACGTTTCTCAGACTCTCTTGGAGAAGAGTCATCCAAGAGAGACTCAGAGTAGAACCGCCGGTCTTCCAAGAGAGGATTTGAGGTGTTAAACATCTCAATACAAAGTTTCGAAGCTAAGAATCTAACCATAAAAACGGTGATCTACAACAACAACGAGAATAACCCTGAAAGAAAAACTTCTCCACTCGACAGGGAAACTTGTTTCTGAGGATTTCGTCAGGTCTGATGCGAGCGGCTCGCTGGATTATTCATGGAGGTCGAGGTCCGACCGTGTCAACAGGAACCACCGAGAGGTTGTTTTTTTTTTGCTGTGTCGGAATCGTCCAGAGGAGGTCAAAAGCATTCCCTGGAGGGATCTGAACAACATCTCATGTTTGAGTCTCGGCCCGGAGCTAAACGCTCTCCGCAGGCATTACACAGTCAGAGTCAGAACCCGTGGACTCTGATTCCCTCCCACTGTCGATATGATCAACTGTGACCTTGAAGCTTTTCCAGTTCAATCAAGAGCGACTCAATTATGAAACGAGTACCAATCGGAATATTCTTAAAAATGCTTTTGACCGTCAAACATTTTTGACCTGTCTCAGGCCTCTTAGGATCTTTAAATTTAAAGTGACTCTGACTCACGAGTCTGGACCGTCACCATGACGATACAATGTTGAGTCATATTTTACATCCATGAGTTCAGATGACGCAACAGGAAGTGGTTGTCACTCCAAGAAGTTAAGAAGAGAAAGGAGGAGAAAAAATCTCGGAGCAAGAACCATCGGGTCCTTACTTTGTATGGGACTGGTCATAATGTATTGGCTCGTCATCGAGAAGGTTTAAGACGTCGCTCTTGGTCCAGGAGAACCTGCTGAACCGGGGGTTCTGGGTTCTGTGCTGACGGAGCCAGATGTGACATCTGGACCATCAGAGACAATGGCGTTTTGTCCGGCAACATCTGGGAGCGAAAGTGTTTGCTTGTCGTCGAGGAGGTAGAACGAGGAACACCTCCTGAGGAGACTGTTGTGTCGGCTCAGCTGCTCCAGCGTGTTTCCATGTTTAAAACGTTAGCACGTCAAACGCTCTTTTGTTTGTGTCAACAAAGCTTCCTACGCTAACTCTCAGTCCTGGAGTCAATTAATCTTGCTAGGTTGGCTATTAGCGTGTGCGTGTTTGTGAGGACTTTTGTTCTTTTGTTCATGTAGATGTTTGTCTCTGTGAACGTTTACTTTGGACAACTTTTGTTTTTCTAACCCTTGTTTTTTTCTGTGTTAAAAGTATTATTTGTGAATTGCCATTAGTAGCCTTATTGAACAATACGTTTATTTTCATTTGGTTACCAGGGAAGTATTCTATTTACTATTTTCCTTCACTTTCTGACTTTTGCATTTAGAAACCATCAAGCAGGGTTATTTTTTCACCAGTAATTGCTTTTTATTTCTTTCATAAGTAATTGCATTTTCCCCCGCAACATGTACATGTTGGTGTACACACTAACAAAGACACTGTACACAGGGTACACATTTGTATTGTTATCAGCTGATTCCTCTCTCTGTAATTCTTGTTGTCAAGTTGTGAATCCTTGAAAAAAGCTTAGATCTTCACATTAAGTTATGTTCAGTAATTGTATTTTTATTAAATTGTTACATTTTTCTGTAGAGTAATGTTTTTTTTGTGGGTGGTCTTTGTACACATATTGCTGTGTCTCAAAATCAAGCATTTCTCTAAGTGCACTGCTTTACAGTACACTGTAAGATTGCTCAAATATCCAGAGGATAGTACTGTGTCAAATCAAACACTGCCGCTACACACTTATTGGAAATGACTCGACAGCTTCTACTTCTACTACTTTTTAATGCTGATTGCAACAAGGTGTTGGAACACTATTGTTGACACTTGACAGCACTTTACACCAATCGAAACAAGTTATTAGGTTGTGTTTCATTGTGTTATTACTGTTGTTTTGTGGTAAAATTAGTATTTTCTCAAGACATTCACTTTAACGTAGTTTCGGTTTTGGCATCATCTACGTCACTAAGATGGCGGACTTAAGGGTGGAAAGTGTCCATCGATCTACACTCAACTTTCTGGCCATTTGAGCACTCACATTATGCACAAAATTTTCGCACACTGCTCATCGGTACGCACTTGTGCACTCAAAAATATTAAGTGTAACTGCAGAAGTGCACGATTTGGGACACAGCATCTGACTTCTATCTCTTTTATTCCTCCGGGATCGTAAAAGGGACGTGTATGGAAGTCCATCAGGACTCTCTTGAATTGAGATAAGTCTGTCCACCCCCTAATAGACCTTGAAGGGCAACTAATGTGCTGATTTAAGTGTGTCTTAAATAGATGTTGAACCTCTATTGTATCATCAGTATGTTTCCGTATAAAAAAAAAAAAAATTCATTGAAATATTTGCATTAGAAAATGTGCTTAAGCCCCGCCCACTATAAAAAACAACTTCTTTTAAACAACGTATAACAAAGATATGAAGTAAAAAAACAGTAGAATGTGGCTCTGATTAAAAAAGAAAAAAGACAGACACTTCCTGAGATTGATGGTTATTATTCACCAACTGAGTCAAAGTGTGAGAAAGTTTCTCACTTTGCATCAGAACAAAAGATCCCTCCACCAACCTTGTTCTCATTCTTCACGAATAACAAGTGAACTTCTGGTCTTCTTTCAGTGATTATATTTATAAAGGAACGACAATCTAAATGGGATCTTTTTCTCACCTGAAAGTCTTGCCGAGCTTCGCAGCCGATAGCACAAACCTCAAATATTCCCCACATCAGACAAAGCAAATGAAGACTTGAAGAAAAATCCTGCGGTGATTAACAAGCGGCTGATTTATTTCTCTGATTATCTCCAAGCCACTGAACTTAAAAGCGGTTATTGTTCGTGAGAAGCCCCGGAAATGAACCGGCGGCTCAATCGCTGCCTCGGTAAAAAAAAAAACAACGATTGACGAGATGAAGCCGAAACCTCTCATTAGAAACGGGGTGTCAACAGGCAATTCCCACGACGGCTTTCATGTTGCGGCGCCGAATCATCAGTTAGCGCGCCGCGACTCAACGCACGCTGACAAGATCAATATTCCCTCGTTTGTCTGAGCGGACCCTTTTTTTTTTTTCCCCGAGGCTTTCAGAATCAATCATCAATCGCGGGAGAATCGGCGTCTTCGCCTCGTGGCGGTGATGGTTCGGTCCCAGATCGACGTTGGGATGAGTAAAAGTCCGAGTGGTCTGATGGAAGAGGGATCGCATGTTCGCCTACGCCGCTTGTGTACGATACAAAGAAAATCCCAGAACGGAAAAGGCCTCAAAAAGTCTTAAAAGTCAAAAAAAAAAAAAATTAAAATTATGAACTAAAGCAGACGCATTTATTGTTCTTTGTTTTTGTTTAGTATACTTCCTGTTTTATTTTGAAATACCGTTCTCCTTGGTGTTGTCCGACCTTTACTTCCCTTCTATGCTTTTTTTCCCCGCCATAAGTCAATGGCTAGTTTGTTTAACATGAGTTGGTTTCACCTGTTGGTTGTTGTAGTTTTTGATTTCTAAAATACTAAAAGTGTTTTTGTTGACTTATTACTTCTACTTCTTATTTTATTTTGAATTGTCCTTTTCGTTGGTATCGTCTGCTATTTACTTCTACTCTTTGCTATTTTTCCCGCCAAAAGTACAAGTACACAACTGATAAAAGCTGAAAAAAGTATTTTGTTCTTGTTTATCTATTTTTAACTTTATCCGCATTTTATTGAATAAGACCAGCTACGCTTCCCCTTATCAGATTTGACCTTGTTCAGTTGGTAACATCTCCTTCACACCATCTAGTGGAAAGTTGCGCTCACGCCAAAAGTACTGTAAAGTCCTTTTGCTCCGAAATGTTGCTCCACATTGTTGGGCCGGTTGTATGCGATATGTTTTCGGCGGCATCTGAAGTATGAAACACTTCATTCACCAAGAAGAAGAAGAATGAAACTCGGCAAGATGAAGAGTCCTTTGAAGAACCTGAAGGACCAAAGACGTCCAATTCTCTCCTTTTCCCATTTTCCCCAGTTCTCCTAATGGCACAAAGCTGTAATCAAGACACCTACTTCAACCACCGCTTTAGTTCAAAGACTTTCCTGCACTGGTTTGTAGTCGTTTTTCCTTGTTCCCTTCTTTGGATTTTTCATCTTGGATTTACAGTGCTTTGCCTCTTTACTTCCTTTAGTGCTTTAGATTAGCGAGGGTTTTGACCTCCATGTTTCTTCTCTGTTTCAAGGTGTCCTGTTTTATTCCCTTGGTGGCTTTTTTTTTGGATATCAAGAGATTTTGTAATGTGTGTTTTTTGTTTAGTATTTGTGGATGGTATTGCTTGGACATTATTGGTCAAATATATGTTTATTTACTGCTGGTTTCTCTTCCCTGCACTTGGGTATTTATGGAAACATTTATCTTGTTTTGCGTTTTCTGATCCAAAGGGAAGAAATGTATGAAAGAAATGTGCATGGATTTTTATGCGTACACCATTTTCTGGATTTTAGTGTACGTCTTTTTTTAATCCGAAATCAACGTAAATCTTGACCTACTAACTTTGGACCCCCCAGAATGCCCAGAAGAATGACCTATTTTGGTTTTACGACCATAAACCAATGCAACAAGTGTCCCCGAAATTGTCGTGGTGAACAACTCACGGGTTAGGGTTCAGAGGTCGTCAACCTCCACAGAATAACATTGAGCAGCATCGTGAAACATCAAATCAGAAGAGGAAGGAGGGTAAGAGGGAGCCGGTTGCGTGAGAGAGGGGTGTGAAAACGGCAGGAAGGAGTGCATCGGTCTGTGTACCTTGAGGCCAAAGTCTGAGGGGAAAGGCCTATAATGGCATGCGCTAGTGAGAGCTAGGCTGGATGGTTGCATACTCGACAAGGTCCCCAGGGCCAGTGATAGTGGAGCTTCGTGGGCTGGGAGAGGAGGCCAAAGCTGCAGTATCCAGCTCCGCGTACTGGACATCGCAGTCCTTGTGGCCAGAGTTCTGGAGACAAGAGAGGGCGAAAGGTGTGTGAGGAGTAATGCAAAACAAACAAACAAAAAAAACAATGAGTGACAGGTGGACCGCCCGATGAGATGACAGCAGGATTAAATCAAGACCATGAGATGTAAATGATGGAGGCATGATGGCAGGTTGAGTTCATTTACACAACAGAGACTTCCAGAATACTGAGGGATCACAAATTAATTGTCAGTACATAACGTGTTGCAGGGACAATACGGGGCATAATTATTTATTGTTAAATGTAGTTTATTTACTCTATTTGATTTATCTTAAATGTTTTGTTTGATCCATTGCTTTTAACAGTTGTTTTTTCTTTATTAAGTGTATCATTTATTCATAATATTAAACACAAACTATGTCACAGCCCAAACCTCATCTAGTCTATTAAATCAAGCAATCATTTATATCAAAATTCAAAAGTATTTGAGGAACATACTGTGAGTAATATCATTCTTAGCGGGGCCCTATACTGCAATGATTGGCTGCCCTGTTTGGTCTGGTTGGCTGCCTAAATAAAGGGAATAAAATGGATTTTCCCGGAAATCATTAATTTTGTTTTAAAGCCTATTCGCTTAAAATAAAAGAAATTCATTATTTTTGCTGAGGCAATTGTTGCCCGACCCACCAGTTGAGAACTACTGTTTTAATTAAAACATTCTGTAATAATAATGATCTTCTTTCCAAAAACAAACTGCTGATTGAATTGTCTGATTATAAAAAACATTCTTAGATGATCATAAACACTGATATCCTCACAAACACTCTTCTATGTTGATTTATACAGGCTTAAAAGTTTCTTACTATGCTCTTTAGCATTTAGCATCTTTAGCTTTTGCACCTAGTGATGATGATGAAGCTTCATGAAGCAGTGTCATGTTGTTTAGAGGTCAGTAGGTGGCGCCATTGTTTTAAAAATGATATTTCATTAGAACAGTTGTTCAAAACAAACGAAAATAGACCGCCATCTAGTGGACTCTGAAGATAATGACACTTCTTCATGAAGCTTCATCAGTTGTCAGTGTGAAATAGTCTTGGGATCTGGAGTCAATCTCTGTTGCGTAAAAAGTTGAAAACATTCCAGTAGCATCATTGTTCAGTACACACTGCAGGAGATTATAATCAGCGACACTTTATAGAACTCCAAACACGTGTCCATGTTCTCGCATGTCAGCGTCGTCCAATTAATCTTGGGTCTTTTTGGAGCCGTCGTGCGAGAACATGTCAGAGTTTTATAAATAAACAGCATTATAATCAAGTGTTGCAAACACAGGAACGTCACATTTCACACGGAACATCAAGAAAACGAGTAGGGAAAAGAAATCATGATTGATCAGATGAAGATGAAGTTCCTCCGACTGCGCCGAGCGCAAGTCGGCCTCCAGCACTGTCGTTTTTGTATCGACGTCAGCTGACATCGCGGGTCTGTTTCCAGGTACTTATCCAGACATCACACTTCTGCTCGTCACTCAAGTGTCGACGCCTGAGCGTGGAATCGTGCAGTTGTTTCAAAATCTGTCCATCATGATGAGACTTGGACTTGTGTGTGGAACGGTTGGCTGGACTATTCTGGACTCACTATCATCAGCATAACATGATGTTGTTTATATCATAACTATTCTTTACCAAAATATTTATATTTTGGTTCAAACTTTTATGTACAATTACAATAATATTAAATGAATTAATAAATAATATATATATATACAGTATATAATTATAATTTTTAATTACTTCTAACATTTGTTTTTAGATCGATTGAGTATTGTTTTCATTCTTAGTTTTATAAATAGTAGTATTGTGGTTTTTTTATGAATCTCTTATTTGGCTTCTACTGAAAAAATGACTATAAAAACTCGGAATTGCATCTTGGGTTGTTTTATTGTTATGTATTATTGTCCCTTTTTCATAAATTATTTTTGTTATCTAGAGTCATTTTTTATTGTAAATGATGGTCTGACGAAGCTTCATGAAGCAGTGTCCTTATTGTCAGAGTCCACTAGATGGCGGTCTCTGAACTATTTTCCTTTGTTTTGAACTACTGTTCTAATGAAACGTCACATTATATTTAAACTGATGGCGCCACCTACTGACCTCTAAACAACATGTCACTGCTTCATGAAGCTTCATCAAACCATCACTAGGTGCAAAAGCTAAAGATGCTAAATGCTAAAGATAAGAACATACTAAGAAACTTTTAAGCCTGACCAGATATAGTTGCTCTTTTCGTATGCTCTTTATTTTACAAACCTTCATTTTTATTAACATTCATTTTGTTAAAAATTGTTTGAGACAATTTTTTTCACTAAGGACATCATGTAACCAGATATTTTTTCTTACGTTTTTTTATTGTTATTACTTAACTGATCCACTAACTGTCGTCTGTTTGACAATTTATTTTATTTTTATTGAGAAACATTGTGATCCACTGGTCACTTTCATATCATAACTATAACCTCAGAAAGTAGTGAATTCTTGGGAAATGGGAAACCAATTCATTTCTTCTCTTTGTTTCCAGAGTTCAAATCAGGCCTTGCTGATGAAAAGGTTTAGCGTGATGACGCTATATGGCTACACGCTAGTGAACTCCAGTGTCAGAAGAAATACATCGGACTGCGTCGGCGAGGGCAGTCGAGCCATTGTGTCGTCGCACAAACAGCGAGATTGTGTTCTTTTACGATGTATACAGGGCCGTAAAATTGCAGCGGCGGTCGGGATTTGTGCGTTCGCATTGTTGTGTTTGCGGCAAGTCACTGGCTAACACAATGATTTGAGCTTCATTTCCTGGCTGGTGCGGTCACAGCTCGGTCACGGCCCATGGCTGGATCTCCTCGCACAAAGAGCGCCATTCATCCTCCGCTCTGACCACCGCAAACAAGTGCAATGATTGACTCGTCGGCTCATCGACTCCATGAGCGAGGGCCGCATCCAGCAAATGACTCAAATGGCTTCGTCAATAGATGACAATACAGGGTCTCGGGCGCCCCCAGAACGAGCTAACTTCTGTCATTTAAAAACACTTTCATTGACCAGTTTCGACCATTCCTCGTCAAATAATGTCAAGCCACCATCCGTTGCGGGGTCTCAACGGTGTCTTTAGAGAAGACCGGCTTTCAGTTAATAGACTGGGAACCCCCTTTAAACCCCAGGTACTAAATATGTAACAGAGACCCTCATAATGACTGTTAAACTTATATTGTTGACTGTTATATTGATGGTTTGATGAAGCTTCATGAAGCAGTGTCATGTTGTTTAGAGGTCAGTAGGTGGCGCCATCGGTTTAAAAATGATGTTTCATTAGAACAGTTGTTCAAAACAAAGGAAAATAGTGCAAAGACCGCCATCTAGTGGACTCTGCTTCATGAAGCTTCATCAGAACATCACTAGTTTCATGAAACTTTATCAGCTGTTCATGAAACCGATCACTAAAGTATTTATTCTCGTAGGTCCAGTTTTTCGAACCATAAGACCAAACATACATTTGAAGAACTAGCCTGAGCAGCCTTGTAGCTTCAGCTACAAACAACCTTAAAATATAAACTTGCCTAAAAACACTTTCTCATGCGCGGGCTTCAATGTAAGATGGATGTTACAGACAAGAAGTATTCTTAGTTTTGTATGTATTTTTGCAGTGAGACCCGGTCGCTACACTAGCACAAACATGTATTTCCTAACGAAGATCCAAAAGAACACATATTACTCTAAAAATCATTCCAACCCTTAGTTGAAATAAGTGTATGTAGAAAATGAGTGAAATGTGTTGCTTATACATACATCATAGTATTATATTGAAGCACAATACCTACAGCACCTCTTAAAATCATTTCAAGGTCAGTAAGTATAACCAAAATTAATAAATAAGCGCTGCAGACTATTAAGTAACTAAGTAAAGGTCATTTGTAAAGCGCCTTTCTATTCCAGGGTCACAATGCGCTTTAACAATCAAAAACAATACACAGTTAAAATATATACTTTAAAAGATCAAGACACATACACTGTACAACAAACACAGGAGTCCCAGAAAATCAGGGAAAAGCTCAAATATAAATCTCTTAAGATGTTTCTTAAAGGAGTCAGTAGATCATCAAACACAGAGGGAGAGGAAGATCTTTCCAAAGTTTAGGAGCAACAGTCTGGAAGGATTTCTCTCCTCTGGTCCTGAACCGTGTTCAGGAACCATCAGTAGATTCTGATCCACAGACCTCAGAGCCCGAGCTGGGGTGTAAGGCTGGATCAGATCACTGATGTAAGGAGGAGTCTGACCATGAATAGATCTGAAAGTAAGAACCAGAATTTTAAAGTTGATCCTGAAAGAAACTGGCAGAGTTTTAAGAATCTGAGAAATGTGAGTTCTTCTACTAGAGCGGCTCAGAATTGTGGCTGCAGAGTTTTGTATTAACTGCAATGTTAAGAAAATTTGAAGTGTGTCTTACTGTCCAAAAAATACGGTAATAAGTCTTAAAACTGGTTTGGCACTAATCGACTGTCATACATGAATCCAACACATGTGTCTGAGAAAAACATTGAGAATGTAAATCTCTGAATTTATTTCACGGATATGTTCGGTGCCATCATCAGTTTCATAGGCGCCGTTGAGGTTTAAGCTAATACATATACATCCTAAATACATCAACCATCGAGCGTGACGGAGAGACACCTTTTGTTGTGCGCTTGCGTCAGCTCGACGTGTCGCCTTCCAAGTCAAGGATTACAGTGAAGATGATTGAAGCCTTTACAGAAACACCTCATTAAAGATTCAAATCTCGCCAACGCCGCCGCGCCGAGAGCGAGTATCGGGCGTTAAACACGGCGAAAACTCGTCATGACGGTGCAATCAGGAGGAAAATTACAGCCGGCCTCGCGCTCAGGATTGGCAGCTCGTGTTTCCCCCCCCCACCCTGGGAGAATCATCATTAGCAACACTTGACGCACAAATAGTGTTTTGAAAACCTCCGAGACGATCCTCTCGAAACTTCCGTTCAGAAGAGAGAGTGTTTTGATAGATGGGAGCAGGAGTCGGGAGCCCGTCGTAAACGCCGAGCGCGTGAAGATTCAAAAGCCTGAGTGAGGAGTTAAAGACTTCGCAGGAAATCGAAATTAATTTGTCCAAAGAGAAGAGCGATGCTTGTGGAGTCGACACTGACGACAAGAGTCGTTAATAAAGGACGACGGAAGAATGCAGGAGCTGCAATTTTTCACCCCCGAAAAACACCCGTTTGACGATAAATGGATGGATACGATTTTCAGAACCATAGAAAGTGACTCATTCTTTCAAACATACCAACGACTCCGAGGGTTGAATTTGTTATTTCCTGCTTTATAAAAGAGAGCCAAAGTAGAGAGTTATGATACTAACTTGGAAAGTTTTATATATCTAGTGACGTCTGTGGCCACCAGGAGGACAAAAAATACTCTATTGTAAAAAAAACATAGACATGGGGTCAAAGTGATTCACAACCAGAATCTCAAATCCTACAGAATGAGTCACTCAGAGTGTTGACTAGGTTTAACTTCTATGGCAAAACATTGTCGTCATTAGATTTTTCAATTAATAGAGTTTTAACAAGGATATTATTCGACAGATCTGTGTTCAATTTATGAGTCCACTTGAATCAGACTGAACACAATGTTTGTCCAAACGCTCTGCTTAGAAGATGTCGTGACAAAGTTAAACCTGGTCAGCAAACCGGGCGACTCATGCCTACCTTGTGTTAGTTGTGTTATTAGGCACTTGCTCGCCTCATATAAGAACGATAATATGAGTGTTCTGTCAAGTTTGAAGACTTTCTGTTGAACCGACTCGTTAGAACATTGAGTCGTCTGAAAATAAGATTTACGACTCAACTTTTCAGATCGGATCATTTTATGAGTGAATCAACTTTGTGTAACTTTATAATCTGTAATGATGAGGCAGGTCTTAATTAGGATTTGGGTGGATTAACAATTCATCAAACTGGGTTGATTCCGTTCATGAGTTAAAGTGACTCAAACAAACTAGAGTGATTCAGTGGTTATCCAGTCCAATTTGGAGCGGTTCTGTTGAGTCGCTCAACGATCCACTCAGATACTTGAATCGTTGTCAGAAAAGGTATTTAACTCACGCTGTCTGTATGAGTGCAATCGTAGACTTATGACTCATGGGTTAAGTTAGTCTATTCTCCAAAAGAATCCCCTGACCAGTAGATATTTATCAACATAAAAATGGTTGGTTTTCCGAGTCGGCTGTTGAAAGGGTTAAACCCGGTCAACGATCTGAGCGACTCATGTCCACCGTGTACGCTGGAGGGTTCGCTCTGACTCTTTCAGACAAGACTCTTGCGACTCAAATGACTCGTAAGTGGTCCAGAGATTTCTCACCGTCAGGGACGTGTGTGACGTAAAACCTGACCCAAGGGTTAACGAAGACGCCTCGAGGGATCTGACTCTTCTTGTCCGAGTCTCTAATCGACCTTCAAGGTCACACAGGTACTTCAAGCTTCATGGAGAACCGGTGAGCAATCAGGAAATAGGAGCTAAAAAAAACCTTCAGCAACATGTGACTCGCGCCGTTGCCATGCCAACAGAGTGATAATTATAACGGATTAAAAGAGTGCGGAGGGTGAAGAGGGTCGGGGGTCGGAACGTGTTGCCAGGTCACGTAGACCGGACCAGGTTCGGAGACGTGAATTACGAGATAAAGAGCTTAACTAAACCGGGACTGGATTTATGAGTCGACTCGTCGTCGAGGGAAGAAGCGGATCTTCGTTTCATGTGTAAATCAAGTCTGTGAGCAACAACAAAAACATTAAGTCGGCCTTAATTACGCCTGATGAAGGTGGTGACCAGAGGTCAAAGGTGTCACGCCAGTCTCAGGAAAGTCAACGAGCCAACGAGAAATAGATAAAACAAATATTAAGAAATCATCTAAAAATATGTTATAATAATGTAAGAAAAAGTATTAAAAAAATCGCTTGTTACCTTGTTTTTTGATTTAAAAAAATATATATTTATATATATATATATAATATTAAATAATATAGATTTTACATTTAATTTTCCATAAAAAGTTGGACAGAAATGTTTAGAATAAAACAATTAAATATACTCTTAAAATAAAAATAAACAACTACAACTAGGAACAACAGAATGTGAGAAAAACAAAATTAAAAAAAGAGGAAACATCTGAAAAAGGAAAAAAAAACATCTGAAAAGTAAATAGATTAAAAAAATAATAAATTGAACAAATAATTATTAAATATGTCTAAATAAAATCCTATTTAATCACCCGATATTTAGATTAAAATGACTCAATACATTTAACAGTATTAAAATCCAGCAAATAAAATGAGAAAAAATACAATTTGCGATCATTAAAAAAAATATCACACCAAACCAAAGACTCTTTATAAAACAGAGCCTTACGACGTTCAAACATATTTTCAGTGTTGTTGACTCAGAGCTTCACTCAGTTCGAAGCTGGACACGTCGTCTTCCTCCTCAACATCCTCCTGCGGACAAACCGACGCCGCCGGTCGAGCAGAGCTACCGTCTGACACATGTCACTCACCGGCTTGTCGGTGAAGGCGGTGGACTCAGAGGGCGCCATGTCGTAGTACGGAGGCTGCAGCGGGAGCTTCTGCATCTCCTCGTCCTTGTCGATGTGGACCACCTGAGGGAGAAGAAGAGGAGCGAGAATCATCACCACATCTCTTTGATCACCAGCTGATCATATGTGACTCTTTGGTCTCTCACTGAGAGACAGTATGAAGAGCTCAGTCATCTGGGAGAGACTCATAATAGAAATGCTCCACCAGGAGATGATTCAGTAGAGCTAGGGAAGCTTTGTGGGAAAGTCTGGACCTCTTGGCTCCAGCTGCTGGATGGATGGATGGATGGATGGATGGATGGATGGATGGATGGATGGATGGATGGATGGATGGATGGATGGATGGATGGATGGATGGATGGATGGATGGATGGATGGATGGATGGATGGATGGATGGATGGATGGATGGATGGATGGATGGATGGATGGATGGATGGATGGATGGATGGATGGATGGATGGATGGATGGATGGATGGATGGATGGATGGATGGATGGATGGATGGATGGATGTTTGCATATATAGACGGATGGATGGATTGAGGGAGGGATGGATAGATGGATGAACAGATGGATCGATGGAGGGATGGATAGATGGATAATAGGATGGATAGATGGAAGGGCTGAGGGAGGGATAAGGGATAGATGGATGGATGGATGGATGGATGGATGGATGGATGGATGGATGGATGGATGGATGGATGGATGGATGGATGGATGGATGGATGGATGGATGGATGGATGGATGGATGGATGGATGGATGGATGGATGGATGGATGTTTGCATATATAGACAGATGGATGGATTGAGGGAGGGATGGATAGATGGATGAACAGATGGATCGATGGAGGGATGGATAGATGGATAATAGGATGGATAGATGGAAGGGCTGAGGGAGGGATAAGGGATGGATGGATGGATGGATGGATGGATGGATGGATGGATGGATGGATGGATGGATGGATGGATGGATGGATGGATGGATGGATGGATGGATGGATGGATGGATGGATGGATGGATGGATGGATGGATGGATGGATGGATGGATGGATGGATGGATGGATGGATGGATGGATGGATGGATAGTTGGATGGATGGATGGATGGATGATACATTGATGAACAGCTAGATGCATGGATGGATGGAGAGAGGGGTGGATGGAGGGATGTAGGATATAGGATGGATGCTGACAGAGTGATATCCATGATTTTACTGTAGGTCGAGTCACTCGCTCCAGACACTCCTTCAGTTCTTCATTGATGTTCAAACCAGCTCTTAAACATATAAATAATCTCGTCCACCTGGACAAACTCTTTCAACCCCGAACCATGGAGGAGCTGATACTCATCCCTGAGTCTCATCACTCGCTACAATCTTAGCTATCGTCTATCGTTTGTGAGATCATCTCTTGCTTTTCAACGTCTGTCTCTGTTCTTCACTCAACACAAGAGTGACGCAGGTGCTTCTCTTCTTTTATTCCCTGATTTGAGAACAAGGTTCAGGAGCCACGAGGAGAGACGCTCCAACACTCAAAGTATTTTGTCGGATTAATTCCGGATCACACGGAATTCTGATGCAAACTGTGGAAAGAACATGGAAACCGCGCGTCGCTCACACTCAGGGGAAGCAAAGGCTGCTGGGACTTGAAGAGAAGCGAAGAGGGAGCGTGTTGAAGAAATACACACTTTACCACTTCTTACACATTCGTTAACTAAGATGAAAAATACACAACAAAAACAAATGTCTGGCAATTTTTTTAAGTTTCTTGTGTAAGTTTAACTTAATATTAAAATACAAATAAAAACATTCCATAAAATAAAATAAAATAAATATAGTAAAGACATTAGAGATTCAGAAAAAGAGGAGGACACGGTCATGAAACCTTTTATAATTGTAATGTGTGTTTAGTATTTAACTGTGTGTGTGTGTGTGTGTGTGTGTGTGTGTGTGTGTGTGTGTGTGTGTGTGTGGGTGTGGGTGTGTGTGGGGGTGTGTGTGGGTGTGTGTGTGTTTGTGTGTGTGTGTGTGTGTGTGTGTGTGTGTGTATGTGTGTGTGTCTGTGTGTGTTTGTGCGTGTGTGTGTGTGTGAGCATTTGTGTAACTGTATGTTTTTATGTGAATGAGTGTGTGTGCAAGTTTGTGTGCAGGTGTTTGTTGGTGTGTGTGTGCAAGTGTCTGTAGGTGTGCACTTGTGTGTGTTTGTGTGTGTGTATATGCAAGTGTGCGAGAGTGCAAGTGTGTGTGCAATTGTGTGTGTGTATGTGCAAGTGTTTGAGAGTGCACGAGTGTGTGCAATTGTGTGTGTGCAAGTGTGTGTTTGTGTGCGCGCAAGTGAGTGTGTGTGTGCATGTATGCATTTTCAAGTGTGTGTAGGCATGTGTGTGTTTGTGCATCTGTAGTTACGTGTGTGTGTTTGTGTGCAAATGTGCGCATGTGTGTGCATGTATGTCTGCAAGTGTGTGTGTACATATTTGTGTGCATATGTGTGTTTGTGCATGCTTGTGTTTGTGTGCGTGCGTGTATGTTTGTGTGCGTGTATGTGTGTTTGTGTGCATGTATGTGTGTTTGTGTGCTTATGTGTGTTTATGTATGCTTGTGTGTGTGTGCGTGTATGTGTGTTAGTGTGCGTGTATGTGTGTGCGTGCGTGTGTGTGTGTTTGTGTGCGTGTATGTGTGTTTGTGCATGCTTGTGTTTGTGTGCGTGTATCTGTGTTTGTGTGCTTATCTGTGCTTGTGCATGTGTGTGTGTGTGCGTGTATGTGTGTTTGTGTGCGTGCGTGTATGTGTGTTTGTGTGCGTGCGTGTATGTGTGTTTGTGTGCGTGCGTGTATGTGTTTTTGTGTGCGTGTATGTGTGATTTATTTCATCATGTGTTACAGTATTTTGCATCAACCAACATTGTCTGCACCTAAAATAGAGGAATATCTTATCTTTTTTTTTTTTCTATATCATCTGAAAAATGTGTGTGACAATATAATGTTTGTTTTATTCATTATTTAATATACTGTATATATATATATATTTTTTATTATAAGCCTTGTTCGTCTTTTTGTATTTCCACTCAATAATTTGTCTTCACCTTCAACCTGTCCTTCAACCATAATCCTAATAATTAATCCAAGCTCGTCTTTTTTTAGGTTCACATTCATGTTCAGGGGCGCATCGAGCTGCACGTCAGTCCTGAAGCTCCAACTCACAATATCTCAACTTTAGTTCCTCAACTTTCTCTGGCACTCGTGGGGGTTAAAAAGTAACTTTCGCGAGCCGAGCGTCCAGGTCCTGTGCTGCTGGCGGACACGGTCAGACGTCGGCCTTCTGGACACGTCTGCAGCGCCGATAATGACTCGCTGGCTGCCGCTCACTGGACTTGGGCGGCCAATAAAAAAAGCGAAAGACGCCAACATCTCGAGGCGTCTCGGCGTCCTGAAAATAACTGCCCTGGTGGAAAATGGCGGGATGACGAGGCGTGGAGGGAGAGTCGGGTATAGAGCTTCACGGTCTGTTTGGACCCACAGCGAGTCAGAGGATCAAACAATTTTATTGTATTTTACATTCAGAGTTAAACCCGGTCAGCAAGTGAGCGACTCACACCTGGTTTGTCGCAATTTGAGTCCTCTTGAGTGAGTCTTTTGACTCAAAATGACGGACGAATCACGTCAGGAGTCCCAGGAATCCCAAGAGAGGGATGCATTTTGGTTAAAAATGGTTGGATCCTGAAGAATCATCGTGACCTCGCCCGCCATGAAGAGGATCATAAAGTCTCCTCAAGTGTTCCACTTCATCTCTGGACGTTTAGTGAAGAAATGATGTTTGCGCCACGTTTGAAAAGAGACTTGAAGACGCTCGCTTGATCGGAGGTTGAATGTCAGACAGATAGGATTACTGGAGACGAGAGGAGCAAAGCTGGAGAGAAAAATGTTGCATAGAAAAATAGGTTTTAAGCGATAAAATCATATTGGTCGAGCACCAGATCATTACTGTTACATAAATTATATTATTTTAAATTATTATTTTAGCTTTGTTTCTTTTATTTTTACACTTACAAGATGATCTCATTGAACCTCTAACCTATCCTTCTACCATAATCAGCATAATAATTGTAATTATTAATTCAAATAATTCAACTATTAATTGATCATTTATTTTAAAGTTATTTTTATTTCAAAATGTTCTGCCTTTTTTCAGATATTGGATCATGTTCAAAAGTCTACTAATAGTCTTCCATACCTTAAAAATAATACTGTTGTACTATTAAATATAAAGATGTGACCAATTATCTGTTAGTGTAATATATATTATTGTTATTAATATCTTAAATATATTTATTATTTCATGTAATATAATATTCAATTCATATTGATTTGTATGTATTTCTTTATTTATCTTTTCTATTAACCCTTGTGTCGTCTCAGGGTCAAGATGACCCGAAATCAAATAACACAAGGGTTAAAAAGATAATATATTAATATATTTTTTCATTATAGACACTATCTATGGATATATTAATAAAGTTCACTCATTATATTATTATTTTTTTTTATTATTACTTTTTAATCAAAACATGTATTCTTTTGTCGTTTTAAGTACATTTTATCTTCCACATTTGTGTAAAATATTAATATCTATTAATATATATAATATTATATATTATATTATGTTAAATTGTATTTATATATAAGGTGGTGATGGTCTGATGAAGCTTCATGAAGCATTATCATTATTTTCAGAGTCCACTAGATGGCGGTCTCTGCACTATTTTCCTTTGTTTTTAACAACTGTTCTAATGAAACATCATTTTTAAACTGATGGCGCCACCTACTGACCTCTTAACAACATGACACTGCTTCATGAAGCTTCATCCGACCATCACTAATATCAGGCGCTCAAGCCTGGAACGAGTGAAATCTTTTAACTATATTTTTGTCGCGTTCTATTCCTTAATACGGCAAAAATCTGAGACACTTTCTTATTTTCATTTCATCATTTCATGACATCATCAGGGATGAAGTCAGCCTTCACATTCGAGATGTAGAATCCGCCTCCGTTCGGGTGTTGATTCCACCGTGAGCGGTAACTTGAGCAGCGCCAGTGTTCCTGCAGTCATCAACCAGTGTTGACTGTCGTGGGGGTCTCGCATTCAATAACGCGTCCCCAATTAATTTTGCCGCGCGATAATCCACTCACTGTTGACAACTCATTAAAAGTAAAAGTGCTCGTCTGAATTCAGGAGTGTTGCCTCAGGGCGAGCGGAAAACAAACACGCTGTCGAACACGCTCGGTTCAGTCGAGGGGCTTCGGGATTCGCTGGGATGAGGAGAACGGTGAGCGGAGCGAGCGGCGACCCCTGGTGGCCGGATGTCAACTACAGTTGCATCAGTAGACGTTGGTGTTGTGTGGTGGAATTGCGTTTTGATTCTTCAAGAAATGTTTTCTTTTTCATGTCAATTTCAGAATCTTAGCATTAGTTTTGAATGAATTTCAACAGAAGAACGTCAGAAACATAAAGGTTGGTTTTGTTTGGTGTTTTTTTCTTGACTTTTAGGGTTTTTGACTTGATTTTTTTAGTTTAAGCTTACGTTTGATTTTCATAAACACTGTAGTCAATGTTTTCTCTCGTTGTCAACATGATTGTTTTTGTTATTATTTCTTTATTATTATGTTTTTAAACTCTATACAATTGATTTATTCGGAATATAAATGTAATTTTTCCTTTTTTCAAGAGTTTTCCTCAAGTCAGCCTTTTATCTAGTTCGTGCTTTCTTCCATCCTCCGCTGTCTGTAGCAGTTTTTACTGTTTTCAGTGGATATATATTATATTTGTTCGTGTTGAAAAGTCAAACATATCAAACATATTGTTCTTGACAGTAAGTAATTTAATCGTTGTATTACTTATCAATGTATTATGATGAATTGTTGTAGATTCAAACAATTTCAATAAAGTTTTACCTTACCTTACCTTAGATTCAAGTACAAAAAAGAGAAATAAAAACCTCCACTTTTTGTTCTAGACATTTAACTTCACGTGACCAATAATATTAATTTTTTTATAATATGTTTTAGTTTGTTCTTATTATCTTCCATTTAAAGTATATTTAATTATTGTGTGGTCAATAGTTTTCCAACATTTTTATTTTGATGCTGAATTGATGATGAATTACTGTTTCTATAACTTTTTTTTTTTAAATTTAAACTTTTCTTATTATTATAATGGGAGAATTATTTATCAATTGTTTTCAAAAAAGTCTCCTTTACTTTAAAGACAACTCAACATTACAGAGTGAACATGGGAGGAGTTAGGTGAGTGATGGTCTGAAGAAGCTTCAAGATTCAAGACTCAAGAACAGCTTCATTCTCCAGTACATATTAGTAGTGATGGTCTGATGAAGCTTCATGAAGCAGTGTCATTATTGTCAGAGTCCACGAGATGGCGGTCTCTGCACTATTTTCCTTTGTTTTGAATAACTGTTCTAATGAAACATCATTTTTAATGATGGCGCCACCTACTGACCTCTAAACAACATGACACTGTTTCATGAAGCTTCATTACACCATCACTACATATTAGTATATATACATGGAATTGTCCGTGGCTGTGGACAACAATCTGTGCAAAATATACAAGAAAAAAAAAAGATGTATATATAATAATGTGTTTTCATGAAGCAGTGTCATTATTGTCTGAGTCCACTAGATGGTGTTATTGTCCTTTGTTTAAAAAAACGTAGTTTTTTTTAAATTATGTTGCCACCTACTGACCTCTAAACAACATGACGCTGCTTCATGAAGCTTCATCAGACCATCACTAGTAACTATTTAACAAGTTACCGTAGCAACATCAAAGAATTGGCAAAGATTGTAGCAATTTGAACGATAACCGACAAACTTTTTGTCCTCTTTATGCTGGAGAAACACTTTTACAGCCATTTTAAAAGCATCATTATTCCTCCACGTCATGGTAGTCGGGAACGGTCGCTGAGAAAGTGTCTCGAGGGGGGGAAGGAAGTCTTACCTGGATGTCGTCGGATGTCAAGTGTCCCTTCATGTCGCTGTTCTTCTTCTTGGGCGGGGGCGGGGCCGGCTTGTGGGCAGGTGGGAGGTCAGTCCTGTTAAGAGAGTAGAAGACAACATGACACTCTGCGCCGCGTGGGGTCGCCTCTCTTCACGGCCCTCACCTTCTAACCGCACACTATAATGAGCAGTCCTGCCCGCACTCGCCTTGGGTTCTGATAGATCTGGAGTTGGTGGCTTTGTGGCGGCGGGCAGCCATATCCCCCCTGCCCTTTCAAAGGCTCTCGCTGGAGAGACACTGAGCTAACCAAACCGGGCTGTAATTGGACACGGAGGTGAGGGGGTGGGGGATGGAGGGATCATTGGGGGGGGGTGGGGGTGGGGGGCACGAGTGAGTCCCGGGGGGGCGCCATGCGGACCAACCAACACCCATGTTCGCTGGCATGGGCTAGCTTCAGCTTCTGCTCGCTACTGGTGCGTCATGCATTCAAGATCAAATATGGACTCCAGTGGCCCTGGGTGAGAGTCATCGACGGGGGGGGGGGGTCCTGTGGTCACGACCACGAACCGCCGCTCTCGGTCCAGGCACAACGGAGGTCATGTGATCAGTGAGTCCCACCCCCATTTATCGGCACTGTTCCTGAAGTTGCAAGTTCTTCAGCCAAAGTACATAGAAGATGGACCAGGATCATCTAGCGGTCACAGTGTGGAGGAGCCCCGGTTGATGGAAGCACAAGTGTTGGTTCTTTAAGGAGGTTCTCCATTGTTGCGCTCAGTTCCATAGAATCAAAACATGCTTTCATTCATTCACTGACCTCCACTAGTCTGAGTCAGGGGGGAGTGTACTTGTTGTCTTTCTTTGGAAACAGATCACATCCTCAATGTATCTCAAATACTTCTTCAATGCTAACGTGGCTAATTTGCACCAGAGCTAAACGTATATTTGCATTTTCAAATATTTAAATAACGATTTAAACGATTTATATAAAACTTGTGTTATTCGTTGAAAACAGTTTGTCACGTGTGACTGTAATAAAGAAAATACCTGCGCTGTGTCTCTAATCACACTGCTTTACAGTACACTGTAAGACAGTGCACTAACTTTCCCAGTGCACACATTTCAACAGGGTAGTACTGTCTCAAATCAAACACTGCGGCTACACCGGAAATGACTCGACAGCTTCTTCTTCTACTACTTTGTAACGCTGATTGCAAGCGGCCTTTGGAACCTTATTGCTGACACTTGACAGCACTTTTCTCCAATTGTTAAAAAAATTATTAAGTTGCGTTTCAATGTGTTATTATGGTTGTTGTGGGGTAAAATTTGTGAGACATTTTCGTCGGTATCTGCTCAAAGACACGTCGTCAGTGACGTAGCTTGCGTTTAAGCGTCATCTACGTCACTAAGATGGCGGACGTTAAGGATGGAAAGTGTTCATCGATCCACACTCGATTTTACGGCCATTTAAGTGCTCACTGCGCACTACATTTTCGCACACTGCTCAATGTAGGAGACAAACATCTCACCACACACTTGACTTTTCCTCTGTGAGTAAATGTATCGAACCACGGAAGGCATCAATCAATATAAACCAATCAAAAGCAACATAAAGTTTTTCTTATTAACATTCATTAGAGCAGCAGTACACACACGACACAAGGACATCAGCACGTAGGTTGGTTCATTGTCAAACAACATGCTAACACAACAGAACTGCGATCAAACCATACATTGTTCGGGTTCTTCCTTTCATGAGCTTAAAATCTGGTGTTGTTGCTAAACTTTACAGGATTCAGAAGGAAATGAACTTCAAGAGGAGCGAATCAAAGAAGTACTCGGTCTGTCTCTAATCTTTCATTTTCACGATCATACATTGTTTAGTGAACGATTGAATTACTTTTTGATTTTGATTTTTACCCAGTGAATAGGTTTTACATCATTTCAAATGTCAAGGTAAAATGCGATAGATTGTTTTCACTGAATGACTACCATAGATCTCTGTGAGAGGATGCAGACTAGTATTTCAGGAAATGTTGAATGTAGAATTTTAGAGAAATAAATAAATAAAACATCATGTTCTTACCATCTCAGCCATATGACATTGTCAGGGATTTGTATTCGACTAAAGGTTTGGGATTATTTTTAGATTCATCAGTTCCTATTTGGAGTTAGAAGGAAAAATGTAGGTCCACTTGATGATCGCCACTGAAGCCGAGTTTTTTTTTGTCCAATGGGACGCGCTTACAAACATCCAAATACCTCTATACTGCTCATGATGTCCCTCTTCTGTGACAACCATGAGGAATTGTTCCAAAAAAATTAAACAAGTCTGTATTTTAAGCATGTTTGTAGCAGAAGCTAAAAGGCTAACATGCTAACCAGACAGCAAATAGTACAGTAAATATAAGGAAAGCTCTACTGTAATGAAGATGAAGACAACTAAGCTCCAGTCGCTACATTAAAATGAAGATACATTTTTGCCTATGACTCTAAAAAATACTCTGAATATAATATGTTGATATATGATAATGATAATCAGAACCCATAGTTGACATGAGGGTGAGTAGAAAATGAGTTAAATTTGACTATTGGGGGAACTATCACTGTAAGGTGTTAATACATTATATATTATACAAAGACCAATTTTTCGCCCTGCACTTCATGACATTCGCATCTCACTGTTGTTAGAGCTAATCCAAACTAGAACAGCTAATTGACGTCCCTCCAACATAGCTAACATAGCTTCTATGACACATTTACTTCCTGAAGAGTATGTGATGTGTTGATTTAAGTGTGTCTAAAATAGATGTTGGACTATATTATATCATCAGTATGTGTCTGTTTGTACAAAACTCTCTTTTCATTTAAATATTTACTTTAGAAAATGTGCTTAAGCCCCACCCATTAAATCTCGTTTACAATAACCACACTCTGCTGTGATTGGTCAAACGTCGATATTTGTCACCACACGTCATCAATCCTGAAAGTCTTCACCTCCAAGGCACTTGTTGTATAAACAAAACGAGGCGGGATTACAACTGGCTGAAAGAGAGGTGAAGCCATTATTACGTCAAAAAGGACTCTGCCTTCGTAACCTCTCGTTTGCTCAGATTTCAGACAGGGGAGAACTTTATAAAGTAATAAATTCAAAACATGGTCATGATGAGGGACTTACTGAATCTTGGAGAGGAGGACTTCAACATTTAAACATGAGAGTGAGTCAGGAGAGTTGGGTTTTCACTTTAGTTGCCCTTAAAAAATACAATTTCAATTGAAGGTAAATTGTATTGAACTTATTTGTTGTATTCGGTGCTTCGCAGATGCAACTCTCTCTGCAGTCAAACGATCAGCGGAAATCAATGCCGGTGTCTCCTCGTCGTCGATAACAAAAGTAGAATTACACATCAAACCGGAGCAGCAGGTGTAATTGAAGTGTCGGGGATAATTACCGCCAACAAGCAAACAGCCGGGGTTGTTGCTGTGAGATCATTACAAAGCAAATCTCTTCCTTCGCTCGCCGTCGGATGTCATCTGCCATATCCTGACACAATATCGAGGCTGATCAAAGATAATGAAGTGGAGCGCAGACAGCGAGCTGTTGTACCTACGCGATCTGCCGCCCATTCTCTCTGGTTCACCTCCTTATTTAATAACATGACCTTTCCGCCGGGCCACGCCGGGCGTCCTAATGTGCAGAAAATGTGTGCATGAGTGCATCTCTTAACTCCTCCTTTCACGCTCATCAGTCACGGTCCGCATCACCGTCTCCTGACGGGGCGGCCATGCCACCGCCACGGCCTCCCGTCGCCCACGGCGAGCGCTCGGCGACCTCCTCCATCATGACGGGGAGGCGGCAGCCATTTTATTTACTTCCCTCAGACGGATGTTATTTAATCAGATAATTCATCAAATTCATTTCCAGGGACAAGCTGACTCATTACTCTCTACCCATGAGTCAGAAGTCTGTTGTTCTTGTTCACGTATATTAATCTGACGGTTTTTGATAGTATAAAAAAATATAATAATCAGTTATTTTTAAACATTTGACATGAATAAACAACCATAAACTGCCTTGAAATTCGGATTCTGAAGTTTCTGTTTGTACCTAACACCACCACCTGTGATGATGTCACATTCTGTCATTCTGTCATTCATTGCTAGTAGCTCGTAGCTAGCTAGTCAGCACTAAATGTATGCTTTTCTGAAGGATAAAGACGAAACGCCAATGCTGTAAAATAATCTGCTGTCATTAAAAAAGACCTGAGGCTTATCTAAAATTGGAAAATATGAGGCAGCAGACGTCAAGTATGGTTTTAAAGCCAAACTGAAAAAAGTCCAGCATTGCCTCAAGTTCTTAACAAATAATACATGTTGAGAGTGAATAAAAGTAAGTAAATACAATTCATATGTTTATTTTTATTTATTTATTTTGAAGCTTTTGCATTATGTTGGGCTGATGGAGCTTCATGAAGCAGTGTCATGTTGTTTAGAGGTCAGTAGGTGGCGCCATCAGTTTAGAAATGATGTGATGTTTCACTAGAACAGTTGTTTAAAACAGTGCAGAGACCGCCATCTAGTGGACTCTGAAAAGAATGACACTGCTTCATGATGTTTCATCAGACAGTACTTTTACAGGGTGGGTCCCTGGACATGGTGTTTTGAGGATCTTGGCATGGTGGAGTTTAGGAACCCCTGGATCGATCTTTTATTATGATTTATCCGTATTGCAGGCCAATATAACTCAAAACCGACTTCGGTCTTTGGTTTACAGTGTATGAAATATGAAACTAAACAGTCCAAACATTTCGGAGTAAAACATTTTTTGTCAATTTCTCGACGTCACTAGCTGACAACCAGCGCCATCTGCCTTAATCATAGCAAAAAGACAGAGATGGTTCGATCAACTCTATAGTTTTCGACTCACAGTTGTGACTTGCTGAATATAAGCTCGAAAACAACTTGACATTAGACCACTTGCTGGAGCTCAACTTGCTACTGTGGTGGAGAAGTCAAGCCCCCCAGTGTGTCAAAAGGAGTTCAGCTTTTAAATGAGTACTCAAGTAGTGTTTTTAAGAGTTAATTGTCTTCTTTACAACATCACCATAACCGTAACCCTAAAACAACAATGAGTCACTTATCTTAGCATATGATAGTTAAAGTTGGTCTCATTAAGTCAAAGTTTCGATGTTGTGACGAGATCTAACACGGAAAACAACCCAAATAATGAGTCATCGTGATGCAGTTCTTGCACCAAGATGTTGTTGAATTGTCACCATGCCATGAGTTGTGCGTCGAAGCCGGCTGACAGTAACAGCGTGAATCTTTCTGTGTAATTAGATTTACGTCTTCGTGCAGCAGCGACGTAAACCAGCGGACCACTGGGACCTCGTATCAAGCACGTCCTCGACTACATGATATAACCAACATATCCTGTCAAACTCTATCGAATCCAACCTTGTCTATAATCGAGTTACTCAGCCCACCGAGGCGGCGGCGGCGGCACTTCATAGACCGTCGACGCATTGAGGGAAAACAATAAAAGGTAGCGTCGGTGTTTGAGCCGTGAGCACAAACACTCAACTGTTTAGTCAGGCAAACGTGTGCAAAGAGAGATGTGTGTGCTCAGTGTGTGCAGCCAGAACAGTCCAGCATGTAGAGGGCATGCAAATACAAATGTGGCAGGACGTCTAGATGAAGCCAGAAATCACTCCAGTCCCATCTGGTTGCTGGGAGTGAAATGCTAGGAAGATAAAAATATAGGATATTGAAACAACACGATGGAAAATTACTGGTCTTCTCTATATTTTTAATGTCATTGTTTGATTCCTGCAAATGTCAGTGGAATATCTAAAGCTGTGTGTGAAGAAAAGATCACGATTCTGTGCGAGATGGTTGTCCTGGAGATGAGGATCAGTCGGAGTATCTTGGAGTCTTGATCATAAGTGAGGGGAGGATTGGACGGACGTGTGAGTACATCGTCGTCAGTCTCGGTAGTGATAAAAGAGCGGAAACTTCCCACTGATGGTTGATTTCTAATCTTTGCTGTGCTCAACAGCTTTCGAGTTGTATTAGAACAAGATCACAGATATAAAAGTTTTCTTCTGGTCTCTTTGTTAACCTTTTTCTTACAGCAAACAAAATTAGTAGAAACGCGTTGAATTATCACACCCAATAGTTAGTAAGTAATGGTAAGTAAGTAAGTAATTCAATTTACTAAGTGTAAAAATATACTATAAAAGGCCAAGTCACATAAGACCAACACAGGAGTCACAGAATCAACAGGAAAAAGGCTGCACGAATAAAAATGTCTTCTTCTTCAAAGATTTTCTTGAAAGAGTCAGTAGACTCATCATTACCGTTTTCAAATGTTTTAAACAAACAAGCAAAAATGTGATAAGAAACATCAGGAAACCTCTGAATGATTTTACCGAGGGGAGTCAAGTACAGCAAAAATAATGGGAAACAAAACAGAACCTTGAGGTACTCCACACAACAGATCCGCTTATTCAGACCTTTTTTGATTGGCACAAATACAATGAAACTGCGCCCAGAAAGGTATGACGAGAACAACTGTAACACAGACCCAGACAGTCCCACTTCATCCCTCAGTCTTCTCAGCAGGATCTGGTGATCAACTGTGTCAAAGGCTGAGGAGAGGGTTTCCTTGGTCAAAAACATCCATCTGTGTGGATGCATCCCTTGTTGCACTGCCTGCCCCTGTGTAGTAAGAACTAACATACTTCCTGACTTCTCTTAGGTAAGGTTCAAATTTAGCTTAATCTGCAGGCTTTCTAGAAAATACTTTCGGTCTATGAAGTGTCGGTGGGCTGAAGAACTTGATTATAGAAAAAGGTTGGATATGAAAATCAGACGTTCTGATAATGATTATGGGGCGCTGGAAGTAGCACCCCTAGTAAGTCAGAAATGTCAAATGGCACCTTAAGATAAGTAGCTTGCAATATTTAAAAGTTTCGAGGATGAGGGTTTTGCCATTTGGAACCCCACTTACATTTTAATTTTGGAAAGTTTTTTGGGTTGTTTTTTTATTCTGCAATGTCTTTGTTTGTATTTGTGTTGGTTGGGTAGAAAGCGTCCCTGATTTCACGGTGCAGAGGAAAGGTTGTAACTCTAATGTTACCTCAGGGTCAAGGTGACCTGAAGGCCTGAAAACAAATGTGTTTGTGGTATCCCTTGTGTTGTCTCTTGGTCAAGGTAAACAGTGTTGGAGGTCGTTCACCTTGACCCAGAGACAACACTTGTGTTAACAGTTTTCCTTAATTTTTTTTATTATTGTATTTATATTGAATGCTGTATGTTATAGTATAAATTAAATGTATTTGCACTTTCTATCTAAACAAGGAGCATAATTAACGTCTAGTAGCTTTTACATTAATATAACACACATTACATTAATATTACACACATTACATACTAGTTTCAACTGTTTATTTCATGGTATATGTAGATCTATGTACTGGCACAAAGAGCGCCACGTTGAATAGTTTTTCACCAACAGTCTCAGCATGTTTTGTGTGAACGCACTATAACAGAACGCTATGCATTACAGTTTATTGATCTGATAACAAGGTCCACTTGTCATTTTGTTACTCAGGTCATGGACACAAGCTAGGTGCTATCGTCTCTTGGTTGTGGGTGTGTTTTGAAGCTCCTCTGGACTAGCCCAATGGTGTTTCTGGGCAGAAGGAAGTATTTGCTCATTTACTTAAGAAGCCATGGATTAGGTGGACACATTTTAATGGATTTCTCTGGTGATGTCTACATTTGTCGTACGATTCGCCCTAAATGAAGGTAAAACAGTCTTGTGTTGGGACCTCAGAAGTTAACTGTAATTAAATGGGATTAAATCCCGGTTAATGTTCAATTACACAACGAGTTTGTGCTCCCTCCTGAATTTTAAATAGAATAAAAGCTCTTTCTGTTAATTTGACTGAAAATGTAATCTCATCAAGCGGCCAATTCTCCAACGAAGAGCGTTGCGCTGATTATCTTCTGCCAGCTAGATTATTTATACCATTTGTTTGTCCGGGTGTCTGTCCGTCTACAAGATTACACTAAACAAACGCATTGGTAATGAAATTTGCTGGAGGGTTGCGGCGGAGGCCAAGAAATAAAACCCATTTAAGTTTTTGATTATTTTGGGAAGAATCAGATTAGCATGCAAATACAGGCTTTTTCATTCTGGCAGAAGTCTATCGTCTGGTGGTCGGAGCCTCGGATCGTTCTCGAAAATTATCTCCATTAAAAGAACATTCTCGGAAATGATCGTGTCAGAATCCATTTAGTGAAAGAACCCACCTAGAGGTTTGGATTCCAGTTATCCAGTTATCAGTTTTTTTTCTACCTAGAAAGAACCTACTTTTCTTCAAATATAAGAGGCCACGGCTAAAGGATTCAACACCTTCTTTTCCTTAAATCTCAGTAATAAGACCTCCAAAGATGTGATTCTTGGATCTCTGTTCAGGGAAATATTTTGTAGTTTTGACTCTTTCAGATGAGTTTGACTCACTTTCTTTATGAATCAGAAACCTCCAAATCATCTCTTGATTCACAAGAAAATAAAGCATCGTAGATTTTCCAAGGCTGAACCAACAAGTCCACTCACATAATCTCAATCTCACCAGTGAGCCTTGTTTCCAAACAGACATAAAGGAGAATATTTGGTGACACTTGTTGCTCTTGTGGTCGTTGGTTATTCACAACAAAACAACTTCCTGTCCCTAATTCATATCTAAACAGTAGTTCCATCCAATGGCAGATCAGAGAGTAAGAATTGCACATTTATCTTAGGGATAAGATAAAAAAATAAAGATTTGGACGCCTCTGCTCGTACACATTTCTCAGAGGATAAGATCATATGGTTTTCATTAGTCTTCTTCTTGATTCATTTTCCCTCTCTGCATATGTCACCATGACATCTGGTCTTTAATTGGCTACTAAAGTTCATATTTTAAACTGTAATTAACCACTATCTAGCCAGCGCTCTGAAGACCTTAAAGCTGCCATACTGTCACCCAGAACATGTCGCATTCCCTTCTTCTATAATGTCACCCAATTGTAAAATAAACTTTACATTGACTTTACCTACTACATTACCATATTTAAAAAGATATGACATGGGAAAAGTGCTACGCTTCAAGTGGTTCCTCAGGGTTATTGATTCTTGAACTGTTAATTCCAGTGAGTCAAGTTGAAATCGAGCACAAACAGGGCCAAGTTCCTCAAACTGTTGACCGGGTTTAACCTTTCAAACAAAACAACACGTCCTGGTCCATCCGACTTAACACGTGTAAAGACGACGGACGCCTTGAGAGATACCGACTAAAAATACTCTTCACACTCTTGGTACTTTCATCACGAGTGTGATCGGAGCGAGGGGATGGGAGAGAACGTGGCTCGATGAAATGCAAATAATCCGCCAACGTTACAAGCCTGCATGGATAATCTCAGAAGTCAAAAATTAGAATCGTTTATTATTCCATCAGTGAGGTGCTGGTTGATTTGTGAGAGTGGGCACATAGCGTTATATAGTGGAAGCTCGACAGATGCCTCTAAATACACTCGCACTGGCGAGATTTATTTTTATTGTAAGGGGATCATAAATGAATGTAATTCTAATTAGCACGGAGGTTGAGGATGTGCATTATTTCCTTTCCCTCTGACCCAATTCCTCGTCCTTTCAGTGTTTCTATCTCTCGGGTTCGGCACATCTCGACCACCTCGTGTGATGCACACCGAGGTCGATGTGTTGTAGGCAGCGACGTGTGGGCGTTAGCCCCGCAAGGCCCGGATAATAACGAGAGCTGACAAGTAACACAAGCCCCCCCGGGGGTCTCAAATACGGCAGGCAGGAAAACCAACAGTTCAAGTTGTTACTGTTTCCTGTGGAGCTGGATGTGGTGGACCGAGGATTGCTTCGGGGGGGCGATCCAGATGATATTTAGACTAGTTCACATAGGAGTAGCTCACTGTGGATATTCCATGGAGTTGCTGGACATGTTCTAGTCCTTAACTTAAACACTTTATACCAGATGACTCATATGGATTTTTACACCACACAGTTCCAGTCCTAGGCGACTCAAATCGACTTGACTTAGCTGATCAGTAGTGATGGTCTTATGAAGCTTCATGAAAGAGTGTCATGTTGTTTAGAGGTCAATAGGTGGCGCCATTAGTTTAAAAATGATGTGTTGTTTCATTAGAACACTTGTTTAAAACAAAGGAAAATCGTGCAGAGACTCTGAAAATAATGACACTGCTTCATGTAGCTTCATCAGACCATCACCACTCAACACTATTTTTACGATACTGGGAAAACATGTTAAATAATTTCTGATACGACAATGAAAAATGGCATATTTTTGAATGTTAAAACAGATATAATAACAGCTGTCTGTGGTTATATATGGCTGTGGAATGTATTCTTAAGTTATCTTTTGAACCATTTGAATAATGAACCATGAACTGGACTAGTTCATTTTATAAATGCTCAACTTAACATTAAACTAGTTAAGATAGAAAGTGAACTTCTTGGTCCGACAAACCGTACCGTTCTTCTTGCATTGTTTTAAAGAAAATGCCAACTTTGTTTCTTGTGAGTCTTCAGTGACGCCGGTCTCCGACAAATAAGTCGTAGGAAGTCAGTGGAAGTAGGAACTAAAGCAGGGGCTTAAAATATAGGTTGTAAAAATAGTAGATGCTTCGACGTACCATGTAGAAAGGCAACATAAACTGTGTAGAATCGGCTAGAGTCGGGCGAAGACGAGGTGGTATAAAACTTTCTCACTGTGATAGTCGAAAAAATAAAGGTAAGGAAGGTTAGGTTTACAGTTCCAGCCACTCTCCCTGTTACTCTGATATCACAGTTGCCTCGACCTGTTCCACTTTGTTCCTCTGTCTATTACCCCAACTATTTGAACTGTCACTGACAAACACATTGTGTTGTATCACTACAGACTTAAAGACACAGGCTCAAATGTGTGTGGCTCATTTAGCATTTGACATCCCGCCAGCGTCCTTTGTTCAAGCACCGTTAAAGTCCTAAACATCGACCCGTGCCGACACTTCTGAGAAATTACGCATTTGCAAAGACGGCTTTTGCCTGACGGTGCCACTGTACGACCATCGCAGCCAAGTTACGCAGCTCCCATTGATCTCCGTTTGCGCTTATCTGCCAATTTAAATGCTAATCATACTTTTAATTGCGAGACGCGATAAATGTGATTTGATCTTTCAAAAGGCAATTACTTTCATGCTTTGTCCGCCTCCCTTTCTTTCTAAAGGGCAAACAACAATCAGCTCTAAGAGGCAGAAAACAAGAAATAAAAGAGCCGAGAAAATGCAATTTCTGTCCTTTGAGAAGTTTATCAAAAACTAGATATGCTGTCAGTACACACAACTTTACAATTATACACTCAACACCGCAGGCATTGATACTAATGGGGACACACTGCATGTTTCACATTCTTAACAAAGAAAATCAAGCAATGAGTTGAATCCAACACAATTAAATTCACTCAAACGTCGCTCAAGTGTTAAATGGTCACTGTTTTTTTTCCCGCACACTTAAAATAAAATCTGTTGACCACTGTGATGAAAGCAAAAGCAAAAAACGTTCCTAACAAAAGGCAACACGACATGAATGCTGAAAGCCAATTAAAAGAAGCTAGGTCGGCACCCGTCGGCCATCTTGAGTAGTTCAGTTGCAGAGATAATGGTGAGCCTAATAATGCCTAGACTTGAGTACTGACATGTGTCTTTTGAAGCTAGATTTGTTCTCCTGTTTAGTTGTCAACAGGAGTGTGTAACGTTAGTGACATCAGCTCTTTGCTGTCAAGATATCATTAGTCAAGCAAAGTTGAGCAATTAGTTATAGTCCAAATTCAAATTTTCCGACTAAGGGTAAGGATTATTTAATCCGTGAAGCCTCAACATGAGAAATTGTTCCAAAACAAATTCAATAAGTATCTATTTTAATCTTGTTTGAAGCAGAAGCAAAATGCTTAAATGCTAATCTAACATCCTAATCTAATGTCTGAAATTGTGCCTTCTCCAAGCGCACTGCTTTACAGTACACTGTAAGACTGCACTTACTTGCGCAGTGCACACATTTTCGACAGGGTAGTACTGTCTCAAATCGAAGACTGCCTCTACACACTTACCGGAAATTACTCTTTACTCGGAATGACTTTTTAACGCTGATCGCAATCATTTGTTGGAACACTATCGCAGACAGCACTTTTCGCCAAGTTATTAAGTTGTGTTTCATTGGGTTATTATTGTTGTCTTGTTTTGTGGTAAAAATAAGTGAGACATTTACGCCGGTATCTGCTCCCCAGTAATGGATCTTTAGCGGCGTAGCTCGAGATGTAGCGTCATCTACTTAACTAAGATGGCGGCCATTGAGGGTGGAAAGTGTCCATCGATCCAAGCTCAATTTTCTGGCTATTTGAGCGAGCCAATTGATCTACATTTTCGCACACCCCTGAGTGTCAATCACTTTTGTACGCAAAATATTGAGTGCTGAAGTGCGAGATTTGGGACACACCACCTGTCTGTCTTGAACAATACAAGACTGAAATTACAGATGATAAGTATGCTGGTATTAGAATGTTTATAACTGTGCCTTTTTAAACGAGAAGAAACGAAGAATAGTGGGCGCGACCGTCAATAACGTACTTTAGAGCAGTCGACCTGAGGGTGAGTAGAACATTTTGTAAATGGCACACTCTGCTTTATAATGTTTGGCCCTGAACCACTTTTTCAATAAAAGTGCACATCGTTTTTGGAGCGCCACCTACTGAGTAGGGATGTGTATTGGCAAAAGTTGGTGTTACGATATGTATCACTTTACAATGGCAAAAATACAACATATTGATGCAACACTAATAGACTCAGGGACTCGTTCTTTCCTCGTGCTATTCGATTGTATAATTCAGAATTTGGGGGCAGGAGCGAAGCGAAAGGATGATTCTATGATTCTTCAATAACGTACTTTAGAGCAGTCGACCTGAGGGTGAGTAGAACATTTTGTAAATGAGAATTTTAAGTGAATTATCCCTTTAAGTGTCAATGATGGATCCCAGTGATGGGTTGACGTGACTTCATGACAATGTCGCACTTTTCATTACCCAGTAGGTGGCGCTCGTGGATATGGATGTGAAAAAGGAAAGAATGCCATGTGAGCTTAGAACAATGTCCCCAATGTGGGAAGAAAAAAAAGTATATTTATCAGTGAGAACCTCATGAAATGACGGGTTGATGTGGTTTAATGGATGGTTAATGTATCTCTGGATTATCTCTCGCTCTGTAAAGGCGGCGATGTCTGTTTGTTGCACATCTGTTCACGCACTATTTTCGCTTACCTTTGCACATGTTTGTTTGGGTCACATTAATCAGAGCGTTTAGAACAAACACAGCACAAGTATTTGTTTGTTTCGTGAACATCTGTTTCTGTGCTGGTGCATCAACATGTACCAACACGTCTGTTTACCTTTGAAGAGGTGGAATGTATTTCACATTTTCCTGACAGGTCTCTGGGTAGTAACTGTGGAGGAGGAGGTCGTGGTTCAAAACCCCAGCAAGAGAGCAAGTGTAGACCACTTGGGCAAAGTCCTTAGTGCCGCACGTCGATCCACTTAAATAGAAGTGTTTGCTAAATAACACGCAATGGTGGCGCTACATGTTTTCTTGGCGTGTACTCTGGAATGTCATGGCTTAAGGCAACAGAAGTTGTTGTTATGTTCAATGCCAGGTGTGTATATAAGGCCTCGCTTCATCTTTCAACTGAAAGCTTAATATTGATATTAAAGCAAAAATATTGTTCAAAGACCGCTCACTAGATGGCACACTCTGCTTTATAATGTTTGGCCCTGAACCACTTTTTCAATAAAAGTGCACATCATTTTTGGAGCGCCACCTACTGAGTAGGGATGTGTATTGGCAAATGTTGGTGTTACGATATGTATCACTTTACAATGGCAAAAATACAACATATTGATGCAACACTAATAGACTCAGGGACTCGTTCATTCCTCGTGCTATTAGATTGTATAATTCAGAATTTGGGGGCAGGAGCGAAGCGAAAGGATGATTCTATGATTCTTCTTTTAGGTCTTTGTGTAATTTCCTTAATCTGTGTTCTTTATATTTGCACTTTGTTCTGTATGTGAACTTTGTTTTTTGTTCTTGTTCTTGCGAAACTTGCTGTAAACCTTCTATTGTCTGCTGTGAACTGGAAACCCAATTTCCCGAAAGAGATCTCCAGAGGGATTAATAAAGTATATCTATCTATCCATCTATTGCAATACTGTAGGAACAAGGATATATTTGAAATATTGTCCGAGTACTTGACGCTGTTCAGTATTTACAGACCACAAAGTCGTAGTAGCTTTAATTTGTTTTTAAAACCAAAATATGTCCAAACATCAGCTTTAAAAGCAGCTGGAGTCTACTGTATCTCCTCGTCCTCAGTCATCTTTGGGATCTCGCAGGATTTCATTGTTTCATTTAATTCAGTATATATGAAGCCAAATGAATAATAATAATATAAATTAAATCGATAAATTGATGAATACAACCAAAGTTAAATTTTAGAATCAATGTTTTCTTACATGTGTGTCATGAAGCCTCATTAATCCATGACTTTGGCACTTTGAAGCAGATATGTTGACGTCGCCCAGAGCTGTGTCAGAGGTATGCGACGTGGCGGTGGCGTGTTGAGGGGTTTTGCAACGATCTGAAGCAAGACGGCTTTCGAGAGCCGGCCTCAACAAAAACGAAATGAAAGAAAGTCGTGCAGTGGTCGGCATTCGGTCACACATCTCCATCACGACAAACGCATTTTTTGCTAAACAACAATTACGCTTTTCACAAAATCCAGCAGGGATCCCAACAGTTAGTAGTAATTGGAGCGATTTTGTCTCGACACCACACTTTCATTCTGCAGATGGCTCATCGTCCACAATTGGCCGCTGCTTTCAGGGGCTCATCATACATCACGTCCGGGGCCCCGAAGACAATAGCGATGAACACGTCCGTTCCTCAAAAACATCGCTTTTGACGACTGCCATCTTTTTTTTTTTTTTCTTCGCTTTCGGCGTCGCAGGAGGGCCGCCGACGGGTTAGCATTGACCAAAGTCAGCCTCGCCGTGCGCTCAGAGGCATGACTGGCGGTGCATTCAGGCGTGTTATCAAACGCCCCGGCTTGATTAACAGCTCATCAACATGCAGAATTAAACACTCCGGCTCAGTGAGTCCAATCCGCCGCGACATCAGAACCATCAGTCTCGCTGTGACTCGCATACATCAGAAAAAAAAAACTTCAGCCGGCAACATTCAACTCACCACAACAAGTTGTGTACATTTTTTTTTTTTAAAGCTCCGGTCACATGCCGAAGAGACTCATATCACGGTGACACAAGACGGACACGACGACTTCTCATGCTTTTTTTTGGCACATGTCATGCACACACACGGGGAGTTTTTGGGTTGTGGAAGGAAAGAACACAACATATAGACACTTAACAGAAATGTCTCGAAAGATTTGTGATCCATTGAGGCCCGAAAACACGATTCATTTGATTAATCCTTGCGGTTAAATCTGTTCGAGCTGAAATGGAAAAAAAAAACGTTTAATTTAATACATAATGAGTCATTTTTTTTAATAACTTAATAATAATAAAAGGACCTCCTGCTGTTTCCTTTTTCAGCTGTCAATCTTAACGGCCAAGGCTTGAAGTGAAAGATGTAATTTCACTTATTTTCTACTCACCCTCATGTCGACTAAGGGCCATTATTTTCAGAGTAATTCTTTATCGGGAAAAATGTATGTTTATTTAAATGAAGCCCTGGAGCTCAGTTGTCTTCATCTTTGTCCAAAAATACACTTAAAAACATTCAAATACCTCCATGATGCTCGTCATGAGAAATTAAATAATTCTATATTTTAAGCTTGTTTTTACTCTACAAGTGTATTCTCATTACTCTAGTTTAAGTTTACTTTACAAACAGTTTTTCAGTGTCTTTTTGGACGAAGATGAAGACGACTGAGCTCAGGTCGCTACATTAAAATGAACAAACATTTAGGTCTATAACTCTAAAAAAGAACATATTACTCGATTAAAATAATCAACCATTAGTTGACATGAGGGTGAGTAGAAAATAAGTGAAGTTTTAATCTTGGGTGAACTATCACAATAAGATTGACTCTATTACAACTTCAAGGGGATGGTACTGTTATGTGTTGTACTCTTACAATAACAATTGAGATAATTTTACTTGTAATTCATTGTTGAATTTAGTTGTAATAGAAGGAAAAGCGCTATTTTCGTGGGAATTAAGTTTGAGCAGAAGTTAAGCACAGTTCATAATGTACTGTGTAGTTGGATCCAAATTAAATTAAATACAAATTAGAAGTTGCTATAGTGATTCGAGAGGTTACATTTTCAATTTTTTGGGATGATTTTCTGGCATTATAAAGATTAAAATCGAATCTGAAAACCTTGAAACTGATGTGGGTTTGTGCTTTAAAGGCGTAAAATAAGAATGTGTCTTGTTCACTGTTCAATATGTAGACTTTTTATTGGCACAAGTTTTATCAATTTGGCGCCTAATTTAAATTTGAACCTTTTTTTTAAATAAAACAGTCACTTTAGATCAATACAGACTTAATTTTGTCACCATCTTAGATATTGGCGCTTCTTTATAAACGTCACGTGATATTCCAACGGTTGTCCAGAAAAAACTAATATTTCCATTTCAGCTCGGGCACCGACGGGCGGCGTCTCCTCACAGCGGCGTGCTCAGGTACGTGACCTGCACGCCGCCGTTACATGCAGGCAACAGAATGGAGGATCCGGGAGCACAGGGGTCAGCGGGGGAAAGACTGGGGTCGGGTGCCTCTACTTTCCTTGTGGGGGACTCTGGCTTCTCTGGAGCCTGTGTCACACAACTATCAGCCACTGCAGCAACGGCAATGCTGAGGGAGGGGAGTGGGAGACAGAGAGACGTTACTTCAGCGTGAGTAGAAAGATCGATTAGCAGGGCACGACAAAGAGACAGAAAGCAATGGGAGACGGGAGAGTCGCTGCTGCTTCATTCGTCTTGAGAAGCGTTCCTGAGAGGTGGGAGCCGTCGGCTCCTGCGGAAGGGGGGGACGGGGCCCCACCGGCGGCGACAGGAGGATAAAATACACAATCTGGCCGAGGGTCTGGCGCGATGGCGCGGGATCACCTGCAGGAACCGACGAAATAGGCTTTGTAATCTCATCATGTGAGATGATTAACAGCTTGAGAGGACCCTCAGCCAGATTCTGCACCCCACCCCCCACCCGTCCGTCTGGACTCCCACCTCGGTAGTCTTGGTCTTATTCCCGGAGAGGAGCACAGCCAACCTCCTGCACTCAGCTGCATCATTCCCGTGCGGATATAGCTCACGCCGTGTGTTCGCCAACGGCGTCCTGGAGACCCCCAGCGAGTCACGGGACGTTTCCAGTTTGACCGAGACCCTGGACCAGTTGTGTGCTCTATTAATCTTCTGCCTGTATTGTTAGTCTTCTATTTATTCATGTAGTAGACTTCATGAAACTAAATATCTGCCACATGTTTATACATGTTTTTTTTGGAAACTTGTAAACTTTTTTGTACATTTGTGATTTAATATTTTTTCCAAATACTTTTGACCTGTTTTTTACTTTCTTTAGATATAGTATTACTATGTAATTTACGAAATTGAGAAGCACAAATTGTCTTAAATTGTATTATTATTATCAGTCATTTCTTATAAATTATATCTTATAAATTTCTTCCTCTCTCTTTGCGCTTCATGGATCTACTGACTCCTTTAACAAACATCTTAAGACGTTTTTATTCGTTCAGGCTTTTCCTTGATTTTCTGGAACTCCTGTGTTGTTCTCAGTTTTATCTTGACCTTTAAAGTATATACTTTATTGAATATTGTTTTGATTGTTTAAGCGCTTTGGGACCTTGGTCTGGAAAAGCGCTATATAAATATAAATTACTAACTTACTTACTTACTTATAATTTAAAAAAGATCACACGTCACCCTTTTTAATTAATATTTCTGCATCATCATTCAAATCATGTTGAATATAAACATATTGGGTTGTTTTTTTTTCAATCATGTTTAGTTCACACTAAAGCTATATTTTCTCTAGAATTAAACACAACTCATTGGCGAGCAGAAGTAGAACGAGTGGACACAATAATAAGTGGTTCTGAATGGCTGTGACTCGATGTGTGTCAACAGAAGGGAGATGAAGTTTCATCACCCATCAGTGCAGGGTTGCGTCAGAACTACTGAGTTCATGGGATGTCAGGCTGGTTATAATTGCTGTTTATAATGAAAATATTTGGATCAAAAGCTTCAGACGCAAGACGAGAAAATGACTAAATTGAGAAACGTGTTTTTTTCTTATTTCGACTAAAACTATATAAAGACGCAACAAACGATGATTGATCGAACTCTACAGTGTCGTATTGAGAGGTTGACACATAGAACCCCCATGATGCATCTGTTTGATGTAATTCCTCAGATCAACTGAGAGGCAGTTTAACCAACTCTAGTGGAGTTTGACGTGCAGGCAAGTCGGAAGGAAAACTTTTGGTATAATTTTTCTAAACTGGAAACTTTTTGAAATGTCATGTATTTGTTTATATCTTTTAACAAAATAGTCTATTCATAATAATGGGAATAAATTGATCTGTAAGAAAATAATCTTCATAAACATGATGTTGAAATATTTAAGTCAAAAGTGAATTTGAAGTTTCAAATAATTTATCATTAAATTCCTCAATTGACAAGAAACTAATTTCAGATCCTGTGATAAACAAAGTGAATATAAAAAAAACGTTTATATCTTTACAATACGAATCATCTTCTGTTTTGAAATAGAAAATTGGAACATATTTTTTCTCATAAGAAAAAAGCTTAAAACTCAAATCTATGAGAGACGAAGATTAAAAAAAAAAGTAAATTTAATAGATA